>NC_136896.1:15260865-16460865 GCF_949152265.1 Phoxinus phoxinus | reverse complement strand
GCAATTTATTCATTCAATATAATACCTTACTCCTCTGTTGAGTAAAACAATGGCACATTTCAAATCCCCCAGTAGCCAATGCAATGTTGATTTTCGGTTTATTACGAGCTCTGTCACGTTTCTTTCTTTTTTTGCCAGCAGACTTTCCTATGTTCAGCGATAAAAAAAAAAAGAAGAAGTGATTCCCCGACATGGGTTTTCGATATTTAGCGCGCTCCATGTCAACCTTTCTCGCTCATTTTGACAACTAACCTATGCCACTCCCACAATCAATAGCCGGAGCAACTTTTTACGGATATGACAAGAAGACACACACGAGCAACATATGACATCTGTATGCAATTTCCTGCTAAAACCATCCTGACAGGTCTAAAATATAAAAACGTATAATAGGCTTACCATAGTGAATCAAGGTAAGACAAAAACATGTTAAAAAATGTATTGTCTCATTGTGGTAATTTTGAACAAAAAAGTAACAGTGTACCTTTAAAATGGGAAGGTTATTGTTACAAGACACAATAAACAGCTAAAAAAAAGTACTGTTCATAAAAATTCTACAATTGGTATTACATCAGGAATGGGCTTAAATATACTTGAACTAAATAGACATGAATAGAAATATTCATGATTCTGATTGGCTGAAAATACATATAAATCAAATATTCTTTTCAAATATATATTTTTTATTTACTGGTACATTTCTTTAATTTACTCAAGTGTTTAGCAGAGAAACAGGTAAAAAAATTGGTGCTTTTAGACCTGACATGGGATCGTTCTCAGACATTTTGTGAGAAAGCGCACCAAAACAAGCAATTGAAACTTTGCTGTCTTGTTACAAAACCAACAGATTACAGTCGAGCTGCACTTCTTACCCTTTTCCTTCAATTCCTTTCCCACTCACTCGTAAGCCAAGTAAGATGGGTTTGTTCATAGTATTAATTGCAACTGTTCCCAGAAGACTAATCCCACAACTGTTCCCTGTTTTTCTACAATCTTGTCTTAATAAGCGAGTCTACGAGGTTTGCTACTGAAATGTTCTGCGTCTGCCTTTCTGGCAGCAAGAACAGAGGTTCTAATATCCAGCAACGTTTGACGATCATACATCAAAAGTGCACAACAATTTGGGAACAAAAAAGACACAGTAGAAAGAGCGAAAAAAGGGAGAGGCGGCACGACAGACGGCAGACCATCCACAGGCCCCATCTTTTCTCGTTCGCATCAGAGGATGCAACATACAAAAAGGTTTTCACTATCAGAACCCTCGTCTGCCATTGGTTGGACAAACAGATATTGCTATCATTTAAGACAATGTTGCCAATGTCGTAAAACATGTTTTAGGAAATCAACTTAGTTACAGTTCACCCTCATGTCATTCCAAACCAAACCTGTATGACTATCTTTCTTCTGTGGAACATAAAAGATGATATTTTGAAGAATGGTGGTAACCAACCAGTTTTGGTTCACTAAATATTGTCTTTTATTTTTCACAGAAGACAGTAATGACATGAATGTGAGTAAATGACAACAGAATATTTAATTTTTAAGTGGAGTATCCCTTTAAGAATGTCTTAGCTGTTTTTTGCATATACCGGTAAGCAAACTACGATGTTAACAAAACCCCCATTCTATTGCACTAAATAACTAAAAAGGCACATGCATATAATGGATCCAGCTATCTACAATATACCTGATAAACAAAATTAAGGAAACAAAATTAAAATTGCCATTTTTTCAAGGCATTTTCAAGCCTTGAAGGTAATGTTCGTTGTATCCATAATCAAATAGGATTTAATAGGTTATTAAGGCATACTGAAAAAGCCATGTTTGATCTGAAATTGAATTTTACTCATGTCTGAGAGCACAAGCAGATTCTGGCACTCTGCATGGAATATTTTCTTGCTTTCATCTTTTCTCCTTTTTATTTTTGAAAGCTGAAGTAAAACTGGATTAGTCACCTCCAGCCCCATCTCAAAGTTGTGTTTTGTCCAGACAAAAGACAAAGAGAAAGAGAGAGAGAGAGAGAGAGAGAGAGAGAGAGAGAGAGAGAGAGAGAGAGAGAGAGAGAGAGAGAGAGAGAGAGAGAGAGAGAGAGAGAGAGAGAGAGAGAGAGAGAGAGAGAGAGAGAGAGAGAGAGAGAGAGAGAGAGAGAACAGTGTTGTAAAGTGCAAGAGAGAGAGAAAACAGTGTTTCACACTGAACCAACATTGCCCTCATCTGGAAAGAGGAAGTATGCAGGAGATGAATCATAAGAATAGAAATCCCATCTAATCCCATAGAAGTCCAGAATAATGTCTTTGCTTACAAGTGTAGCATGTCTCCACAGCACAAAGACGGTAAAGTGATAGATTACCATCATAATTTACCATTTCAAAGTCGTCTTTTCAGAGGCAAAGTCATATAGCCAATATTTAAACAAAGATTAAAACGTCTCACATCTGCACCAAACCACTAGACAACAGAGCTGTAGTCAAGGCAAATTACCTCAATGATGCCATCTGTCCACAGCACAAATCCTCAAAGGCCTACATCCTTTGTTTAGATGAGGTATGCAAAAATATGCAAAACGTATAGTTAAAGAAACAGTTCACTCAAAAATTTATGTTCTGTCATTAAAGATATTTAAAATATTAATAATCATTAGTTATTGACCTTCATGTTGTTCCAAAACAGTCTGTTGTAGAAACAAAAAGAAACATTTTGAATAATCTTCATCCAGCATCCTCCATTCATTTAACAAAGTTCATAGTGACCACAGGTAAGTGATCAGGTCAGTAAGAAAAATTGGGGGTCAGTAACATTTGTTTAATGCTTTTTAAAGAAGTAGCTTATGCTCACCAAGGCTGTACTTATTTAAACAGTAATATCGTGAAATATTGATGGAACTTAAACAGGAATTTTAAGAGCTGTCTTGAACTGAATCAAAGCTGAATTTTCAGGAGTCATGACCCATTCTAATATGCTGATTTAGCTAAATAAACTTTTCTTATTATTATCAACAGTTAAAAACAGATGTACATGTTAACATTTTTGTGGAACCATGATTCTTTTTTGCATGAAATGGTAACCTTTTGTAACAATCTATAATGTCACTTTTGATCAATGTATTGCTTTTTTGCTGAAGTATAATTTTATCTTACTGACCCCAAACTTTGAAACCGTAGTATATGTTCTCTCTTTTTTAAACTTGATGGTTTTATTGAAAAGAGCTGTGTGAAGATAAGATTATTCAATTCTTCAACAGCATAGAGGTTTGAAATAAGGTGAATAAATGAGTACAAATGACAATTATTTTAGGGTGAACTATCCCTTTAAATTAGTATAAACAATGATCCAGTAAAGTTGTAACTCTGGACAATGATATCTTAGGTCGACTCACCAATGGTCATGGACTCGGGAAGGCCAGGGGTCGGCAGAACACTGGTCACGGGAGAAATCTGCGCTGGTGAGTCGGGCTCCATGCTAAGACAGCCAATAACACAGACAATAGGCATTATTTTTCAAAGAAAATCTCATTTAAAAAAAAAAAAAGTGCTCTTTTGTATCAGATACCTAAATTGGAGTTGGCTTTGTTTTTCACTGTCAGTTGGTGGGCTTGAGCTCTCCTTCTGTCCATGAAATTCGACATTTTCAACTGAACTACCAGCTGAAAGTACAAAAATAGCACATTTCTCCATGCCAGTATTATACTCGCACATTACACACTCAATTAAACAGTGCTACATTTAAGTTAAACACATCCATTAGAACTATAAGACGACATCAAAATGCCAGCCACGTCTATGTGGACAAGAACATGAAAACACAGCAAGATGTCCTTGAATGAGCACAGTGTCTGACAGAATGTGGGTCTGACCTTGTTGTGTGTAGGGCTCGCTGGAGGCCAGAGGTATGAGAATGTGCGAGTTGTCATTGTCATTATCTGCGATGATTTGCCTTGGACTCCATGTGGAAACACTGGATAAACTCCCCACAACCATCCTATGCAGAGCAGAATGTTATAATCAAACCTTATTTGGTAACATTTTACAGTGTCATTGTTACATATGTTACATGAGCCCCTTTCACACAGAGATTCCAGAAAAAAACACAGATAATGTGTCCCGGGATTGTTTGATTTTGGTTCATTCACACTGCCTGTAATTTTTTCGGAATCTGTGCGTGCGTTCACACACAACCCGTAAAGATCCCGTAAAGACATGTGACACCGATGTGACATGTAATGTCTCTGATTCGATTTAGATTTTTTTGATTGATTTTTGAAAGTCTCTTAAGCTATAAAAGTTAATAAAGCTATTTTTAATTGTCAATTCAGTTGAAGTCTCACTACATCCTGATGTTTATTAAAGGTGCATTGTGTAATATTTAGGTGGATCTGTAGACAGAAATGCAATTATCAAATACATAACTATAGGCAATAGTGAGATTCACTATTTCAACAATTAAAGCAAGACTTTAGCTGTTCGAAATCGCCCCCTATACCCTCATTCACTCTTCCCTACATTACTCCGCCAATATAGTCCACTTGAAGTATTGAATGAAAATGAGTGAGTGAATTCAGACACTGAATGTACATAGTTTGTGCTTCCCGTTTAATAATCATTTGAAATGTAGCATACTGGCAGCTCCAGTAGTAATGAAAATATTATTCTTGAATTCTGTCATGTAAACTAACATGTATAAACCTTAAAGGTATAGCGGAGGATCTTTCCTAATTTTAGAAAAGACCCGCCCTCTCCAATTTTTTTTTTAAATGCACATACGCAACACTCTATTTGCTCCCGAGAGGGAACACCTATTAAAGGGCTAGCATCGCTAATCATAGCTTACATTAACTTTTACTAGCAGTGGTTTTAAATGGATTTCTCCAAATAGCATGACCAACTTTACCTGTCCAGTAGAATGATAGCGTGTGAAATATTCACCCAAAATCACTCTGGTCTTGTTTCTATATTCTGCGGCCTTTCTCTTCTTATCATACACTTCGTATACATTTTTTCTCTTTTTCGACCCTCAGCCATTTTCAAAGGAATGGCTGAAACCGTAACTCATCACACATAATACACCTGAAAGTGCGCATGCGTAAAAAGCGAAAACTACATAGGGACGAGCACATACGACGGCCTTACGTAAACATATCACCAGAATGATTGACACTTAGGTGGACCAATAGTATAGGCTACCCACCCGGAAAAAGAAAATCCTCCGCTATACCTTTAATTAAACAATTTAATAATCAATTAAAAAGGAATTTATACCTGTATGGTTTTTCGAAAATGGGTGGATGAATAATTCGGCTGCGGGCGCCATCTTCTGGCGAGGCCCGGGAATTTATTCAGCACGACCTTCACAGTGCATTATGGGTATTTTCTGGCCATTGAGTGTACATCAGCTGTACACTCGTTATTGAGGTGCATTATCAGATTGAATGAGTGTATTCATATGGTTTCGGACACACACCACTACAAATGGCTGTCCCCTCAAATAATGCCCTACTTAATGGTATAGAGGTCGATTTCAAGAACAGCCTTTAAGTAAACTCACCGTTCCCCATTCCCATGATCCTCTTCTGGGGGCTCCTGTCTGCTCTTTCCATAAATGTCATCCTCTTCCTCCTCCTCATTGTCAATGCTCTTGGTATCGGGCAGCACTCCATTCTGTGTGGGCGTTTCGCACCAGCTCACAATCCCAGGCTCAGTCAGGCCGTTATGAATGGGAGAGGTAGAGTCCGGAGGGTCCAGAGCCTCCTCAGAACTCATATGACCCATCGTACTCTTCCTGAGACTCCTCACAACGTCCTCACCAGCCTCGTCCTCATCTTCCGCACCCACGTCATCGTCAAACGAGATTATGTTTGTGATCTTCTTTTTACGTCGACGCTCTTTTCTTAAACCGGAATCTAAAATGCAATTAAATCAATAATATAAGGGTAACTAAACAATGGCAACTGAATCTCAGTCATCAATTGAATATACCATAGTAATATTTATTAGAAGAAGAACAGGACATTTAGAAGAAGATTATAATATATTTAAAGGAACACTTCACCTCTGGAAAGATGAATGTGTATTTAAAATGGGTAATTTATGTAGAAGAAATGTGAAATTATTTTTGAATTTGAAGCCTTCTAGACTGAGAAAAGCCAGAAAATGTATTTTTGGCTTATGGGGATGAAAGACAACAACTCCCAGAATGCACTTGCTTCGCTGCCCTAGGAGGCCACGCCTACCGGTAAGAGATCGCAGTAAACAACAAGGCTATGCTACTAGTGAGTCTCCGTGAGTCTGCCCAGTATTTTGATGTCGCCCAAAATGTCCAGGATTCGGCTTTTGCGTTCTTCAGTCGCCATTCCTCATGTTTACTGTGACGAGCAGGAACGAGACTGACGGCCTTGGAGAACGATGCGAGGCCGGTGGCGTGATTACTGATGAGTGGCGCCGGCGCCTGTGAGACGCACCGGTCTCGTATCTCTCACGGAGGAGCGGGAATTTTCCTAGCAATGTTAAAACGCACATCAAACGATCACTTGTTTAGCGTTCATGTAAACACTACATTCAGATTCACCAATCGAAATGAATTCAGTTAGATTGAAACAAAAGGTGTGCATGTAAACTATGAATGCGACTGCAGAAAGCAAAAGCCGAATCCCGGACATTTTGGACGATCTCGACGGCCGGACATGTCCGGGAAAAAGAGGATGGTCACCGCTACTACTCAGCTTTCTCCACAGAATAAGAAACTGTTAGCTTAGCTTCCAAATAAAGAATGGCTGACACTATATGTACATTCTGTGAGTGAGATCCCTCTATGGGCGGGTTGAAAACACGCAGAACAGCGCCTTCTACTGGATAAATGATGAGCTAGTGTTTGTAGTCTTACCCTTATTCAAAGAAATTGGACTTCCTGCTTTTTATGACGCAAAATGACGATTTTTGCGTCATAAAAAAGCAGGAAGTGGAACACTTAAATCCTTATTTCTCCCATCTCAGGGGAAAATAAGGGAATAAACCATGACCATTCGAAAATGTGACTGGGTTTCTAAAGATACAAAGTCTAATGCAAATGGGTGAAGTGTTCCTTTAAGGATACAACAGCATGGCAGTGGGGTAGTACCCATAAAGGGACATCTTTACTGTACCTTTACACCGAAAAGCAAGTCATAGTCGTAACTTACAGGTACACCCGATAAACTTGAAGCAAAATCGAAGAACCCGTTTGATGTCATTTTGAAGAAAATCAGGCAAAAATTAAGTTCGTTTGGAGTTTGTTTTAGGCGTTCGAAACATCTTTCCAAAGCGAACTATGAGGAAAATTTTGCTCTGGATGGTAAACACCTGGTTCCATTGGTTTGTAGCGATTACATAATAAGTAGGTGTGTTTTGGGGCTCTGCTTTCATTCCTTACGCCTTCAGTCTGTCACGGTCAGACGCAAGTAAAAACATGAACACACTGGAGAGCCGCTTTATAGTATAAATAAAGGTTGTAATTCTAATTGAAAGCGACACTGACACTATTCTTTCATGCCTTACAGCAATTAATTGTATAAAGTCCTATATGAATAAACGTGAAATGACGCATGTAAACTGCAGAGCTTGTGCAAACATATCCACATCGCTATGATCGGATACTTTCTTGTGTGTTTATTTTGTTTCAGATAGAAAAGCTTGCAGCACATATTTACATATTCATCTAAATGCCGCTCTCAGCAACGTGGGCGGCGTTGGGATATTCACTAACAGTACAAAAGTATGTCAAACTTCTTTTTACCCCCAAGTGAAAAACAGAAAAGAACTTCACAGTGAGTATATAGTGGCCTTAAGGGCACATATCTACCCTCAAGGTGCATATTTGTACCTTAGAGTAGTAATAAGGTACAAATTTGTCTCTTTAAGGTTACAACCACAGTGACGAGCTATTGTACCCCAAAAAGTAAAATGTTTGCATATAATTTTGATATAGTATGTGACTCAAGAACCTGCAGAAGTGCTGCGGGGCAAGACAGGCAGTGGGTCTGATGGAGCATCGGAGCGAGGGATGAAACCAGGAACCACTGCAGTGGCAGTGCCGATTTCCCGCAGAAGTGTGCTGACACCTTGAGTAGACTCTTTCCACAAACTGCTCATGCCCTGTGTGGACTCCTTAAGCAGGTGGGAGACAGTCGGCCCCCCACGGGCCTGGCCATTTAGGTCCGTGTTGTCAATGTTGATGGCAAACAGGATGGAATTGAGCCCTGATGACACATACAATGCATTGACACTTGTACAAGGAAGGATGCCTAGCTACACTTTACAACGTTGTGCTAACTGACAGAAGCAAATGGCAAATATCTTATAGTAATATCACCTGCAGCCATAGTGGGCAGCATACTGGCTCTCTCCTCATCCAGGACAAAAGCCCAGTCTTCATAGAAGGCACTATATATGAGCGAGAAATATGAACATTCATTTATTTTCACACAAGTTAGAAGTCTTAAGCCCCGTTCACACCGCCAGAGACTTTAGAGGGAAAAGACTAAATATAAATGGAATCAGTACATAAATGCTTAATATTAAAGATGAACGAGAAACAAATGCTCTTTTTCATCAGCTATTTATAAGTGGCGAAAGCGTCTGTCTATCTGGGTTCACGATACCATTCAGGCTTGGAGTGAGCACGGCGAGTACCACTGTCTGGTGCAGAAACTGCGGCTGGATGAGGTCTGGGAAGTTGTTAACTGCTAAAATAAACTTCTCTATCTTGTCGCCAACAATATACTACAGGATGTAGTGACTGATGGATAACATGCGCTCCACTGACTCACTCCACTCATCTCCTCTCTTCATTTGCATAAAGTTCAATGATCAATTTGCTCGTGTCGCCAGAAATCACCAGTTCTACAGATGGGCCGATCATGAACGATTCGAACGAGTCTTTAATATGACTCGGGAACAACGAGTTGTCTCAGGGAGTGATTCATTCATTTTGTGTGGTCTGCACATGCGCAACATCCTATGGGTTCTGTACAGGAAAGTCTTTGGCTGCATCTGAAATCGCATACTACTATATAGTAGGCGAAAAGTGTATGTGACAAAAAAAGTATGTCCGAATTCACAGTACTCATAAAAGAGTAGGCAAAAAGTACCCAGATGACCCGGGATTCTGAAGTGTGCATACGATAAACACTTTACTATTCCGTGAGGGCATGGAAAAAGATTCGTGGATGGCAGTGAAGTGACGCAACTGGCACTGGTACAGTAGGTCACATGATAATGACAACATGGCGAATGTAGGAAAGTCCAGATTACATTCATACTATATAGAACATAGTTTTTTTAAAACAGTTGTGAAGTATTTAAAATAAGCAACTACTCAAAAGAGTGTGCGATTTCGAACGCAGCCACCGGGTCCGAGTCGCTCGTTCATCACGTGACAGCCCCATAGGCTAAGGCATTGCAGTCTGCTCCTGAAAAAGAAATGATTAGTTACCTTCCCGAATCTTCGGGTCTGAGTCGTTTGTTCTTTTGTTACGTGACGTGACAGCCGTATTGGATGCAGAAATTAGTAAATAATTCCCAACTGTAAGAGTAAATGCAGGTTTGTAAGGTTACAAACAAGCGCATAGTTTGTTTGTTTTTTTACTTTTACAGTTAAGTGATGCGTTTTTGGTCTCAAATTTCTTACAATTAATACATTTGTGAATTTCTGTCATGATGGTTCTTTTCCATTACATTGAATGTGGTAATGAAGAGTTGGCTGTCGAACGACTCGGACCTGAAGACTTCAGAAGACATCACCAAGGCTCGCCCTGATCGGCCCGACGATTCTAATGAAAAGCATGAAAACTTAAACACTTAGAATGTATATGGAGACAAGCTTTAGGAGCTTTCCATCTTTACTCTCCTCATGTTACGTTGCATTCGGAGATCCACTACTTTTGACTGACACAATTCCAGCCACAGGAAACACTAACTGATAAAGCGAGTCGTACAAAACCTTTCTTTTTAGTAAACTTTGTGTACACAAACAATGTAGTCAATGCTCAAGTTCACGTGTAGAGCCCCTGGTGATACTTCGAGCAGTTTTATGTTGTGTCGAGCCTCCTTAGTGTTTTAAAAATAGCGTTTTTGATGCTATCATAGAAGTGCCCCTAGCACTCCCATTCAAAAGGTATTTTGAGCTAAAAGGAAAATATGGTCAATCTTAAAAGTGGCGTTTCCATTCTAATTACGCTTTTACACGAAAGTTTAACTCGGGTTTAACAAAAAGAGCCTATGTTCAATTTTGGCAACAGTTACCCTTAAACAAGTAACATTTTAATTATATTCTACCGAACTTCCCATCACCAGCCAGTTCTCTATTTAAATTAATTGGATCATGTAACTTTGTCACTGTGAGTCACTGGCGGTGTAAATGGACCTTTAGTGATATGTAATGAAAAACAAGGACAATAAACAAAAAAGACATCAAAACCGAGAATCATGGGTGTCTTTACCCAAGACGGGCATTATCTGCCAGCAACATGTGTAGATAACGCTCTAGCGAGTGTTCGTTCAGAGCACAGCGAAGCCATGCCCGACCCCGGCCCAGCTCAGATGTGATATTCCGCAGAGAGTAGAAGCGCTGCAACTCATGACGGTTGAGGTGCTCCTTCACATAAAACCAGAACGTCAGCTCTGAAACACACAAGAGAGTCTGTTTGAACTGCAATGTTCTCAGTTCCCCATTATAGAGAATAGAGATATATAATATCAAGTTATATAAGGAGTTATATAAGGAGGTCATTTTGTGAATCAGAATTTAGGAGGTAAAGAAAAGGTCAGCGAGACTTATTCTTAAAATCCTCATGGTTGAGAGAAAAGAAAATTCAAATAAATGTTTTCACTGCAACAAAAAAACAAATAACTACATAAAATCACAACACTGAGTAGAAGACCAGTTGAAACTTTTCTTTCTGTATTCATATTCCTTTGGACATTTTAGATTTTTATTTTATTTTATCCATTGCTGGTTTTAGCCTCAGTTTGGATCAAAAGAACATTTCTCTAGTCTGAGAGTGAACTTGTTCAGCTGTCTGTATGTAACCATTTTTTTAATGTTAAATGTTTTAAATGTTTTTAAATGGTCACTTAGGGCTCAGGTAGTCATACTCGTCTGGACTTCACAGCCTAGTGTTTAGAGATCTGGGCTGTGGGTTCTGATGTGATCATTTTACTTGCAAAATAATAATGTAAATAACTGAAATAATAATAATGTAAATAACTGAACTTACTTATTAACTTTAATATTATTAACAGCTAAAAGTGTTTCCCACCATGGGATTTTGTGAGACTGTGGGGGGCAACAGACTATATAGATGCTTTTGGTTTTAGTTGGTTTGACAGATGCCAAACCAAATGTTGCAAAACCCAACGTAAAAATACATTATGAAGCTGTGCCGGGACAGATTAGACTGTGGCATCAATCGCATCCAAAATAAAAGTTTGTGATTACATAATAAATGTGTGTGTGTACTGTGTATAATTATTTTGTATATAAATACACACACATGCATGTATATATTTAAGAAAAATGTGTTATTTTATATATAAAATATTTATATATAATATAAATTAAATATAAATCTATATACAGTATATACATGTAAATATACAGAGCATGTGTGTGTATTTATATAAACAAAATAATTATACACAGTACACGCACATTTATTATGTAAACACAAACTTTTATTTTGGATGCGATTAATCGTTTCACAGCCCAGATTTACATATTCAATACCATTTAAAGGTATGGGCTCAGTGAGATACTTTGAAAGAAGTTTTTTTTTAATGCTCACCAAGGCTGCATTTATTTGATAAAAAATGTAATATTATTACAAATTAAAAATATATCTATGTTTTGATATATATGATTTTTTTTTTCAAATGTCTTTTATTCCTGTAATGAAAAAGAAACAGGCATTACTCCAGTCTTCAGTGTCACGTGATCTTTTAGAAATAATTCTAATATGCTGATTTGAGGCTCACAAAATATTAATTATTATTATTAATGTAGAAAACAGAAAATAAACAGCATTTAATTGAAACTGAAATGTTTTGTAACATTATAAATGTTTTTACTGTCACTTTTGATCAATTCAATGCATCCTACCTGAATTAATGTATTAATGAGTATGTCTGTCTGTGTGTGTGTGTGTGTGTGTGTGTGTGTGTGTGTGTGTGTGTGTGTGTGTGTGTGTGTGTGTGTGTGTGTGTGTGTGTGTGTGTGTGTGTGTGTGTGTGAGAGAGAGAGAGAGAGAGAGAGAGAGAGAGAGAGAGAGAGAGAGAGAGAGAGAGAGAGAGAAATAATATATAGAAACATATAGCAACAATGTTGCAAAGTGAAATATTTCAAGCCTTTATTTGTTATAATTTTGATGATTATGGCTTACAGCTTACGAAAACCCCAAATTCGAAATCTCAGAAAATTAGAATATTACATGAAATCAATAAAAAAAAGGATTTTAAATACAGAAATGTTGTCCCTCTGAAAAGTATAATAATGCATATGTACTCAGTACTTGGTTTGGGTAATGAATCTATATCATATATTAGTTTCACCTTTTAAGTTGAATTACTGAAATAAATTAACTTTTGCACAATATTATATTTTTTCAAGTTTCACCTGTATATATACAGTACGTAGGATATATACGTATATATATATATATATGTACAGCGGGAAGAAACATCCTCAAGATAAAACTTGACAATAGTTTATGCATGAACTCATTCAACAGTGAATTTTTTTCAACCATGTTCAGTTTCGACTAAAGTTCAAGTACATTATTTATATCTCAGAATCTTATAACATCACTCAAAATTCCCCACTATTTTCTGGATGGCAATCAACTTTCTACTCTTCAAAAACTAAAAGTACTCACCGTCAGCATTCATAGTATCACTCTTAGTTCTGCTGTTAATTTTAAACAGCTCAAAACCACAGCAGGTGCAGAGACTAACCTCAGAAAAACCATGTTTCTCTTTTTTATCATTTTTAAAGGGCTTGTTGCATAACCATCTGGTTTCATAAACAGTATCAGCAGCTGGTTTTCCTGTATGAGCATTCATAAGCATCTGTTTCCTCTATGGACAACCCATAAGACCGCATGTGTTCTTTGTTACTAGGGAAATCTCTCAGGCAATCTCTCTCAGGGGTACCAACTAAGACAAACTCATTAAGTAGCGCAAAGAGTTAAACGCTTGGAAAAACACTTATTTTCACTGGTCTTCTTTCTGAGAATCATACATTGATGAATATGACAGAAAACAAGGTACCTGCTTCAGTTTTACTGCTAAATCCAGCAGCATGTTTAATGGCGGCTGCTGTGAGGGCTAAACCGCGACTTTTCCTCAAGCCGTGTTGAAGTACCGCTTCGAACTGGGCACACAGGCATATGACTCTGAAAACAAACAGCAAAGGAGGACAAAAGATCAGCAAAATAAAAGAAGATTCAGTATAATCTTCTCAAACCATTTCAGATTCATAACATAAACAGGTGATATTTGGATGGAGTATTCTTCACACCTGCTATCAGAATCTGCGGCAATCTCCTTCCTGCCACCAAAGCGAATTTGGCACTGAGAAGATAATAATTGTATAAAGCAAGGGATGGTCAGTCTTTGACATTATTTTAATTACAAAAATACTTAACATCATTCAAACAGTTGGAAATGTTCAACTTTTATATGCATTATATATATTTTTCAAGGATTGCTGCACCTTCATGAGCACCTGGATAAATATTATTAATATTTAAGCTTCTGATCTGCCATTGTTACTAAACTCACTAAATACAACAGCTGGCGAATGGGAGAAAAATAAACAATTTCCTGCATTCAAAATACAATAACATGGCTTGATAGGGCATGATGTAGCAGTGCAAGTGTCCGTTCAGGAAAGGCATCCTGATAATAAATAAAAAAAATCGAAAAGATTTTATACTTCTTTCTAGCCCAATAGATTAAAACAGATATGATATTACTATCATGCAGAATAAATGATCATTTCTGTCATTAATGGTCTCCCCTGGCCTGTTTGATAACAACTTCTTTCCTCATTGTTTGAAGCCAGCATTGTCAAAGAGGAAGTATTTTGCACAGATAAGTTATTAATAGTCAATTAAACAAGTCAATGTCACCGTACCTGTTTAACTGCATCAAGAAGTCTCTCTAACAGGTTTTGTCTTTTCAGGTCATTTTGCTGCGCGCCTGTAAGGTACAGTGTCCTGAAATATTACTGGTTGAATTGACCTCACTTAGGCTAACAATTTAAGCACACTTAAAATAAACACATCAAAATCACAGTGCATGAAATGTTTGTCAATGATTAACTTATGCCATGTCATGTGACAGCACAGAAACAGATCATGCAGCAGTTCTCAGTGGTGTATGCACTGTCAATCTGAATATATTAATCTGATCCCTTCTTCATACACACACATACATATATATTGCATATATATTCCTGCCCAGCCAAAAAAAAGTTGCTGGATTTAAATAGGCATATGCTTAAGATTGATGAATGCTTATGACTGCATCATTGTAGCAGTAATTATTATGTTTCTAGCATGTTCAAATTGATACACCTCTTGATGGAAAAAACATCACATTTATATACATTTATTTCCATCAAGAGATGCATAATTTTCAGGTCAAGATGTTGTATTGTAAGAGTCCATCACTCTAAAGTCTCCTCCATCAAATCCCAATATGTGTGAAAATGATTCTTCATGCTCCCTCCCAAACATTCTTTTACAATTTGAGCCTAAAAAATCTTGACATTGTCATCCTTAAATATATGGCCATGATGTGTCTTCCTAGATGGTTGTTTAAGAGATAAAAAGCTACACACTCCATCAAAGTTAGGTTTAGAGGAACTGTTGCCAAACATATAACATGCTAGAAACACAATAAATCACTGCAATAATGTTTCAATTATAAACTCTTAAGAATTTGACTATTTAAATCCAAATAGCGTGCAGTGTATTATATATATCTATAACGTTACACACACCCACACACACACAAAAACAGTAAGTTCTGCTCCTTGAATCTGATATACAGTGTTTGGAAAACATCAGTCTTAAAATGCTGTCACACATTTGACATGACCTGTCACAACTGCGGATAAAGAACTTAGAAATAGTTCCAGCTACTGTAGAAAGGCCGATTGCCTGTAATCACAAAGATCACATTTTGGTCCTATAATTCACTTGTTTTTAAAGTGTAACGTTATGACATAACGTTACTCTAGGATTTACATATTCCCACCGCAGTGACACATAGCTGCTACTGAATGTTTTGAAACCTCAGACTAAGTTACCTAACAAACAATATTATTGGATAACAATTGTGTTGCAAACAAATAAACAATTTAACAGCAGGAATATTTCACCTCACATTTGCAACTCACCGTTCATTCTGAAATTCCCGATTAAACGGTTTGGCAAGCGACATGAATCGCAGTTGAGTCGGTCCCTAAAAGTTCCAGATTAATCCCAAGTGATATTTAACAGCATTGTTTACATTTTAAATCGTTCTCCATAGTTTCATTTGCAGAACAGTTAAGCGGTACAGTACAACCGAGGCCTAGCTCAGACACCATTAGCACTTTAAAGCCGTTTACTGCATCACAACTATGAAGACGTTGTTTATGGAATATCGTAAGGGTTTATTGTCCAGCATAAGTAAACTGTTTCTACCCAGTTAATCTCTTGTATCGTTGTGCTAACGAGAACTCGCTAATGCCACTGCACAGAGCTCCGCTCGTGTCAGTCACATGACATTGGCTTGCTGTCACGTGACAGCAACATTGTCACGTGGGTCAAAACTATAGTAGGCTACAAAAATACAGAAATAAAAGAAGTCGTTCAACAGTGGTTGCTGACATTTTAGTAAGTTTGAAAGTCTGATTTAAAGGGACGGTTCACCCAAAAATGAAAACTGTCTTTATTTAGCCTACTCACCCTCGTGTTGTTGTCTATTATTTTCTTTCCTCCGTGAAATACAAAAGGAAATGTTAGGCAGAATGTTAGGAACTTACAACATCCGTCGCCTTCTCATCATTGCATCTTTTTTTTCCATACAGTGAAAGTGAATGGTGACTGAGAATATTGTGCAGATCTTTTTGAGAGAGAGAGAGATAAAAGGCTACAGGGTTTGGGAGGGGGAAACATATGAGTAAATAACAATTTCATTTTCATGGGTGAACTATCCCTTTTGCAAAATATCATGCATTTTTCCCCCGTCTTGAGGTATATTTACATATACTTATGTAATAAGACTACAATTGAAGTAGACTAACACATTTTAATTTAACAAAGACACAGCATACATTTGTATTGGTTTTGCATTGATAAATAGCCTATGTGTAAGAGTGAAACGGACGTAAAACATTTGGATAAAGCATGTTGAAAATGTATTACATTCACTGATATCTTACACCTAAATAACAGAGATGTTCACTTTTGACAGTCAAATGCCATCCTGTGTTCAAGTCCTGTGTTCATTATTAGTGCATCCAGCTGTCCATTTCAAATGACAATGAGAATTGTATCCAGTCTGGGCAGAGTAATGGTGAGATTGTGTGCAGTTTTCAGAGTCTGCTGCTGTTATACAAGTTCCATGCGGTCTTCTCCATATATGACAGTTGTACACTGGTAAGCCTGTACTGTCTTTGCGGTAACCAGCAGTGTGGTGCCTTCCTCAGTGGAGGGAAGAGGCAGGTTGGAGTTGTAGTGATGTTGATTCAATCCATCTGGTAAATCAGTTGTAGCTTCATTCACATCTTCAGATTGCTCTGTGACATCCGAACCTCTCTCGCTGTCAGATGTCTTTTGTTCTTGACCTATCGCTGTGAGATAATTCATTTACTTCATAAGGATTTGTTTGCCACACAAGTAATGTCATTATAAGATACTGGCTACTAGTATAAGTATAGTTAGATATATCATTTACAATGCATTTAAAATGAAAATCTATATTATTATATTACATATTATTCTGTTGTATTATTTATGTAGTGTCATACAACATAAAATCAAGTACAGTAAACTAAGCAAATGCATGCACAATGTACTCAAATATGAACCAAATTGTCTACATTCATAACATATCAAAATTCTTTCAGCAAAATACCTTTCATGATGATGGGCTTACAGGTTTTTCTGCGTATAACTCGCAGAATAATGGTCAGTGCGGTGAAAGCTCCCAGGAACACAAAAAACACGATCAAAATGAAACGAATATTTTGATTGTTTTCAACTTCATTTTCTGGTACTGAAAAGGACACAATAAGGCACTGAATAAGAGACAGACATAAGACATACATTGTGGACTTTGATACAGTTCTTTTAAGGAAAGGTACGTTTTCATACCTTTTGCAGAATTTTTTTGTACTCCGCTCATGAAGCTATTGAATGGATATTTTTATGCATTTATATGTATATACATTATTTCACAAGACAAAATACTACAAGGCCTACTCTTGATTCTTTATACACAAGATCATTTGTGTATAATGAGTCTTGTAGAACACATATATACATATTGAACATTAAATAATGTTATATAGCCTTTTCAGGGCAGGTTGAATCTCAGTTTAAAAAATTGACAACTTATTGATTCTGCAAGGAGTATGTAAACTTACCATAACTGTTACTGTTATGTTTATCCATAAAATTATGTGATGTGCCAAGTCTAATGTCAAAAAGTTTTAAATCAGAAATAAAACAATACTTACTTGAGGTACAAAATGGTTTGCAAATATTTGGTGGGGAGTTGCATCTAATGGAGCAATGTTGACACTCCTCAAGAAGTCCATCGTAATAATAATTCTTTGCACATTTCCCCTCAGCACAAATAATCATGTAAAGCAGCCATATAAAGATAATCATCTTCCACTGAGGTTTTGGAGGTCACTGAACTTACACAACAGTCAACACTTTATTAAGCCCAGTATGTAAATATGTCTTAAGAAGGGGATTTCCCTGAGCCAGCGACGCTTTTGTCTTTTACATTCGGGTTCAGTTTATATTAGTCACATTTTTTTCATCACAAAACCGAACCCCCACATTTCTACTTTTGTTTAGTTAAATAACTATTAATACTACCATTTGTTTTATCTTAATAGACTCCTAATTCAGAAGAACCTTTAATATCAATGGAACCTTTTCAATGCACAAAAAGCTGGAAAAATATGGTTTCTAAATGGTTATTAAAATGTTATTCACACTCAGAAAAATCTTTTCTTGGGGGAAACAAAAATGTTTTTTCCATGGCATCGCTGGGGAAAAAAACCCTTTTAAAACCTTGCTTTTTAAAAATGAAGTGACCTTGTTCTTTTTCAAATAAAACTATAATAGACTAATAAATGTTCTAAAATTATTTTAATTGCAATGGTCTGTATACATAACAAAATATTGTTATCCTGATAACACCGAAAACCAAGCACTGCTTATTAGACATTGTCAACATTAGTACAAATATCACAAATACACAACCAGCAAATAAAAATCAAGCATATTATATAATATTATAAGTATAAGTTAACAATAAGTAATGCATTAGCTAACTAACAATGAGCAACATCTTAAAGCAATTATTAATGTTTTTATGTTAGTTGGTAAAAGTGTAATTGTTTGTTCATATTAGTTCACATTCCATTAACAAATGTGTTACACTTTACAATAAGGTTTCATTCGTGTACATTAATGTATCATGAACTAACAATTAGCAATACACTTGTTACAATATTCATTCATCTTTGGTAATGTTAGTTAATAAATCCAGCTTTTCGTTGTTTGTTCATGCTTGTTCACAGTGCATTACCTAATGTTAACAAATACAAGTTTTGATTTTAATAATGTATTAGTAAATGTTGAGATTTACTAAATAAATGCTGTAGAATCATTGTTCATTCTTAGTTCATGTTAAAGGGATAGTTCACTTTAAAATTAAAATTCTGTCATCATTTACTCACCCTCAAGTTGTTTCAAACCTGTATTCATTTATTTCTTCTGCTGAACACAAAGAAAGATATTTTGAAGAATGTCAGTAACCAAACAGTAGTCTGTACCCATTGACTTCCATAGTAGGAAAAAAAAAATACTATGGAAGTCAATGGGTAGACTACTGTTTGGTTACTGACATTCTTCAAAATATCTTTCTTTGTGTTCAGCAGAAGAAATAAATGAATACAGGTTTGAAACAACTTGAGGGTGAGTAAATGATGACAGAATTTTAATTTTAAAGTGAACTATCCCTTTAACTAATGTATTTAACTAATGTTAACTAATAAAGCCATATTGTAGAGTTACCACAAATGTTAAATACACCTTTGGTTTTTAAAAATACATTCCTAAATGTTAAAATTACAATTGATCAACAAATGCTCTGAAGTATTGTCCATTCTTAATTAGTTAACTAGCCAACTAATGTTAACAAAAAGCCATTATATTATAAAACGTTACCATATATTAAATAATAGAAAAATATTTGAGTCCAGTTGGATTAAAAGAACAATCTTTAAATATATTTATATATGAACAATTATACATGAATGTAGCCGAAGAACAATGATGATCTATAAAGCACTTAAAGGATTAGTTCACTTTTAAAGTGAAAATTCTGTCATCATATACTCACCCTTAAGTTGTTTCAAACCTGTATGAATTTCTTTCCTCTGCTGAACACAAAGGAAGATATTTAGAAGAATGTCAGTAACCAGACAGTTTTTGGTTCCCATTGACTTCCATAGTATATTTTTTTCCTACTATGGAAGTCAATGGGAACCAAAAACTGTCTGGTTACTGACATTCTTCTAAATATCTTAATTTGTGTTCAGCAGAGGAAAGAAATTCATACAGGTTTGAAACAACTTAAGGGTGAGATATGATGACAGAATTTTCATTTTAAAAGTGAACTAATCCTTTAAGGCAAGTCATTTCTAAGCAGTGTGAATGCAGTTGTGAAGAGGAGGGTCTTCCCGCAGAGCACTCTGGGAATACAGATGCAAATCAGAGCCTGACACTGAAAGTCGAGCAAAGTTTGCTGTGTGGTACAAAAGATAAGTCTTATTTGATTCTCTGTCCTTGGCCAATAGGATTCCACTAAAAGACCAGAATGCCATAAATGATTAACAGTCACACGTTGCACGAAAATAAAAAAAGATCATACTTCTATTATAGATAACATGAAAGATAGCTGGTTTCCATTGCATTATACAAGTTTATATTCTTTAAAACACCTTTCATTATTAGTATTACCTGTATGTTATATCACTAAAGGATCTCTGTTCAGGTGGTTGGCCGTCTCAGTTGGCTGTGTATTCAGATAGGAGCTCATGGCAATGGTGACCGGTTGATCTGCCCTGGCTGTGCGGTTTTCATGAGAGCCTCCAGGCTGAGTGTTGATTCTTCCATTTCTCCTGAGGGAATTCCTCAGTCCGTTGGAGAGCCTGCTTGAGACTTTACGCATAACTCCTGAAATTCCTTTAGTGCGTTTGTACTGAGCAATGTCATCCTCCAGCTCTTCAGGAGGCACTTCAATATTCCCAGTGTACCAAAACACCCACCAGATCAGACTCAGGAAAATGATCACAGCTCCAGCGTATATTAAAAAGTCATGGAAAAAGATATCCCAAAACACCCCAGCCAGGAGGACAAAAAGTCCAAAAATGTCATGAAAAACAGCAAACCAAAAGGCACATTTACAACGTCCAACTCCTGGATGCTTTTTCTCCATATCCGTAATTTTATATTAGTGTCCCTTTATTGAAACATGTAGCTAGACGCCAGCTCGTCTATTCAGATGCATCTAAAGAAAACTAGTGCTAAAAGTACACACTGCGTGAAACATGACGCACACTTGTACAGATGTTCAAAGTACACTGAAGTGAATAAACCTTGATGTTCAGCTGTAAACCAATGCTTTTATCAGGATCACAAACCTGAAGATACATCAAGATAACAGACATGGACTGACAAGTCAAAATAACATTTGCATGCAAGTTTTTCTAATTCTAGATCATCTGCCTTTTGTGTTTCACGTTTTCTTTTATGATCGATATCCAGACCACACAGAGCACAGCAAACATCAGCCCAACTGAAAGACACAATGGGCCCACTTCATCATTCACAGGCATCAAGTCTCTAAGCTTACTTCCAAATAATCCACTAGAGCTGAGGATGACCACCAAACCAGCACTCAATGCTAGCCCACTAATGGTCAAGATGAAGATGGGTTTGTGGTAGCAAGTCCAACAACTGGGGTCTCTGGGTACACGGTCAACTGGAATTGAAACTGTTTGCAGAGTCAAATCTTCACTTAAATCACACTGAGCCACAGAGTGCATCCTGACTGTCAAACAAATACACACAAGTCAATGTCACTCACTTTGTACAATCCGCAGTTAAATGTATCTTTCTGAAATGGATAGTTTGCCCAAAAATTTAAATTCTCTCATTTACTTACCCTCATGTCACTCCAAAACTAACGTACTGTTCAACACAAAAGAAGATAAATGCTTAAAAATGTTGGCTACGGTTCATCTCTATTGGATGGACCTTAAAACAGATATTTCTTAAAATATCTTTGTCCCACAGAAGCCAGTCATTGTGGTTTTGAAACAGTACGATTGCAAGTACACGATTTTTCATTTGTGGCTAAGCTATCCCTTAAACAATATCATCTAAACATTGTTGATAGCATAAAAAAAATAGCTTTTTACTTGCCTTCTGTTTGTATTTTGAGACTACTTGGTTCCTTTCGTTGTAATCAGCCTCAGACGTACATCCAGGAAACTTAATACGGTCAATATGAGAGAATAATATAGTCTCAAAAGACAATGCAAAACACCTGTCTTTGACCAAAACAGGAAAGATCTACAATATGATCTTGGTAAAAATCTCAAATTTAAAAACACATGGGACTTGGTGGCCAGATGACCATTACCAAACCAAGAGGAAGAACTCCAAACCAGTGTGAGCAGGAACAGCAGCACAAACAGAAGAGCAGCTGGTCCAACACATTGTCTAGCTAAACATGTAATATAATACACTTATTATTACACAGACCTACTGTAAACAGAACATTGTCTCAAAGCTGACAAACCCAGATCCTGGCTTCATTTAAATGAATTCACAAAAGCAATCATCAGATTTGGAATTATTTTAATTCACTGTTAATCTGTCAGAACAAATGTCCACATAAACAACTACAAGTGTGTACTACAAAATCTGGTTCCATATATCTCCACGTAAATTGTTGACAGGATGAGAAAGCTGTACATTAATTGCATTTCAGATTTAATTAATTTGTTTTAGCTTTTCGTCTCAGAACACGTCCTGTGACCTTTGTTGTTTTCTTGGCCAGTTTTTTGTCTTTTACAGTTTTCTTAAGTCCTTTGCTAGCAGGCTTGGGTGCTTTTTTCAATCCTTTTTTGGATATGACCTGTAAAAAAAAATATATATATATATATACAAAACCATTATTACCTTAACATCCATGCAGTGTAAATACTGGTTTTACTAACAGTCCCTTGTGAGATGTGCAGACACTGACCTCCCGTTTTGGCTTTTTGGTTGGCGTCTCGATCGGCACTAGCTGTGGTATTTCCTCCTCACAGTCTTCATCTTTCTCTGTCTCTTTAGTGATCGGCTCTGATACTTCGTTTTTCTTATTTTCCCTCTTCCTCTTTTGTGCTCCCTAAAAATTAAAGTGTAAAACAAATACCTTCTCATTTTACAGAAGTATTTTTGGACACATCCGTTTTGCCTTTAAGCAACTTCACCTTTGTTGGATGAGCTTTCTTCTGGGCCTCCTCCACCACTGCAAGATGACTCAAATCAGAGGTGTAGATGGGCAGCGCAACTGAGTTCTGACTCTTCAAATGGATGATTTTAATGTTTCTTCCTGTCTGAGAGGGAAACATAAGATTTGAGGTTGTAGGTTAAAACTTGGGGAACAGAAACACATCCCATTAAAAACACAAGAAGATGCAAAGAAATAATGGTAGCGAATGATACTGTGAAAAGAAAGCAGGCTGTTACATGCATAAAACTCTTAACCCGCTCTACTCACTGTAGCTGACTTTGTTGAAATGGTGGAAACCGCCATGGTAACATTCTCGACTATCTCATCTGCCGTCATGTTTGAATGTGCTACACGTGCCATGCTGCAAAGGTAAATCACACAATCAGGGAAACTGAAAACATTTTTGGATTTTGTAAGGAAAGGAAGAAATAATGTCATGTTTCATAGTTTGTAGGGACAAGTTCCAACAGATGAGGAGACCCGTCTGGATACACTATGAGTTACTATTGCACATTTTAAACCCACATCCAGCTGTTATGAAGCAGGAAATGGTTTGCTGCAGTGCTTCTACATACTGTAACTACATCAAATGTTCATACCAACAGGAGCCTTTGTTTGAGATGCAGAGGGTGGTGCCTTGAATGAGGAGCTCCATGTTTCTGGCCAGATTTTTACTCTCTAGATCCACCGACAGAGGAGCCCTGACAAGAGGAAGAAGAAGAATTATAAACTTTATTTTCTATAGTGCCTTTAAAAGTAGCATCTCGAAGCGCTTCACAAGAATAAGATCAAATAAAACATGCAATTATACAAAACACATTAATAAGAGTGAATAACAGACAAAAATAAAATAAATAAAAACATACTACAAAAAGTTCAACAAGTAAACAAGAACTTCAATGAATGTCATTCACAATGATCATTGAAAAAAAGACTGTCTATTGTCAGTAGTGTAGAGGTGTCATTTTCAAATGGGGATGCAGATATCCGTTCATTTTTAATGTTATTGCCCCGATAAGAAAATTAGGACAATATATTAAAGCCAATAAATAATGGATTATTTCCTTCAGCGCAATGTTGTTTTCGTCAACGATGAAAAACGAATTATTTTGTTTTTTTTACTAAAATTGACTAAAACCTTTTTGTGTTTTCGTCGACTAAAACTATCAAGTTTATAAGTGACTAAAACTAAAAAGACTAAGACTAAAACTAAAAGGGCTGCCAAAAACAACACTGCATCAGCGGAGATACTTTAGAAGTGCTCTGTTCAGCATGATGGTTTTGAATCGCTTAATATATGGTTGGAATCAATTATAAAAGGAAAACACAGTTAAGCGCAACATAAGTAGAGCAAATCTATCATATAGCCTACATATAATTAAAATGAGAACACTACTGTAAAAGAATTGAACACCTTCATGATTAGCTCAAGTCAAGTTCGCTTGTGCATTCGGAGACTTTTGTTTTGTGCAATTGTAAATTGGATTGTTTATTTTGTGAATATATATATATGTGATTCATATAGGTAGCGTTTGGTTAAGTTAATTAATGTGGTAGTAAATCGCTTACCTTCAGCGCATGCAGCTCAAATAGCAATGCACGACGACATTAATAACTATGATTGGGAATGGCAATATGATGTGTAAGTGCTTTTATTTGAAACAGTAGCTAAAATAAATTTACAGATGTTTCTTTTTCAAAAACATTGATGCATTATTAATAATAACTACCACTTATTTTTCAACAATATGGTTTAATAAAAATAGTTTTATTATGCATAGGCTATTCCATTTTATTTATGGCACATGCATTTTGATTCTTTATACACAAGTCATGTTGTCCAAAGACTTAAAGCAATCAACATTTTAGTTTGTTTGTTTTTGATAAAGAAAGTTTCTTTAAGAAAGGCCATACGAGTGTAAAAATTACATGATGGTATGATAAATAATATGGTTTCACAGACAGGGTTTAAATTGAGTCAGGATTAGGCCTTAGTTCAATTAGGACAATTAAGTAGCTTTTATAAACATGCCTTAGAAAAAAAAAACATTACTGGTGTGTATCTCGAGACAAAAATGTTTTGCTGCTCAAACATGCATTTTAGTCCGGGACTAGCTTAGACATTGACTCTTACACCAGTTCAAACTAGGTTACTGTATTGTACATAGGGTTGCAAAGGGGCGGAAAATTTCCGGTAAATTTCCATGGGAAGTTAAGCTGGGGAATTTTGGAAATAACGTGGCATTTTTCTGTAAAATAAGACAAGAGCTTGTAAGAATACTAATGCAATGGCATGAACAGATATATAAATAGTAAGGCTAGCTAAACAACTGGAATGATCTTCAAAACATATTGCAGGAGGCAGAGAAAAACAGCCACATGAGGTAGCTAGCATCTGCCTTATGTGGTAAATAAAGTTATGCTAGCTTATTTAGCATCTAACTTATCAGCTTGCTATCTACTAGATAAATACATTTGTGTGTGATACTTGCAATTTAAACATTTAATAAATATATATTCCCCATAATATTAATATAATATTCTTCTTAAAGTAAGAAAACTTACTTCACTTTGTTTAGTCCACAGGCTTAAATGTGTGCCTTCAATAGTATTGTGCGTTGGGCTTCTGTACATGTGATGGAGGCATGCACAGTGCTGGTAGGGGGTGTGGTCTCAATAGCCATGCAGTAAGCAGTGTGCTATGTGCATGTGATTGAGGAATGGCATGGATATTCAAGTGTATTTGAATGGCATCTGTTTGTTTTAATCAAGATTAGGCAAAAATATACTTTCCTCAACTATATTTAAGATCCCTATGAAGAGCCAACCCTCAACTTTGAAAATTTTATTCCCATGGAAAGTTTCAATCTTTGAAAATTCCCAGAATTTTGCAACCCTAATTGTACATATGTGATTTATGTTGAAGTGCTTGGGACAAGGCTTTTAATGGTGAGCCTTTTGTTTATGTAATCAGGCTCTTTTAAAAAATGCCCAATTGATAGTCAAAACTTTTTAGAAAGCAAAATGCCTTTTAATTTAATTCTAATACATCCCCCTTTATAATGTGGTACATGTGTCTCTTTGCTATAAAATCTTTATACTGATTTTTAAAAAGTAAACATAAGAATAACTTTTATATTGGTATTAATAATTCAAGATGAACACTTTCTGAACTGAAGCAGGGTGATCCATACATTTCTTTCAAAAAGATCATGCTAAGCATTGCATTATTTGTTTTTCCCCCCACAATAAAAACAAAAGAGCTTTGATCATAAAACTAAGCATTTAAATATCTAATGTAGGCTATACAATACATCTCCATTCTAAACTATTTTTCATTTTGTTTTGTTGTGTATTTAAATGCAAACTTACTTCTTCCTTTCATAGAAATGTTTCCCAATGTGGGAGGGTAACCTGCGTCGAATACGTGCGTCTGCCAGAAACAAATCAAAGTTGCCTAGCAGTCTTCTCTTGGCTTCAAACGGCTTATACTCAGTTTTCAAAACCTTAAAGGGAATCACCTAATAAGAGGGAAAAAAAATGTAAACGTACTTTTAAATATGTTCCAATATATACTGTCACGTAAAAATGGCCCTGCTTGGTTGTTTCAAAGTTTGTAGAGACAAGTTCCAATAGAGGAGGAGACTCGTCTGGATACACTCTGAGGTACTTTAGCACTTTTTAACCCACGACCAGCACTGAGACCGAAGGACAGGGTTTGCTGAAATGCATTTGCATCTAGTAAACTATAATAATTGCTGAAAGCATTGAAGGATCAGACAGATGAATTACCTCTATGACATTTTTGAAGCCTCTCTCAGTGAGTAACTTCTTGTAGAATCTCTCCGTCTGTTCTGAAGTCATGTTGGGTTCATCTCTGGTGAAGAGACACACGTCTCCGGTTTCTTTCCTCACTCCATGGGGTAAAGGACTATGGGACAAAGCACATTTGGTAAGAACAGTAACATACTTAAATGTATTATGTCTAAATCAATGACTCTGGATTAATTTCCCTTTGAAACACTTACATGCGAATGGTTTGCTCCTTCTTAGGGATTTTCCAGTGAGTAAACAGTAGGAAGACGGCCTGACCCTCATTTTGGAAGAGTTTCTGGGACGAGGAGCTGCTCTTTATATATGCCTGTAATGCCTGTGCAGCTTTCTTCACCTGTAATATATGTTTGAACTAAATTAATCGTCTTTTAAACCGTTTCCAACGTCAGAAAAAGACATAGAATCAGTCAATTTTATAGTCAGAAACAACGTCAGAAACAGAATGAGTTATTGTTATAGTCATAAACAATGCAACTTCATTCGGCATATACATAACATGTCAACGCAAACATAATATAATACATAATACCTAAATACAAAGACAATTTGGTTGCCGCGCATGTAAAGCAGTTAACTAACTTGCAGCATTGTTTGTTAATAGATTTTGACATGGTACACACCCAATCGGAAATATACACACAAACAAAATTAGTAAACCATAACAAATATGTGAGGAAACTATCAAATATAGCTCATTTACCTGGGTCCGATCGAGAGCCAATTCATCTCGTGGAGACTCCATTCTGCACGTGTGTAGAGGAAGCACAGGGCGCATGCGCATTTCCGGTAAACGTCACATAGACTTTTATTTTGAAAAATGTATTAGTGGGATGCTTCATGAGTTAGTCACTTTCCTGCAGCACAACAAAATAATATTTGCATGCAGACCTAGCAAATGGATGGTGAAATATTATATTCTGTAATTTTTTTATTTTATAACGTATTTATAATAATAATATAAAAAATGTAAAATGATTAGAAAACAGATTTTCCCAAATATTTGTTGTTAACTTTTATAAGTTTACAAATATACATTTTAAAATGGACTATAAGTGTAAGTGTAATAATAAAATAACAATTATTAATGACACAGTGGCACATTATTTTCTGCGTTTCATTCTGCTTTAATTAAACCATTGACCTTTTTCACTTTTCAGGGTTTCTCAGAAGCAAAAGTCATCATAGTTGGGTAAACTTTTATAGTTGGGAATGAAAGACTATATTAAATATATTTCTTGTTTCCATTTGCTCAAATAGCAAAAGAATAACTTTACAATAATGTTTTCACAACTTTCAAAAATGGGGACAAAATATATAGAGATTAATAACGGCAGTCAGAAGAGAGAAAGATGTCAATTTGATGCAAAGGTAATATAGAAAACGTGAGCTTAGAATTATGAGGTTCTATCTCCGTTTAGGGTAGTTCTGAGATATTGAGCATCAAAGTTTTTACATTCCATCTGGCAAAACTGAGATGGAACATTTTTATTTTATTAATAACTACTAACAATTTTTTTTTTTTTCAAAAAATAACACCACACAGGCATTAATAAAAACCTAATGGATCAGATTATGTCAAAAACTCAATTTCGACCAAAAGTGGAGATAGAACCTTATAATTCTAAGCTCACGATAAGTGTACAAATAAAAAAAATGAACATACAAAAAACTTTGCAGGATTTACGATGCTGATGGCCGTTAAAATACATCATCACAGTCTGTGAAAAAGGTCCATTGACCATATAGTGCACTAGCAGAATAATGCAGAATTTGTAAACTACAATGTGAGTTTCAGGATATTCACCACTATATAAACACATATATAAACAAACCACTTTCATTTAAAGTCATTTTAGTGTTTTATTTTTTTGGAAGTTTGATGTTTACATCCCCAACAGGAGTGTACAGAATTTACACCAGCTGTGACATGTTCTTTTTTTAACCACATGGGTGTATTTGTCATTTGTTATGTAATGACATCACAGTAAACAAATTAATCTGCTCATCTGGTTCATGATTAGATCTCTACATAAGTTTCATTTTATTTGAAGGACAAGGCCTCTTGTATGACCGGATCTTGACAATTACGACTCTTGGAGGGCTTTCCAGGTAAAGAGCAAGGGTACTGGCAAGCTCTGACCCTGTATGGACCCCTTTCATGCCATAATGAAACAGTCAGCAATCTAACTATCCAGATGATGTTGTTATAAAGTGATATGCAATCAGAGACCCTGCTTTCTTGTGTGAGGGGGAAATGATCTAAATGTTATGTTTGAACTGCATCAAAAAGATCAAAAAGAGGCACCTCTCAAAGAGATGACACCAAGACTCCCTCAGTAAGTCATCTGTATTTTAACATGAAATTAAAAGGCCAATGCCTTAAAAGAAAATTGCATCCACTTTAAGATTGAATATGTACCAGTAAAGAGAAACTCTAAAAATTGGGCTACATGAGTGGCATAGCTGAGCTCTCAATATGAGAAAGCTGTCACACTGAGCTTGTCTTTCTATATTAATGTTCTTCCTAAAAATTTATTCTGTCACTTTGATAATGTCCTTTTTCCAAACTAATTTTCTTGGACTGATCCACTGTGGGAAGATGGAGCAGTTTGGAGGACATCTGGCAGGCACACATCACTGCATCCTCCTCAATCCCAGAGTGCACCACTGAAGTCCTTCTATACGCATTTAGTCCTTCTCAGGTACCAACTTCAGCACCTTGCCAATTGCGATTGTCTTACCTAAAAACAAATAACATCTTCATTTTAGTATTCAGGGAATATTATATTTGATTTGTCATGTTATGTTTTCTTGATATCTTACCCTCGTCTCTCAAGGTGAAACGTCCCATCTGAGGGAAGTCTTTAAAAGTCTCTAAGCAGATAGTTCCAGCGGCCCTAAGACGGGCGATGCATACTTGGTCTTGTTTGACGAAGCGTGGGCGGGTCTTGCTCTTTTCTCCTGTCTTCTTGTCCACCAGACAGATTAACGCCTATTCGTAGAGGTTTTTGAGGAACAAGACTGTTAAATATTTTAGGCTACCAAACCGTGCTGCTCTGTATCGAGGAGATTTGACGTTTTATGCCTTTACGTCTGAATATTTTAGAAGTGCACACAAAATAACTTACTGTTATCTGCACTTCTTCTATGCAGGTATGTATGTGTAGTACCGCATTGTAACCTGGGCATATAATGGATTTGTGTTCAATAATGACAATCTGTAAACAAGAACAAAGAAAAAAGCTATTAGATCTTCCAAAAAGCGAGATAGTATTCATAATCTTTAATTCTGGAATCATTACCTGGGCATCAAAAGTGCGCCCTGAGTGACAGAGGTTCTCAGCATTGCATAGGATAAATCCTGGGAGAATCTCTTCCTCCTCGATGCCTTTGAGCCGGAGCTTCAGGTTTTCACCAGGCGAGGCGTACTCCGTCTCCACATCATCAGAGAGAAGACTCAACACCTCCACCGTGTTCTGGGAAATGAGAACAAACAGTGTTTCAGACGCTGACTGACTGTTACTATTCAACCTAATGGGTAAATTCATAATGGTTACGATAAAAACATTTTCTATTTGTACCTAACAAAACAAGAAGGACATTCTCTCATGCATACTGTTGTTTTGTACAGTCTTACCCGGTTTGGCATCATAATAAGTTGTTGTGCTTTCCCGATACTCCCAGACTCCAGTTTTCCAAGCACCACGGTGCCCATGTCCTGCACAAGAGATTATAAAGCAGCATTATGGACTCTATCGGCTGATACTAGAGATTTTTCTGTGTCTGTTTTTTTTTTCTGTTTTTCTGATGACTTTTTATTAGAGATTGAAAATATTAAAATATATGTAATATATATATATAATATAGTATGCAAATATGTCGGCGCAAAATGGCTATTTAAAAATGGCTCATTTAAGGTAATAAAAACATAACGGTTCATTGAGTACGGTCTTTATTCATTTAGACAGAATACTTTAGATAGAATTTTAGTGCCACGCATAACATGAAAACAAATATCTCATGGGAGAAAAAATAACTATTTTACATTTTTTATTCTATAAATATAAGAGCTGTGAAATCGCTTAATTGCAATTACCGGTAATCACATCTAACTAACATTTGTGTTTATTTAATATGTGTGTGTAAATGCACACACACATATATGTATGCATACAGTACCGTATATATATATATATATAAATATATATACACACATATATATATATATATATATATACACACATATATATATATATACACACATATGTGTGTGTGTGTGTGTGTGTGTGTCTATATGTATTTACACAGACACATGCACACACACACACACACACATATATATTTGTGTATGCATACAAACTTTTATGTTAGATGCGATTCATCGCGATTACATAATTTTTTATATTTTACCTGCCATGATTTAACACTAAGTAAAGTTCATCTTGAAAAAAACATGAATAATTTAATAACACTACTTTATAACATTATAACAATTACATTATAATGTAGTGATGCCTAAATTAACTTGTAGCATTTGGGTGTCAAGCGTATTTGAAGATTTTCTATCCAATTACTGACACACTTCAATCTGATGGTAACTGCCAGCTCTAGCAAAGAAACTAAGCAAGACTTTAATTAACTTGAACTTAATCTCATTACATGTGCTGAACACAGGGCTTAGTTTAGCTTATTGGTTTCAAAACACCAGACACATTTTGACTCGCTGGGAAGAGAACAGCTGAGAAAACAATTTCCTCGTTTCCATAATACTAGATGCTTTCCTGCCAAAACACTTCTTTACATAATTGGAAATCATCAGCAGAAACTGAGACAATAGCAGTATCTGGAGCAGTAAGACACTCTTGATAGACACTCAGAATATTTTATTTTTGAAACAACAGTCGTTTTGAAGAGCATACTGCATATGCAAATGTCATTATGTTAAGATATCAATACCATCTTACACTTACCTTGTATTTATCCACAATAGCCAATCTGATGGGACCATCAGTTGGTCTGGTGAAGTTTGGCAGGCTGTCCAGATGTGGAATGAAAGACAATCCCCTATAAAAGTTCAGAGTTGAAGTAAACTGCCAATTGTTACATTTGGATTTCACCTTCATATGTTCACGGTAGCCTGAATAATGGCATGTTAAACTTACGTGTACCAGGGGCACAACTCAGAAGTTTCTTTCAGGTTGGCTCCTGTCATTCCGGAGCAGGGCATGAAGTGAATGTCTTTCTTTGGATTAAAGCCCACTTTCTTCAGAAATGGCACTAACTTCTCTTTACATTCCTCGTATCTGTGGGGGTAAATGTGTAGTAATTGGTAAAAGAAGCACCAGATACAAAGATTAAAAAAATGATAGAAGTCAAACTCTATTTAATTTACCTATCCAAACTCCAGTTCACAGTGGGATCGTCCATTTTGTTGACGAGGACTATCAGATGTTTGACTCCAGCTGTTTTGGCCAGCATGGCATGCTCCCTCGTCTGACCTCCCTTTTCAAAACCGGTCTCAAACTCACCCTTCCTGGCAGAGATGACCTGAAGAAAAGCAAAATTATGTTTTCAAGTCATTATTTATTTATTTTATTTTAATTTATATGTACACTACCATTTAAAAGTTTGGGGTCGCTAATGTTTTTTTAATTTTCATTTATTCTCACCAAGGCAGCATTTTTTTTAAATCAAACATACAGTAAAAATATAAATATTGCAAAATAGTTACAATTTAAAAAAATAACTTTACTATTTTAATATAGTTTAAAATCAGCATTTATTTGAAAGGATTTTTTTATTATAAAACGTAAATGTACTTTCACTTTTTATTAATTTAACTTAATTGTTATATTAATTTCTTATTAAATACTATATATTAGTATGTCTAATAATTGTATCTTAAAGTAAAAATATTTTAAAGTGAAAAATATTTTTTTAATTTACAGAATTATTACCGAACCTTTTTTTCTGATTTTGTACTCTCAATTCAACAAGCATTACTTATAATGTCTTTGTCAAAGACTTGCACAGCTACAGAGCTATATGCAACAATCGGCTGTAGGCGTTTCAAGACGAACTCACCAGCACTGCCAAATCAGCTTGGGATGCCCCCCCAATCATGTTGGGTACAAAGCTTTTATGGCCCGGGGCGTCAAGAATAGTAAAGTGCTTTTTCTCAGTCTCAAAGTAGGCTCTTCCAACTTCTACTGTTTTCCCCTTGTCTCTTTCCTCTTGGTTTGTGTCCAGAGCCCAGGAAAGATACCTGCAAAGATAAACATTGAATGAGATGTCATTTCAACCCAGATCGCATCATGAGAACAAATATTTCACTCAAAAAAGCAAAGAATAATGTGTAAAAGCTCATATAGACATATAAAAGTGACTACTATTTGGGTTTCTTATCTTAGAAAAAGCCTTTTAACCAATCTCCATGTTTGTCACATGATGTACACTACAGTGCCATTCAAAAGATTAGGGTGAGTAAGATTTTAAAAATACATACCGGTAATATTAATTGATTAAAAGTAGCAGTAAAGACAATTATAATGTTACAAAACAAATGTTGAACTTCCTGAAGATCCTTAAAAATGTGTCACAATTTCCACAAAAATGTAAGTAGCACAACTGTTTCAACATTGATAATAATAATAATATGAAATGTTTCTTGAGCACCAAATCAGCATAATAGAATGATTTCTGTAGGACCATGTGACACTGAAGACTGAAGTAAATTCAGCTTTGCCTTTAAAGGAATACATTTTCTTTAAAAAATTATTAAAATAAAAATATTTTTTTGCATACATTATTTAAAATTTTAATAATATTTCACAATATTACTGTTTTTACTGTATTTTGAACAAATAAATGCAAGATAAGAGACTTAACGACTCCAAACTTTTGATCAGTAGTGTAATATTATGCTGCATGTCCATGAAAAGGCATGGAAAGAAAGGCATAAATAAATGTTTACCAAGTCTCTCTGTTCTTCTCTTTTGCCTCCCGTTCATATTTCTCCAGCGTTCTTTTGTCCACCATACCAGTTAGATACCTAAATGGTAAACAATTAAATATGCATTTTTTCACATCATATATCGTAATGCATAACTGAAGGTTATAGCAGTCAAAGCTTTGTTATAAAGAATCATGGTTCACTCACATAATCTGTCCACCAATTGTAGACTTGCCTGCATCTGTACAAAAGAAAAATAAATCAGAAATAAATCATTTATTTGCTCACCAGCCAATTTCACTGGCCATAATTTTGTTTCTGTGAAATTACGTTTTTTTACATGTGTGTATATGTATAAATATATATACATATACATATGTGTGTATATATAGGCGTGTGTGTGTGTGTGTGTGTGTGTGTGTGTGTGTGCATCTATATATTTTATATATGTTTGTGTATATATATATACACACACACATATATGTAAATAAATATAATAATATATAAATACACATTTATTATATAAACACAAACTTTTATTTTAGAATCGAATAATCGTGATTAATCGATTTGACAGCACTAAAAACGTAATATTATCAAATTGTATATATAAAATTCTATTATTTACAAGTTTTGAGCTTTTGCTTTTTATTCGTTTTAGTTTAGTAGTTTACACTTAGATCAATCAATATTCAGAAACAGGTGCAATTATTATAATGTTAGTTAGTTTTAATATGAGAGAAATCACTCGTCTGCAGAACAAAGTGAACAAAACAGTTTAACTTCCCAGAGGAGGACACGCCCCAACGAATATGTATATGTACATCAACAAGATAGTTCTGACATGCATGGTAACCGTAACTGTATATTTCAACACTAAATGACACTAAAAACACGTTAACATACCCACATGTCCAATGAACACAACATTCACATGTTCTTTCTTAGGGGCATCTGGCAGAGGAGGAGGCAGCTTGGGGGTCGGCATCTCTTCATCCTCCTCCATCATCTCATCCTGTTCCTCATCCCTGCTGCATCCAGTGTCAGCCGGGGATCCACTTCCTGGTTCCTCCTCATCCGGCTCCCCCTTCTGCTCCCACGTCTCCACTGCGCTGGCATCTGTCTCTCCGTTCTCCACTGCAGCTGTGGGGACAGTCACAGCAACATGTTTGCATTTAGTGGATGCAGGATTCAATAAAACACAATGACCTGTTCCTGGAAAATATAGAAACAAGCCAACAAAAATGCGTCTTAACACTCAGTATCTAAAGTGGCCCTTCAATCATAAGCGGTGTCATTTCAGTTGAGTCAGCTCAGCTGTTTAGTAAAGCTACACCATGAGAAATATTTAAAGAAATGCAAATGTTTTGTATTCTTAAAACAACAGAGGATCTCCTGAACACAAGCAAACCTAAGGGAGTGGTAAGGGATTATTCACTGTAAAATGAAAAATTTGTCTTTTTCATTAATGATTAGTTCAAAACTAATATGACATTCTCTTTTATGCTAAGAGTGTCACTTAAATTGATAATCCAAAAATGAAAATTCTGTCATCATTTTCTCACCCTTATGTTGTTCCAATGGAAGTCAACCAATGTTCCAATGTTATTTGGTTACCAATGTTCTTCAAAATAACAACAAAAAAAGAAATGCAATACAGGTTTGGAACTACATCAGGGTTAAGTAAATGATGATAGAATTTATATTTTTTGGGTAAGTATTTATTTGTAAAAAAATAAGAAATCACTTATCAAAGCATTCATTTAAAAATAAAAATGTAAATAAAGCACTTTTTAAATAAATAAATATAAATAATTAATGAATGTTTAACCCTCTGGTGCTGTTCGTTTTGCAGTCAAAAAGGATCAAACTTTTTTCAATGAAATAAATGTACTATTTTTTCTTATGTTAATGGTACTAAATTATATTCATGGAATATTTATGATCCCTTTATTACCTTAAGTTTGGTATCTTTTTAAAAAAGACAGGCAGATTATTGCTAAAGTGAAAAATAAAGTAAAAGGGAAATAAGTTAAACTAAAAAAAGTTATAGAAGTTTAAGTTTATTATAATGAAAAATACATAAATGAAACAATATTTTTAAATTTTATATGAAATTTATATTTTCCAAAACTACACTCTAAAATAGTTAAAAAATCAAAACCATAAATCTAAAAAAATGGTGTTCCAAATTTGAGGTTGATATCTTTCAGTACGATTTTGTTTGGGCGCAGTACCAAACATTTCCACTAGATGAAATTCGCTTTCCATTTGTTTCCAATAAACAGTACAAGTGTGACTATTTTTTTCAGGACCATTTAACCGTTTTTTCGATTTATTAGTTTTTTGTGTGTTCTCATAGCAAGTGCCCCAGAGGGTTATAGAAATCTTAGTTGTATGGACCATTTTTTGTAATGTACATGACATGTATGATGCGTTTGCATCATTTTACAGATGCATGTGTGTAAAAGAACAACCTGCACAGTGTCTACTTTTGGGTTCCAAAGAATGTTAAAAAGTTTGAGAACCACGCTTTAAGCAATACTACACAAAATCAACAACACTACACAAAATCCAAAATCAAGCTAAGAAACAAGCTACAACAACAGAAATTGAGAAATGCATCATTGTTTTGACAGTTCTGCTTCTCTGGGTCAGAATCTGCGGCTGGAGGAGTAAGTAAAGGGATAAATAAGGCCTGTAACTTGAGTACATGAGTGCTGATGTAACAAGTTGCCCTCTGTATGGCTGATGAAGTAGCAATAGTGGAAGTGCAACACTATATCAGAACACAAAACCCAAGCAGAAAAGCAGAGTCTAGGCTTGATAGACAGATATCCAAAAAGCATTAACATACCCACTGGTTCTGAGATCTCCATGCTTGCCACTGCATCAGTGCCTGTGGAGAGAGATATGGGTTATGATTGGAAAAGATCAGACTCACTAATAAATCTGGCAGTTTTGAGTCACCACGAACGAAATCAAAATTGACAACTCATATTTTTTTTATGGAATATTGCAGTATATATTATAAATCATTTATCCGTGCACATAATTACCGGTATTTCATTTTCTGTAAATAAATGTGCCCTCTATAATTTCAATCAAAATAATTTTCTTTCCCTCTTGCAACTATATCTTTTTTTCTGATGACGTGTTGTTTAGTGGTGGGAGGGCGGGACAAGCTGTCACTCACATGAGATCACAGCTAATACCCAATGGACAAAATCAAGTCCCTCCTACATTTTTTAAATACTGATACACGATATAGGCATTGCCTCCTCTCACTTGACTTTACCCAATTCATTCTCAATTACCCCCCACCAAACCCACCGCATGTTTTAGGGGGTCTGTTAAAACTCAATGGGCTCAGTGGCAAGAGACATGGCCTCTCGCTGTAACTTTACGCAGATGGTGTTACTTTAGACAAATGTTGGATTTTCTCACATTTTGTAATATTTGCGTTGTTTTATTTTTGTAATATGGATTATTTTCTCATCCAATTTTTTTGAGGCACTGCCTCCATTGCCTCGGAGGAAACAGACCCAATAGGGAAGAAAAGACTTGCAACACCCATGTCATGCCAACTTTAAGAATAGTTTATGCTATCCAAAGACAGGTTATTTATCTCACTGTTAATATAAATTAAATACAAATCATTTCAATGTACAGGTGAAAACAAAACAGGAAAATTTGACTGTAACATTGACAATTTTCTCAAAGTTAGTGTGGAAATGCCTCCTTGTAATTTACACAATAAACTAAATAACCTGAAACAGACTTGAGTCAAATATTAATAGCAGGTCATCTGTCAATTAGTATTAATTTAATTGTACGACACAGCTGGTCATGTGACAAACACGCAGCACCCATAAGAGGGCGACCCGCTCCTGTGTAGAATAAAACAGCTAGAATAGCGAACATTTGTGTCTTGACCTTATACATAATTATAATAATTTCTCATTCGTGTTGTTCGTTTATTTACGTGTAAAACATTTGAATAAGCACACAATTCTGATTAAACTTTTATAAATGAGTGCTAGTTAGTATAGTGTTATGTACGTCATACTATCCTGTATTAACAAGTAGATTGTGAAGTCGGCTGCTAAACTGGCTAAGCAAGTCTATCCGGCCTTTAGTTCATGAGTCATGACAGATCACGTTTATTAAAGTGCGCTACATGAACATATTATAACGTACACCTGACTATGAATAATGTCTTTACTCGACTATAGTAAATATATCGCTCAAATAAACGCTGGCTTGGCTAGCCCGTTATAAACATTTCCAGCTAAAAGCCCTTTTATGGTCAGACTGCATCAATGCTGTCAGTCGGTTTATTAACGCTGTTAGTTTACCATCAGGCGTATCGTTTTCCTCTGGACCTTGGGAAAGAAAGGATGGTACGAATTCCGGAGCGTTAACGTTGAGCCCGATGAAGGCGGACTGAAGTTCGGTATCAGCCGTGGCCTCAACATCGTCCTCCTGTTCCCACGAATCAGGGGCTATGTCTCTCGAGTCCATAGTGGCTTTAACTAGAATAGCTGACGTTTCTAGCGGGTTGTGCTTTAACCCACAAGACAGTTTTGAACACAACCAAGTCTGCTGTGTTTTCAGTATCTATTCCAGGTAAATTGATGTATTGGGGAACTCGTAAATGAGCTGAAATGGTTCATGGGGCGCCTCGTCTTCTTCATGCGACACCATGGACGTGTAGCTAGTAGTTAGCTGATCCTGAATCTTGCATGCGCGCACTCGCGCAGTGCCAGTGCAGAAACGTGGACTGTGAAAGCAGAGACCCAATAGCCACATCAACTGCTTTTCAAATTAAGACCATCATAGTAAACCTACAAGTACAACATTAAAAAATGGTAATATATTAACAGTAAAAATGTGAGCAATCTGCAGTCGTTTTTATTCAAGCGTTTTAATGTACTTTTAATTTACAATTAATATTGCATTGTATAAATAAACAATTAAAAATATACAATTTATAAATATAGATGTGTAATGTATAACCAAAGTATAAATACAATGTATAAACAAATAGACAATTGATAAACATGTGAATAAATAGGTACAACTAGTTTATGTGTTAACTTGAACAGGTTCCATCTTGAACAAAATGGCGACATTTATGTTAACATAAATAACATGTTCTGTGTCGATTTTTAGTCTTTGGCATCTGCTATTCCTCCAGCGGTGATGGCAAAAGTAGCCTCGCTTTCTGGCATGTCTGGGCTGTAGAAAAGCAGAGGTTTGGTTGCATTTAAATCAAATGATAATCATATACTATAACTGTCTAAATCTATAAATAAATGTACATATGCATAACTTGTGCATTGTATGTGTTATTTTTATGTTAGTTGAGAAATAAACAGAGAAAATAGTAACACTTTACAATAAGGAAGGAGGCTTTGTTTACATTAGTTAACTACATTAGTTAACATCAACTAAAGAACAGTTGTATTTAAAAAAAAAAAAACATTAATAAATACTGTATCTATTTATGTATTGTAATGCTCATTGTTAGTTAAGTAATGGAAACTTATTTTAAAGCGTTACCGAGTAAATCTTGAAATTACCTATCAAATATTTTGGCAATTCTCAACTCAGCACGTCCTTTCCTCAAGCTGATGCGTGTGGTGGAGGCATGCGCCAGTATGTGTCCTCCAATGGGCTTTTTGGGATCTGCTTGAAATCTAAGATCATAATAATCAGTTTAAAATTTCCCAACATTCCCTTTCCTATTTGTTTTGTTTTCCTACTTACGTCATTCCAGCCCCTGGATCTGCAGTCATCTGGTTGGTAATAAACACTGCCACGTTGTATTCTACAAACCATAGATATTATTGATGAAGTGAAGTTCAGAAAAATGAAGTTCACAAGTTAAAATCATGACCTTACTTCATTGAAGATAAGACTGACTACTATCAAGTTCTATGTCAGGTCCATTATAGTAGTAGTGTCTTATTCCCATTCATTTATATAACAGAAGATGATTTTTACAGACCTTCAGAGATCTTCTGCAGTCTGGAGAGCATTTGTGCAAGCTTCTGCTGTCTCTCAGCCAGCTCGCCTCTTCCAGAGAAGTCCACCCGGAACAGAGCCATGATCGAGTCTATTATCTGTGAAAAATGAGTTGTCGAAGGCCACAAGATCAAGTAAAATCGCTTCCTAAAAATTTAAATCTCAGAACGTTTACAATGATAGGATCAAGTGTTTTTCTTCTATCTCCAAGACTTACCAGAAGCTTGAAAACACCTCCTTCCTCATGGAACTTGGCTGCAACAAAGTCTAATAATTCCATCTGATGCTCGCCTATGAATGAAAAAATACAATTATTAAGAGCCTGTTAAACTCCAAAGTAAAGCGAAATTTCAATACTTTAAGGAAAAAAGTTCTTACTGGTATATGCACGTGCATATAGCACATTATCCAGTACAGCTTCATGATCCACATTGAATCTGTCAGCTATGTCCTTCAGCCTCTCAGGCCGACTGGTGTTCACAATTATTAAGGAGAACAGGGATTCTCCGTATTGTAAAGGTTTAGAAAAATTGATTTGACACAAAGAAAGCAAATGCAGAAATGATACAAGGTGTTTTCAGAATCAATGTAGATGACCTTTCCTCCTGAATAGCCATATTCACCAGGAAGCTGAGCGGTTACTTGGGAAAAAAAGAAAGAGAGTGACATAAATGGTCTGAAATGACAATTAAACTGGAAATATACCATTTATACAAAATACATTATTGTTCTTACCACACAGTGTGTGAGCGAGTTGAGTCTTTCCAGTTCTGAATTCTGAAGGTACGGGAAAGAATTCAAAGACAAAAACATGTAATTTTGGTAGAACTGATGTATGGGAAAATGCATTAAATTCTGGTTGATAATCATAAAAATACCCTACCACCAAAAGCCTCAGTAATGGCCATACTCTCCATACCTCCTCCAAGGAGTTTGCTAAACAAAATAAGAATAAAGCATTTCTTCTTTAATGTGTAAAATAATGACTTTATGACTTTTATCAGACAAAATGTTCAGCCCTCTAAGACAACAGGTAGGTTTTAGTACGGAGCCCTAGCACCACAAATAAGAATTTGTTCCCACAACTTAATATTTTTTAACTTATATTAGTTAAATCATGGCCAAGAAGATATCTAGGTCTTTCCCCCCTCCATGTCGTCGGCAAGGCTCAGTATTTTAGAGCTATAAACGTTATTTCTTACTCAAACTCCAAACTGCCAGTTGTGACATGGAACACTTGCTTCCTTTTTATAATGTAATCAGATGCTGTCTGAAATCCACATGTCTACAAGAAAGAGGACAAAATTGTATACATTTACTATAAGGTTAACAATTAAAAAATATGTATTATGCTAACAAATTATGGGAATTCACATCAAATTACCATCAACTTTCCAGCAGCTTCCTTTATTTTGTCCACTTTAGCCTCAGACAGTCCCTTTACATTGCAGAGAGCACGGCGTGTGGTCATCTGGATGCCTTTCACAGTACAAATCCCTACAGACTTCAGTTTCTTAATGTCAGCCATGTTCTGAAGAAAAAAGGTTATGAATCAGTCACTGTCATGAAGAGATTATCATAACTTTCATAATAACATTCATTTACTTACAATGCCATGCTTCTGTAAGAGCTCAATGTCTTGAAAAAAGGATTCCTAAGGGGGTTTCATAGGAAATTAATTCATCATTAATTTGTACAATACACAAACTAGAAAAAGATAAATGAGTAACGTTGTGTCTAATTTAAGTTGTATATTTTCATTAAATCCATTTTGAAACATGTAATATTAAACACAAGACCTCACAACTAAAATTTTATTGGCTGGCTCATAGAAATGAATGTGAATCACCTCATCTTCTTGGTACCCCGACTCATCCTCCAAAGCCTGCTCTTCCAAAACTTTCATACTGTGGATGATTTAAAAAGAAAGTTTACAATTAAATACATCGTCTTCGGCGGCTATTTAGCGAAGTCATTCGGTAATTATCTAACGTTAGATAACTTACCTCTTTTTTAAAGTTACACTTCAATCAGCTGAGCTAACGTTAATGTTAACTGTTAGCAGCCTGTTTCAAAACTGGTGTTAACCTTTGCTGTGGATGTCACATAAACAGTTGTTATAGTTCATGTTCCTCGTCATAAAGGTGCAAAATAACTTTTTTGGACAAAAATAAATTAATGTAAATGACATTTTACCTCACGTTTATTCCTCAGAGAAAGCTGACAGAACTGCTCAAGTCAGTGATCTCGCGCTGAGTGACACTTCAGCGCGCGCTGTTCATCTTTTCGCGCGCTCTGATAGTCATGATGTCACACGCAAATTAAAGTTGCATTTTTGTTGTTATTGTGATTTTAAAACTACAACTACTAATTATAATACATATATGGTTCTGTTTTCTCTATTTTACTAAACCGACCTGAAATGTAAAAGTTTTTTTTATGATCCTGGTGGCAGTCTGTCTGACAGAGAAGCACTGTAGCTGATTTTTATTCAATCTAAACCCAAAACTGTTTTAAAGGTTGTACCATGACTTCTATTTTCTACGTTCAAGTTCATGTATCCTTTTTTATTCTCCCAAACAAAAAGTAAAATAATCATAAATATTTTCTATATTTCTTGTGTGTAAAATATTAATGTAAACAAGACAGGACTTTTAAATTGACGTCATTCCTTGTTGTTGCGTCATTTCCACTTATTAAACTGGAAAATGGGATGTAATGTTGCATTCGAACCACATACTAGTATACTACTCGTTCTACATTTACCATATCTGTCTATGGCAGAAATATTAATAGTAGTAAGCGGTTCCGGATTCAACAATTGATTTTATGAGGAAAACTTTGACGACTGCATAATCTGTGGGAATATTTTATTCCTTGTTAAATAATTATTAATATTAGGTTGTTGAGGTAAACTGTTAATTTCATCAATGGTGTCCAACTGAAATTTGTGACTTATTTAGAAGGCGCACATCATCTTCTCTTCTGTCACTTCAAAATATAAAATCATACTATAATATAAAGTATACACAAAAGAAGGACAGAGGAGCACTTGTTTTTATTCCCATCAGGTGGAGCAAACAGGATCACTCACTATTGAAAGTATTGTTTTGAAACATTATTTCTCAAAAATTACACAATGATTCTACACACAGTATGGCTTTTCCTGTGGAATAACACTGCAGAAGCTTTGCATGATGTTAGTTCTACATGTAAAAGACACTGTTGGTAGAGAACCACTTCTTAAGGTTTTAACATTTCTGAACCAAAAACAAGAAACAACCGTAATTTGTAGACAGAGAAAATTTCACAATCAACATTGGCTTTGCGTGCCCTCATAAATATTACAGATCTTTTACATGCTGTTATAGATTCTCTACAACGTCAGTGTTGATCCGGCATTGCAATGGCCAACATTGCACCGTAAACACTCTTAGAAATATAATGCACCTACAACACAGTCAAAATATTCCCAACAGATGCCATAGTCTCTCTCTGAAAGACATGTTATTAGATAGCTATAATAAAAAAGTAAAAGGTCAGAGCTTGGACATCAGTCTATGCAGAATGTTTTTGTGAGAAAGGCAGAGAGAGAGGGAAGTTCATAAAAAGTCATCAAGATCTCCATTGTACAGAATCTATACAGGGTAATGACTTCTTGATGTTGACCAACCACAGCATCTCCTTTTCTCCAGTTCCTGCTCCCTCTCTCTTTCCCCTTCTTCTACAACTCATGGATGTTACATTATATACATCATCACAGCTTTCCAGGAGCAGGAGGCATCATTCCCGGCATTCCTCCAGACATGCCAGCATTTGGACCCAACAAAATCTATTAAAAGCAGGAAAAGACAAAAAAAATTAAATTAATTTGTACTTTAATGAAAAGGAAACGCAAAACACATTAATTAAAATAAATAGGCTTGATTAATTTTTTTTTTTTTTTTTTACAAAAGGCATTTCAATGAAAAGATACTTAACATGTTAACCAAAGATTTGTAAGAGAATTGAGGACTGCTTTACATTATTTAGATGTGGGAGTGACAATGAAATAATGCAAAAATAGAGTAGAATACGATGTGGAAAGCAGGGCGGGGCCGAGAGCCGTGAGAACGACGTGAGCCTCGTATCTCTCAAGAAGGCGCAACGGAAGCATAAAGGGAGGAGCGACGACAGTGAAGGACGAGAGAGGACCAGGCCTGTACACTTACGTTATGTTCTGCTTGTGTGTGAGGCAGTCGTCCGTGAGGGGCTGCCGCTTTTACTTTCGTATTGTTTTTTAAAGTTGTTGAATGTTCCTCCTCCTTCCCTTATCAACTAACTGTGTTATAAACGTATCCCAAACAAGCTGAGATGGGGAAGAAACTGTTTTTAAGGAATGTGTAAGGTAAAGTTCAAATGTTTATGGCAGCTAGGAAACTTTTTGTGTCACATTATTTTACGATATACTAGCTATGAGGTGAATAACATTACAAACTTTTTTGAAGCAAAAAAGTATTTGAAAATCAAAGGACAAATGTAAAATACTTTGTATATAACAACTTTAATGAGAGAAAAGAACTACATTACAAATTATATATTCAAATTAAAAACTGAACAATTATATAGATTTAAAGTCCCAATTAAATCAATTTAAATGTATTGTCTTTTAGTATGAATATGTTAGCCTTAGGCTCCATATATATAAGCTAGGGTGCTCCACAAAAACAAAACAAAACAAAAAATCACATCTAGATGATATAAGCATTCAAAACTTAATCTCTCACTTCTGCCAATATGGATCAATGATTTTGATGACATCGCTCTGGACTTCAGCTTCTCATCAGATTTTCTGTCCAATCAAATGCTCTCTAGAATCTGAAACGTCCCACGCCCTACATAATAAATAGACGCTGAAGATGCGGCTAAAATCGGCCACTTTGTTCACACATTCACTGTTTTCTACATGGTGAATGGCACAGTGTAATATATAGGGGATAGGGAACGATTCAGACAGTGTATGCTTTCCATTGGGGCGAATGAAGTCTGGTTTCACGTTAGTGTCACGCACGCACAAGTCTGCTCTGGTCCAGAGACACAATAGTACAGAGCGGATCATTTGCGCAAGTCGGCGCATACCAGAACACATATAGGACCCATTTGAATTCTGCACAGAATGCTGTAAAGCGATATGGAGGAGATTAGGAGGAGAAAGGTTAGAGATTAGATACTGTGACTTTAACGAGCTGTGATATGGAGAAAACAAGTGGGATCTCTAGAACCAAACTGTTGCAGTCTGTAGCTTTAAATATGGCTCATCTCATCAGAATTTAGTGTCAGAACAATCTATTCTATCAGTATTATATTACAGTTTTGAGTTAATGTGACGTTTCATAAGACTATTTCATTTGTATGGATTCTCTTTTCGTTTGTGAAGTTACTACCAACAATTATTAAAACTCTTGACCAAAAATAACTATGTTATATATACTATGGAAAAAAAACTCATTCTGTCTGTCATAGAGCTCACACCCCTAGTTAGGTGGGTGTGATATCACAAGGAAGGTTCATATGCAGGACTTGTGCAACTTACCTGTCTCTGCTGTTGTAATTGTTGTTGTTCCAGCTGTAACCTCTCAGTCTCAAAGACAACCGGCAGAACCAGAATCATAAAGGAAGTGGTGCCGACCCATAGAGCTGAGCGGGAGAAACTACAAGAGGGCACAATATGGAAAAAACGATGCTGAAATGTGTAGCCTAAAAAAAATCATCATGTGTAGAATTGATTGTTTTAATTGTAAGGTCAACTGCCAGCACCCCACCTGTAAAGTTTTTTGGCTACAGATAGCGAACACTGTGCGGATACTTCAGCTGCAGATCGCAGTGATTCTGGAAACATCTCCGTGAGACCCCACAACCTCTCCAACATGGTTTCATCCAGCTGGGAGAGAAGAAATAAAAGCTGGAGCATCACATCAGAAAATTAAGTCTCTAAAACGCACGCTACCAGCCAAAATGGAGAGGCGGTATTAACATTAAGTGACATGGCATCTGACGCACAGAAGCCAATGGCACATGTCACTATGCGTATTGGCACATCCGGTGGCACATCCGGTCTTCATTGGCATGTGCCAGTGAATAGTGGCATGTGTCACTGACACTATTGGCATGTGCCAGTGGTGGAGTGGCATGTGTCACTGAAATCGCGACACACTGACACTGCATGACACCTGACTGACACCGAGTCGCGGAACATGTCACCGTGTTGCGACACCTCCAGTAGTGACGGACAGATTAATCGAACACCTATAGCCTACTGACGTAATTGTGGCACGAAATCCTAAATAAATGGCCTAATTTTGTGATATTTAAAATATCAATTAAAGGAATTAAAGTGCATTAATATTTTTTCAAACGTGTTATTTGTGTCACGTCTGTATTTGATTGGTATGTGCCACTGAATGTTTTGTAATACCAGTGCTACTTTATGTTGTTTATCTCGCAAAGTCACAAACTGGCCATTCTAGGAAAGACATGAAATAAATCTATCATGGGTCACTACGAATAACGCGTCCGTTACTGTAACCTTTATTTTTGCATGATGCTCCATGCACGCCAGTAGGTGTCAGTAAGTCCACACTGGCTAGCGCAAAATAACCTAAAACTTGCGACAGTTGAGGAACATTGTCGCGGTAGCCTATGTCGCCGTATGTTATGACCCATAGCCTACTATGGTTATGACACTCCAGTAGCGTAGTGACACATGCCGCTGTCTAACGTAGCATTATGTACGCTAGATGTGACATTATGACATCTACAGAAAGAATGCATGTATACATTTATTTCTTATTACATAATTCCTTAAATGTATTGTAAAATATTAAACCAGATGAGTAGGCCTTTAAGCAAAAACATGATATAAATAATAAGTTAATAATTTATTTATGTTTTATAAATTAATTAGTAAATTTACTTACATAAATTATAGCTCGATGATATATAATTTATATTATATAAATTATTAACTAATTATTTATATCGATATCAGACTCTGATTAAGATTATAGTTTTTTTATTGATTTTTTTTTAAGTTTTTGCTAGCGTCTTCTCGCAAACAAATACACCACCACCGCCAGATGTTCCTCAACTGTCGCAAGTTTTAGGTTATTTTGCGCTAGCCAGTGTGGACTTACTGACACCTACTGGCGTGCATGGAGCATCATGCAAAAATAAAGGTTACAGTAACGGACGCGTTATTCGTAGTGACCCATGATAGATTTATTTCATGTCTTTCCTAGAATGGCCAGTTTGTGACTTTGCGAGATAAACAACATAAAGTAGCACTGGTATTACAAAACATTCAGTGGCACATACCAATCAAATACAGACGTGACACAAATAACACGTTTGAAAAAATATTAATGCACTTTAATTCGTTTAATTGATATTTTAAATATCACAAAATTAGGCCATTTATTTAGGATTTCGTGCCACAATTACGTCAGTAGGCTATAGGTGTTCGATTAATCTGTCCGTCACTACTGGAGGTGTCGCAACACGGTGACATGTTCCGCGACTCGGTGTCAGTCAGGTGTCATGCAGTGTCAGTGTGTCGCGATTTCAGTGACACATGCCACTCCACCACTGGCACATGCCAATAGTGTCAGTGACACATGCCACTATCCACTGGCACATGCCAATGAAGACCGGATGTGCCACCGGATGTGCCAATACGCATAGTGACATGTGCCATTGGCTTCTGTGCGTCAGATGCCATGTCACTTAATGTTAAAACTGCTACTGCCAAAATGGTAACTCAGGACACACTGAAAAAGCTCATTCCTCACAAGCATGTAAAAGCTGAAGGTTTCTGACAGTGTGCAATGAAATATACTTTGTGTATGTGAAATGGTAACTTGGATATTAAAAGGGCAAACGCTATAACCTAAGAGTAATTTATTTATAATAAATTAAGTGCGTGTGTGTATATTATATATATATATATATATATATATATATATAAATATATACACACATATGAATAATCACACTGTATTATATTATATATGCATGTGTGTGTGTAATCACACTGTATTATATTATGCAATATATATATATATATATATATATATATATATATATATATATATATATATATATATATTCATTTCCTAAGATAAATAATTATTTGAGTTCGAGTTGTCACTTGTGCAGGTCAAATGTGTGGGGGGCAAAAAGGAAAAAAGTGAGAGAAATACTTTAATTGCTAACGTTACGCGGCTCTTCATTTCATGCCAGTTTGGCCGGCTAAATAGCTAATATTCACTATGCCAGCACCAAACAAGCGTTGGTCTGTTTCTTTACATTATCCAATATCTTTATCATTTTTTTGAGGACGGGCAAAATTGTAGAAGCAATCGAGTACCTCTTCATCTTCATCATCTCCCTCGATCTCGTCTTCGGGCGGCCGTGTCTCTACACGGCCAGAGTCTGGAGACAGCTCCTGGATGGTAGCCATTTAAAATATGACGCAAGTCTATAAGCTTTAAATTATAATTGTGAATAGACCACAATGGTGTGTTACAGCTTCACAATGAATTAGATGCAGAGAGCACGCATTGAAACCTGAGGTCACTTGGGTTACATGTGAGACGGATGTACTTCCCCGGTTCCTTGTAAGGAAGGACAACGACATATTAGGACGCCTATCGAAAGGGAGGTCTTACTGCAGCTCGGGATTGCGTAGTGGACGATGAAATAGTGGAAGATTGCGCTCACTGACACAATTCCCCTTAGTTTTAATAAGTGGAAGAGGAGACCAAAATCACATACTTTACACGTCATTACATCAAAAAAAGGAGAAAGAATGCCTAGTGTGGGAGTTTTTTTATTAGTCAGATTTTTTATTTGTTTGTTTTCTTGTTTGATTAAATTAACAATTTTGGTTTTAATACTTGGATGAAACAAACTGCATGCCAAAAGACGTTTTTATGTTAAGTGTGTGTTAAGTGTGTAAAGCATACGTTGGTCACAATTGTAATCAATGGGAAACTACAAGGTTATCTGTGAACAATACATTAACATAAGCAGCTTTTTTAGTGACAGGCAATTTAGTGGGGAAAGAATTGCTAAACAATTTTTTTTATATTATTATTATTATTTTTTTACTTTGGTTCATTTTTATTTAACAATAATGTGTACATACAATGTAAATAAATTAGTTAATTGATCAAAAATAAGGGTCTGTCTGTGGTGCCCCATTGATCACAAATATGATCACATAGCATGTTTGTTTGTATTGTAATCATGATATATAGGAAAAGGAGAATTATTGCCTTAATAGCCTTAAAATAAAAGGCCTAAAATTTTATGTTTTACCTATGCTTGTTTTACATGTGTTTTACTTTCATGTAGCTTTTCCATACAAATTTCAACATTTAAATTCAAACATTTAAAGGGATAGTTCACACCCAAATTAAAAAGTTGTCATTATTTACTCACCCTCATGTTGTTCCAATCCGGAGTTTCTTTCTTCTGATAAATACAAAAGATAGCCTATTTTAGAGGATGTTGGTAACCAGATAGTTGACAGCACCCATTAACTTAGTTTTTTTCCCTATGGAAGTCTATGGGTGCCATCAACTGTTTGACTGAAGATGAAGAAACACATACATATTTGGAATAACTTGAATGTAGAATCATCTATAATTTTTAGCTGAGCTATCCCTTTAATGAAATTGAAATGTTAAAATGATACAATAGGCAAGCTTTAAAAAGATTAGCATGTGCTAACTTAAAAAGAAAGAAACTTTTATTAAGAGATTTGATTATAGATAGATAGGCCCACATTTTTTGGGATGGTAGGGCTACATTCTATTTAATGGAAAAAAGCTGTGCGCACACTGTGTAAATATTATTGACAGTTTGCACTTTCATTGTAAAATACATACATCAACTCTTTTTTTAGACCTTATAAACATAAACATAGACCTAAATGTCACTGGGATTAAATGGGTTAATAAAAATAAGTTTCACAAGGTTGTTGACTGATATTTTTGTGCGTTGAGGTCCCGCCCTCATTCTTAAAGGCTTGAGTCATCTTGTGTGTGTGTTTTTTATGAATGAAAGGATCCAGCCCGCTGATGGAGGACTGATTCCGGGAAAAAGGCGTTTAGCTCTCTAGTCCGTCTAAACACGGGCAGTGCTGCGATAACGTATATGTCAGTCGAAATACCGGACCAGCAGTGAGAATCGTGGACAGATCCATATTCATCTTCGTTTGAAATTAGCGAAGAGGGGGAAATCAACACCAGGCAAGATTTTCTATTTTTTTCCTCCTTTCGACATTTGTTTACACTAAGGAAACGGAGGGGTGTTAGCAAAGCTGCTGTAGTACATGCAGTCAGTGTTTGTTTTAACATAATATCCACTATTGATATAGTTATAGCTTAAATGTTGTATTAAGATGATTTGTAGTAGTATATTATACATTTTAATAGTATTAGTCACCATGAGCTCATATCGCGTGTGTTTTTATCACGATGTTAGGTGTAGCAACAAGCTAACGCGTAATAAGGAAATAGCTGCGTAGTAGATGTCGTCGATTCAGACCGTTAAAATATATAAGCTTTATATATACCGTATATGTTTATCAACATTTTGTATGTATTATGCTTAGATACTACGCTAAACGTGTATGTTGTTTACTATGAGAAACGACTAGTCAGCAATGTCTTGGTATGGTTTGAACTGGAAATATGTCATAAACGAATTCCTACGTTGTCACACCGCTTTAATTATGGGTTATATATAAGGTTACTTGGTTATTTTAAAGATTTTGGTTAAATTGTCTCTGTGTAAGTAACACAATGTTTATTTTGGAGCATTTAAACTGAAGACGTTTGGGGGGGAAACGACAGCCCCAAGACTTTTGTTGTTCACTAAATCGTCTATCTGGGTTTTATGAGAGTTCATTTTATATGTGAGAGATAATATTTGTTGTGACTAAGTAACTGGGAATTTTATAAATTTTGTGAAACATGAAATGTGAAAAGAAAATAAGGAGCTGGTGCGAAGACAGGAATGGAGGACTTGTGCTGAATCACTGTGACTCTGTGGAAAAGCTCAGGCGGTTATTTGAGGCAGCTCGCGGATGATAGGTGCACTTCCCACACATGACGGGAAACTCATGGTCAGCAGCGTTTACTTCTTCATCTGGACTTTGACCAGGCATGATTCACTGTCAAGAAAAAAAGTGCTACAGTTTGGATACGGGAAGTCTAGATTTAGAAAATATGGAAACAAGAATGTAACCAACGCCACGATACATTAACAGCTATGATGACGCGATACAACACCTGTTCGGGTCGACCGGATTTATTGAAGGCTGATGCCGATATCTTAAAGATACAAAGCCGATATATATCACATTATTTATTTAAAGATAGTAAACATAATGCATAACAATTGCTGGAATAAAATGTATATTCATTTGACATTTTTAGAAATAATTAATTGGAAAATGAATCAATATATATATAAAAAAACATTAATCTGTCAAATAAATATGTAAGGCCACTTCACACCAAGAGCAAAAACTATAATATAGTAATCGTTTTAAAAATCGAGTCCACACTAAAACTATAAAGATAATGGCACAGAGAGACTATATCATTGGAATCATTTTCAGAATGATTTTTTTTATCCCCATCTGATGAATGATAAAAACAAAACATTGGCAGCCAATCAATCAGAACTCTTCCTGATTTAAAGAGCCAGAGTATTTAAAGGGCAGACAGCAAAACTGCAACACAGAACCATATAGTGGATGTGAATATAGTTATCGTTATTGTTCTTGGTGTGAACTGGCCTTTATACTTCAACTTCTTGATTCTTTATTACTATTATAGTATTTTTAAAAAATAAAGAAATCAACACAAAAAAAATCTATGCTGAAAAAAGAAAAAGAAAGCCAACTACCGTCAGATATATAGACTAAAAAACGAATGATCACATCACGGCTCATCTCGCATAGCAGATTGTCATTTCTGTTGTATAGTAACGTTCTTCAAGCAGAAGATGTCACTGTCACTTAATGAATTGGTTTAATAAAATATCATTTTAATAAAAAAAAACTAGTCATTGAAATTGTTTTTATGAAAGTAAGGCACTCGAGGCTTTTTGCAGCATTGTGTATTTAGCATTTAGCAGCATTTAGCTTTAACTTCACAATACATTGGGTCTTTATATAACATTAATTTGATGTTAATCTGTTATTTTTGGTATTTACAGGTTTCAGGGATACATTCAGGGATACATAAAACCAGACAATGACTTCAGACGGCAGAGCTAGTAAAGCCCTCAAGGTAAAGATATTTTTACTGAATACACATTTTTTTTGTCACACACTGAGAAAATGTTTGTACAATGCTACAGCAAAACCTGTTAATTGGTTAACTAAGTTACTCTACCATATACACTTAAACTGTAAATTTTGTGTCAGCGCCAATAGCCTCATTGGCAGAACACAGACAAATAGCGCAGTTATGCTTCGGGCGTCCCGAGTTTGAGTCCCGGCTCGTGGACCGATCCCATCTCGTTTAGTGTTTGGTGTGTTATGCTGATGGTGTTTTTTTCTTTTGTGTGTATAGATCCTGTGCATTGTCTATATACAAATTCTTCCACTTATGATGAACTCTGATGAACCACCTGTATTATTATGGTGGTTATCAATACATTTTACGTTAAAAAAGACGACTTGGGTATATTAAACTGGGTAACTCTCGCCAAAATTGAACCTAGGCACTTTTTGTTAATCTACCCGAGTCAAACTTTCATGTAAACGTATAATTAGAATGGAAACGCCACTTTTAAGATTGACAGTATTTTCGTTTTAGGTCAAAATGTCTTTTGAATGGGAGTGCATGGGGCACTTCTATGATAGCATCAAAATCTATTGATTAAATATCTATTTTTAAAACACTAAGAAGGCTCGACACAACATAAAACTGTCCTCGAAGTATCACCAGGGGTGATAGCATTGAGCATTGACTACATTGTTTGTGTGCACAAAGTTTACTGAAAAGAAAGGTTTTGTACGACTCACTTTGTCAGTTAGTGTTTCCGGTGGCTGGAATTGTGTCAGTCAAAAGTTGTCGATCTCTGAATGCAACGTAACATGAGGAGAGTAAAGATGGAAAGCTCCTAAAGCTTGTTTCCATATAAATTGCCATGAGCTAAGTGTCTAAGTTATCATGCTTTTTATTGGAATTACAAGTTCATGACATTTCCTCATATGAAGTCAGTTTATTACGTTGCATTCGGAGATCGACTACTTTTGACTGACAAAATTCCAGCCACCGGAAACACTAACTGATTAAGTGAGTCTCACAAAACCTTTCTTTTTAGTAAACTTTTTTTGTACACAAATAATGTTGTCAATGCTCGAGTTCATGTGTAGAGCCCCTGGGGATACTTCGAGCACAGTTTCATGATGCGTCGAGCCTCCTTAGTGTTTTAAAAATAGCGATTTTGATGCCATCATTGTAATGCCCCTAGCACTCCCTAATTATGCTTTTACACGAATGTTTGACTAGGGTAGATTAACAAAAATAGCCTAGGTTGCAATTTGGCGAGAGTTACCCTTTAACATTAAATCACTTAATGAAATATACAGTTATAAGTTGAAAAAATATCCACCTTATTTTCCAAAGCGGAAGTAAGCTATTTTCTGTGATTGTGCAAAAATTGATTCATTAGCCACAATAGGTAACTAACTAGAAGAATGAGGTGCAAGGTAAACTGTAAAACAACTTTCGCTACAAACCAGTGTGTTTATGAATATGTTAATAAATAAAAATAATATAAGAAATACCAGCAGTTTTTAATATCTAGCAGCATAAAGGGCTGTTTTCGTACAGCTAAAATAACTACCTTAGTTAACATGAACTAAGAATGAACAATACTTCTATAGCATTTATTAATCTTAGTTAATACTAATTTCAACATTTACTAAAATCAAAGGTTGGATTTGTTAATAACATTAGTTAATGCACTGTAAACTAACATGAAAAAAAAAACAGCTGTATTTTTATTTACAAACATTAACAGATTAATAAATACTGTAACAAATGTATTGCTCATTGTTAGTTCATGTTAGTTACCTAATGAACCTTATTGTAAAGTGTTACAGAATTTTTGTAGTGAATATTTTTCTAGTCAATACTTATTGGATCTAAAATATCACAAATTGTGGCTATTAAATTATCTTTGAAACAAAATCTCCAACCCTGATAAAGTATGATTAGTTATGCTTCATACACCTGTCCCATTGTTTCAGGTGAAGAGGGAATGTGGGGAGAACGTCCCAGTGCTGAGCGACAGCGAGCTCATGTCGCTATCGGTGCGCGAGCTCAACATGCACTTACGCGGTTTGTCACGAGAGGAGGTGCAGAAGCTCAAGCAGAGGCGGCGCACGCTGAAAAACCGCGGCTACGCGGCGAGCTGCCGGGTGAAGCGCGTGTCCCAGCGAGAGGCCCTGGAGCAGCAGAAGAAGGAGCTGCAGCGGGAGGTGGAGCGGCTGGGCGCCGAGAACGCAGGCATGAGGCGAGAGCTGGAAGGGTTGGGTGCTCGTCTCGCTGCCCTCCAGCGCTTCGCCAGAGGTTTGGAATCTGGAGGAGGCAGTCTGCTCGCCACCACACCCCGTCTGAACACAGCCTCCGTCATCACCATAGTGAAGACACCACAGCAGGTGCACACCCCTAGAGAGCAGGGAGCATCCTAGAGCCCCGCGCTCGCATGGAGACGCAGACACACATAGGTACACAGTATGATCGCGACAGACAGACAGACAGGACCATGTATACTCACATATACAGGAAGAAAAACAAGTACCACTTGGGAATTACAGATTCACTTACATATATAAACACACACAGACTGAATATACAGTCTAATAAATGTCCAAGAATAATCTCAGTACTGTTGTTGTGGCCTCGAATATCATGACAAGTGCAGAAGTCTGCACAAAGCTATTGCTAATGATAGCATTATGCTATTTCTATGCCCATTACTGTGCTTTCTGGGTGGTGATACATTAAAAAAAAAATAGTCCTAAACTTTGTTATCATGTGGGACCACCAACATTTCAGAAGCTGGTTAGCTGGAATATCTCCTTGGTATTAATGTATCATCATGGGACTAGAGAACTTGCAGAACTATTGATACATGCCATTTATATATTTTAATGTTTGTATAAAAGACAAATGTTAAACAACAGACATAAAAGCTATTTTATTTGTGTTCCAAACAAGATGTTTGAAGGTAATTTGTGCTGTGATCTGTCTATATACTACTTCTGTTTGACTAGTTTGGGGTCATTCTTTTAATTATTGTGTTTTTTTGTTTTGTTTTTTTTGTAATGTTTACTTGTTGTAATGAGTTATTAGTTTAGTAATGGTAAGGTTTAAAGCCTCATTACTTGTAATATGATTCAGTATGTGTGAGGGTCATATTTGTACTAATATTAGAGCGACTTGTTTGTAGTGGTATTTTTGTATTTAAAACCAAGACCATATATATTATTTGCTATTTATGATTAAAAACGTATCTGAATATTTTGGAAAGCTGGAATATTAAAAAAAAAATACCATTAAAAGGAAAAGAGAGTGGAAGGGGAATCTGTGGAAGATGTGAAATTAGAGAAAAATAAGGAAGAGAGCAGCCAGAAGGAGAAGTGAGCACTTGTGGCTCTGGCAGGGGAAAAAAAAGGAGGATAAGAAAGTGACAGAAGGAAAGTGAAAGACAAAAATGATATCACATGTACATTAACCCATGGTTGTTGAGTTGACTCTTGCTAACTACATGCCTGGTTTATTCCAGTAAACGGGGTAATGCTGTATGATCAGGTAATGATCGGCCATGTTAAACGTGGATATCTCTGGTGATTTTCTAATTAAGTGTAGTTAGCGACGTCATCGTCAGTACTGAGAATCTAACTTGGTAATATCATGCCCATGACACTTGTGCTTCAGAACAATGTGCCGAATGTTTTGTAAGAGGGCAGAGCACACACACACAAAAAACCTATTGACGTTTGTATTTATTATCTGTATTTTTCTATGGTAAATTCATTGTCTATTTTATATCATTTAATTGAAATAAATGTTGTATATATTGTACATAGAATTACATGTGTTCATTGAGTGAAAACTATCGCACAAATGTTTACAGACAAAATTCTTTATTGTTTCCTAGGTCAGAGCATCAAGGGAAAAAATAGAAGCAAAATCTTTGACATAGTAATACATAATGCTCTGTTTCAAATAACATGACAGTACAAAGAACGTCTTAGTGTAACTTCAAAATATGTTTCCACAAAATATATATATTTTTAAATGTAATAACGCTTCCTATGTTACTTTAAACCACTCTGAATAAAAACATATGCTGCGATGGTACACATACCTTGACAAAATATTCTAAATATACAAAACTGCTTAGTGCAAGTTACAATAACGTCTATATTATTAAAAGAAGCCCTCCCCTTACAAAGAATACACTGCAAAACACTAACATAATAACTAAGCAGGTACCATACATACTCGTACTTGGTTCCAGCTGCATTGTTTATACTGGCCTCTATTGTACCAATAAAAGCGTAGGACAGTTAATAAGTAACTCCCAAGATACTACATAACAAACCGCAAGCTTCGCGCTTGGTTATCAAGGGCCTACTGCTATCTGAAGAGGTAAAGCGCAATGGCGGAAGCTTCTAAAGAACGGGAGAGACTTTGGTGTGGCTCTCAAAGGGTCAGTGGCAACAGGCGTGTCCCATAAAGATAAAGGGTATGAACTGTGAGAAATGCCTCCCTCTAGTGGGATATCCTGAACAATGCCTATTAAAGGGATAGTTCACCCAAAAATAAAAAATTGACAATTTACTCACCCTCAAGTTGTTCTAAACCTGTATGAGTTTCTTTATTCTGACAATAAAGACAAAAGAAGGTATTTTGAAGAATGTCGGTAACCAGACAGTTGACGGCACCCATTGACTTCCATAGTATTTTCTTCCCTACTATGTCAATGGGTGCCATCACCTGTCTGGTTACCGAGATTCTTCTAAATATCTTCTTTTGTGTTCAACAGAATAAAGAAACTCACACAGGTTTAGAACAACTTGAGTAAATTATGTTAAAGTTTTTGGGTGAACTATCCCTTTAAAAGGGACAGTTCACCCAAAAAAAGAAAAATTATAATTTATTCACCTTAATGTCGGTTCAAACCTGTATGACTTACTTTCTATTAAAACACAAAAGAAGATATTTTGAAATATACTTATTTTTGTCCAAATGTTGATTTGGACCCCAATTGGCTTTCACTGTATGAACAAAAATATTCTAAAGAATATCTTTTTTAGTGTTGCGCAGAAGAAATATGATATGAGGGTGAACAACTTATGACAGAATTGGGTGAACCGTACCTTCAAATTTGAACAATTTTCGCATTTTCATCAGCACACGGATGGTACTTGACTGCTTTCTCTGTGGAAATCTAGCATAGACTAAGCAGCATAACCTAAATCTATTTTTAAACCGCTCAGCTAACCTAGAAAGATGTTTTTCTGCTGTGGTCACACTTTCACAGAAGCTTGTGCAAATCTGCACCAGACGAGTAATGCTTCAATTACAGCCATATAATCCAGACTGCATTAATCTGTAATCTTATCGTGGACCATCAACCTCTCCCCGTCCCTTAAATCATCCGTCAAAACAACAACGGTGTGTTTAAACAGCTGGTACTGCCTCTACTGTCACTGTGCTCTCTCATTCACAGCTGTACCTGCCCTTTAAATCACCGGGAGAGCTATAAACACTGACGAAAGGGAAGCAAAGGTGCACTTGAACTTGTAAATCAGAAACGGAAACATTCCTACTGAACAGCCCTCCAATACACTCCTCTTTATAAATATGCTGGGATGTGCAAACATCCACTATGTAAAACTAGAAGCTTAAAAAAAATACATCAATTCAAACGCTGAAAGGTCAGACCATGTAGGATTTCAAAATTTGGCCAAAAATGCAAACGTATAGATGAATGTATTATTTAAGTCTTTGTATAAACAACATCGGACAAAAGCGCATCAATGAAGTCTGTTTTAACGACTAAGTATAAGCAGCTTAATTTCATATTCTACTGCACTAGAACGTCTCTACTTGCTTAAGATGGTCCTTTAATAACCTGTCCCTACGTTATCTTAACCTCATCATTACACTACCACAGCAGTAAACAGTCCCTTACGGAGTACCTTCGTTCAGGACGATGGGAAGCGAGTTAAAACTCATCATCAGAGCTAAGCAGGAGGGTTTTCTCATTGTCCCGGGCGTTCAAGCAGCTGTGATTACGGGATATGGGCGGTGCGGTGACTCCCTGCTCCAGGGTGGATTGCTGGGTGTACTGTTGGTAGGCTGGGGAGAAATTGTGGATGGCATCCTGAACCATGTCTCCAGGATTCATGGTCTCCTTTAAGCTGCTGGAGATGCTCTTCATGGGGGCACAGCGACCTTGAGAAGGACGGAGAACTTAATTAAAGGTTGATGACGGCATGAGAAGAGAAAGAGGAAAAACATAAGAATGACTTTTCTTTTTTGGTCGAACTATCCCTTTAAGATTTCACTGTCCCTGCACTATCAAATAGAGAGTAGATGGGCATCAAGAACTGTAGCCTACCGTACTGTCCATATGTAGGAACAGGGCCTTTAGAGTGCAGCATGAAAATGACAAACAGAGAAAGGACGGAAATGGGCGGAAGGTTGGATGTGTTGCATGGGATGACCAAATAAAATGAAGAGAATATGAAAGGCAGATGCGCAAAAATTAAATATGAAAAAATGTAGCATTGAAATGATCAGATCAGCCATATTAATGGATGGATTGAGGAATAAATGATGATTTACATAAAGGCAGAAGAGGAAAAGAGAAAAGTCATGAGATCCAAGCCATTATCATTGACAAAATGTTAAGAGAGAAGGACTTTTCTTGAAATTTCAATAAAACATTCTGGAATCTGTATATATGTGTTAGTGCGTATATATCGCTTAAACGCATCTAACATAAAAGTTTGTGTTTACCGTATATACTATATGTGTGTGTGTGTGTGTATTTATATATATGTGTGTGTGTGTGTGTACAGTGTATGTATATATATATATACACACACATACACACATACATACATATACACACAGACATTATATAAACACAAACTTTTATGTTAGATGCAATTAATCGATTTGACAGCACTATATATATATATATATGCTACTGTTGAAAAGTTTGGGGTAAGAGTTTTTTATTGTATTTATACTTATTGTATTATTATATTAATACTTATATGAATCCTAATATTATTAAGAAAGAATGCATTAAATAGATCACAAGTGACAGTTTATACTGTTACAAAAAAATTATATTTTAAATAGATGCTTGTTCTTTTGAACTTTCTATTTATCAAAGAATCATGAAAAAAATGATCAGTTTCCACAAAAATATTTAGCATCCATATAACAAGAAATGTTTTTTGAGCATCAAATCAGCATAATGATTTCTTCAGAGTAATGCCACCACAGTCCGGAATACATTTTTAAATGTATAAAGAAAATGATATTGTACAATATTGCTGTTTTTACTGTATTTTGAGCCTGTGTAAGCATAAGAGACTTTTTTCAAAAACGTTTTTAAAATCTTACGTATTCCAAACTTTTGAACAGTAGTTTGTATTTAAACTTATTTTTAACAATAAGCGTTTTAGATAATTTGGAGAGGGTAAAAAACATACACCATTTGTTCATTAACAAAGAAGCAAAGGTCAAAAGCTCACCAAGGGAATCCAGTCTTTTGTCCATGTAGACTTTGTACGTAAACGCATGTCGCAAAGCCAAGGCTGCAAAGAACATCTCAATGCAAATAATGAAGTTCTGGTATCCAGCCGCAACAGTTCCCTCGCCGACAGAAACCTCAGGAGAGCTGATCTTAGGAATCGCACCACACTTCTCCAGGATGGCCAGCAGCATGCCTGAAAGACCAGCAAGATCACATGACCAGTTTACCAATAGCTTTAAATACAGAGCGCCATGCGGGGAAAAAATATGTATATTGTGATGACGAATCATCAACAACTCGTTCTCATGACTTACAAATACATCAGCACGTTTTACTAATTAGTTTCCTCGTTTTAAGTCAATCGTGCCCACGATATTATTCGTTCCCTTGTTTTACTAAATTGTGCACAATATTGTGTCTAAAATTTAACACTATATTAACTTCTTGCGTATTAAACTGTAAAATCATCACATTTGCAATGGTGCAGATATACAGGGGGGATAAAAAGAATCTTCTTAAAAACTATATCATATGACATAAATATAAAACCTATACAGTGTTTTTTTTATTTTTTTTTATGTTAGTGCCATTTTAACTGCATTCTAATAGGCTTCATCACAGTCAGTCATTGCCCAGCATCATGTTCATAACTAAACTGCATGCAATGAATGTGAGATAAAGTACAGATCTGGGCCGGGCCGGGGTGCGTTAAAAGCATTAATCATTTTAATGCGTTATTTATTCTAGAAATAATCACACCGAATTAATAGTTAAATCAACAGCTCTACTTACTATATATTCTGTAAAATAAGTTACATGAATAAAAATGAAAGATGTAGGGTCGGACTTTAATATTATCCCTAAAGAACTGACATAACATGCAGATGCCCGAAACAATAATTGGGTAGCATAAACGCCTTGGCTGAAAAAGACAGTTATTTCATGGGTGGAGCAGGTTTTTTCTTTAAAATAACATAGACAATAAGACTTGTTTTTAAGTAAATAGGGCCAATAGGGCCAGCAGATCTGCTGACCTTGCCAGAAGGAGAGGAAGATAACCGATTTGACCATGAGGAACTTGAGCATGGGCCTGTAGGGACTGAGGAGGTCTCGGGTGGAAAAGTAGAACAGGAAGAGGGCGTAGAGGGACAGGCTGACGGAGATGTTGTAGATGATAGTCACATACAGATAACCGCTAGCGACACTGTGGGATCAGAAATACAATTCAAAAATCAAGAATTCAGTTCCTTACAAAAATATGACAGTTTAACAGAGACATCACATGAGAAGCACGTACTTGAAGTCTCCATCCCGATACTTCCCAAAAGCCTGTAGGATGACTGTAACCATGGCCATCAGGGGCTTTACCACACAGAACTGCAAAGTGGCCTGTGAAAAGAATCAACAAATTACTAAAAATACCTGGAGTTTTTTAAAAAGGTGCAAGGACTACAAAAGGCATTTAATAATCAAACCTGTTTGCAGAATCTAAGGAAGCCAATGGAGTAGGTCTTGCCCCAAAGACAACATGTTCCATATATACAGCTGGACCTGCAGCAAAACAAAGACAGGTTTCATTTAAGATGTGAAGCTATTACTTAACTTAAAGTTGCACAAATGTACCTGCAGAGTCTTATCATACACCAGTAAGACAATTGATCCCGAGACATGCATTACTAAAAAACATTTTCACATGAGAATAACAGGAATATGACACTCACTCAATGGGTTTTCCTCTGATCTCGGCCATGATAGCGCTCTCTCCTCCAAGGTATTCATAACAAAGGCTCAAGAAGTTATAGATCACAAATGCTGCAAAACAATTTCAAAGACTGATTGAATTAGCATTGGAATATGATAGCAGTTGTATTTTCAAGTCTTGTGATCATTTTTTAATACAAAAACAGCAAACAAATTTGGTAGTAAGGAATGTTGTGGATCAAATGATCAGAAGAACCTTTCTTATGCAGTTTAATCTCATACTGTGGCACTTGCAGTCAAGCATAGCGGACCTTTCGGACTAAATCCCGTCATCAGAGTTTCACCAAACACCAACAAAAAGGCTATGCCAAACAATGGCACAGCGGTGCACGGCGAAACATCCCTCGTGATGGTCTGAGCATTTTACAAAAAAGTAAATACCAGCATCCTTCATCCCTTGAGTACACCATGTGCTTTTCTACACCAGATTATAGGACACCCACAGTTATATACATTTTTAGTAGTCTTGGTATTTTACCCATTAATTTTCTCCATAAGAGTTCTAAGGCGCGGATCAAACCAACCAGATCAGAGATGAATCGCACTATTACAAACTTTGATTTGAAGCTAAAATGTACACTACCGTTCATACGTTGGGGCTCTGTTTGATTTCTCTTATGCTCACCAAGCTTGCATTTATTTGATCAAAAATACAGTAAAACAATAATATTATGAAATATATATATTTTTTACCGTTTTGAATTTTTTCTGAAGCCATACAATTACAGTGAATATCGACCTAAATCAATAAGAATGATCCAATGCAACACGTGTCATATATTCCAAGTGTTCTGGGGGTATACGATAGGGTTTTTAATGTATTTTTAATGTTTTTTAATTTAATGTATTTTTCAACAAACATCCTGACCTTGGCCTTTGGTCTTCAGTGGACGGCTGCGCGTGTTTATTTAGTTTATTTCATATATACCCAGTAAATTTGGTTGTGAATGAAAGAAAGCACAAACTAATCTATTTTAGTTTGCTGCAGGCCAAGCACACTATTGCTTTGAAATGGAAAGAGACCCAAAGACCCTCGTCTAGTCAATGGGTTAAAGAAAAGACCGGCAGTCTTGCCTCCGAAAAGCTGACATTGTAGTTAAAGGGAAACCTTAAGACTTGTATTGCCTTTTTACACTTATTGCAATCAAATGGATCAGATTGGTTTGGGATGATTGAACTACCCACCTCTTATGTATTGAAAATGTTAAATATATGTGTCCAGCTGAACAACTAATAACTTTGATAAAGTAGCAAAGATAAAATTACATAGCGAAAATCAGTGAACTGTGATGTATGAAAATGCATATTTTATTTATGTTCTAGTTTTGTTCCAGAAGTCTTAATGTTCTGTAAAAAAGAAATTTGCTTTAACGTTCAAACAAATGCCAATAAATATATTTTAAAAGCTTGATTTTGGTCGCTATTCACTGCCATTAAATGTATAAGCGCAGGGTATTTTTTTAAAAAATTTCTTTTGTGGTCTGAAAAAAGTAAATAATGATATTAATTTCTTTAAATTTTTATGGAGTGTTATTTTTTAACGTAAAAAAATTTGCTTGGAATCACAAAAGTCATATCATGAAACTTTTCTATAATGTTTCTAAAGTGAATGGGATTTTTTTTATGTCCAGAACCTGTTGCACTCTATTAAACCAAGCAAAATGGTATGAAACATGCATGTGCGACTCGAATAGATACATTCAAGAACTGCGCTCCAGCTTATGAACCGACTGAACTGTGCCAATATTCACAGCATCCCCAGAGGGTGTTAATTTGTCCTCTTCCCTTGCTCTGTGGGGCAGTGTATGTGTGAATCTCTGCATGTGACAGTGGAGGTTGGATCTCAGCTCTATATATAGCACACGGACCCTGCAGCCACAGCTGCTCTTCAGCTGAGTCGAGAAACCGACAGCGGTGGAGCTGAAGGTCTAGTTAGTGTGAACAAGACCTCCCTAATCTCTCACTCCCACTTTAATTGCCCCACATAACATTTGGAACAGTCTCACACCCAATTAAGCCTATCCAAATATATATCTGTAAATCAAATTATACCACTTGCTATTTACAACCAAGCCAGAACCAAAATTAAGTATCACTTAAAAACATAATGTGAATATTGCTATGGCACTGTACCAGTGTTATTTTAGTATCACTGAGACAGCATTATAGTTTTTGTTAATATTTTTAATTCAATTTTATTTTTAGATGTGCTGTTTTTATTTTAACTTTGCTGTGTTTTTGTCTTTTTTTTAAATTAGTTTTGGATTTTTAAAAACATGTCTATATAGTTGTTATTAAGTTTTAGTTTATTTAGTTTTAATTATTTTAGTAGTTCAACTAAAATGAAAATGAGAAATGTTGCCATGGCATCTAACTGAACTAAGATAAAGTTTATATATTAATATATATACATGAAAAATTAGAATACTGTCCAAAAGTTCATTTATTTCAGTAATTCAACTTTAAAAACTTTAAAAGGTTAAACTAATATATTATATAGACTTGTTACATGCAAAGTGAGATATTTCAAGCCTTTATTTGTTATAATTTTGATGATTATGGCTTACAGCTTATAACAAATAAAGGCTTTAAATATCTCACTTTACATGTAATGAGTCTATATAATATATTAGTTTCACCTTTTAAGTTGAATAACTGAAATAAATGAACTTTTGCACGATATTCACATTTTTCGAGTTTCACCTGTATGTATGTATATATATATATATATATATATATAATGAAAATACTCTTATATGGTTTTAGTTTTAGTTAACACTAATAACCCTGCACTGTATTAGTCTGGTGTCAACCGAACACCTGGTTTATTAGTTTATCCATGTGCATCCGCTCCACTGATGCGCGATAAACACGGTTTCTATGCAACAATCGCTTCTAGAAATCCCAGCTGACCTCAGATCCAGAGAGCTGCTCTAGCAGGAGTCAGCTATAAAATAGGCTGCAAAGGTGTCGTGTTTAAAGCTCCACATGCAGAGACAGCTGAAAGAGAGAGAAAAAAGCCTACCCTCATAGCAATCCCTGACTGTGTCGAAGTAAACGTAGTACTGGTCGTTGGTAAAGAAGAGGAGGCTGAGCCAGGAGTCAAAGGCGTATATGGGTACGATGAAAAGGATGCGCACTATGTGCCTCTGCTCCTTGGGAGAGCTGTAGTATCGCAGATGCATGTAGATCTGTACAAAATGACAAAGAAAAATGAAATGCACTGATTGAGTTTATATTCTAGATGGATTAGGGGATGTTTACCTGGTGGCAAGTGATTAGAAGTGCTGTCCACACGAAGAAGCCCGACACTCCCTGGGCCGTCGTGGTCATGAGGAATATGGGCTGATCTGGAGTGAGCAGAGGAGCCTCTGGGAACCAGGAGATGTTGGGCCCAGCAGGAGCCATTGTGGCTAGCGAGCCTGGAGCCATCCTGTTAACTTCCTCCCCAAACTGATCAGACAAGGGCACGTCACGTCTCAAAATCTGCGGCGTTGGAGAGATTAGGATGCTAATTAGTAATATGGCAACATGGGGATCAAAGATGCTGAATGAGAGGGTCTAACATAGTAATGTGGTGTACGGTACAATTTTTGGTTGTTTTTAAAATGCCATGAAAGTGAATCAGAGGAATTGAAAGAGGAGTGTGAAACAGAATGTTCTAGTTTTGAATCATGAATCATTTCTCTGTAATAATGTGGACAAGCAAAAAAATTTAACTAAACTCCGCCAGAGCTATAGCTTAAAGTCACAACGAAATGGAAGTAGAGACAGATGTTTTCTTTTGTTTTGTGATGTACATACATACGAGTAAAACAGATTAGTGAAAAAGAAAAAAATGGTAATGCCAGGACGTGGTCATGAATCAGTTATTGATTGGATGGAGGCAGATTTAAATGCAAGCTTGCAGTCAATTGTAAGAAAGGGGCGGGGTTTAAGTGGACGAAATGATTGGACAAGTCTGGCATATGTCAACAGAGAGAAGTCAGTCATTTCGATTGAAAATTGAGTTATGATTAGGGGTGTAACGATACCCTCATGTCATGATTCGATAAATATCTATCACGATACGATATTATTGCAATACTTCAAGACATATAGTAAAAGGTTAACAAAGTTTTTTACTGTTGATTAAAATGCTAAATTTGGTGTCATATTGTGGGTGTAAATGAATTGGCTTGAGCTGCTAACCCAATGCACAGGACAATGATGAAACCAGAATAAAAATATTCATGATTCTGAAAATACAGAATTATTTTAGATGAATATGCTTGCACTCTGTCACTGACTAGGCCTAGATATATTTAAAATAATGTAGGCCACTTTTTACTGGTAACATAAGACGTTTGGCATTATCAGGACCTACAAATATTCACCCATTGCATTATATATTATATTCAACATTATAGGCTATATATAGCAGTTTAATGTAGTAGCCTACTGTTTTTTATCATACATATTGTCACTAACCAGGACACCTTGTTGCATTTTTGTATTGAGATATTTTGTGACACAATATATTGTTACACCCCTGGTTATGACTTTGATTCAAAATTCTTATTTAATTTTTTAATGAAACGCATATGGAATTCAGGGTACATTTTCATTTCATGCCGACTTTATTGATGGATGACATGTCACACCATTGATTATTTACATGACAACTACTAACTAAAACTTAAAACTTAATAAAGTAAATTGTGGATTGTGGATTCAATGCTTGTATTTATATATATACATATAATACTTATTTATATATTATATATACACTACAGAGCATGAAGAATGAGAAATTATTAAACAATGTTCATATGTCTACAACTCAGTGTACATAGTAAATGATTGGCCACCTTCATTGTTTACACTACGAGACAAGATCACTTTGACTTTTTTTAATTTTATCAGATACTTTCGTTTTTGTCATATGCACTCTCCATAACGTTAATGAAACCTGTATGGCGTTGTTTCTTCAGCAGAACACAAAAGATTTTCTGACACCGAGTCATTCACTGGAAAAAATGATACAATAACGTCAACAAAGACTGGTGAGAAAGAAAGTCATACGGGTTTGAATTAACTTGACCATAACTAAGTTAAATGACAGATCTGTTATATATTTTTGGGTGGACTTTAAATCATGTTTAATGCTTTCAGCATTCACTTTTCGTGTTATACATTGACCTTATTTGGAAGAGCAGCATCAATTTAGTTTATTCACATAATGTTAGTTGAAGTTCATCCGAAAAAAATTGTATGAAAAAACAACAAAGTATCTACAAACTTGAGAAACAAGAGTAACTTACCAATAACATAAACGTAGATTTAAAATCATTCGGCGTGCACAAAGGAAAGCGAACGAGAAGCGAGTCGGCCTTAATTCCTCATCGCTGCTGCCCGTCATCCATGTTTATATTCCAGCGCCGTTTATCTCAGCTAGGAAATCTGCGCTCCGTTCTTGTATATTTGTTCCCATGTAACAGTAACGTTACTTCGCCGCGTCTTTGAGCCGTTTACTGTGTAGTTCACTACTATTCTAAAGGATTTTACACACAATCCTGCTTGAACTGCGTTGAAAGGTAATTCCTCCTTTCCAAGCTCCCCTTGCCGTTGAATAAAATCTCTTGCGGATTAGTTTAACGGGGATAAAAGTGGAAAGCGTCTGTGAAGTCTGCTACAACACGCAGCTTTTTTTTTCTTTTCTTTTTTTGTAATGGGCTATAGCTTCAAAACTTCAAAATAAAAGTCACGTGTACGACTAACCCTAGTTGTAAAACTAACCCAATTTACAATAAATAATGCATTTTAAAGAGTTGTGTAATAGCCTACTGAACACCTTCTTCAACCGTTTGCTAGAATTATACAGATAAATCCTTTGAAAAAAAACTAAAAAAAAACCTAGTTTATACTCATTTAATCCTAATTTACTTTAGTGCGCTCATGTATATTATTCCTTGGATATAACAATAAAATAAACTGCATGGCCTTCGCCTTTATTGAATTGTATTTATGTCATAAAAATGGTCAAAAAGTGAAAATTTGCTTATTAAGAACCCAATGGAAAGTTACAGGCCATAAAGTAACTAATTTAGTGTGTGTGTGTGTGTGTGTGTGTGTGTTTTCATTTACTATCATGCAATTGTGGGGGGAAAGGAATGATAATCCAAAAAATAAATGCATGTGTATTTTTTCTTTTGTTTCATTTAATGCAATAAATAATACTTTGAAATTCACAATTGTATCATTTTAATCAATCCAGTAAGTTATTGTCTCTCACTTATTGTCTCTGTGTTTTCCTACTGTTTACATGTATCGTGATCTTCATTTATAAGTACAATCTTAATAATCCATTAATAAACCTTTCAAAAGGGTAAACTGGAATTAAACCGCTCTGGTCATGTTACTTTTTACACCAGCCATGCAAACATGTTCAGTAAGTTCACTATATAAGTTCCACAATGTTAAACAAGCTGAAACACTCGTACTTTGATATGTGTGTTTATTTATAAATGAGGTTGTCATAATGTCAATGCAGGAGTCTTCATATCAAATTGTCAGAACACCATATAGTTCAGCTCTGTAATTTTAAGCGAGGAGTTTAGGCCTTTATTAATGCTCAAATTGATCTTAAGGTTAGTTCACTACAGCAGATATTGATATCAATACCTCCAATAATTTACAAGTTCAATGAATGCACAATCATGACATATCCATTCAGTGACGTCTACAGACCAAACAGCAGTTTGACTGGAAACAACATTCTTGGAAATTCTTAACTTTTGCATATTGAAAATTTAACATGGAAAAGATGGTTCCACAAAACCTCATAGGTCAGTAAGGTGTCAACATACATCACTTTTTGTGTGTTAAAGTAACAGTGCGAGGGATACATTTGTTACACTCTATCAATATTCAATTTTAACTTTACAGTCCAACAAGCAAGTCCTTCTTTTTCCCGGCATTTCAGACAAAACAGAGAATAACCTTCATTAGGTCGCAGGTAAAATTTCTCTTTTCCACTTCCGCCGTTTGAGTCTTGTGATCCTCGATAAACCTGCCAGTCCACTGTCAACATGCGTCTGTATCTTCGATGTCTCATCCCAACAGCAACAACCTGCAGTGCGTGAGGACGGGGGAGCACTTTGTCCATTACAAAAATGTGGTTCCTTTCTTTCAGCTTCTTGCTTCCGTTTCGCACTCCCGTTTTACATAGAAAGATGAATATAAATGCTTTAGGGGAGTTGTCTGTTGTAATCCTGCAAAATAAAGCACACAAAAACACACTTTAGCAAAAAGAAGTTCATTAGAATAAGGGAAAAGGTGAATGTGAGATTTGTGTACGTAGTGCTATGAGCAAGCAAGTCTGCATTTGTTTAATCTTAAAAACAGTAATATTGTGAAATATCACAATTTAAAATAACTGTTTTTTATTTTATATTCATTCATTACTTTAGAAAGATCATTACTCCAATCTTCAGTGTCACACGATCTTTCAAAAATCCTTGTAATATGCTGATTTGTTCCTCAAGAAACCTTTCTCATTATCAGTGTTGAAAACAGTTGTGCTGCTTCATATTTTTGTAGAAATCATGATACATTATTCTTAAGTTCAAAAAAGTTCAAAAGAACAGCATTTATTTGAAATAGAAATCTTTTGTAACATTATAAATGTCTTTACTGTCACTTAATGCATTCTTGCTGAATTTTTTATAATAAATTATTTATTCATAAATTACGTTTCATGGGGGTTATACCATATCACATTACACAACCTGAACTAACTGTGCCTTGTCATAAAATGTCACACTGATAGACTTAATCTGCCTTTTTTAGTGTGTCAGAAGAGTAAGCAAGCTTTGGGACATCATCATAATTGCGTCTTCAACGGGACGTTCTGCTGTCATCATTTAAACTAGTGATCCACCGATATGAAGATTTTGGCCGATATCTGATAATTCTTTGTATTTGATAAATCTAAATCCAAGTTTTTCTATAATTTTTGGGAGCCTGATTACACAAACAAAAGCAAACCAAAAAAAGTACAGTAGCCTAGTTTGAACCAGTGCAAGTTTAAAATAATTTCAAACAATTCAAAACCATCATGGCGAACAGTGCGCATCTGAATTATCTCAGCTGAAGGAAATAATCCATTATATATTAGCTTTAAAATATTGGCCAAATATGCTTACTGGACAGATGACAATAATTTTAAAAATGAGCATATACTGTATCGGCCAATACCGATATGGTGGCCGATATATAGCGTATCCCTAATTTAAACTGCCTTGTCAATCGTTTTGTCACAGTTAAAATCCACCGCGTTCAATTTAATTTAGTTCCCTACTGTATCGGAGAGAAATGTAGAAACACACATTGATCTGCCAGTCATGTTCTTTCATGCAGAGACTCTCCTCAAGTGTTGGCATGATGGTGCATTTAAAAAAGTTAATGACTAAACGTATCTGTATAAAAGTTCACAATGCTATTGCAGATTAAATATAATGTTGATAACATTGAATACATATATTTTTATCAGGTGGAATACTGATTAATTCCTTCCTGTAGCTCAAACAGCGCTTGTAACGCCAAGGTCATGGGTTCGATTCCCAGGGAAAGCAAGAACTGATAAGAATGTAAATGTGTTCCTTGAAATGTAATGTAAGTCACTTTGGATAAAAGCTTCTGCCAAATGCATAAATGTAAATGTATTAATCACTCAAACCCAATCGTCGGTCTTGCACATCCGCCATGTTTGTAGTTGTAACCGAATCCTCATTCAACGTGCACTGGGTCGTGGCGTGGGCAATATTAACCATTATGCAGTGTGCATAGTATAGTATCTCAGGAATACTCATTTCAACATACTTCAATTTGGAACACACTAATGCTAATTTCAAATAATATTTAAGACGGATAGTATGCGAATTGGGTACAGCAACTGACACAGTTATGTGGGTCTGCAGGGGTACTCTCTATGATGTCATTTCCTGTTTTTTCTTTCCACATCACTTTGATCTGGTGGACAGACATGTATAATATAAATATATTTTATGCCAAAAACATTTTTTAAGACTTTCATGCTTTTAATGATGCCTTTTTTTTTTTTTTACAGTTGTATTCCCCCGACATTTCTGACTCATTTTAATTCAGAAATATAATACATGCTTATCATAGAAGAGGACATCAAGTCATTTGAAATTGACTTGCTTCATTCATGAAACTTTTGTAAATACACAAGCAAATTCGGAGTAATTTGCATGTAAAAGGGACCTTTATGAAAACTTCACAAACGCTGTGTACATTACTGAATTCCAAACATTCGTAAATAGGGCGCGTGTGCACGCTCATTCATAATTAGCATAATTCCTGCCCATGAGTTACAACTACGCAAATGATGTGTCCAGGCATCCTGTGGAATGCTTTCACCAAAGCATTTTAGCCAGCTAAAAATGCCTGATGCTCTTCAGAAAACGGCCAGCTGAGATGCTTTGGTTGCTATGATACAGAATATCCATGGCAGTGATGTATTACTAGTATCTCATTTCTCCATTGTTGTTCAGTCGTTGTACAAGTAGGATGATTGGTCGATGTAGTATTTGTCCCGCCCCTCCTCCTGATTGGACGGCTGGGTAAAAAGTGACAGTGACGAGTGCTGCCTAATACCCAAAGTTAAACACTTAAAAAAACAAAAAACACAAAAACGGGGGCAAATCAACTCGTGAAATATTATTATGGTGCATAGTGCATCTAAATGCAAATGCAATGTCATGGGTTTGCCTAAATTAGAACAAAGAATGTTCAAATGTTTTATGACCCATTTACACATGGTATACTATAGCTGGGGTGTATTCGAGGGGTTTATAGCAGTCTGAAAATTTACATCAGAACAGCTTTTACGAACGATTTACACAAAAATCGATTCTGCTCGTGTTTCATGAATGAGGCCCAATGTGTGTATGAACTGATCCAGACAAAAAACCCACTAACCTCCTAATAACAGTAAATGAGAGTGAACTTGCAGAGCTCATTTCCCCATGTGTTCGAATGGAACGCTGACCTGTGCGAGAGAGACAGAGAGGTCAGGGCAAAAATAAATATCAGGGAATTAAGCGAATAACTAGTACGTGAACGGAAACCTGTGGGGGAGTGATGCGGATCTGATCGTGACGGAGAGGGAGGTCAGGGGAGGCATTGGCAGGAGCGCCGCGGTGCAGCCGTAAACACACTCTCCTTTCCCGCTCGGCTCCTCGGCCTGCTCTTGGAGATGCATTCCCTGAGAGACAAAACAACAGGTAAGAAGAGTTTTAAGTGCTGATTTCGAACACCAACAACACAGAAGGTCACAAGGATACAGTTTCATAAGGAAGAGAAACCATATCCTTCCAAAATAACCTGCTCATAAATAGAACAGACATCAATAACACCTCCGCTCGTTCTTAGACTCACCAGACTGTGGCACACGGGAGGCAGGTGTTGAGCTGGCCGGGTCTGGGGCATTGCGGACCCTGTTAGGGGCCGGGAGGTTGGGGCCAGTGGGCAAAGCACGAGCCGCAGAACCCGGAGCTCCACCGCCGGTCCTCTCATCCCTCTCTTCTCCCTCTCCTCTCTGCTCCTTCTCTTTATCCTCTGCCGTCCTGCTGGCGCCCTGACACAGTCAGAGAAACCCACAAGGTGAGCAATATAACGCACACTTGAACTGCATTAAATAATGCAAAAATGTTTAAAAACCTACAAATTTCAGCATGTTCCAGTCAAACACATAGTCGTATGAAAATCCCTGTCTGTGGAAAAGGTTCCTGAACAGCTGTCTCAGATAGGAGTAGTCAGGCTTGTCATCAAATCGGAGAGAGCGGCAGAAGTTCATGTAGGTTGAAAATTCAGCTAGAGACGTGAGGAGAAAAAAAAAAAGAGTTAAATGAGAAATTACATTTTGATGCTTTTTCTAGCTGATCAAATCGGATCTACTCACATGGATAGCCCTTACAAAGAACCTCAATAGGGGTTGACATCTTTTTCTCACTGATTCGCTCATACTTCTGCCTTTTAGTGGCCGCTTTGAGGCCTTGCCAGGGAAGAGAACCCAAGTTAAAGTACATAAGAACATAACCAAGGGACTCGAGATCATCCCGCCGAGATTGCTCTGTGGAAACAGAAGGTACATTTAGAATAACCCAACATATAGAGTCCGTTTTTATCAACAGAATGCATTTCAGTGGCTCTCTGCTGCCCTTACCAATGCCCAAATGAGTGTTAATGGAGGCATAGCGGGCAGTGCCAGTCAGGTTCTTATTCTCACGATACGGGATGTGCTGATGTGTGCGGGCGTCACGATACTTCTTAGCCAAGCCAAAGTCTATGATGTAGACCAGGTTTCCCTTCTTGCCAAGCCCCATCAGGAAATTATCAGGTTTAATGTCTCTGTGAATGAAGTTCTTGGAGTGGATGTACTCGATTCGGCTAATCTGGAAAGAATAAACATGAAACAAATCAGAAAAAAAATATTCTATTTTAATTTATAACTTTCTTTTTTTCTAGGTTAAAATTATGTTTAAGAACAACATAATTACAATTTGACTTATTGAGGTTTTATAGTTCTTTTTTTGAATATTCATTACATATGTGAAAACTAAAGCCTACGACTGAACTGAACACACTTTCAGACTGTTTCCAACGACTGCAGCCGATTTTAAACACCGACTGAACACACGACCGAACACAAGTGTCTCTGACTCAGCGCATTTGGGCATGATCAGTCGTAAGTGTCAAATTGCATTCACCTTACAGTCGTTAAGTGTGTCCCCGGCTTAATCTGCAACCAGATATTTCAAATGATAAACTAGATTTTTATGTTATGTAGTATTTTATAAATTATATACATTTTATAATCTATTTTTACATGTATTTATGATAGGGCAGTGTTAGCAATCCTGGTCCTGGAGTACCCTAAAACACTTCACATGTTTGATTTCTCTCATATCAAACACACATATTTATCTTGGAGCAGAGGTGCTCCAACTCTTATGTTCTGCAGAGTTTAGCTCCAACCCCAATAAAACACACCTGAACCAGCATTAGCTAACAATTATAACAAAGTCTTACTAGTCATATTAGAAACTTCCAGGCTGGAGCTACATTCTGCAGGACAGTGGCCCTCCAGGAGCAGGACCGGACACCCCTTGCTGAATATACCCAATTCATATACTTATATTATGCCCTGAAAGTATGTGATGTTTTTGTGAAGAAAAAGTATACTTTTGAGTGTGTAGCAGAAGAGAAGGCAAGCTTGTCTTTAACGGACCGCTCTGTCACTTAGTTACGTGAATCCTGTCAAAGTTTAAACAGTCCTTGTCAGTTAAAATCCTCCACATTCAATTTCACTGAATTTCCTACTGGATCAGAGAGAAATGTAGTAACACATTGATCTGCCAGTCGTGGTTCTTTCGTGCGGAGACTCTCCTCATGTGTTTGCATGATGATGCATTTAAAAGTCAATGACCAAACGTATCTTTATTTGAATCTATATAAAATTGTATCTATATAAAAGTTTACACTGCTGTTACAGATTAAATATAACGTGGACAACATTCAATATCTTTTTATCAGGTTAGATACTGATTATTGATAACTCAAACCCAATTGTCGCACATCTGCCACTTTTTTTACTTTTTTATTTGTGCTTGCAGTTCTAATCGAATCCTCGTCCAATGCGCAATGAGTCTTGGGCAATATTAGCCATTATGCAGTGTGCATGGATCTGCACTTCGGATTCTAACCGGAAATAGTATCTTTGGAATACTCATTTCAACATACTACGATTTGGGACACTAAATCTGATTTCGAATACTATTTAGGACAGATAGTATGCGGATTGCAACGCAGCACCCCCTGCTGTAGTTTTTCCTAATGAGCTGATGAGTTGAATCAGGTGTTTGATAAGTGAGACTTGTAAATGTACTTGAGTACTGGATGTACTCAAGGACCAGGATTGGGAACCAATGTCCTAGGGCATTGAATGTGGTTACCAAGGCATTGCTATACAATTGCTATGGTATTCTAAGTGGTTTTGACAATGTTCTGGGTGGTTGTTTTGTGGCCCACCTGCGAGCTTCTATGATATTACGATTCATATATATGGCTCAGGTTCCCCCTTCAATGTAAATCTATAGGATGTTTGCCCATTTTCTCCACCAAGTCTCATTACATACAAAAGTAATAGGAAACTCCCCTCAATAAGACACAAGGTATCATGTCGCAACAAATAGTGCAGGATAAGGGGTCCGTTCAAATAACTAACCCTAAGTATGAGCAATAATATGGATTTGTTCTTCTAGATTTTGTTTACATGAAATTACCATCTGGTCTGCCAGCAGCAGGACAGTTTTAAGAGTGAATTTCCTTGAGCAGAAGTTGAACAGGTCCTCCAAGCTCGGACCCAGGAGCTCCATCACCATGACATTGTAGTCCCCTTCAGCACCACACCATTTGATCGAGGGAATACCCACTAAGGTTGAAAGGAGATTGAAGAGATATTTCTAGAAATCCATATTCGCAGCATCAGAAAGAAAACTGACGGAGATCATTTCTCACCTCCACCTTGCATCATCTTATAGAACTTGCTCTCAATATGTAATTGTGGATGTTTAGTCTTCACACTCTCCAGTTTAATGGCTACCTCCTCTCCTGATGTGATATTTGCTCCTGAAAGATTTTATTTTTTACAACATCAGGGAAACAACACTTTTATGGAATCTAGACAAGTATGCAATTGTCAATAATATTTTTACCCAAGTAAATATCACCAAAGGAGCCACTTCCGATCTTTCGCCCAAGACGATATTTACTCCCAACACGTAACTCCATGATTCCTTTTCTAAAAACAGCCTTAGAATCATAAAAACAAATATTATTATGATGTAGATGTCTCCTTAAACAATTACATTTCAGCATTTTAGCACACAGCTGATGTAAACAGGAATGCTAACTTCAGCATTAACATCATGATTTTCACTAGCTCAGATTTAATTCACATTTTCAGACAGAAAAGCACTGGCAGTCATGCATCTGACATCTGAGTCATGTGATGTGTGATCCGAACACAGATGCTGTTCAATTCCCACGAACTTGCAATGAAGAGGTTAATTTTTAATCTTAGCATCATCGCAGAACATCAATGTGCAAACTCTGAACGTTACAATAAGGAATCTATTGAAAACGACCCATTTTAATGAGTGTTTTACGGCGTTTGCATAATTGAACACACAAGACGAATCTGTCTTCAGCGGTTTTCAGCCAATTTTGTAGCAGCCGCACCCAAGACCATGTTGATCCCGAGGTTCCACAAACAAACTGTTAATAGTGGTGGCATTTACATGTATTCAGGGCCGCTAAATGAATCTAAAACACTCATGTCCTGATATGACCTTAAAGCAGGAACATCTTTCTTACCTAACGTGAGCACGGTGGTGGAAAAGTGAGTCTGGTCGACAGGCTTGCGCTCGTAAGACAGGACCCTGGACAGCGAAGAGTGCAAGCGTAATTTTAAACGTCGCATCACAAACGTAATTCCAACCACTGCTTTCTTCCTCAGATTTCTAAATCCTTGCGTTCATATCTCTGCACATGGATTGACCTACTTGCATTAGCGGGCTAGCGAGCAGCAGCCTCCCTTGTTTTGTATCCCAGCGTACTTCTCACAGAAATGATGTCATTCACAAACTAGCGGAAGGACCCGGATCACTTCAAGGGGCCGCGCGCTTGACGTGCGTACGCAGCCTCATTCTCATACACACTGCTGCTACACACGGCACGCAAGACACGAACTACAGCTCTCCGTCTTTTCGATATCATTCTCTTAAAAATAATATTAGAAATCACTTTTTTTTGTATATACATATGGTAATGTAAAGACGTATTTAGCATTTAAAATACAAAAAAATGGATTTGATAGCTTTGGTAGCCTACTCTGGTATACATTTATATGTAGCCTACATAAAAAGATACACATATTTTAAAAAGTAATATTTTATGTATTTTCTTGTTTGGTAGGTAACTGTGTAATAATTGGGATAATGTAAAATCAGTCAGTAATGCAAAAAAAAAAAAAAAAAAAAAAAAAAAAAAGGTAAACATTAATATGACTCTAAACCAATGGTTATCAACCAAGAGGCTATAAATCTATTTTTCCCCTTTATTTGAAAAACCAAGGTTACCACTGGCTTGGATATATAATGAAGTCTCATATTAAAAGTAATTTCTAGAGTCACGTGAAACAACTGTATAACTTGGATATTTTTTTATAAAGAATATAAAGCTTGAGAATCATTGGTCTAAAGTAAATTATTTAACAAGGACCAGGCTAGTTCATCTATTCTAAACAGGTTGTAAATAAAACAGTGACCCTTACAAACCTGAAATATTATAGTACAAAAGAGTGAATACTATTAAACAGAATTGACAATATAAAGGAAAATTCACACAACTGACAACAAAATTAAATTCAACCTTTATTAATTGTCTTGTTCTTTTTTTTAAATTAATTTTCTTTTGTAAAATCAGAAACAAAAAAACCTGAACACGAGTGATAAAGCCCGCCTTAATTTATAATGGTACACAACAACAAAAATAAACAACTGGTAACTTTTGAGTGTTCCTAAAACACCCATCCAGCTCAGCTTGGTACAATAAGGTTTGGCATGTTTCATGTTTCAGTATGAATGCCTTCAGTTGGTTGCATCTTCTAAAAAAATCTTTTTCTTTATTATAATTATTGCAATTCAGACAATATATAAAACAAAAAAAGGCTGCTAAAACCACAACTTAAGAAATATTCATTAGTGCCAATGTTCTTGAACTTGCTGTCTACACTCTCTCTTCACACACACACACAGCCACACCTGCATACATATCATGCACACATAGACATCAAACACCTGAAATAAGCTGTCACTCATACATTTACTCACCTCCCTAAATCCAGCACTGATCTTTGTAAATGCACCACGCTTGTTAATCTCTGGCTGCCACACATTCATCAATGCCTTGCAAACACTCTGAACGTCACCACCTTTACCTGGGACTTCACTCATGCGCAAACAGGCAGAAAGGGCACCTTGTACAGCTAAGTAACATCCAAGTGATCGTCATTATGACAACATACTCGATTAAGAAGGAAAAAAAACGAGGTCAGCGTTTGGGAAAAAAACATTTCTGGATTTCACCATCATTTAAAAGAAAACAAAAGACAACGAGACACAGTTTGTCAGACATCAGAACAGTGTTTGAGTAATTTGAGTTTGCATGACAATGGGAGCCGAAACAACGTGAGAGTTCAACAAACATTGTATGATGCATATTTTTGTCCTTTTTTTGTCTGGTTTCTCCTTTACAGTGCACGCCTGAGTGAGAGCGTCTCAGTATGCGAGTGTGATCTTTATGACCTCAAGGTTTAGGATTCATCCAGTTGAGTCAGTATTTAAGTCCAACTGTTTGCATGTCCTGTTCAAGTCTTGCATGAAGTCTTCATTTAAGGGTAAGGAGAAATGGGATGTGTTGGTGTGTGTGCGTGCGTGCGTGTGTATCTATCTGTACTGCTTTTCTTTCACACACTGCTCCTCCACGTTTCCGTGTTGCGGCGATCGCATTATGGGGAGCTCGGAAACACTGCTCAGGTAAAAACGACAGAGTTTACATTTGTAACCAGTGTCATCTATATAATTTTGTCTTAATGCATTTTGCTAGGTTTCGTAATGCAGTCGGCCTGCCTCTCAGCACTTAAGTGTTTATCTGCATCTGCTGTTTGAGTGCTTACCTTTCAATCTCGTCTACATAAGTGTTACGAATGTATACTAAATACTTGGATGTGTATGCAATATGCACCCTTCCGAGTGACAGAAGGCATGTGCGCGAATTGCCTGTATTCTGATTAATGTTCCTATATTCCTGCGTCTGTTTGTGATAATATAGGAGGATAACTGATATTTATATATCTGTTTTGTGTGCGCGCGTGTGTTGCTGCATCAGTCAGATAGAGTCTGCACCTCCACCCAGCAGGTCTCCAGGCAACAACGCTGCAGGGCTGCTCATCTGGTGCCGATCTTCCATGGCTGGAGACCCCCATAGACTGCTGCTTGTGTACCCTGGAGTCATGCCGCCCCACAACCCTACCCTGCCGGGATCAACACCCCCTGTGTTGCTGCCCACACTGCCCCCACCACCATTGCTGCTCCACTGGGCAAAAATGCCCAGGCCTGCTCCCTGGGCAGAGGATTGGTCAGCGGAGTTGCCTGTGCCATCCAAACTCTGCCAGGTAGTGCCAGAAGGCCCAGTTCCGCCACTGTTGTTGTTTCCTCCTGCTGACATGCTTCCCACTCCGGCCCGTTCTCGCTCGCCACCCCCAGCACTGATTGTACCCACAGCCCCGGCCCCCGATGATCCAGTCACGCCCGCCGGCCCGGAGACGGCCCCACCACCGGCTCCGCCACCTCCGCTGCCACTTCCACCAGACCCTGCCTGGGAATGTGCAAAATAACGAGCAACCTCCTCCTCACTCACGAACTCGGCCAGGATTGTGGTGTTGCCCAAAACACACCTAGGGTGAAAATTTTACAGATTACAGATAGGAAGAAATCTCCATTGTACGGAAGCCCATTTCTGCCACACCGTAAAACAAAATATATTGAAATCGGACATTTCAACTGTTTGTCAATTGTGACCATACATACTAGAGCCCGACCGATATGGATTTTTGGGGGCAGATACCAATATTAGGGAGTAAAAAAAGCCCAATATCGATATATCGGCCGATATTATTTATGTGTATATTATAGGGCTGTGCGATATTGCAGAAAAATGCGATATGTGATAACTCCTTAAATAATGCGATATTCGATATGCGATACGATAATGCTTAAAGTGTGCAAAATAAACTTAAATTATCTTTAAAATATATTTAAAATGAAATAACCTACATGTTTCACAATCTTCTTATGACAAGAAAACATCCTTATAACTTCTGAAAGTGAACATCAGTGTTTTACTGTAGCATAAGAAGTGTTATTTTAACATCAGTGTAAACCACAGGGTTTCAGGTTATCCTACATTAGGATTATTTAATAAAAGATACTGAATCATAAAATATGAAAATAAAACATTGCTTACTTTTCACTGTATGAATTAAATATATCCTGATACTTATTAAAGCTAAAAAACTTTGTCTTTTGTTCATGACCCCATTTATTGCAAGCTGTTGCGATATGCATATTGCGATATATACATTTGCGATATTTCGATAAATTGCGCAGCCCTAGTATATTATAATACAGAACCAGTCAATTCTATTTACCTTTTGACTGGTACTGTATATAGAATACAGTATACATAAACCGAATATATAAACACATTTTTTGCAAAGATCACTCAAATGTGGTGATCAAACACTTGTGTGACATATGTAATGGTGGAAGGGTGAACGATAGAATGATTATTGCATGTTCTATTCTAAATACTGTTGCATAATCTTCACTAATGACTTTGTCTTTTTATTTAGTCATGTTATATAAAACATAACTTGTATCAATAAATATATCAAAAGTGCAACTGGCAAAACCTTGTTATCTTCTATTATTAGTCTTAATTCCTATAGTCTCTACCAGTGAAGGAAGAAAGTATTCAGATCTTTTACTGAAGTAAAAGTAATAATACCATAATGAAAACATGTTTAATTACATAAGTACAGTACTTTTACTTAAATACAATTTTAAATAAGTAATCAGTAAAAATTACAAAAACTACTCATAATGCAAAATGGCCCTATAGTGTTATAATTATATAAATTATTGGAATAATGCTTGATGTTGTAATGTGGTGTAATAGGCAGAATGAGCTTTAACACTGTGTCTACACCGGACACGGCCGTTGTTGCTCGCGTCGCAACAGCTGTTTACCCTGGATGCGGCAAAGCGCCCGTTTACAAAGCAGAACGAGGCATCAGTTTACTGTCGGAGATCACAATTGTGATATTATATCTCACAAAAAAACTTGTATGCAACTGCACCTTTGTTTCTGGTAAATGTGCCTTAATTATTTTGTGACATTATATCTCTCATTGTAACTTTCTTGCAATTAGTTTTTCATAATTGCGATCTTATCTCACAATATGACTTATTTTAAACGCTCACAAAAATACCTTTTTATCTTTTACTCTGAGGTGGGAACAGGTTTTCATAACTAAATGTTATTTAGAGCTAAAATGTGAAAAATTCAAATTCTATGGGGAAAAAAATATTATTATTATTTACTATTATCACCATTATATTGATGGATCTGGGTCAGGATGTGGTTTTTTAGACACTTACATGTGAAGTGCGCTCTGGGCTTTGGCTGCTTCTTGGCGAGTACTGTAGCGAATCAGAGCACTACCTTGGGTCAAACCAAGGTGAAAGGTCAAAAGCGGCCCATGCTGCATACAGATAGTCCGCAAAGTGGAGCCATCAATCTGCAGAGAACAAATTATACAATTCACTGCATTAAAATTTGATAAATCAATGAAAAACAACAGAAAATTTGTCTATTTCTAAAAACAAAATTCCATCATAATGCATAACATGGATACCTGAGGGGTAAGATTACTCAACACCAGCCAGCAGCTCCCCTTAGAGGCTCCTCCATCACTCCACGCAGATCCTACATAGATTGAGAGACCATTTATGATCTGGTCATTTAATAAAAGTTAAAGCAGGTTGAATTTACTTGAGTGAATGTCTAAATAGTGCTTTAATTAATACTTGTGATTTTCATTAATGTTTTTCAGTTCCTAAGGTGTGGTATTACCAGGCCCAAATCTGTTTTCGTGGCTGCCTCCAGAGCCACCCCAGCCTCTACCAAATCGTGGGCCTCCTCCCGTCCAGGGAGAAACGGAGGGCTGCTTCTGATGGGACAGTCCAGGAGGTGGGCGTGGCAGATGAGAGCTGTTGCGATTGGTCTTCCAAGGCTTGTTGTGCCCTATGGGCTCAGGTGGCCAGCTGGGCTTGTAGTCTGTGTACTTAGCTGTGAGAGCAGAAAATAAAGCACAACATATTCAGAGAGTTGAAACTAGAAAGAAAAAACAAAATAATGGAATTCAGTACAGAGCTAAACAAATGGCGCTTTTCTACTGCATGGTACGGCTCACTTTTGGGGGGGTTTCCGCAGTGTACAGTACCTACCGTAGTACTTTTTGTTGTTGTACCACGCAGTGGAAATGCGCCAAAATTAGGTTGTATGGGGCTTCTCTGAAAGCAAATCAAATAAAAAGTGACATCTAGTGAAAAGAGTGCTTGGTTTTACCTGGGTTGTGTGCATTGTTGAGGGGGCTCTCTGAGGCACTGTAGGGCCAGGCACCAGGTGAAGGCAGCAAGGTGTTGAGGGAGGGATTTGATTCTATGCCAAAAAAAAGCAAAATGCAAAATACAAGAGTTGTTTGTTAGTATTTACATGAATATGTAAATAACTTCTAAAATTCTAAGCTTAGAGCTCTATGTATGTCTCTGTTCTAGGAACTACCCTTGAAAGAAGAAATCAACGTTATCATAAACTACCAGTCAAAGGTTTAGACCCTCTTGAGAGAAAGAACAATTCTTATGATCTGAGAAAACCATTTGAAATAAATTACTAAGCTTCAAAGTAATTACTCACCTTGATGTCACTACAAACCCGTAAGACTTGGTTTCATCTTTAGAACACAAATGAAGATGAAATCTGAGAGATTTCTGTTCCTCAATTGACAGTCTACGCAACTACAACTTCGATGCTTCAATAAGTTCGTAATACGAATCCATATGAATTGAGTGGTTTAGTTCAAATTTTCTGAAGAGACACTAGAGCCATTTGTAATTTTATTGTGTCTGGCTTCCAGAGTCACTCACTTTCAGCTATTTACAGCTGTACAAAACAGCTTGTTATGCTGCTTGATTTTGCAACATTGTATTTCATAACATTTGCGATGCACTAGTTTATGATCGAATCAGTAAAAAGAATGCATGAGCATGTTCTTTCCAGAGAGAAATCGCAGATCATAAGCAAACTTAAGACGCTGCAAAGACATTACATGTCACATTCTGATGTCACGGGTCTATACCAGGGTTATAATCGTTAACGAAAACGAACGAAAAAACGAAAACTAGATGGGAAAAAACATTGTCGTTAACTGAAATAAAAATAAAAACGAGGCAAAACAAAAAAACGATAACTAAATAAAACTGTAATGTGTGGTTGACAAAACTAACTAAAATAAAATTATAGAGTAAATGTCCTTAGTTTTCGTCTTTGTCAATGTCTTTCCTTCGACGCTATTTAAAAACACGCAGAGAATTCGCTCAGCTGTGTTTCCTTTCCCTGCTCTCCCTCCATCTCTCTGTCACTCGCATGCATGCGCGCGACACACACACACACACAGTCACACACCCCTCCCCTCCTCTCAAGTCTCCAGAGAACGTCTCCATGTGAACGTGTTCGACGCGACGTTGAAGCAAGTTCGCAAAAGGTTGGTATCTCATGAACACCTTTACACAATCACTTACACAATCACACACATAAAAAGTGGTATACAAATATTTTATATTCTCTGAATATAATGTTCATATGAGAAGCAATTGGGCCTTCTTTAAAAAGTTAACTAGTCGCAAGTTTGAGGTAACTTAAAATGCACTTGTGTTGTCGTTGTCAAAACACTAACGTTATAAGCTGCAGGGCTGGAATGGTAATCTGGCATTCCGGGCAAATGCCCGATGGACCGACGTACCTTTTGATTCGATACATCTCGGGATTTAATACTTTATTTCTTTTCTTTTTCAACGGCCTTCTGATCTACATTGGCTGCCCATTTGTCCCATCCTTTTTAAGTTTGTATTTTGTTTTATTACATGGCTTGGTTGAATTCCAATGTAGAATGCGGTCTGTTATTTCTTGATAACAGACCGTTGCCATGAAAAACAGAGCGTTGCTATATGGACTCACAGAATTCTAACCGTAGACGGAGCACACTATTTTCTTTGGCGGAAGCTTAGCGGAAGCAATACAATCGTCAAAAAAAGACTAAAACTAATACTAAAACTAATTAAAACTAAACTAAAACTAAGCATTTTCAAAAAATAAAAAATAAACTAAACTAGTAAACTCACGTTAGAAACTAATTAAAACTAAACTGAATTTGAAAACACAAAGTTAAAACGAAATAAAAATAAAAACTAATGAATAATGCAAAACTATAATAACCCTGGTCTATACAAGATGTGTGAATGCACGCACAGATTCCAGAAAATCATTGGCAATGTAAATTAACCAAAATCAAACGATCCTGGGACAAATCCAAGGATACATTATCAGTGTATTTTCCGAAAAGTGTAAATTGCGTAGACTGTCAATGGAGGGGCAGAAAGCTCTCAGAATTCTTCAAAAATATCTTAATTTGTGTTCTGAAGATGAATGAAAGTCTTACTGGTTTGGAACGACACGGGTGAGTCATTAATGACAGAATTTTCATTTTTGGGTGTACTATCCCTTTAAATTCTTGAAATCAGTTTTGTAGACAACGTACCTGTGTTGTCTCTTAGCAATTGGTGCTCAGTGTCATTGAGGCTTGACATCGATGAGGCCAGCATACTTCCAGGTGTCATGTAGGGATCAGATTCAGGGTCCACACTCTGAATTCCTTTCCAAGGCACTCCTGGTTGGAACTCTGAAGCGAAAAGCACATTTAAATTCATTATGGATGTATTCACAAGTAATGAAGATTAAAATGTTGTTGTTTTTTAATGTTTAGATGTGAATCATTGTTTACCTGGAGGCCAGCTAGATGTGCCAGTCTTGGTGCCCATCTTGTTTCCAGGACTTCTGTGCCAGTGATCTGATGGCCCTTGAGGAGGCACACCTAAACCCTCACCTCCCAGCATCTCATACTGGGAATATGGGGAACCACCTCTCATTTTGAGAGGAGCAGCAATAGGACCTATATATCGGAAGAAAACAAGTACTTACAGTCAAACTTGTATCAGACTTTGTAAATAAACTCCTTTGTATAACTAAACTTTGTAGGTGTCGCAAAAAAAGTAATGCACCATTTTTATGGAGAGTGCTATCAGGAGGTGAGGGGGATGGGGAATGACCTTCCATCATCCACTTGAAACGAGACTGCTGCCCCCCACTGTCTTTAACCATGGGACCCAATTCCAGACCGGAGAGGTTCACTCCAGGCACAAACCCTTCAAGACACAGAATGGGACAGAAACAGGCATATTACAAAAAAAACAACAACATCAAGTTCCCACATGCATTGACACCAATATACCGTATATGGTAGATCAATGTATCGCTCAATATATCGCTAAGGATGATATATCTGCTGATATTTAGCATTTAGCAAGTGTCTGAAGACCATATTGGAAAAATGGATATGAAAACGACATGAAAAATCCATATCGGATCTCACCGGAATAAGTTCCTTGTGTTTTCTGATGCAGGTCTGCAACAGATCCTGCCAAGCCAGGGTGTGAGATGGGATCCGACATTGGCATCTTTGGGCCACTCCCACCAAGGTGAGAAGGAGAAAGTTTGGAGCCACCCCCTGTACCTCCCAAATGTTGTTGCTGCTGCTGCTGTCTCTGCTGCTGAAGAACAGCCATGATTCTGGCAAGCTGGAGAGGGAAAAAACTGATTCAACAACAGCAGCAATTCTTAGGCAACTGTCCACAACTGTGGAGGGTTAAACACCAATCCTCATTTCATTTTCACATTACAAGAAAGGGTGACAACAAACAGCATCTTGCTATTTGTTCTGCTATGCTGTTTGACTTCAAACTACAGTATCACCTTGTGTCACAAATTCACACAAATATTGAGTCTTATAAATATTGAGTTTATATGGAAGCAAAAGGCTGTTTGCTTCTTTTAAAAAAAAGTTACTTGAATAAGAAATATAACAGTATACAAGCTGAAATGAGTCCAAAAATGCACAAATCGACATTATAACTGTAATATAACGGTCAATAAAAATTCAAATAAATGACAGATATACAGTTTCATGTAGCTAGCATAGAGTTACTATCTAATGCCCCTCTAAATAAACTATAATTTATCAATAAGGCATTTGCATAAAGACTATTACTTTTTGTATTGTGATTTTGTCTATTGATTACTAATATATTTCATAGATTTGTTTTGGCATTAATAGTACTGCCTTAGAAACAATTCAGAGTTCGAGGAGTAGAGTATAACATCCCGGGTTGTCTTTAGCAATTGTTCTAGCAATTAAGGCAATTACTCTTCATGTGAACGGACCCAATTAAGTTCTACTATCTTTTGGCAGTAACTAGTCTCTTGGATACGGTCCTGTTTGCAAAAAAAAGAGAGAAAAAAAAGAGGTGAAGACCATACCTGTTGGGGGTCTGCTTGTTGACGTACGTTTGGGGGGAACTTGCGCTGGTTCTGCAGCAGCTGCTGCTGCTGTTGTTGCTGCGGTTGCTGTTGCAGAAGCAGTTGACAGGCCTGCAAGAAATCACAAGTCAAAACTTCAAAAGAAAAAACAAACAGAACTCTAGGGAGTGTATTGTGAGTCTGGCCTGCTAGATGAAGTACTGTGCATGCAACAGGAATTACCCACCAGCTGGAACTGAATATGAGGTGGATAGATGCTGCTGAGCATGGCAATGTGCTGTGGGGAAAGCTGTGGAGTAAAGAGGCCTCCTCCAACTCCTCCAACACCTCCAACACCTCCACTGGGAGGAGGCATCTGTTTTAGCACAGAGCCTGGCACCTGCAGCAAAAATTAGTTAGTTCTATAACAAGGATCACTTTTGACTTGCATTCCAGCCAGCTGCATTGCTTTAGTTGACAGTTTATCTTAAAAAACTGTGAAATCCTATTGTGCATAATCAGTGCACAGTACTTTTGAGAAAAAAAAAAAAAATGTAAACCTAAACAAAATGTCCACCACTATATTGACCTGTCTGTCAACATAACAGTTTTGTAAACTACTGAAGTAATATTAAATAATAGATACAGTATTATCAAGTACCTGAGGTGACAGGAACTGATGAGGCACTTGCGCTCGTACTGATGGGTTGATGGGCGGCACCCCTGGTTGGTGCCTGGACTGTGCCATCCCTCCACCGCTACTAAACAACTGACCACTCGCCTAAGGAAAAAGATTAATGGAAAACAGTTAATCAAAGTGACCACAAAGATTCAGATTAAAGAGGTCAATAAGAAATAAAGGGCTAACGAAACACTATTTACAGAAACATAAGGAAATGCAAATACCTTGTCATAGTAAGGCCCAGGTTCACAAGCCCCCACCTCTTTGGAACCAGGTGAACGGAAGACTGCTCCTACTCCCCCTCCACGTCCTCCTTTACGCATCTCTCCATTGTACTCATTCAAGCCTATACCACGCTTCTCTCCTTCCATCTTTTTGTCCTGTGGAGGACCAGGGGCCAGATCCAAGGAATGACCACTGGGGTCCTCTCCCTAATAACAAATATCCACATTGGTGAACCTCATAAACCAAACTTAAGAACCTAAAACTATATTATCTAAAAACAATTTTTTTTTTCATAATTTCTCACCAGAACCCCCATGTTTGAAAACTGTCTTGTCATTGGGTTCATCCAAGAGTCTCCTGCCCCCTTCATGGAGCCCTGAAGAAAATTAGATGGAACACTCAGTAACTAGTAAGCATAAGCAACTTTAATTGCAGATCTGCATGAATATTGAACCTAGCCTGACAACTGACATACCTTGTTGCCCTTCTTTGCTCCCCAGCCTCCAGAGTTGTAGGAGGAGCTGCTGCCTTGGGAACCTGCACTGTTCCATACACCACCACTCTCATCCTCCTCCTCCCAGCTAGAGTGACGTGAAGCACTGACTGAGCCCTCTCCTTCACCCCAACCTTCTTGCATAGACTTTGAACCTGTAAAATAAAACGTCTCTTTAAAAATTTCAGAAGTATGCATACATTCAGGATCAGTTTTAATTCAAAACACTTTCATTTATTCAAAACACCATCATCACTAGGACAAAAATGATCCACTCACCAGACTTCACTGGATTGGGGGAGGGATCCCCCCAACCTGATGCCTTGCCGGTGTCATCAGGGTCGCCCCAAGCAGTGGGCACATTAGTAGGTTTTCCCCACGCTGCAGTACCATTGTCCACACATGGACTGGAAGGAGAGCCATTACCTCCCCATCCAGAAGAAGCTAAAAGATAAACAAAGGAAATGCTTTAATAAATACAGTTCTATGGTATGCTACAAAAAAAGCGAAACAATAGGGGCTTTCGCACCAGGTAGTTCAAGGAACTTAGTTCTAGGAACTAGCCACGAGGGTGGTTCCCTGAGAACTGAACGTTTTCCTGGTTACGTTTGCACCACCAGTAGGAACTCTGAAGTGACGTAAGCCACGCTTGTTAATGTGACTTTTATTTTGACGGCACAGAGGACCTTTATTTGAATGGGGCTGAGAACGACAGAAGCTGATCACATAGTGCTGATCATATTCTCCGTGTTCATTAGTTTACGATCTGTCTAACAGTCCTGTCTATTACATTATTAGAACTATTATACATAGAAAGGACACAGTAATGAAAATGAATTAGCATATGCCGTGTGGTTAATGTCCAGTGTTGCTAGCTGAGCAGAAATACATCGCGTTTCGCTTGGTGCCCTCAAAGTTGCGTTGGATTTTCTCCTTAAGGTAAAGGTTAAGAGGCCCATCTATCACTGTTTTCCATGTTCGTAGAGTTAGTTTGTGGAGTAAATATATAGGCTATAATCTGCGTGTTTACACAGCTTTAAAAAAAATGTCAGGTGCTGGTGTTTCGCGTGCGTTCGGCCAATCAGAGTACATTAATGTAACTGGTAGTTCCTATAGTGCTGGTTTAGACCCTACTCTGAAGTAGGAGCTAAATTAGTTCCTCCAAAAGGAGTTCCTAGAGCGTTCTAGTTCCTGCGGTGCGAACACGCTAAAATCTGGGTACTTCCACCTCTAGTTCTAGGAACCATGAAAAGGTTCCTCCGGTGCGAAAGCCCCTTAAGTTCAAATCTAATGTCACTCTTTTCGTTCTTCAAAATATCAACCTAAATGACTGTCCAATTTTCACCTTTACTACACTGAATATCCATTTCATACCAAAGGAACTCTACCCTTTAGGTATAACTGCAATTAAAAATGCAGCTTTTTGATGTTTCATAAAGGGTTTAAAAAAAGCACTGAAAAAGCCTAAGTGACTTACCTATTCCAGGCCCCTTGCTTGTTGACTGTGCAAGGTTCATATCCCTATTGCCGAGGCTTGCTGGAATTCTTGCAGGTGGCTGCTGTTGCAGGGTTGGGGGCCCCTGCTGAGGGGGCACTGATTGTGCCTGGCCAGATGGGGCATTGTTCTTATCCCACAAGTTGACACTTTTGTGGTTGTAGTTGACGGGGTCACCCCAAGCAGATGTTCCATCATCAATCTCCATTTTCCTGCTGATAGACTGTGGAGAAGGCTCCTCCCAACCGCTGGGCTCTGAAGTGTCTCCAGGGCCACTGGAAAGTTGGGGTATAGGTCCTGAAGTCCACCCTGAACTTTGGCTCTGGGCTGAAGGACCTGCCGGTCTTCCCCAGCTTCCTTGCATGGCCCCCGTTTCTACCGACTGACACTGCTGAGGCTGTGATTGTTGTTGCTGCTGCTGCTGTGCCGGGCCTTTCTGCGAGGCCAATTGGCTGTTTGGCATCTGTGACGGGTGCATCTTCCCACCCCAGCCTTGGTGAGATTTTCCACCCTTGTCTCCACCATCCCCTGTACCTCTAGCTCCCCACGTCCCTCTAGAAGCTCCCTCATCCCAATTACCCCATGTACCCACTTCTGAGTCCCCACTAGTACCTCCACCACCCTTCCCATCCCCCCAACCCCCACTGCATGTTTTGGGCTCATTATCTCCCCAGTCATTGCTGCCTCCTGGGCCCCAATTGCCTGCATCCACCCGTCCCATTTCTTTCCATCCACCTGTTCTTTTCTCCTCCTGACTGTCTCCCCAGCCACTTCCTCCAGTTGATGGAGTACCCTGTGTTTGGATATCTCCCCAACCGCCTGATGAGCTCCCTGCTCTACGTTCTCGCCACTCATGTCCCTCACTGTCCCAACCTTTCCCTGGGCCTTCTGATGAAGCAGTCCCTCCCCAACCCCCGGATGGCTTGCCCTGCCCACCAGTTGAACTACCTCCTCCACCTCCAGATTGTGAGACGCCAGGGTTTTGGATATTCACACCCGAGGGTGGAGGGCCTCTGGCATGTAAAGAAGAGCTGCTGTTGCTACTACTGTTGTCCCAACCTTCACGGGAAATAGCGGATGGTCTGAGGATGGAGTTTGAGTTCAAGTTGGCATTCAGAGTTGCACCTTGGAGCAGAGGGGAGGACGATGGATCAGTAGTTGTGGAGCCAGTAGAACCAGAGTACGGTTGGGCGTGGGCAGGTGCACTCATTGTAGATGAGGAGTTTGCCCCACCTGGTGCTGCTGCTTTAATACCTTTTTCCAAATTCCATGCCACATTCTGACGGATTTGCGTCTGACCCCAACCAGAGTTGGACAGCACTCTGGGGTCCAGGTCAGACCGGCTAAGCAGATTCTGTAAGGCCACTTCAGGGTTGGGAGGCTGATGAGTGCGGTGGTGGCCATGGCGCTGATTGCCACTTTTGGAGTTTCCTCCACCACTGGAGGATGAGGTACCTCCCCCACCTTTGCTAACCTGGCCTCCCCACTCACTTGAGTCCCCTGCTCCTACATCCCCAACTTCTTTCTGATTGTCCCAAGCTCTTGTCATAGTTGAAGGTGTGGAGGTAGAAGTCGTCTGGTTGCCGACACTACCACCGCTGCTGCTGCTGTTACTGCTTGAGCCATTTTTTCCATCTGGATTGCGGACACCCCCAACCCCACTGGACGCCCCCCATTCCCCAAGCAACATATGGTCCCCACCCCACGCTCCCTGAGATCCCCCGGGGGTCTGACCACCACTTCCTTTTCCCCACGCACTTGCCCCTGTCAAATCTCCTCGATCGTCCTGGCTGGCAAAACCCCACGCCTTCCCGCCTTCGGCAGACACAGAGCTCCCCCCTGCTCCATCCTCCCAAGATTCAGTCCTTGAGGCACCCGTTTTGGAGTTTGAGGGGAAAGGCTGAGCTCTCCACAATGATGAGCTGGTGGAGGAGGAAGAGGAAGCTGAACCATCCCCTCCACCTGTGCTTCCACAGTCCATATCAGCCCCCTCTGCCACCCCTGTGTTTTTTGGTCCTGCTCCTGGTTCCAGTGCTGCACCACCCCACTCTCCACTGGATGGCTCTCTGTCTCTGGATTGCATTTGGTGAAGTTGGTGCTGATGAGAGGCTTGATTCACAGAAAGAGAGTTGCTGGCAGACAAAGATGAGCTTTGGAGGGAAGAGGAGCCCCCCTCTGTTGTAACTGTCCCAGCCCCGTCCTGTACCAGGGCTGGCCAAGCAGAGGGATTGGCATTAGGGGTAAAATTGGCACCTGGAATCCCACAGCTGACACCAAAGGAGCTATCGGAGCTCCCTGGGAGAGGGACAGCTTTGGATATGGGGGGCAATGAGCCTACTGCTACTGCATTCCCCCCTATGAGTTCATGGGAGGATGAAGCCCAAACACTACCAGACTGCATACATTCATTGGGTGAACCAGAGGATGTGGGTGGGGAGGGGCTGCCGGAATTTACTCCTTTCCTCCCGTTCCCTCCTCCCACAACTTTCGCTTGCTGCTGGATATGCCTCTCACCCCATGAGGCGCTGCAATTCAAAAACCCACTACTGTCTGCACCTCCGGTACCTGCTGTATCCCCCGCCTTTGACCCATCCCCAGCAGCAATACTAGGCCATTCCTCCAGGTCTGACCGGTCCACTATCACCTTTTCCCTGCCCTGAGAGAGGGGTTGGCTGCCAGAGCTGGTCCCCCACATGGAATTTGCATAATTTGAAGAAGCAGCGATTGATGAGGAGGATGACGTATGGGGCAGTGAGAGAGCAGCTGGACCCAAAGGGCCCTGGCTTGGATCTGTAAACAAAACACAAAACTCTTTATGAACCTGCCAGACTCTTTTCTATATGTAAATAAACCAAACCAATATTATACAAACAGGGATAGTTCACCCCAAAAAATCATCAATCACTCACCCATGTGATTCCAAACCTGCATGACTTCTGTGAAACACAAAAGAAGATATTTTGAAGAACTGCATTTTCATGAATTTTAATTTTTGGGTGAACTATCCCTTTATAGATGTTAGTCATTTTGATAAACAAAATCCTCTCTCAAAGATATATAAGCAATTCAGATCACACAAAATTATTTGCAGGCAGAGTGTTTTTGATTAGCTACAAAAAAAAGTGCAGACCACTCCCCCTGACTATTTTGTGTAATTTAAACAGCCTAGGTTAGTCTACCGACATCTCAGGTAGCAGGGATATTTTATGCATAGTTCTTAGAGCACCTTTAACATATATCCTCTGTGCTGCTGCATAAAATAAGTTAGCTTTTAGAAGAAAAGAAGGCTAGATATCATGAAGTACATTTACATGCACAAGTATATAATTCAGGTATAAAGTTTCACTATCTCTGTTATTAAAATGATTCAATTGATGATTCTTACCTGAGGCCGAAGCCACTGTTTCATTGGGGCTGTCTCCCCCGCTGTTGCCTCCCCCCAGCAGCATGGAGGACAGTGGTGGCTGGCCCCTCTTCAGTAGCACTTTCTGGTTTTCCGGCTGGGAACGGAATCGAGGGGGCACTTCACGGGGCATGTAGCGCTGGAAATTCTGTGTGCCGGGGGAGGGCTGTCCGTTGGCCACCGCCGGCCGCTTAGCATTGTTCCCACCCTGAGGGAGGGCGCCAGCAGCCGGGGTGGCAGCGGATGGGGTTGAAGAGGGGACGGGGCCAGGGCTGGGGAAAGTTGAGTTGGGGGTGGCAGGAGACTGTGCAGATGGAGGCTTGGTCAATTCTGGCACTGTGTAGTGGAAAATTTTGGAGCAAATGAGAGCAGAACTGCAGAAAAGCTACATTAAGGTAAAGGAAAGAATAAATGGATTTTACACATTAACAAGCTGACTAGTGCTGCACGATTAATCATATCGCAATGTCAAGCCTATGCGATTATATGACGCAAAATGCTACGATTTTATGAAATAAAAAAATGCATGTTTGGACATGACAACCCATTCTCTCTGAGATCTTTTTGCCCATTTTCTACACCACTAATAAAAAAAGAGCAGAAAAAAAATTCTACTTTTGTTATATGGCGATATTTTGGCTATAAGATAACCGACACTGAGCAGAGAGAGCAGGGCTGCCAACTCTCACCCATTCACAGGAGACTGACGCAATTGACACTATTCACACGCCACAGCCACACCCATTCTCATGCAGAGAAAAATCGCGAAGCAAAGAGGACACTGACAGACTAGACAAAGAAGGTTACTTTTGATATGAAACTAATTCTCAGCTCTTAGATTCTGTCAATTTTATAACGAAATTCAAACAATAGCGTTTTGGCGCTTGTAAATGTGACGTGACAGATTGTGGTCCTGAACCGAACATGTCTTAGCCTACTCTTTACTACTAGTTAATAGTAAATAAACAAATGAACAATAGGTGTGTTGAAAGATACAGTACAACTTGTTTACAACCGAAATGTTTATGCCTCATAAATAATATCGATCAATCAGTGTTTTTCAACCGCAGGAAGGTCGATAAAACTGCTGGAGAACAATGTCACATACCGCTACTACATTTACCTCAGGAAAGCCATTTGATAGAACGTTAGTTGGCTAGACAAATTATATATAGAGGAGCATTTTGCTAAATATGTGCACTATATTAAATATTTATTATAATTTTACTTACTAAAATATTGTAACGTTGTTATTATAGCCTAGTAAAAAAACACACATTATATTTAATATTGAGTTGTTATTTATAACCTTTAATAATAATACCAGCTGACAGGGTTCTTTGTAGCCATGTTTACAGCATTAGGCGAGATATTTTTTTTTCTTGAGAAAAATGAACATGTATCTACTGTTAGGCTACCTAATATTTATCCAAATGAATCGATATTGAATCAAGATCAGAATCAAATCACAAGATTCGAATTGAAATCGTGAAATTTATGTCAAGCAATAATAAAAACAGTAGCCAACAAGTCATGATTGTACCATGTTGTCACTAAAACCAAGTTTACCAAAATGTTTTGACAATCACAATACACTTAAACCAAAAATTATTCACAGACTGAGTTTATACAAAGCATATGTTACATCCTGCTTAAATGTCCCTGTTTGTCTGGACAGAATGTTCAAAATATCTTATTTTCATGAGCATACAAATGTTCTTATTTATTGTTCTATACTTCTATTTATTTTATACTATTGAGACAATTAACAAGTTTGCAGTAATGCAAAAAGTTATTATTTAATGTTGTAAAAAATATTATTTTAATTTGAAAACACTGTGCATTTAGTTGTTGTTGCTATTGAGTTGAGAAATACACATTTCAGCATTATCAGTAATCTGTGAGGGCATTTTCCTTAAGAACCAATCAAGTTGACTCATGAAACCATTTGTAGCCTATATTATATCGCACTCGCAATATTAACCACAATAATCGCAATATGACATTTTCCCCAAATCGTGCAGCCCTACAGCTGACACACTTTTTCATTTCATGTTTGTCAGCACAATGACACATTGTCTCTGTAACTTTCAGCATATCAACACACAGTACAAACAAAAAAGATTTTTAAAAAGCATTAAAAATGTTCTTTCATGCAACATATTAAGGGTTGATCTCTGTCATACATAATTTAATAACAGGTCAGGCATCTTCTTTAGATAAAATTAGGGAGGACGATCTTGGCAGACCACTCTCGGATGACACATGGGACAGTGTCAACTCTTCATCAATGTGTGCTCAGCACTCACTTATTCAGTTCAAAGTAGTACAAAAAGCTCATATGTCAAAAATTAAATTATTTCAAATGTTCCTTCTGGTACTAGTCTCTAGTGTAACATATGTCAATGTGCTGAGGGTTCACTAGTTCATATATTCAGGACAATGCCCCATTAAGGTGCTTTGGCGATCTGCATTTGACACTCTTTCAGCGGTTCTCCACACCAGTTAGATGCCTGGTGGCGTTATTTGGAGTTGCCCCAGGAAAAGTCATGGTTATTAACATCAATGTGTAAAGTAAACTCCTTGCTTTTTCTTCCTTGTTAGCATGCAGAGCAATACTAAAGTTTAAGGAGGCTGCTCCACCCACTCACGCCCAGTGGAAATAATGTCTTGTCTTTGCCTTGAAAAGATAAGGTACTCATAAGAGGATCAGAAAAACAATTCCTTGATTATTTCTAAATAACGCCCTATTATTGACTTTGTTTCTCTCTATGGATGCCAAACCAGTGTTTTTTAAATATATCTTATTTTTACATTGAATGTGTGGACCTATATACATATAGGTGCGAGTGTATGTGTGTAAGCAACTAAGCATGCAAGTATATACAACTTTTCAATTTTTAATTATTATAGAAATCATTGGTCAGCATGGATGTAATCCCACGGATTTGTTGGTGAGGGTTGGGGGATAGTTGAATCTGATTGGTTTAAAAAAAGCTTTGACAAAAAAAAAAAGCCAAAACTATAACAAAACACACTTTAAAAGACAACAGAATGTAGTTACCTTTATTTTTTTGCTCTGCAACCTGAAACAAAAGGGGGGGGAAAGTGTCACTATTGATGACAATGGATATTTAAATTCTCAAAGTACAGAACAATGTTTGCTGGCCTGATTCTTGAATTTATTCATTCATAGATTTGTGCCAAGCAGATCTTCATGACAGATACCATGATGCTGTCGAATGACAGATTCTGATTGGCTGCTGATTATTTTTCTATCACTATTTTAGCTATTGCAAAGAGCATTAAAGAGTTAGTTCACCCCAAAAAATTAATTATGTCATTAATTACTCACCCTCATGTCATTCCAAACCCGTAAGACCTTCGTTCACCTTCAGAACTCAAATTAAGATATTTTTTATGAAATCCGACAAATCCCATTGACAGCTATTTATTTAATTAAGGCACAAAAAGGTAGGAAAGACATCGTTAAAATAGTCCATGTGACTACAGTGGTTCAAGCTTTATTTTATGAAGCGACGAGAATACTTTGTGTGCCAAAAAAGCAAAATATCGACTTTATTCAGTCGTTTCTTCTCTTCTGTATCAGTCTCCAAAGCGCGTTCACGAGATCACCGCGTGGTGATGATGCAGGAGCTGGCGTTCTGACACATGACTTATAATTTATTTTTATTTTTTTCTTTGATGCAATTATGAATGTAGATAATAGTTAATAGTTGAATACATTTTGATCATCTGTATGTATATGTTGTTATGGTTCTGTTATGCAAAACATAATAAAAAATACAAGCAGAGGAAGACGCCGCCCTAAGCGGCCGCATGCATCATGGTGATCATGAACGCGCGTCGGAGACTGATACAGAAGAGAAGAAATCACTGAATAAGGTAGTTTTTTTTTTTGGCACACAAAAAGTATTCTCGTCGCTTCATAAAATTAAGGTTGAACCAATGTAGTCACATGGACTATTTTAACAATGTCTTTCTTACCTTTTTGGGCCTTAATTAAATAAATAGCTGTCAATGGAGCTCCTCTGAGCTATCGTATTTCATCAAAAATATTTTAATTTGTATTTCGAATTTGTTTGGCACGACATGAGGGTGAGTAATTAATGACAGAATTCTCATTTTGGGGGGAACTATCCCTTTAAGGTCTATTCACACCAAGGATGATAACTATTAGGGATGTGTAAAACTAGCCGACTAGTCAATTAAAAGATACTGGTGCTGCTAGTTGACTTGGAAATACTAGTCGTTTACTTTTTTTTTTTTGCGCATTTAATGTTTTGCTTTAGATTTTTACAACGACTATGTTTAAATTACCGTTACATCTTAAAATTAATATATTATTTTGAAAAGTGTATCTCCAGTGGAAAACAAACTAATTTCATGTCATGTCAAACTAGTATATAACAATTAAGCTAGCTTAGGTCATAGGCTTGTTATACTACTGTTATGAGGGACAATATGACATTTTATATTGGATTAAAGGAGAGACATTATGAATGAAACTTAGGCTACTTGACACTTGAACAGTTGCAATATCAACATCCTAACCTATAGTTGGCAAGCTTTTCTTGCAATTTTGCCGCCCATCATTTTTGTTTTCTCACCACTGTCATTTTTATTGCCTGTTTTTTTTTGTTATTGAAAGGAAAGCACGCAGCACATATTTACATAATCGTCTAAACGGCGCTCTCATCAGTATGGATGTCGGGATGTTCGTTAACAGTATAGCGTTGCGAAGGTGCGTCAAACTTCTTATTATCCATAAGCAAACAATAAAAAAGACCTGCACTGCAAGTAGATCACAAAATTAATCTTTGCTAACCCTTTCTCCTCCTCCTTTGTTCTTAACTTTGATGTTTATGATGCATTTAGGCTATGTATTGAGTTCATAACTTCATTAAAACAATATTTGAACTCCATAACCTAAGACCTATTGCTTATTTCACATAAACCAGCATATCACAAGGAGCATTCTGGATACTGAGCGAGTGGAGAGGAATCTTCAGAAACTACCGAGGAAATTTTACCGCTCCGCTCACATGCTCTGGAATAAACTACCGGTAAATATTATCATCCGTTGGTGTGGACGCTACTATAGTTATCATCATCATTTTTATAGTTATCATTATTGGTGTGAATGGCCCTTTACAGCCTACCACATCAAAAGAACAATAAAAACTAAGCAAATAAACTACAGAAAAAATAGAATAAGATGACAATTTCAAATGTTTTCTGCTATTACTTTTACTGTCTCTCCCTCTGTCCCACACATAAAAAAAACTTGTTAATCCAATAACTGCTTAGTACAAGCCTACATCACTAGTTATTTGAAAAACTAGTAACGGAGGCTTGAGTGACTTTCTACACACATATGCTGAAAAATTTACCCTGGGACACTGAATTATTGAAAATTAATGCACACCTGCAGTATTAATTACCATCACAAGGTGCATTAATTTACTATAATTTAACAATCCAAAATAATTAATTCATACATAAATAACAAATACCTTCTGTGAGGTTTCCCGTTTCCTTTTATCTTCCTTTTTCCTTTTCTTGTCTTCCATGAACTGCTGTTCCCTTTCCTGATGCTCCTTTCTACAAACGATATGGAGCTCATTATACTGTTTAAAAGCAATATGGTTCGACTGTAAAACCTTCTCAAGGATATATAGACCTTTTCTGTCTAATCCGGAGTACGCAGTACCAAGGATCGATAAAATGTACAGTTTTTTGACGAGGATCACCTTCAACCAGTCCAGGCACTAAGAGGTGCTGCCTTGTTACCAAACCAAATGCATAACAGCCTGAGACACAACAGCGGCACCATTCACATGATCATACCATCACAAATCACTGTATACGTAACTTCAAAGGAATGTTGCTTATAGGGTCAACCTGCGTTTGCGTGTGTCATGTAATAAATCGGATGCCCATTAAAATCATACTGTGATAGTGGTAATGGGAGAAACTATTGCTGTAATCTGTCTGCGAGCCTGCAGTTGGCAGGCAGGGCAGTTTCGGACAGGCGCTCCGTTCACCCGCCCATTTCCTTCGGTGCAATATACGATAATAATACATAACATTACATTACATTCCATGCGTCAGCTATCCGAACGATTCGTGAAAAATCAACTGTTTAAACGGCAATAACTGAAATATTGCGTTAACTCTTATGCTTTAGTGGTCCTGCCAAATCCTGTTACCGAGTTAACGTTAGCTAGTCTGTTAGCAGAAGAAAATGACATCCTAGCCGTAAATCTGTTAATTTCGTTAAATTCCCCCTGAAGCCGTCGATTAATTGCATACGGATAGCAACACAAATCAAATAGGTAAGCAACCGTCAAAACAAGACATGCATAAATATGCATTTGATCAAATAAGGGGCGCAACAGCAATAGACTGTGAGTCGGGATACATTGCCCACCAAAACCATAAAGCAAACTCATATGTGTTTTCATTTAATGCAATCATTGTCCATATCAATTAGTACAGACTAAATAAAAACGAGTATGTTTTTACGACCGACCAGCAGAAAGCTAAACCTGCAAACAAGTAGATGCTAACTAGCTGGCTGGCTAATTTAACTAGCAATCGAGCTAGTGGCTAACAGATGTCGACGAGGAAAAACTGTATCACACACAAATACTTTGACGCCACTGCGGTTTTTCAAATGCATATTACTGACATTGGTAGCAAATAACATTTTATATAAGTTGTTTTTTTAAAACAAAGCACTTACCTCAGGAATTACATGCACCGCAGCTAGTCTTCTAGCTACAGCTAAAGTGCTTAAGTGCGAATTTATGGGGTTTGAGGCAACGTGAAATACAATACTCCATCAAAATCGAATAGCTAGTCATGAAAACACTCCTTCTATTGTTTTTAAATATGAAATACGATAATGTAAACGAAAGAGGCGGAATCTATGTTTAAAGCGCTGTAAAGTCAGTTGGTTGACGGTCGGCCATTTTACTGCTCGTTGTGAATGTGTGTGTCTGGACAGGTCTGACGGAAGGGGGGCAGCCGAGGGAGATTTTTGACCTTCAATATTAAAAGTCCAATAACTCTTTATTTGCCCGTTCTTATAATAAAACAATGTACTATTTATTGTGAGATCTAGCTCTTTTGGAATGGTTGTTCATTGTACGGTTACGTTACATACTGTCTCTCTTTCAACATCAGTCAAATGGCTACATCAGTCTATCAAATTTCACATTATTTAAATATAGATAATGTTTTAGTACAGGGATGTTCTTTTTTAAACATCCATTTTTATGATATACAATAAAAAAAATAAAGACAACATGTTTTTATAATTAAATAATTGACTTTTATGTTGCCATTAATACAGCTTTTATCTGAAGCTTTTTCTACCCTTCTGTTAGATATATAAAATTGTCCATAGGATAAAATAATTTGTACTTTCTTTCTTTCTTTCTTTCTTTCTTTCTTTCTTTCTTTCTTTCTTTCTTTCTTTCTTTCTTTCTTTCTTTCTTTCTTTCTTTCTTTCTTTCTTATAGAAAGCAGAATGAAACAAATATTATGTAAAATTCCATAATGTTAACTTTAACCTTCTGAAATTTAACACTGAATTTTCACATTTCACATTTTCTCTTGAGGTCCCTATAGGGGTCCCCGGATCCAACGTTGAAAGCTCCTGTCTTTGTATTATCTCCAGTGTAAAATATGATTTGAAATGTATAATGTCAGATCACAAATGACCTGCCCTAATATAAAAGTAGCCAAAATCAATTTAAATCTAGAGTATTTGAAATGTTAGAAAAAAAATCTTTCTGTATTTATTGCACTATAAATCTCTGAGGTAAATTGCACACCAATTTCTGGTTCAGGATTAATAATGTTTTCATCAGTCTAGATTTACCACATTATATTAGGTTGTTTATTATTCATAGTTTTAAGTATGTCTAATCACATGTTTTTGACTCAGAAAAATATGGCCTCACAAAGAAAAGACAAGAAGAGAAAGATTGAGGAGGTTACTGAAACAAAGGAGCTACAACATTCTGATGCAGAATTATCAGATGGGAGCAGCAGAGAAGAAGAAATGGCACAGAAAAGAAAGATAAAGGCAAAGAAAAAATACATAGGCGCTCACGTCTCAGTATCAGGTGAGCAAAGATGCTTTATTTTGAGTGCAGTGTTTGTGCTGAATCCTGAATGAATATCTATTTTACAAATATTCTTCCAAAAATGAAAACATTGTCATCATTTACTTACCCTCATGTTGCTCCAAACCTGTAGGAGTTTCTTTCTTCTGTTGAACATAAAAGAAGATATTTTGAAGATGGTCGGTAACCAGACAGGTGATGAAACCCATTGATTTCCATAGTATTTTATTTCCTACTATGGAAGTCAATGGGTGCCATCAACTGTCTGGTTACCAACATTCTTTAAAATATCTTCTCTTGTATTCAACAGAAGAAAGAAATTCATACAGGTTTGGAACAACATGAGGGTGAGGAAGTAGTTACAAAATTTTAATTTTTGTGTGAACTATCACTTTAAGGAGGAATATGGAAAGCAGTCGAATCAAGTGTGACCATGGGAGGTCATGCTTTTGCCCTTTTCTTGGGCTCCCAGCGCTCCTGGACCAGACCAGCCCTTGATCCAGCTGCTGCAGTTAAATTTCAAAAAGCCTGTGCTCAACATGGCTTCGATCCGATACACATCCTGCCACATGGATCTTATTTGATGAACTGTGGTTCCCCTAAAGAAGGTTTGTGCGCTTACTGTTCCCACTCTGGTTGTGTGCATCCACCAAATACTGATTATTTAAAGATGAAGCCACAAGGTTGGCATATTAAAAAAAACAGCTCAGCTGATTTAGTCAATATCTAGTCAATAATTAATACTTGGCTGCATATGTTTTGTATATAAGACTGAATGTCAAATGACTCTGCATGTTGTAATCCAGATGTGTTCAGTAAGAGCAAGTCTATGCTTGTGGATGAACTGAGTCGCTGCAGTGCACTGGGCCTCAGTCAGTTTAACTTTCACCCTGGAGCTTCTTTGGACTCCAGCCCTGAGAAATGCATGGAGAAAATAGCCCAAGCTATTAACCACGCACACCAGCAAACCCCTGCCGTCATTACAGGTCAACTATACAACCCTGATGATTTGTAGAAAATGTGCGACTGTGTTCATGCTTTCTGGTGAATTTAGCTGGATTATATTCTTTCTTTTCTCTCAATAGTGCTTGAAAACATGAGTGGCCAGGGCAGCACTGTAGGTGGGCAGTTCAGTGAACTGAGAAGCATAATAGACCGGGTGCGTGACAAGACACGTGCTGGGGTGTGTCTGGACACTTGCCATGCTTTTGCAGCAGGTACGGTGTGAAGTCTCATATATAGATATTACCACAAATTATTTGGAAAAAGATAAGTTTGGTACAAAGATCAAAAGTATGGCCTAACATGACAAACCTTAACTTTTTTTACTTTAAGATAGCTCTGCTGATTAAATATATAAAGTAATACTCTTCTGTTTAGGATATGACATTTCACCACCTGGAGGAGTAAAAAATATGCTTGATGAATTTGACCGTGTGGTTGGGTTGCATTATTTGAGAGCCGTTCATTTAAATGACTCTAAAGGTATGTAGCATTCATTTGGTCTTGTCAATGTAAAGTGCTTCAGGAATTATGTGTGTGTTTAGGCCAACATGGTTCCATTGTCCTAAAGTCAATGGGGGTTTGGTTAATTGCCTGAAATAAAGTCTGTGGTGAACACAAGTTCAAGAAATTGTCATGTTTTATTATGCGACATTATAAACATCAGTATTAAGTCCCCTTGAGATTTAAAGCAACACGGCGAATTTTGGGGCGTAGATAAGTCCATACATACCCTTTTCATCTCTGTGCGTGCCGTAACTCTGTCTGACGCGCCCACCGCTAGCCTAGCTTAGCACAAAGACTGGAGGTAAACGGCTCCAGCTAGCATACTGCTCCCAATAAGTGACAAAATAACGGCAACATTTTCCTATTTACGTGTTGTGATTTGTATAGTCACAGCGTGTACAAATAACAAGGTCACATGAGAAACGGCCATCTTCTAACCGTATCACTCTAAAAATTACTGGGTTGTTTCAACCCAATTTTGGATCAAATATGGACAAACCCAAACGTTGGGTTAAAAATGTAATTTAAAAATATAACCCAACAGCTGGGTTTGTCCATATTTGACCCAAAATTGGGTTGAAACAACCCAGCATTTTTTAGTGTGTACATACTGGGAACTATATTCTCAGAAGGCGAAGCACTGCTACTTCTGCGGAGTGATTAGCACAACACTCTGAGTGAACTCTCTGCTCTTCACCACGGGGCTTCTCGGGTGCTGCGAGCAAATCACTCCGCAGAAGTAGCAGTGCTTCGCCTTCTGAGAATATAGTTCCCAGTATACGGATAGAAGATGGCTGTGTTTTATGTGACCTTGTTATTTGTACAAGCTGTGACTATACAAATCACAACATGTAAATAGGAAAATGTTGCCGTTATTTTGTCACTTATTGGGAGCAGTATGCTAGCTGGAGCCGTTTACCTCCAGTCTTAGTGCTAAGCTAGGCTAGCGGTGTGTGCATCAGACAGAGTTACGGCACGCACGGAGATGAAAAGGGTATGTATGGACTTATCTAACTCTGGGGGATACGGTGAATAAGCTAAAGTCCCAAAAAGTCAGCGTGTTCCTTTAATTCATTAAAAAACGTTTTATTACAATAAAAAATAAATAAAAAACGAGAAATTCTTCGAAATTTCTAATTTTTCAATAACTACAGCAAAAACCAGTGTGATGCAAGATAATATATATTTTTTCATCAATATTTATATATAATTATTTATATTATTTTTATCATTTTATTTGAATATATCATTAGATTACATTTATACAAACAAATATGAAAATTACCAGTATGAACTCCATTGACTTCAATGGATTTAATTAAATTAATTTCAAACTTGTACTTGCATAAACTTTTACTTTATTGTGAAAAAATTATGATGATGAGCAGCTTGAATCTCATTTTCATGCTGCAATGGTTCAGCAATAAGTGTCAGCGAATTGAAATGTTTACTTTTTCTTTTCCGAACTGTCTTTCCTTTTTCAATATACACGTGCATACAAGGCTACTATTTTCTACCATAGAAAGATATGGTAAAAGTAGTATGAATAGTATACTAGTATTCACAACCAGACTTCAAAAATACATCCATCACTGCAGGACTCTATTGGTGTAATTGGTTTTGCAATGACAGTGTGACAAGTTTAGCCTATATGAATATTCCATATTATATATATTTAGTAGCATTGTTATGCAAGACTTCCCAGTGTGCAATGAAGAATTCACAAAGGGGGTTGCACATTTAAAGTGTATTTATTCTGCAAAACAGGAGTTAATCGTTTTAGTTACAGCTCTCGTGGTTATTACCATATACTGTCTATGGTTATGGTTATTACACACCATCACTCACGGGGAAGTCTGGCTCTCAAACTCACGCGAGACTTCACGGGATCTTGGTTCCATAACCCAAACCACGCAACATCGCCGCCACCTGCTGGTGCACTATGAGACTGTAACATTTGTCACTATATTTAACACTACACATTATGACATTCTTGGAGTGCAATACTCAGTCATTGCGCTACACTTACTTCTTTTGAGATTGTATAATTTGTCTTTAAAAGGAACATTAGGCAGCCATCTGGACCGCCATGAAGACATTGGACGAGGCCAAATAGGCATTACTGCTTTCCGAGAAATTGTGAATGAGCCTCGACTGGATAATATCCCTCTGATTCTAGAAACACCCGGTCGGTAAGTTTCAGGTTGGAAAAAAAAAATTTGTTGCGAATTAAATGAACCGATATCATTGACTTGCATTTTTTTTTATCTGCGTCCTCTCTAGCCCAGGCTTTGAGTATGCTGAACAGATAGAGCTCCTTTACTCGCTTTGTGAAAAAAGGTGAAGAATTGGACATCTACTGGGTTGCCAGCCTCCTTGGCACCAAAGGAAGTTATTATTGTTTAAGCATAATAAACATTACCCTGATTATGTAAGTCTGCATCTTAATAATTGAGCATTTAATGAAATCTCCATTTGATTTTAAGATCCTTTCATGTTTCTAAATACTGTTGGTTTCTTTTTTATATATATATAAGCTGATTTTTAATTTAATCTTCATATCAGTAATGAACAGTTCCTAAGATTCTGCTGATTGTGGAGTTATGAACATTTTGACCATAAGAGGGAGCCAGGAACCAGGATTTGGACACATAGGCTACGTCAGGAGTGGCGACTGCAACCTTATTCTATGTGCATTGTGCATAATACTTCTGAATGAGCTTTTATTTGTATATTTTTCAGTTTTCATTTCAGTTTTAGTTAAGGATAATAACCCTGCTCTTCAATGCTGTAAATATTTAGCTTTTTCTCCCCCATATCTTTCTCATCAGTTAAGAGTTGAAGGGACCTTAATTTGTTGACCATGTTCACACGTCACCCCAGGCCCAAGTCCCATCCCAGGTGCAGCTGCTCGCAACTCTACACTTCCGCAGCCCACTATTAGCTGGACCACACAAGAATGCCATGCAGTCTTCCAAAAACACATTTTTCGTGAGGCTGCCATCTAGAAACCTATAGAAGTGGGGTTTAGACTTTTAAAGTAGCCGTAGGAAGGATGTTTTAGAGTGTGAATTTATACAGGAAGACAAAAGTGCCTTGCATTGGAATCTGCTACTCTTTGCCAGCCAACAGGAAATATCAGTCAGTGAGTTAAGGCGAACAGGGCGCCACAGGGCGAACATAGGTTTAGAAACTTAATCATGAGACATGCAGTGTATGAATTAATATATATATTCATATCACAGAGATGTTCTGTGTTTTGTTTTAGTTTCTCTCCAATTCATCTAAAACATGTGGTATGCAAATGGCATGAGAAATTTCCAATTCTCATTAGGTTTTCCTTCTTAAACTTAACCTGAAATGAAACTTTTGACTATTAAAGCTAATTAATAGAGCCTGAGGTATAAAGCTCTAGTCTACTTTGAGTTAAATACAAAATTCCATAAACCGGGATATAATATTATATAAAAGGGATATATGTAATATCCTCTCATTTTTAGGCATACACTATTCAGTTTACCTTAAAATCAGCTAAAGGCAAAGCCAAAGAAGAACAAACAACTTGGAGGCTGCAGGACTCCTGCTAAGTTACTGTTTGAACAGTAGTTTCCCCCATGTTGCACATTTGTTGGGATCTGTCAGGATCAAATGTTTTGGCTTTAAAAAAATATTTGAAAATCCTTTGGGGGCCTGTGGCGGTTTTCGTTAGCTGTGTGAAATTAAAATGACGGTTATCGAGTGTCCTTAAGAACTGCAAATGCTAATGTTTTGGTGAGTGCATGTAACATCAGGCTTAGCAAAGCCTCACTTCAACAGACTGAAAGCCTTATGAGCCAGATGACGCAGTGCCAGATGAGCAAAATCGATGGACCACACAGTCTTTTTCTACTGCGTTTCTCATAAATCACAAACCAACTGCAATCCCTCTGATTTAGTTTTGATGTTTATGCAAGATTTATTTAAAATGTGGAACCACATGCATGTGCATCCCTTGCCTTGCATTCTCAGCAAACACATTTAATGAGGTAACCATTTAAAGGTGCAGTTAGTAAAATGGCTGTATATGGCTTCGAATGCATCTCCGCTGCTGACCCTTACAGAGGAATTTTCCGGAGTGGTGGCTGGGCATAGAGCCACGGAGCGACAGGCCTTCACACACAGCAGCCCAGCGGCCGCAGGCTCCAGCCTGGTCCTCCAGGAGTCCTGTTACTCTGGTAACCACATAACAACCAGATAGTCTGTGCATGCTGGTGGATATTTACTTTCCTGAATTTCAGCTGAAGGATGCTGGATATTATGATGCAGTGTTAATTAGACAGCACATCAATAGATTTGAAACGCCTAAAGACATGCCCAGGTCACACACCCTAATGGCTATTCTCAACCCACTGTCCAACACAATAATCAAAGATAAGATATTTCTGCTATAATTATGACATACACTGTTTTATTAACAGAAACTATTAATATGTGTGTTGGTGTTGGTACACTGTAAAAAAATATTGTTGGTAAAAAATAAAGTAAACTGGTTGCCTTAAAATTTTAAGTTAATTGAAATTAAAGAAGGTATTTAATAAAATGAAGGAGATTGGTTTAATCAACAGAAACTCAGAATATTATGTTATCTGAACCACATAAATTATCTAAGTTGATTTGACGGAAAAAAAATGTTGTGATAACAAATCATGAAAATATTTTTTAAAATGATATTCAATTAACTAAACAGTTTATTTTGTTCTTCTGTAAAATTCAAGATTTTGATTATGTATGATATCAATAAATATAATTTATAGATTGGAAAAATGTGTGTGTGTTTTAGCAAGTTAATAAATTATATATATATATATATATATATATATATATATATATATATATATATATATATATATATATATATTCTTTTTTTTTACAATTCCATTATTCTGAATAGTGAGTTATTCCTATTTAATGATCTTTACCAACGTACAGTATTTGTAATGTACAAAAAAATGATGTATGTTTTATATTTTAACTTTTTTTCATTACAATGATATAGACATAATTTATTTACAGCAAAAACTCTGTTTGTAAACCTGTTTTTTTTTCAGTTGTAAATCCCTATTTCTGAAATATGATTTTAAATCATTTGAGCAGTGGGGATTTACACCTGAAAAGACAAAAACATCTGAAAGCTAGTCTTGGATTACTTCTAAGCAAAGCAAAATAGTGAGTGTTAGCTGTAAAAATAAATCATGCTTTGCTTAAAGATAATGCATCCCATGCATTTTTACTGTATTTTGAGCTCTTCTATTCTCACAACAGTAATGTAATATCCATTAGCTTTGCCTTTAAAATGCTGCTACTGTATAAAAACCAAAATGCCATGCTTTATACCCTCCCTGACAGACTCTACCATTAAGATCCCACCCCTGGCACACCACAAGGGTAATTACACTGAGATATGTGCACAGACTTCAAATGCACAGGCAAAAGAACCCAAGAGAAACAGACTAGAAACCCCACGTTTGCTCAGACAGACGACAAACATTTATTGGCAATACACACGAAACGCTAACTGTGAAAGAAGGAAGGATACATGAGGACACAATGGTACATTTGTTTGTTTTAGGAAGCGTCCAATTTCAGGTGTTTTTCTTTGTGTATATGTCTAGTATTTGTACAAGGCCAAAGGGAAAGATTTCAGATCTTTTTATGCGTGTGTGTGCATGAGTGGAGACAAGCAAGGCGTGGACACACAAACACACAGAGGGGTCAGAGGTCAGACTACGACATTCCTCACAGCTCTGGACACACACACATTCTTGACCTATGTTTTTGTCCTTGGACATACTTTAAAAACAGGCTAAACTATGTAAACATACACATAGTTATGTAAGCTGTCCTCTTAAGTGTTATCACACCAAGCAGATAGATTCAGGATTAGGGAATGGGGATGACATTTTCCATGGGATCCAAAGCAGACTTTTCATATAACGCATAGACTAGTGAAAGAGAAAAAGTGCATTTAATGGCCGTTGACACCAAGGACGATAACTATAATGATAACTAAATTAGCATCCACACTCATGGACGATATTGTTCAGTTTAATATAAGCGTGTGTTGCAGTTTTGTCAACTGCCACTTTAAATGCTCAAGCCTTTAAGTCGGCATAAAAAGGAAGTTGTGATAGTATTTTCTTCCCTATTGTGACATATATCCAAGTGAAGCGGCTTCTCGAACAAGAAAAAATGTTGGGCGGGCTTGATTTTGTCCATCAGAAATTGATTGGATTGTTGTGGTTTGCTATTGTTGCTGTGATCTCATGTGAGTGACAGGCTATACCGCCCTCACGCCAGTAAACACATCACCAGAGAAGAGATGTTACTGCAAGAGGTCGGTCGCGGATAAATTATTTTGAATAAAGAAGATAAAGGCAAATATATATTTTAAAAAAATAATGATGTGCATAGAAATTATTTATTGCAATATTCCATAAAAGATATTGTCAGGTTTGATTTCATGGTGACTTTAAAGTCGGCTGTTAATTTCTTTATTGATCATCAGCTGGAATTTTTTTTTCTTTCTGAAAGTTCAATCCTTTGTGTCGTTATTGTTATAGTTGTGGATTGCAATTCTTTTAAATTTAGATTGATTTTTTTAACTTTACCTTTACCGTTATCATTAAAGTTATCATTCTTGGTGTGAACGGGCCTTTAAAAAGTCATTTTGAGATGGCAACAGTCCACTTTGACTTCAGTGGACTGTTTTAAGACACTAAGGTTGATTGTGACACTGCGTGTGTGTGTGTTGAGTTTCCTGCTAGCTCAGGTCCAGCCTCACAATTGCCTATTGTCTGGGCCGAGTCACACTTCCTGACAGGGCAGAATTCACGGAAGCAGGGACATAGCCCAAACAAATTCTTTGGGGCTACACCTCCAACCCGGTTTCACAGCACCCGCCATTCCAAGGAGGCCTGTGCCAAGAAAGGGCATGTTCCCAAAAGGAAGTTAATTAGCGTCAAGCTCCTCAGGAAAGCGGGAAGGAAGCAGGTGGAGTCAGAAATATTACTGGCTTCTCATGCACTTACTGTAGAAAATATGGATGTGTTTATCCTCATTATGAGTTCATTAAGTCTGTAAAGGTTGTAAAGATGCTCTGTCGTTAGCTTCTGGGTTAATTTTAAATGCTAAAAATTCAATAGCCCACGAACCACACATTAAACACCCCATCCTCCATCCAACACACACACACACACACACACAAAGAAAAAAACGCTTTCCTTCTCAGACGGCAACATCTGGCTTTCATAACCCAAGTCAACGCTCCTTTCCAGCTACTAATGGACTTTAAATAGGAGACCTGACCACTGGGCTCTGTGTCTGTGCCTTGGCGCAACAATTAGACAAATATTTGCTTTTAGGGGAAAATTGGATGGAGAAATATGAGAAAAATATGTTTGAGTTTGTGAGCGTGACATTTAATGGCAGATGCTTGTGTCTAATTGACAATCACTGAACCCCTTAACTGTTCTTGTCGGTCACCTAATGTATATTCACACACAAATCACACACAGTATCTCAGTGTATTCTTCAGAAATGGAAAGGAAGGTGTAGATCAGAAATGGACTATTAAAACAAGACAGCCTGAATTCTTGGTGAGTTGAGTAACGTTCAGCAAGTTAATAATTCACTGCATGGATTCATCACCTTTAGCTTTAAGCAAATTTCACTGGTCAACCTATCCTGGTTATTTTTACACAGTTTTCTGAGACAAATTGTCAAGAGGCTGAGGCTGAAGACAGAACACCTTCTCCCGGAAGGCGTTGACCTCACGGCTTGGTGAGGAGAAGGAGGAGGCTAAGAAGGAGGGTGTAGAGATGGAGGCGACGGAGGAATGGTGACATCCAGACGACGACGAGACCCCAGCGGCGATGATGGTAGACGTCCAAAGGCACAAACCCAGAGCCCAGAGACGCCAGCCCACGGCAGAGTCGAGGGAGAGAGGAGCCAAGGTGGAGTAGAGGCTGACGTCAACTGGGGCACGACCGGCGGAGGCGGAACCGATGGTTTCCAGGAGGCCTAGGCGATGCTGCAGTGCTGAACGTCTGAGGTGGAGCCAGAGTGCCCGAGAACTGTGGCGATGCCGGTGTGATGGAGGACCAAGGCGTACCCGAAGGGAAGGAGGAGCCCGCTGAGTGGAGAAATGGAGCGTAGCGGAAGATCCGCAAGTCCGTGATGGAGGAGTGACGACTGACCAAGGGGGAGCCAATGGCACAAGGGAACCCAGTAGAGTCTGGTGCAGCCGAAGGTGAGAGGAGCCAAAGCGGAGCCGACAGGTCGACGGGCCGAGATGGAGCAAGGTGTTCAGAGGGCGGAGGCGGATGGTGGTTGCTTGGCCTGAGGCTCAACGTCACAGCATGGCATTCCAGGAGATTGCGATGGGCTGCAAACCTCCAGCAGAGGCGGGGCTGTAGGATTGGCTGAGAAGGGCGGTGGTGACAGAGGCAGATGGAGACTTGACAGGGTCGAAGGTAAGAATACATTGTCCATGCAGATCTCTGTGCTGTTTAGAAACAGTGATAAATGTTCAGAGCAAACAGATAAATCACAGTCTAAACAGTCCAATGTGCTGTCTAGAGATGAAGGATCCGAGCAAACAGATAAATCAGACTTCAAACAGTCCATTGTGACTAGAAACAGCGATGAATGTTCAGAGCAAACGAAAAATCACAGTACTGTCTAGACAGCGATGAAGAACGAAAAATGGAGTGGGATAGGGTGGGAGACGATACCTCCAAACTGAAGTTCATCAGCCAGTCCTCAGTCACTTTTTACACCAGTATACCCTTGGCCACAGCTGTCGCGGGCTCACAGGTAGTGAAACAAGCTCTGGGTCCGGCTATGTTATGGCCCGGGGGTATATTCTCCAGACACCGGATGGTAGCAACCCTCCAGTTGAGTCCAGATGTGTCTGAGAGGTCTACAGGGTGATGATAATTCGCCCCGATCCAGAACAATGACTTCAGGTTATCGTCATCGAAGGGGCTGGTGACAACAAGACGACAGAAGTTTTTGGTGAGGCTCTCACAAGCAATCGTAGCAAATTTGCCTGCATAATCCATTCTAGGTTTGGTCGAAGGTACACAGGATTCAATACAAAGTGATTTTAAAGGAGAACTCCGGTCAATTTTAACATTGAGCTCAATTTTTAGTAAATTTGGAGTGCTGTCAATACAGAGAACAACGACAAAAATCAGTGTTGCCTTCACCGTGTTATCCTCTTTTTAAAATGTGCACCCTATTTACTTCAATGGGGCAAGTTTTAAACCTGCTTTTATCCTCTGAACATCCTTGATGGGTCATTACAAGTGCCCAGCCATGTTGAGTGATTCCTTCAGAGTGAACACGGTGAATCTGACTGCAGTAGATGTGAAAGATATTAATAAAAATGATGTTAATTCAACAAGCGCACATACCTGTACTTCCTGTTTTTGGTCGAAGTCCACAGTAGTCAATTGTCGAGGTCACACGCGTGATCATAGGTAACTAAGCAACAGTGGAGACTAAGACTGTCAGCTGTCAGCCGAAGACGGTGCTGTGTGGTGTTTTGAGAATATCAGCTCTGATGGATATTTGTAAAAAAAATCATCTTAGTTACCTATGATCACGTGCGTGAACTCGACAGTCGACTACTGTGGACTTCGACCGAAAACAGGAAGTAAATATAGGTATGTGCGCTTGTTGAATTTACATCATTTTTATTAATATCTTTCACATCTAATGCAGTCAGATTCACCGTGTTCAATCTGAAGGAATCACTCAACATGGCTGGGCACTTGTAATGACACATCAAGGATGTTAAGAGGATAAAAGTAGGTTTAAAACTTGCCCCATTCAAGTCAATAGGGTGCAAATTTTAAAAAGAGGATAACACGGTGTAGGCAACACCGATTTTTGTCGTTGTTCTCTGTATTGACAGCACTCCAAATGTACTAAAAATTGAGCTCAATGTTAAAATTGACCGGAGTTCTCCTTTAAAAAAACATTAAGCACAGGAAGCAGACAGAAGGTGTGACAGTGCGTGTGTGAAACAAGGGTAAACACACACAACACGCAAACATCGACCGACAACTGAGACTGGACAGGGAGGAACTTAAAGACATGATGGTGATTAACTAAATGATGATCAGCTGTGATGATGAGTTTTATTGTCTATGGAAACCGATGAGTGGCGGGAAACGAAGACAAAGAACACATGTGACTGATGAAAACAAACTAAAAGTCCATGAAAACAGATATGAACAAACAAAACTGAATGCGTGTGACACAAATGTGTGCAGACTGCCCACATGAAAAACATTAACAATGGCGAAACATCCATCGCTAGGTCTCAAGCACAATGAATTTAAAGGGTTTGGTTGTGTTGCAAAACCATGGATGCAACAGCTAAATGAATGCAGTCCCCCAAAAAAATCACTTCTGACCATATATAACTTGCAGTTTAAACAGCCTTTCTAAAAATGGATTTAAGAATTTTCTTATGCTACAAAGATTTGTGAACAAATTACTTGAGACTTCACTTGGACACCAAATTGGAGAAGACTTTTAAAAAACAAAATATGAAATCGATTGCTCTTCAACAAAGTTTATATAACTAATCTAGAAAGTTTATATAACTAACTAAAAATATTACCAAAAAGGATATGAGACTTGACTTGCACTCGTCCTTGATAGAATTGACCTAGACTCCACCTCAAAGACTTGGGCACTACGTCACGTCATAGAAGTATAAACATGTCTGTCATTACCTACAACAACAAGAGAATGACTACATGGCTTTTTTTTTTTGGGACTGATGGAATTTAATTTCACACCCAGACAGAAGTATTGTAGGAAGACAACTGCTATCAAATGTTTTGGGTTGCGTTTAAAAAGAATGAAACGAGAAAGAGAGTTTAAAGTCTTGGCAGGCTTCGAAACCTATGTGAAAGTAATTTCCTGAGGAGACATCCTTTTTCACCGGGAAAAATTTATCCTGTTTTACTAGCCCCCTTTCCCCAGCCTCCATCTCGCTTCCTCTTCCCCCACTACTTTAAAGTGCTCTTGATCCTTATCCCTTATACTGCATTATCCACCTGTTTCTTGAAATCTGAAACATCTGCTTTCTAGTGATATCACTGCCTGTCTTGTCTTTCAAATGTGTATTTACAAGTAGGATTTACTCATAGCCCTGTCACACTGATCCAGTAAGATAACATTATTGACATCTAATGGTCTAATTGTATTTTGCTGTAAGCAAGAAACACAGTACCAGTCACATGGACAAAACATTGCATGGGCAAAAAGACCCATCCACGTGATAACATAAACGCATGTGTCTACTTAAACACATGTCATGCTGTTTCTCTGTGGATTGGGGTAATTAGTCTCTCATCAAGCGCTCATCATGGAAAATACAGGATGATCAGTATCTCTACAAAGAGATGATGGCGTAGACTAAACACAAAGTACGATGAGGGGATTCAAGAAGACACACTTTTATATACTTTAAAACAGTGCAACTCAAGAACAGGATGGGACTAGAGCGAGCTTTGAGAGGACAAAACATGTGTCTTGGCGTGATGGCAACACATTTTCATATCACGATAGTAACTGAAACTTTTATCACGGTATTTAATTACATAACAAAACTTAAATGTTATCCTCCTAGCGGGTTTAATAGCTTACTCTCTTATGGTAAAAATAATATTAAAATAAAACAAAACAATAGGCTACACAAAAAAATTTTTTTTAATGAAAACTTTAAAAGCCTTTAAAGGGATAGTTCATCCAAAATGTTTAATTCTGTCATCATTTAATCACCCTCAAGTTGTTCCAACCTGTATGAATTTCTTTCTTCTGCAGAACACAAAAGAAGATACTTTGAAGAATATAGGTAACCAAACATTTGATGGACCCCATTGACTTCTATAGTATGGAAAAAACACACCATGCAAATAAATGGGGTCCCATCGACTGTTTGGTTACTGACAGTGTTCAGCAGAAAAAAAGACATTCGCACAGGTTCGGAAAAAGTAAATTATGACATTATTTACATTATTTATTTTTTTAGGTTTAAACATGGTGAGTATAGTTCTGTAATAAACACCATATACAAATCTGAAGGGTTGTTTTAGGTAAATACTGTTAAAAAACAGAAAGTAGCACAACCTGCTTTGTTTACAGGGGTTAACATGGTAAAGGCTGCATTTCTGCTGTTCCATAAGTGCCATTGCCGTATATCGATACATGTCTATACAGTCAAAAAGGAAATAAACAAAAAAAGCCCAAAGCAGAAAATAACTCACTGGAGGGCGGAAACTCCGATAACATTAGACTGTGTGTACACTATGCTCAATTACAAGCTTATCTTACATTTCTTAATAATCACCTCACTATCAAGAATAAGCATCAAGTGTGGGAAAGAAAGAATCACATTGTTTTCTCAAAGGCATTTGTCATCATCAGATCATGTGTGAAAATAACTCTGTGCATGTTTAAATGCCTTTGTGGACTGTTTGAAGCTTTTGAAGCGAAACGTGATATTACAAACTTCAACACTCGCTATTTGTTAACCCAGAGTTCATTACGAGGTAGCATACATAGAGGAAAGCCAGCCCCAGGACATCGCTCAAATCCGAGCTCCATAAACATTGCCATGATAAGCTAAGAATTCTCCACTGGATCCATTCCCTTTTTGGCACTGATCTCAAGACAGGAATCACAGTTAACGGGCCTTAACACCAGCGGAGGAAGACAACATGGACATGTTAGAAACAACATAGCTATTTACAGCTATTTATTTATTTTTATTAAACTTTTTTTTAATGAAAGAGCATATAATTTAAGATTGTACTGACAAAATACTTTAACCCCAGGGTTCACAGACAAGGCTTAAGCCTAGTCCCAGACTAAAATGCATGTTTGAGCTCTTTTAATTGAAAGGAACTTGCACTGAGCTTTCTTAAAATATGTCAGTGCCATTGTCTTGTCTCAAGACGAGTTTCCAAGGCATGTTTATAAAAGATATTTATTTGTCCTTATTAAACTAACCCTGGCTCAAACTAAGCCTTGTCTGTGAAACCAGGCCTAAAACACTGGATAATATTGGTGCAATGTGGGATTAAGGACTCTGTTATTTTGATAACATTTACTATTATATTTAATATTTTGAATAGCTTTTATTTTTATGTTTTCAGATTAAATTTTTGTTTATATTTCAAGTAATTCTGATTTGTGCTTTTGTAATTGTTATTTTTTAAATACATATATTACTATTTAGGTTTAATTTATTCGTCCATTTTAATTTTAGTTTTAGTTTAGGTTTACTTTTTACTTATTTCCAGTTCTTCAACTAGTTGCCCAGGCAAAATGTCTAATTTTCATCTAATGTTTACATTTTTATTTTATTTCATGGTTTGATTTCAATGAACAAAAACGGTTTTAAAAGTTTTTTGTTTAAACTTTAAAAAGGGGTTGGGAAAAGGAAATTGTGTTTTTTTGTTTCATTATTGACTTTGCATTATATAAAATAATACCTATGTGAAAGGAAGAGGAGGAACTGGGGGAAACAGATTGAGAGAGAGAGAGAGAGAGAGAGAGAGAGAGAGAGAGAGAGAGAGAGAGAGAGAGAGAGAGAGAGAGAGAGAGAGAGAGAGAGAGAGAGAGAGAGAGAGAGAGGTTGGGGTGGACAAAGAAAAAAGGAAAAGATAGACTGTTGTGAAGTCAAAAAGGGGAGAGAAAAACCTAAAATTATATCCCTGCCTCCCTTTTGGGACCAACATCTGAAAAGTATCCAAAAGCTACATGTTATCCACAGCAAATAGCTGGCATGCTTGAGCAGAGGGGATTGTTTACTCTAGGAAGAACAAGATAGAGCAGCTGATGGGACAATGAAAGAACAGAGAGAAAAACAGAAAATAAAGATGAAAAGATAGCCCATGTGACAGAAACAATCTTGACAAACAGGCATACACTGTCCAAATTCTAGCAGTTGGTATTAAATGCAGTCAATGGCATTATATCTCTGGAAATTGCTGCTTTGTAATCCATGATGACTTTAACTCCCAAACTCCCAACACCCTCCCAAATGGCTTTTTCACCAATCCATCTCTAAATTCTAACAGCAGCAACAGTGGTTTTGAATGGATCAGCGTGTTATTCCGGGCTATTTTCCCTCTCAATGCATGAGAGAACTGCTCTGAATCACAATCAATTTCCCATTGATGCTCATGCATAGCTCTTGGATACAAACTGCCAGACTTTCATTGATCTACTGATCTGCTTACATCAACAACACTGCTCTGGGTTATGAATTATTCTGACCCAATGGTGACACCCAAACTAAAGCCATAGACTTTGATCACAGGCCTTTTTACAGTTTATGCAATGCCTGCTGAAAGCAAACATCTTCAAACAGGGACACAGTATTTAAATTTCAAAATGTAAGACTTTATAGTTTCATTTCCTGAGCACAATACATGCTTTGATAAAAACATGAGGATAAAGATGGAATCTTGTTGCTGATCTGAGCGACTTTTAAAATGCTCCCCCCGACTACTTTTACTATTAAATAAAAAATATTTCCAATAATAATGTAATGTTATGATGACGTATAAAGCCGGGTGCACACTGCGATTTATAATAGTCCTTTACGACTGTTCCTTGTCAGATTGTACATGATCCCCGATGTAATCCACGTCACACAATTTGACGGTCGTCGTAGGACAAGTCACACTGCAGGACTGTGAGTCAAATGACACTGCCAGAACTTTGTCAGAGGTCAAATTTGATCGCAACGGTCGGTCATTAATCGGCTGTCGCTGATTCTGAACATGTCAAACTAACTATTAAAGACTTCAGACTTTAGCCTAGTATCAGAGGAATCTTTTAGGATTTGCAAAATTTGTCTCAAACGGCCAAATCGTGGCCAAATTCTTAGTGTGAACCCAGCTTATGTGTGTTCAACTTGAAGAGGCGCTGCACAGATAGATCGGTGAATGACATCAAAGTAGCCTACGGCAAGTGAGAGCAGACGCCCCGTAGCCTATGTAGCCTTTCGAATCGCTCTCACAGTACTTTGATGTCAAACTTTAGACATCTGTCTGGGCAGCGCTACTTCAAGTCGAACACACCTATAGACATTTTGACAGGGCTTGTCATGTGATTTCAAAATGGCTGCACCCATGAGGGAGTACCGCTCTATGTAGAATAAAAAAGCTTTGTCTAGACTAATATTTCTGGAGTGTCCCAGTCTTTGGTAGGGATAAGTAGTTGGGAAGTAAATAAAGAGAGCACTATAGGGAGTGATCATTATCCAATATTTACAGAAATTGGAATAGAAAGGGACATGCAAAAGAAAGAGAAAGTAAGTAGGTGGAAATTTGAGGAAGCAGATTGGGACAAGTTTAGAATATTGTCCAAAGAAAAAATAAAGGAGGTTAGTATAAATCAGGGAATTGAAGATCTGAATGAAGAATTAAGTAGTATTATTTTAGGTGCAGCAAAAGAGTCGATACCAAAAAGAGGAGGCAGTAATAGAAAGAAAATAGTTCCGTGGTGGACGCAAGAATGCACAAAGGTAATTAAAGAGAGAAATAAGGCATTTAAAATCCTGAAAAGAACACATAACTTTCAGAATTTAATTGAATATAAGAGGAAGCAGGCTGTAGTAAGGAAGACCATAAAGAGAGTTAAGAAAAACTTTTGGGGGAAGTATTGTGAATCTCTAGGAAGAAGTACACCATTAGATAGAGTATGGGGTATGATTAAGAGAATGTCAGGAAATAAAAGAGAGTATGGTTATCCTATAATGAAGGATGGAGAGGAAGTAATAATAGAGAGCAAAGGTAAAGCAGAGTTGCTGGCAAGGACATTTGTTAAAATACATAGTAATGGTAATTTGAGTAATGAGGAAAAGATACAGAGGGAGAAAACAATAAGAGATAATGTTGAAGTAATGCAGGATGATGGGGATAATGGAAGTATCATAAATGTGATGTTTACAATGGGTGAATTGAATAATGCCTTAAGAAATTCGGGAAAAACAACACCAGGAAATGATCAAATAAGTTATTGTATGATAAAAAATTTAAATGATGAGAGTAAAGAAATGTTATTAAAGTTATATAATAAGGTTTGGGAAGTGGGATGTTTGCCAAAACAGTGGAAAGAATCAATTATTGTCCCTATATGTAAACCAGGTAAGGATCCGAGTTTGGCAGAAAGTTACAGACCGATTGCTTTAACTTCACATATAGGGAAAATTATGGAAAAAATGATAAATGAAAGATTAAAGTATTATTTGGAGACAAATGAACTAATAAAGGAATACCAGAGTGGGTTTAGAAAGGGACGAAGCACAATAGATCCGGCTATATGTTTAGAGAGTGAAATTAGGAAAGCTCAAATTAATAAAGAAAGTATAGTATCGGTATTTTTTGATGTTGAGAAGGCGTACGATATGTTGTGGAAACAAGGACTAATGATTAAGATTTTTCAGATGGGAATAAGCGGTAGAATGTATAGTTGGATCAAAAACTTTTTAACGGATAGGTGGATCGCAATAAGAATAGGGAAAGAATTGAGTACAAAGTATTTAGTGGAAAATGGAACTCCTCAAGGGAGTATAGTTAGTCCAGTTTTGTTTTCAATTATGATAAATGAAGTGTTTAGTAGAGTTGATAGATCTATAAGCGTTTCTTTATTTGCAGATGATGGTGTAATGTGGAAAAAGGGAAGAAATATAAAATATATAGTGAGGAAGATGCAAGAGGCAATTGGGAAAGTAGAGAGTTGGGGAATGGAATGGGGTTTTAGGTTTTCAGTGGCAAAGACCAAAGTAGTCTGCTTTTCACAAAGGAAAAATCAAGAACAGATTCAACTTAAACTGTATGACAAAAATTTAGAGAGAGTGGAATGTTTTAAATATCTCGGGTTATGGTTTGACAAAAAAATTAACTGGAAGATACATATTGAGAAAGTTGTTGAAAAATGTAAAAGAATACTAAATGTAGTAAGATGTCTGAGAGGTAGAGAGTGGGGAGCAAGTAGGACCTCATTGAAAACAGTATATATTGGATTAATTAGGGCAGTTATTGATTATGGATGTACAGTTTACCAGTCTGCTTCGAGAACATTATTAAAAAAGCTGGATGTTATTCAAAGCCAGGCGTTGAGACTCTGTTGTGGTGCTTTTAAAACAACCCCAGTAGCAGCATTACAAGTGGAAATGAGTGAGATGCCATTGGATATTAGAAGAAATCAGATAGCATTAACGTACTGGGCAAATTTAAAAGGGCATAAGGAAAGACACCCGACTCAGAAGGTGCTACAACCTTGTCAAGAAAAGGAAAGGCGACAGAGTAAGAGCTTTGGTTGGATAATAAGCGATGCTGTAAATAAGATAGGGATAGGAAATATGATGGTAAGCCCCACTGTGCCATTATCCAATGTTCCACCTTGGCTATTAGGGGAATTAGAGGTAGATTTGCACCTTTTAGAGTGGAAAAAAGAGAATAGTATTGACAGGAGTCAGGTTAGCAGATATCTAGAGGGGAATTATTCTATGTTTACTAAGATATATACAGATGCATCAAAAACAGATGATAATAGAGTAGGAGCTGCGTTCATTATACCAGAAATTAATGTTATGTTAAATAAGAGAGTAAATGATAAATTGTCAGTGTTTACAGGAGAAATGTTGGCCATTCTCTTAGCCCTTGAGTGGGTAGAAAATAATAAACCAATAAAAGCGTTAATAGGGTCAGATTCAAGCAGTGCGTTAACCAGTATTAAGAACATGAAATCAGAAGCAAGACAGGATATTATGTTGGAAATAGCCCAAACTGTTTTCAGAGTTAATAGAGTGGGGGTAATGGTAAAATTCATATGGATTCCAGCCCATGTAGGAGTAGATGGAAATGAATTGGCAGACAAATATGCAAAAAATGCAACCAAAAAAGCAGAGATAGATATGGTAGTAAGATATAGTAAGGCGGAAGTTAAAAGTATAATCAAAGCAGAAATGAGAAAGAAGTGGCAAGAGGAGTGGAATATGGAAACAAAAGCGAGAATGTATTACAGCATCCAAAAGAGGGTAGGAGGCATGAGAGAAAGTAATAGGAATAAAAGGGAAGAGGACATTATTTCGAGAATGAGATTTGGGCATACTGGATTAAGTAGTACGCTAAAAATAATAGGGAAACATGAAACTGGGATGTGTGAGGTCTGTAATATTAATGAAACAGTAGAACATGTAATTATTGATTGTCATAGGTATAAGGAGGAAAGGATGAGGCTGAAAGACTGGTTAAGTAAAGAAAAAATTAGATTTGAAATGAAGGAAATATTACAAATGAATTCAGGGAGTGTAGGGTATAGAGCAATATTTGTGTTTTTGAATAATACAGGGCTTATTAGAAGGATATGAGTTTAGGTGTTTTTGAAAGTTGTATATAATAATGATGTGAGTGATAATGTTTTAATATTAATAATGTTATTAGATATTTATGTAGGTATTTATTGGTTTTATTTATGTATTTATTTGTATATTTAAAGAGTAGTGAGTAAAGGCTATTGTGATCCACACTCCATATCAGAAGGTGGCGGTAATGCACACTTAAAAGTTGTTTGCCAACCGCCATAAAAAGAAAAAGAAGAAGAAGAAGAAGAATATTTCTGGAATCTTTGCCTAATTTAAGTAGGCTACATCATATAATGACACTTCCCCAAAGTCCGCAAGCTAGGCTATTCATTTTCAGCAAATAAATAGCCTACACAAATAAATAGCCTACAGCTTTAAACGTCAGATATTAACAAAACTTAAATTAATCCTTCTCCGTCTAAACGCGATACGCAATTTATTAAGCAATAAAGCAGTTTTTTTGACTACCCGAGACTGAGATCTACAGTCGTGGCATGAACACATTGGGAACATGGAACTTGTCCAAGAAGTCTTCGAAATGCCCGCCCCCGATTCTGCCCAGCAGCGCGAGCGCGAGAGCGAGACTGACACAGAGCTTCACACTGACCGCTGCCTCTCAAACAGAAGACTGTAGGCTACTCAAGAGAAAAGTTTCATGGTGGACGGCTGGATCTTACCTTTTGTTGAGATACATCTCTTTTTGGGTCATGATAAACTTGTATTCATCAAACAACAAGGTGAGTTGTTTTGATTTACTCAATTTTCAGATTAACGACAGATTATTTTTGCCTCAGCATTTTGAATTATCAACACATTTAAGATCAAACCTTCTATCAAAAGTACACTCAATTTGTGTTTGTTTAGTGCGTACTATTAACAGCTAACCAGTGTTAATTTGGTAAATAGTCTGTACAGACTAGACTCGTGTGTGATTGTGTGTGCATGACGGATGAAACCTAATCTGTGCTGCTGTAAAATTAGTATGCGCGCGCCACTGCATACTTACAGTTCATGCCCCTTATGAGCGACAGTCAAATGATGATTTGAATTCTTTATGATGAATAAAGTTTACTTAATAACATACTTTAGATAATTAACTTGATTCAAGATTCGGTTTTGGTAACTGATCAGCAGAACACTTTTTTGCAACTATACTTTTATATATTAAACTGTTCCCTTAACAGTGAGGACTGAATAAACTAGAATGACATTTCTGTGAAGCAATAAAATCCAAAGTTCACAAATGATTAGATCAATGGACTGTAGTGAAAACTGCTTCAGCAACATTTCAGTACAGCAACATTGATCTGTCCTTGTCCTATGTTTAGTTAATGTTCAGATGAAAATTAAAATGACATTTTCTGTTAACTAGTCAATTAACTAGTTTTTATCATTGTGCTTCTACTTTTTTGGATTTGTTTAGATTAGTAAATAATTTTGTAGATAGCATTTAGATTTATTAACAAATTAAAGTTAAAGAAGTGTAAATAAGATAATAAAGATGTAAGTAAACCTGACCCAGTTGCTGTATATATTTTTTACACATAAAACCATCATGGTATTTTCCATCATGGACTCACTCTGCCAGACGGTCATGCTGAGTGCTTTGAGTAAAAATAGGGAATGTTCAGATGATGAAATGAGTATATTTGTAATCATGATTTACGCCTAGGGGGCCTTTTTTTTCTTTAGACTACATGAGATTCCAGAAAAAAGTGGAGGTCATTGGGTAAAAAGTAAAAATGAGGCCTTATCTTGAATGTTTGTTCACCTAGTTAGCTAAGTTATAGTGTAGCCTAGCTGATCAAGATTTAGTTTTGCGCAAGGGAGAAGGGAGAATGATGTTAAGAAACCCCACTTGAACTGATTTTTCAGTTCAAAATAACAAATGTTCAGTCAGTGTGACTGATGTTCAAATCACTTATTTTATTTTATCATATGAATCTGCAGTGGACGGCTGCAAAAATCAAATGTTGTTAAGATCAGACAGATCAACTTTAATGCCCACATGAAAGAAGGCTGACAGTCCCACAGAAAGAAAGAAGAGGAAAAACCCTAAACATGTTTCCAATCTGGGATGTGGGTACTGTACTAGATGTCTGTAATAGACAGAGATGTTTCCCCCAGGAATGCATTCACACACACGGGATCTATTAGACTGCGGTTTACGGGTTGACGTGTGCATCTCCTTCTTTGAAACAATGCACAGCCATTTCCAGACATAATTGCACTGTTTGCATCCACTAGAAACAGCTCCAAGAATTATGTGACAGTGTGTTTTGGTTTATTGCCGTTTGTCATGTCAAGAGTCAACAGCAGCCCTGCTGAATATCAGCGTACGAGTTGGTTATGTTATGTTTAGCACATTACATGATATATGCCACCAACCATTCCCATTTCTCAGAAGATGTTGGAGGGGAAGAATTATGTTTGGGGACAATGTTTTATTAATAAATTCATTTTAGACCATAGAGCTATGGACAGTTGTAATGTCATGTTTTATACAATGTTGATCTAATACTTGAATATGAATACTTTGAATGGAGTAATTAAGATGGTTTTATCATAAGTCTCACCTAGGCTGAATTTGTTTGACCAAAATACATTAAAAACAGTAATATTGTGAAATTATTACATTTAAACTGTTTTCTATTTTATTAAAAAGTAATTTATTCCTGTGATGGCAAAGCTGAATTTTCAGCATCATTACTCCAGTGTTCAATGTCACATGAGCAGAAATCTTTAATATGTTAATATGTCAAACTTTTGACCGGTAGTGTAATATTATTATTAAACTACCTATAATATAATAGTCACTAAAAACATATTTTTTACAGTACCTAGCAAATGGAGAAAAACCAAATGCTAAGACATTCTGGAATTCATGTTTGTTTGTTTTTTAATGCAACTTTTCACTCAAATTGTTATGCTGATAGTATATTTTGCAATTAAAATATTTATTTAATTGGAAGAAAAAAAATCACTAATGGCCATCGACTTTTGGACTTTCGGTCTGCTTTGATTCTGATCTGTGTTACATATCCACCTGTTTCCCTCTCTCATACAGGACGTTTGTTGATTTTACAAGAACCCCTTTAAACTGGGACGTCTTGAGTGGACTAAAGCCAGCAGAGGGGGATTCAGGGTGAAGGAAGGGAAGAGGGATTAGGGGCTAATCCTGGACATGACCAATCCTTAAGGAGCCTCCGTCAAGCCGAACTATTGCCCAGATTATTACATTTAATTTATTGCCTTTTAAAGACCCTTTATCTCCCCTGGGGGATTCCTGGCGAGTGGGCCGCTGGATTTGAGTATCTTAAAAAACAAAGGATCAGGAGCAGCAGCCGTTGGGAGTGGAAGAGCATGAGGAGAGTATACATGCAGGGATAAAGCAACAAGCCTCCCTGCCGTCTCACACTCCAGCAGGGTCAGAGGTCACTGAATGAACTTGGATTGGGAAAGTATGGGGTCACATTGATTACACAAAACTGATTAAGGTATGTGGCTTCTGTATGTTTTCAGTTGTAAAATAATTTTGACTAGTAGTGTTTTTCCCAGGACCAAATATCCGATGATTCGATTTTTAACCAAAGCTTGTCGTGCCCTGAGACATGAGACTTTACTCCATTACTTTAACTACAGTCAAGCACAAATAAAAAGTCTGAGCTGATCCCAATGCTAAATTAGATCAAATAAACTACTTACAAACTCAGACTAATTGTGGGTGGCCCTTAAAATTGTTTTTAACTATTACATTTTCTTCTTTTTTATTTTATTTTTTTATAAATTAAATAATTCAATATTGTATTTTTTTTAATAAATTTTCCATTTAAATTTTTTATTGGCTTAATTATTAATCAAATTGTTTCCCAAATGTTTTTTTTTTTTAATCTATTACCTGAATACCCCTCTTTTAGGTAAGTTTTTGATATGAAACATTTTTGAGAAAGTATATTTAACAGAATTTGTCATTGTGAAATGTACACTCAGTGTCTCTTTGCTTGTACAATCTGAGACTGGGAAAATGCTCTGGTAAATAGACATACTTTTGTAACAGGATACCCTTAAAGTGAACGACCGAAATACTGTACAGTGCAAGTGAATGACTGAGGAGTCAAAGCTGAAATTAGGCCTTTAAAGGGCACTCCACTCAATAATTAAATAAAAGACTCATTAAAAACTCAATAAGTCAAATTAGCTTAGATTTACAGAACACACAATTTTAAATATAAATACATGTTCACAGCAAAAGTTGATAATTAATGTTGCATTTCTGTGCCAATATCTCATACCACAGACATGGCATCAGTTTCTTTTTAGGAACTGAATTGTGATATTGTTAACATTTGCATCTTCCAGAGCATGTAGCTGCAGATTCTCTGGACCTTACTAAAGAAAGAGCTCATGGTTTCAGTCCTAAACCACAGAGATATCTGCAGCCAGAGCTGAATTTATTTCTGAACTGATTTTTTTTCAGAAGCACAAACCCAGAACAACTGTGAAGCCCAGAATCTTTGACCACATATGCAGCAGAGGTTTTCAGGAATTGGAGTCATGCATATTTTCAGCTCACATTTATCTTCACCGAATCTTTCTGGATATGAACAAAGACTGATGGCCAAAATGGGACATAGCTGAATGTGTCTGCCTTTTGAGAAACTGTGAAAAGAAACTTTCCACTCAACTGCGGTTTTTATTCTGCTGAGATATTTTGAAGCTTGAACGGTGATACGTGTATAATTTGCTTTCTTGCGCTGTTCTCGCCATTTAAAAGTTTTTTTTACTGGCTCTGGAAACTTAAGATTTGTACTTGGAGAAGCCATGAACCTGGGTAAGTTGTCCGGCCTGAAGGGCCTGGTTTCCCACTCCTCAGGAAAGCGTCGTTTTAAAGGTGACCTCACCCCGGACATGATCAGTCCCCCATTGGGCGACTTCCGCCACACAATGCACGTGGGCCGCGGAGGGGACGTGTTCGGGGACACCTCGTTCCTCAGCAATCATGGTGGAGCAGGAAATAATGCAGATGGAGACTCCTCCTCCACTTCAGAGAAGAATGAGGGATTCTTCTCCCGCACGTTCCGCCATGTCCGCAAGACCCCCGACAGGCCCCGCGGCGGATCCAAGGACCTTTCACCCCCACCTCCACCAGTTTCTCCAATCATAAAGAATGCCATTTCCCTCCCCCGGCTGGACGTGGACTCACCCAACGGCTGTCCTGTGAAAGTGCTTTTCCCTAGTTCACCAAAAACACCTGAGAACTCCACATGCTTATATGGTGAGTCAGTCAATGTTCACACTCAGAATCAGATTCAGATTCAAATTCAGAAGTGAATCCCATGAACTATGGGTGTTCGGTGTGTGAACAGAATACAGAAGCCGCTCCTGAAATGGTTGAACATGCAGGGCTGATCCCATAATGAAGGAATTTTAAATTTGAGATATCTAGGCTTGGAATGAAAATGAATGAAAAAATTGTGGTTTCCATGATGTTTTTTCTTTTGTCTAGTTTTAATCCTTTGTATAATATTTTATTTCCCATAAATTGCTGTTTGGGAGTGACTTGTCCGCAAAGTTTGACATGACAAATTGTGTCCATTTAGAGTCTTATAGGAGAAAATTATTTAAATGTATCAATTTAAAAGATTGGTACCTCACATACAGATTCTCTGTAAATGTGTTTCTAGACTTCAGTAATCATGAACAAATAATCATGGGAAATGTCATAGAGATGTATTGGTTAAAGGTGCATGGTGGGAAATCTGTACCTGGGGAGAGAGACAATATCACAATTAAAAAAATTTTTGTAGCACCACAGCTCAGATAAATGATCTAAAAGCACCTAAAGGGATAGGGATGTCACTGCATGTTCAACAAAATGAGTTCAGTTCTGTTAAATGTAAATACAGTGCAGTTTTTGTGAGCAAATTCGGTTGTAGATCTATTATTAAAATTAATTATTATTAATTAAACGTGTCTGTACCGAACAGGCGTAAGCACTCCGAAAAAGAGTAGGACAACCATATTTAGCAGTTTACACTTATGTTCAAACATTTGGGGTCAGTAAGATTTTTATTTTTTTGGAAAGAAATTAATATTTTTATTCAGAAAGGACACATGTGAAGGACACAAGAAAAGTGACTGTAAATACACTTATAATGTTACAAAAGATTTCTATTTCACACAAATGCTGTTTTTTAAATATTCTATTCATCAAAGAATCCTGAAAAAAATTATCCATAGCAGTTTCCACAAAAATATTACGCAGCACAACTGTTTTCAACATTGACAATAAAAAGAAATGTTACTTGAGCACCAAAGCAGCATATAGGAATGATTTATGAAGGATCATGTGACACTGAAGACTGGAGTAATGATGCTGAAAATTCAGCTTTGCCATCACAGGAATAAATTACATTTTAAAACAGAAAATAGTTATTTTAATTGTTATAATTTCAACAAATTTACTGTTTTTTTAGGGGTGAATCAAATACATTCAGGCTTGTTGAGCATATAAAAGAGACTTCTAACCGGAAATCTTACTGACCCCAAACATTTAAATGGCAGTGTGTCTCATGCATGTTTTGTCTAAATCAAATATGTTTGTTTACTAGCTTTCTGTCCTTTAGGGAAACATGAGGTAGATCAAACAGAAAGTATTTGATAAACCATCTAAACACCTGTGGCAATCCCAGACTCCTTTTTAGACCCAGACATTACAGTTCAGCGATCAGCGTCTGCCTCACCCCTTCAAATACCTCAAACATGCCTCACTGGCTTCTCTGCAGGAGAGCCTGTTCAAAAACAAAACCCCTGCATGCTCATAAACTCACACCCAAACAGTCTGACGTTTAGCCTTAGTTTAATTATCAATATGGAAAGTATTAGTATGCAAACTAAGTGTTCAATTTAGCTTACTGAATGACTCCCCATCGGACTGAACGCTAATGTTGTTCTGACCAGGAGCTATGAATGAGATGTTTTAGTGCTGAGCGCACATCCCGTTTCAGAGCCCTGTTTTCAATCATGTGAAGACTTTTTTTGTGTCCATTATAATGTACAACTATCCTGTAGTTTGTATTTTTTGCCCTTTTCTGCGCACACACTTTAGCAAAGCTTTTTGTAAGAGAGAAATCTTTTAGGGACAGTTCACCAAAAATTTTGAATTCTGTTATAATTTACTCACGTCCTCATATCATTCCAAACCTGTATACATTTTTTCAGATTTTTTAAAATATTTTATTTTTGTCCATACAACGCAAGTCAATGGGGTTCAAAAATTCTAACATTTGGACCCCATTGACTTCCATTGTATTCACAAAAACACTTTTCATTAGGGTGAGTAAATTATGACAAAAGGTTCGTTTTTGGTTGAACTATCTCTTTAAGGGTATCTAGTCCAACCACATGGCAGAAATGATTTGCTACTTTTGCTTATACTGCAGTCCGGAACTACAGTAGGTTCTTACTGCCCTCTGTTGGTCAAACTCATAAGCAAAAACAATTTTGTTTTTCTTTCTTTGTATTGCAGGTTTGGAGTCTGGCTTTGTGACCTTGCCGAGACTGTCACGCACTGAGCGTCCAGTCCAGGGCTGCTCTCCCTCAGCTTGCCCTCCTGAAATCCATAGAGGCTCGCTTACAGACACGGGTATCCCATCCTTTCCCTGTTCAGACTCCGTCAGTCCTTCTGACTCCATGAACTCTTTCACCCTGGATCTGGGCCCTTCCCTCATGTCTGAAGTCTTTGCTATGATTAACAGCCCAATGTGTGAAATGGCCAGTCCCATCAGTGAAAAGACACCGTCCACCGATGAAAACTCTGAGGTGGACTCGGACGCAACCATGTCCTTGGTGGACTCACTCCTGAGAGAAGACGATGACGGTAGGACGCGGTTGTATGGAGGAGAGTGGAAACATTCAGACTTTGTTAATGGTGAGTCACCCAAATGGTCCATGCAGGGGGATCAGATGCGCTCCTTCTCTGTTGAGGATCCCGGCATGGAGCCGGAGAGTTTCCTGAGGGCTGCTGATGTGCTGGCACGTCATTATGGGAGTGGAAGACTCAGGAATACAAACACCAACAACTCTCACAGGAGAGAGCCATACAACTATGCTGATGAGGAGGATGAGATTAAAGTCTAACACCACGAGATGCCTAAAGTCCAAATCACACAGCACTTTTAAAGGGATAGTTCATCCCAAAAATTGAAATTCTGTCATATTTGTTCATGTTGTTCTAAAACTGCATGACTCCTTTCTTCTGTGGAACTCGAAAGAAGATATTTTGAAGAATGTTTAAACTGTTTTTGACCAATTCAAGTCAGTTGGGTTCAATGTTGTTTGGTGCCCCATGTTCTTCAAATTATCCTTGTTCTGCAGAAAAAGGTTCTCGAAGGTTTGAAATGACATGAGGGTGAGTAAATAATAACATAATTGTATTTTTCGGGTGGAGTACCGCTTTCATAACAATCAAAGAATAAAATTGAAATAATGAGATATGACTCCAGAAGACTTAGAATACAACCCACAAGTCAAATGGACTATTGTTAAACTTTTGGTGCGTTTTCTTATTTATTTAGGAGTGTAACATCCCAAGTTCTCATTCAAGATCATTATTTGGAGAGAGCAGCAAGGATATTCACCTAAAACTAAAAAGTAATTAAAGTTCGTAATGACAGGAGGGTGATGACAGAATAATTTTTTTAGATGAACTATTCCTTTAATAACATTTCTAAATGTTTCCAATGGGGAAAATGAAAGCTAATGAATTGTGGATTTGCCCCTGCATTCATTGTGTTTTGAAGAAAGTGATGAAAACCTGAAATATGAGCAGATCTACAAGGACATAAACTAATATTGGCATCTCAAATTTTCACTTTTGTTTGATCCTACCTTCTCATCCCTAAAATATAAGCTTTGTTCCAGGGAAATAAAACCGGCCACAGTTGCTCTGTATTGCACAATAAACCGCTGGCTAACAATGGTAACAGTATACAATTAAAATATGCAATATTTTAGCTTGCAGTATTTACATTTCAAGTAAACCTTATGTAGTGTACAGTGATACCATGTAGAAGCACAGACATATACCTGCTAGCTAACTTGTATTTACTATGCAAAACACTTTGCAGTTTGCATTCATTTAGTTTTAATAGCTCATATTTCAATTGTGAATGACATTGTGTGGCAGTTTAATTTTTTTAAACCCTTATTTCCTGGGAAACCAGCAATCTTTACAAGACGAAGGCCTACAGGTCACTGTGATGCACAAATATGTTATGTGCTTTATTTTCTCACATGAGCACAAACAAAACAGAAAAAATAAGCAACCATGACTGTCATTTCCTTTATTACATGATAAATATCTTCAGATCAACACAGTATTCAGTAATATTATGCCCACCAATGTTTATCAATGTATTATGAAATTATGATTAAATATTAATATGAATTTTGTTTGAATTTAAGTTTTGTTTATTATGATAGAGGAGTTGACCTCTCAATTCATTCCCTTAATCACAATATAATATGTACAAATTGTACGTTTGTGCGGGTTTGCACAAGAAATATACAAAATAGCAATGTATGTTATCTATCAATGACAGCAATAAAGTTTTCATTAAAAGAAGCTATGAACAACATCAGCCTTAAAATGCTTTAATAAGTGTAAGTGCAAATAATGATTTGACTAATGGCGTTTCAAATGTCATGCATCAGAAAAAGCTTATACATAAATAGCTAATGTAAAGCGTGTCAGTACGCCTCAGACCAAAACCAAAGGAAGTCAGATTGTTATATTTGTGTTTGATAGTCCCTAACACCCCGATCTAAAACACTACAGGATAACCAAAAAAAGACACACTACTGTTCAAAAGTTTGGGGTCAGTAAGATTAAAGAAACTAATTATTTTATTCAGTGAGAATGCATCGAATTGATCAAATGACAGTAAAGGCATATAATTTCCGTTTCTATTCATCAAAGAAACCTGAAAAAATGCATCAAGATTTCCACACAAATATTAAGCAACACGACTGTTTTCAACTTTGATAATAATAAGAAATGTTTCTCGAGCATCATATTAGAATGATTTCTGAAGGATCATGTGACACTGAACGCTAGAGTAATGATGCTGAAAATTCAGCTTTGCCATCACACAAATAAATTACATTTTAAAATATATTAAAACAGTTGTTTTAAATTGTAATAATATTTCACAATATTAATGTTTTTACTACATTTTCAATTGAATAAATGTAGCCTTAGTGAGCATAAGAGACTTCTTGCAAAAACATTGAAAAATCTTACAGACTCCAAACTTTGGTTAAAAGCTTACCCATAAGATACTGCATAAACTGTTAAATCCAGTCGACTTTCTATTCCAAGACTCACTGAGCTGGAAAGGAGAGCTGCTTGTTCAGTGCTTGGGGTGGTTGTGGAGGAGGGACTTTGGGTCTTCTGCCTTGGGGCTTCTTTTGTGGTCCTGCTTCAGGCAACGTAGGTAGTGGAGCTTTGGCGATTTCGGGCTTTGGAGAAAGTGGTGGTGGTTTTATTTCAGAACCTCTAGGCAGAGGAACAGGGAGCATTCTCATCTGGGCTGTGGATAAAGGGCCGGTCTGGCTCACAGGAGGGCCTTTGGGGAGGCTTGGTGTCTTGTGCTGGATGAACGACCTCCTTGCTGTAGAAATCAACTGAAAATGTAGTTTCTACTACAGTAATATGACACAAAAAGCTTTAATAATTGCAGACATACGTTTGTAAGGACCAGAGATCTTCAGCGTGGGCTCCTGGGACTGGGAGGGCAGCTCCGGAGTTGGCTCTGATTGGCTGAAGCACTTCGATTGGCTTTGGGCTTGTACCGGAGTGTAACGAGGAAGTGCTGTAGGCATGTGATTCTGTGTACCGGTAGGTGGTTGAGCGATTGGATCAGAATCGTTGTTGTCCCACACAACAGCATCACGGATCACCTGACCAGATTTAACTGCTGTCGCCCCAAAGTCCTCAGATGATGCTGAGCTGAAATAAGCACAGCCAAAATAAAACAAGACTTTTGTAAACTTGACTCATTTAGGAGAGAGTCTTAACCTTAGAAACTACAAAGGATGTTCACTACCTGTCAGTTTTTGATAGGGATGGTCGACCAGAGGAGAGAGGGAGAGAGGGAAAGACGCTGTCAGAAAGAGATCTCTGGGACAATGGGCTTTCAGGCAGTTCTGGGATCTCGAAATCAGCCTCTAAAAGTACATTTGAATCATTTGGAAATATTTTTATATTTGGAATTTCACAAATTATTTTTTATTGCAATTACAGTCTTTAAATGATTTAAGCAACATTAAAAACAAAAAACGTTATGGCAATCTATTGCTGTTTTTACCTCATGAAGGCCCTGTTTTACAGACAGGGCTTAGATTGAGCCAGGATTAGGCCTTAGTTCAATTAGGACACTTAAAAAGCTTTTATAAACATGCCTTAGAAAAACATTACTGGTATGCATCCTGAGATAAAACAATCGCAAGGACATATTTTAACTCTTTCCCCGCCATTGACAGAAATGTCAAGAAACGTCTCTCTGCAGTCTGCATCGGACATTCGACGCGGCCCACAGTGTGATGTCAGAAGCCACGCCCAAAAGGAGCATTTGGGGAAGGAAAAATAAATAAATTGCTCTTGCTCATTAACTTTGAAACAGGAAGAAGCATCGAGAAGACTATATTTCTATTTTTATGACAGACCGGACTGAAAACCTACCGGTACGCCTAAAAAAAACTTTTAATCTGGAACCTACTACTGAAACCCACCTAAAACCCTTTTGCCTGAAACCCACTCAAAACCTACCCTTACGACCTTTCAATCGAAAACCTAAATACAACAATCAGGTTTCTGGGGCGAAACAGGGATGGGGAGTCACAAGGTGACGCATTGACACGGGCCTGGCTTCTGACGTCACACTTGGACGTGGGCGGAGTTGGATGACCAGCAAAATCTTCACTGTTATACAGTAGGGGGCGCTAATAAATCTTCTGAAACGGTACTGAATCTCCTGATCAAAACAAACACATGTGAAGAAGCAGAAACAAGCATATGTAAGCAGATGTAAAATAACGCAATCATCAACATTAAACAGCATATTAATCAAAACTGCCTAATGTTACCGGATGAAATGTCGACCCAGGACGAGCTATAGGACTGTGAAGTTTTGGAGGTGTTGATGGTCTCGATCAACTCAATCTATGTTTTGATCATCGTTCTGAATCCGACCTGGATTTAGTTTTTGACAAAAACTCGTTGTTCTCAGCTTTTTGCTCAAAATCTTCACTTTTTAATGGAACTTACCCACATTCAAGTGTTGATAAAAAGTAAATGCATTATGCTGTTTTTTCTTTTGATATATTGCATGTTCAGATATTCACCCAACAACAAAAATTTCTGGGGGTTTGTGGAAATGATCAAAATAAAACAAAAACGCTGGCAAGGAAAGAGTTAATTTATGTCATTGCAAATTGCTCAAACATGCATTTTAGGACATGCATTTAGGCTTAAGCCTTGTCTGTGAAACCGGGGAGAAGTGAGGTGAACAATGACTTATGAAATGTTTCTGTACCTTCGGGGAAGAGGTTCTGGGAATACTGTATAAGAGGCTCTATGATAGTCACGACTTGAACTGAGGATGCAGATGCCATGTCCAGCAATGACGTCTCTCTGAAATAGAGAAAAGCAGAGGGTTATTTCAGGAGATTGAGTTGTAGATGCATAGTTGAGAAGTCCAGACTTGTGTTTGTGCGTGCTATACTGACCCCTCACAGAGAGGCCACAGTAGATTAGGCCCAAGCACTATAGCAATGTTGCTGGGTGTCATCTTATTCACTCCTCGCTGCTCTGACAAGTGTGACAAAAACTGGACAAGATATCTGATAGAGAGAGAGAGAACCAGAGAAAGTCAGGTGAGAACATGAACATTAATAGTTATGGGTGGATAATATGAGAAAGTTGAAAATCTACCGTACCTGAGGTTATTGTAGTTTTCTGTGGGAAGTTTTTGCAACACTGTCCGTAGCTGCTTTAATTTTTCATCCGTTTCTTTTTCTCTAATTTTAAAAAGACAATAAAAATGGATTTAAACTCGGTATCCGAGGTGTTTTAAAATTCTTGATACAGAAACAAACAAGCCACATGTACTGACTTACCCTGCAGCTGTGAACCAGTCATTGTATAGTTCAAATGTCAAGAGCGGTTCAGGCAATTCTCTCAAGTAACACTTAAGAGCCCCTGCAAAGACGGTGCAAACAAAATAACTTTAAATATTTTTTTATAATATTTTACAAGCTTTGCATTTTGTGCCAATAAAACCTTTTGCTTAAAATGAAAGTAGTTTACGCTACTATATTACAAAAGAAGTTGTTTGGCAGACAATGAAAGTGAATCGGGACTGAAACCGTCAAGCTTTTAAATCTTCAAATAATAATAATAATAATAATTTTGGTAAGATGTATTGAGGCTATTTTGACGTTAAAGTTGGGGTATGTAATTCTCTTTTTTGGCCATTTTTTCAAAATCACTTAAAATCCTATTCCTAACCCACTTACAGCCACTGAGTTAGAAGCACTGAAATAAAAATTAAGCAATTTAATCATCTGTGGAACGGGCAGGACTCGAAAAACTCCAGCCAATCATTTCCAAGACCACCTAGAATCATTGGACAGTAAGTGCGTCAATCAATCGGTCGTACCATCCCCCCCTCCATGTCCATGTTCTTTGAATGGGTGGAGTCAAAGGAAAGAAGGTAGGACCATTTGAGTTGTGTATTTTCAAAATCTAACAGCCGTTTTGCAAATCACATACCCCACCTTTAATGATATAACTTCGACGAACGTTCTATTAAAGGGATGATGAACTGAGAAATCAAATTTTCCTTGAGCTTTTGACATATAAGAGGTCATAATACAATAAGAATATACTGTAAGTTTACTGTATACTGTATATATATATATAAGTACAATAAGAATACACTGTAAGCTTTTATTGTGGCTCAGTGGTTCAAGTGTCGAGGTGTCCATGAGCAAGACACCTAACCCCAGCTGCTTCCAACAAGCTGGATGGCGCCTTGCATGGCTGACACCACCGTCGGTGTATGAATGAGTGAATGAATGGGTGAATGTGAGGCAATATGTAAAACGCTTTGGTGGTCATGGGTCTGTTAGAGCGCTATATAAATGCAGTCCATTTACCATTATGACGTCAAAGGGTACCAAACAACGCCTTCGCAGAAGAAGATCAACGCCTACTTCAACACTGCCTGTTTAGCCCCGCCCACCGATTCGTGCATTACATTAAACTCATCATAATATGCTAAACTGTTATCCAATCATAGCAGTGGGCGTATACTTCCAAGTCTTACTTGGTTTTTACATTCAAAAACATAAAAATTAACAAGCGAACATCATAAGTTGACCTCAGACAACAATATAAACATTTTTAAAAAGCCAGTTAATGACCCCTTTAATGTTACTGGAAAAAGGTTTAATTAATAATAGAATTCATAACATTGAGAGAACCTTAAGGTTAGCCTTAAGTCTTTCACACTAAACACACACACAAAAAGTTACAATGGCCTTTTACCTGCCACAGCATGTGGGTCAGAGCTGAACTCATTCTGGTCGACTGTCCCTGAATCCAGACAGCTTTTCAGTTTTCTCATAACAGATGCAGCAGCTGCTAGTCTGAACAACCCCTAGATGATAGCCATAAAAATAGATAGTGAGAGATAGTGAAGACGAGAGTCAGAAAGCGAAACGATCTACCGATGATACTGGGCATGCAGTTATGTGGGTGTGCAATTCTTTGTGTGTAGGTGCAAAGCTGCATATGTGGCTTTAAATACACATCTGTGTGCTTACCTCTTCCCTGAGCCCTGTACGAATCAGCATGCTTACACACTCCTCAATAGGGACAGCAATCTTTTTCCCACAAGTCTGAAGGTGAGACAGCAGAGGCTCTCCGAATACCTTATTTTCTGATGAACTCACTTGGGTCTCTATATTCAAACAGACAATTACACCATTTCAAAGTTGTGAAAATGTCTATGTAATATGCAAATGTTTAGATGTTTAAATCCTTGCTAAACGTAATTTCCCTCCGCTCACCTGTGTTGCTGTGACTCTCTTTCAGCTCTGTTATGTTTCTCTCCAGGAATTCATGGGAGGCCTTGTGATATTCAGCTTGCAGCTCTAGAAGCTGTCAGAAGGTCTCAGTTAGAGCAGTGAAAGACAGTCTTTTTTAATATATTTTCCCTTATATTTTATTTCCGTATTATTATTATAAATGATTGAAAACATTCCAAGGAGTCATCTCAGAACAATGAAATATCATTAAGAAGAAAATATGTATTTATATATAAATCACAAAAGTAACTAAATAATTTTATTCATACAATATAAATAAATAAATAACCTGTGACACTTCAGAGGATAAGCGGTTTGGTGAATGGATGGATAGATGGAATATAAAAATAATATTTTAAAAAAGGTAATAACTCAGTCTTCTTCTTTTTTTTAAGAGAGAGGAAGCCATTTGGTGAGTCTATTTTTATCTCACAGTATTTACTTATTTGTAGATTAAAATCTAATCACTATAACAATGGGCCTTTGTATTAATGATAATAATGACAATGCTGAATGACATGTAGTGTAATACGAGTTGAAAGGAACAATTCTATTTTGGTATTATTGATTAAAAGTGGTACTTGATTATTACTAATGGGCCTGTGGAGGTAAGGACATAAATACTCACACGAATGAAGTAGCTGGCGTACTCATCCTCTTTAGTGGCAAAATGATAGAGGTCTGCAGAGTACTGATCCTGAGAGAAAGAAAATGTATAGGTTTATTGTTTTCTTTCCTGCGCATTCCTTAAAAGTATTGAAGCCTGAGAAAGCAACAGAAATCATATCACACATTTAATATCAGCTTAGCAAACCCCAAAAAGCATTGTTTAGATGATTTTTCACCATGGTTGTCTTGGCCGTTTGACAGTATGAAAAGCAGAGAGAGGAAATAAGATCAGCAAATGATGTGAGCTAGATTTGAACAAGCTGTAAAGCAGGGATATCAAACTCAGTTAATGGATGGCCACTGTCCTGTAGAGTTTAGCTCCCCAACTGTAATTAAACACACCTGAACCAATTAATCAAGGGCTGTGTCCGAAATCGCCCCCTATACCCTTAAATAGGGCACTATTTGATGTGACTGCCATTTGAAGTGCCACATGAACTGAACTGAACTGAAGTGGTGTCCAAAACAATAGTGGATGATATCAAGTGAACTCTTTCCACATAATCCACTGCAATAACGAGTGTACAGCTGATGTACACTCAACAGCCGGATAATACCCATAATGCACTGTGAGGGTTGTGCCGAATGAGTTCCCACATGTCGCCAGAAGATGGCGCCGGCAGCTGAATCATCCATCCATCCATTTTCCAAACCGCTGGTCCAATGTGGGTACAGCGTAATATCATACAGGTATAAATTCCTTTTTAATTGATTATTAAATTGGTTTATACATGCTAGTTTCCATGCAGAGATCAAGATCAATCTTATCATTACTACTGGAGCTGCCAGTTTGCTAAGTTTCAAATGATTATTAAACTGCAAGCACAAACTATGCAAAGGGGCAGCCCTTCCGACACACTCAGTGTCCGAATTCGCTCACTCGTTTTCATTCACTCCTTCAAGTGGACTATATTAGTGGAGTAATGTAGGGAATAGTGAATGAGGGTATAGGGGGAGATTTCGAACAGCTAAGGTCTTCAAGATCACTAGAGACTTCCAGGCAGGTATTTTGGAGCTGGTTGGAGCAACAATCTACAGGACAGTTTGACACATGTGCTGTTTCAGTTTGTAGTCAAATTTGATGTTATCTTAACCATTTGTAAAAGCAGCCAAGGTTAGAACAATTCTAAATCAACAACGAGTTAAGGATTAGTATGAGAGTAGCAAAATATAGTCCTATCATGACAACTCTCTGAATCATTTTAGCATGTTATATGACATTGTAAATGTATTTGGTCTTGAGGGACTAGTGCTACGTACTGTGTATAGACTTGCTACTGCCAGTAGATACACAGCAGATCTAGACAGGTGGAGCTGGGGGAGGTGGAGGATCTCAGAGGATCTCTAACAGTGCACTGCATGACCAGCTTGCATCGAACACTGAACCAGACCATTTAAATGTTGAGCAAGCAAGCTCACTGGCTGCAGAAACAGCAGAGGCCAATCAGTTGTGTCATGTAGTAAAGAATGTGATTGCTAGCAGATGTAGATTTCATGTATAGAACCAGTCTGCGCCATCTAGAGTTTCATGACTGAACTATGTTAAATTGGCCACGGAAGCATAATAAGTCTTGGACCAGTAAAAGAAAAAAACTTTAACCAGGTTTAACCTTGATAGACTCCAGTTTCTTCCAGGCCTCCTCCAAATCCTCTCTTAGACCGTCCTGCTTAGCTTGTGGGCCTGTGCTGCTCTGAGATCTAAAAGTGAGAGTGCATGTCTTCATAAAAGATGATTGCGGAGATATGAAGTTGTGATTTATGTTGAAAGAGATATTTGAGACACATTGTGGTCATGTTGGCAAAAATATGACAATTACCTGACGCGGGCATTATTCCAGTCTGTTGTAAGTTTAGCAAACTGTTTTTTGTTTTTCAAGATCTCTGGCAGGTCCTCCTGCATAGATAACATCAGCCATGAATAGGTCATGTTTACGGTCTGTTTCAGTTTATATGGTTTAGTAGTAAGAAAAAAACGCTACCTCACTGAGCTTATTCAGAGGCACGAGAACTTCTCTCTCCATCTTCATCTCAAAGTCAGCCAGAGTCCGAGCCAGGAAACTTTGCATGAAGCAGCACATTTCCAGAACTTTTCTGCAGGAAGGTTAGGTGTGCTTAGAAACAGACTGTAAATGGTGTACTTCCAAGGCCCTGTATTCAAATACTGTTAACATAGTGTTCAACTGTGCTACATTGCCGTTTACTCTTAACTCTGCCTGTAAAAAAACATTAACATCAGTATCATGTTATAATATACCATACTCGCCTTATAGAAGATTCACCATCAAAATCTTTAAAGCTCTCAGCCATACTGACGGACAGCATCATGAGGGGTAACTTTTTCTGTAAATAATGAAAAGTTTGAATGAGCAAAGTGAATGAGGAAATCAGGAAGTATAGAATGTCACGTTTTTGATAGTTCTGCTTTTAAACTATTAGTTTAGATGGTCATCACAGCTAAGGGACAAATGTAACAGTGTAATTTTAATGGCCCAAGACAAAATGCAAAGGGGGAAATATGAGGGGAAACTGAGCAAAAATCAGAGAAATGGGACAGATTTTCTTCCCTAAATCTTTTTTTACAAAGAAAAAGAAATGAAGAATGTTCTTGAAGAAGAAGAAAATGAAAGCCTGCACTTCTGTGCAGCTGCAGCATGTTTGAAGCATATCCAAAACATTTTGTCCAGACATAATTATCTACACATAGACATATCGAAAACCTCAGAAGACTGATTCAGGGACTCTCCATCACCCCTGGAGCAATTTGGGATTAACTTCACAAAATGGTAGGCCAAGATAGACTATTGGAAGAAATCCCACCATCATCCACTGTGATGGTGGTCTATGTAGATGATCTTCACAGCCACAGCATTTCATCATATGAACATTTCGTTTGTCTCTGTGAACATTACTCACTTTTCATATACAGCAACTCCGCTTCAAAATCTGTGCCAACACACTGACAAACCACATGATTGAATCGGGGGTCAGCTTACCATCCGTCTCTCTGAGTCCAGTCCCTGCTGACTCTGCAGGCAGCCTACCAACTTCTTATGAATGGTCTGGGCAGCTTTCTTGGCTGGCTCCACACGTTGTTCCACCTTAAAGCAACCAGATGGAGCATTAATTTACAGGGCCCTGACTGTATTCAAATACTGTTAACATGGTTTGTAGGAAAGGCATATCAGCAACTGTGGTTTATGTAGATTTAATAGTTAATTTGTAATATTGGTTGAAATGCCTCACCAAAACCAGATCCTCTGAGAGAAGGTCAGTTGCATCTTGTGACCTACAAAACAAACAATTACCTTGAACATTACTTGCATAATACAGGTGGCAACCGTCATGAGGCCGCAGGTAATCACAGCTGTGTTGACATTCAGACCAACGGCATGATTGCAAATATAATATTGCTCAATTAAGCTCAATAAACAAGAAGTTAATAGTGAGTAAATTGTATTTACTAAACAAAAACAGTTTCAAACCACACCACAGTAGAATGTGAGTGAACAAATTTGCTCGATTCACTCATACTGTTTAGTATCTGAATGAATCGATATTTTCGAATTAACTGGTTGAATGAATGATTCAATGACTGAATCATAAAAGACAGTGCTGCATAAAAATATACTTGCATCCTTACAATATAGTTGGCGAAAAACAGTATATGAAAAGAGAAGTCTGACTTCCCAGTATTCATAAAACAGTAGACAAGAATTACCCTGATGATTCAAGATTCTTAAATTTGCATCCCATTGACAATTTACTTGACTTTAGACATGACGAATGTGGTACTTCTGGATTTCATTAATTATACAAACATTCATACTATATAGAACATATTTTTTAACAGTCCTTGCGAAATAAGTACTTATTCAAAAGACATACCTTCTCAAATATTATGCAATTTCAGTTGCAGCCATTGTTTTATTCCTGGATAATTCAGTGTGTATAAATGAAACAGTTGAACAATGATTCAACGAGTCACTTGTAACAATGTAACTGTTACACACAGTGAAAAATCCCAGTGTTGTTGGACTTTATATCTCCATTCTTGGAACTCATTCAAAGACAAAACTGACTGTTGTATAAACATATTTGACATAAAGATATGGTTTATATGTAATCAAAAAAGATTTGTAAATTAGGTTCAGGCTTAGTATTTAAGTGCCCCTATTATGCTTTTTCAGATATAACTTTTCATACAGTGTGTAATATAGCTGTTTGTAAATGTAATATGTCTGCAAAGTTTTACAGATCAAAGTGCACAATAAATAAATCTATTGTCTCCCCCAATAAAAAAATCTGTATTTTGTCTGTATTTCCAGTCTCATTTTCGTGACCTGCATATGTAACACGGTAAAACATTTGCATAATGCCCATCAATGGTCTTGATTAATTATTGATGTATATATTTTCTAATCAACCGGGTGTTCAAAATCGTTCAAAGTCGTTTTGAGTTTTATATTGTAAACATTGTTACAGTGTATACAATCACTGAGGGCTGAGGAAGCCTCCGGAGCTGAAGTTCAGTTATGGTAATGGCCGTTTTGTTTCTGATAGGCACTGTAAGCGGTAGACCAATCACAACAGACTGGGCCATCTGACCAATCAGAGCAAAATACTCTCACGGGAAGGAGGGATTTAGAGAGACTGAATCTGGAGTCAGGAATCTTTGAAAAATGTGGTGATGTGCAATTTATATTCTGAGAAAATTAAAGTGTTTTTTGTTTTTTTACCTTTCATGCATGTAAATCTGTTGAAGTAGACCTCCAAAACAAAATTAGAAAACCTTTCAAATAGCATAGGTGCACTTTAAATTCTGAATTGATAGAAGTCACTTTTTTCCAAGCAAAAGTTGCAGATAAAACAAACCATTCACCATATCCAAAGCAGCTAAACTAAAATTAGAGCGCCAAAGCCACTGTAGAAAACAGGCCATGGGCATAGGGGAAGTGGACTGAAGGCCGAAGCACAAACCATTTTACTATCTCTCTCTTTTAACCACAATCTATTGTTCAGCATGTATAATTAGTAGATACACAAACTGCCTCATCATTTATTATAGCCTTAAAAGTAATCACAGAGACATATGTTATTTCCTATGTATGCAATGTTTCTAAAAGAATCCAAGAACACAAAAACACGAGAAGCCATTTTTGTGTCTCTGAAGAGGGGACCAGGTTTCACTGCGATTGCATCAGAAAATAATGTTCTATTTGTCTTTATCCAAGTCTTATTAGTCTTATTTATTTGATTAAAAACACTATAGAAACAGCAATATTGTGTAATATTATTATAATTTAAAATAACTGTTTTCTATTTAATATATGTTTTTAAATCTAATTTATTCCTGCATATTAAAGCTGATTTTTTTTTTTAGCAACCTTTCCTCCAGATCCTTCAGAAGTCATTCTAATATGCTGATTTGGTGCTCAAGAAACATTTCTTCTTCTTCTTATTATTATTATCAATGTTGAAAACAGTTGTTCTGCTAAATTTTTGTGGAATAAGTGATACATAGGCTTTGTTTGAAATACAAATCGTGTAATTATAACAGTTTGTACTGTCACTTTTGATCAACTTTATGCATATTGGCTAAATAAAAGTATTCCTTTAAAAAAAATCTACAAAATTTTGAACACTATATGTACATCAAATATCTCAATTACAAAATACTATCACAGGCTTTATTCTATTATAGATTGTATAGTTTGTTTGTTTCATAAGACCTTAACAAGCACTTGCTGTGCATACGTGGTATACGGTTTCAGCTTCAAATGTCACACAAACTGTTTTAAAAGAAAAGTATTATCTCAGCTTTGAGTCTGGGGTTAAGAAGTTTATTAATATCCTGTTAACGTCATATTAGGGAGGGCTGCAAAACTAGCATCTTGTTCTGAGCAACCTGCAGATGCTTTCCACCCTCAGCAACTAAAAAACTGACCACTTTTTTCATGGCCTCTTTCAAAACAATCGCCTAATCACTCTCAAGTATTTAAGACTCTACGTAATAATACATTTATGTGAAATATCTTCCCAAAGAACATACTTTAAGCTGTGCACATGAGAATGCAAATGTCACTGAAATCAAAAATCTAATATTGGTACACATTGTTTGCGTGACATTTTGTTTTTGCAGTCAGCCCTAGCCATTTCCTCAGGCTTAAACAACCGAAACAAGACTCAGCCAGAAATAAAGTTACCAGTCAATGAAATTGTCAGAAACAAATGTGCTAAAGTTATAAACGTATCAATTAATGATAATTGTACCGTTATACGATGCATGCTTTCACCAGACTATGAAGCTGCCTTCTTACATCACAAATTAGTCATGTTAGGAGAAATAAAACAGCCATCTATCATAATAATGTTTTGTTTTGCTACAAAAGATAAGCAAGTCTACTGAAAAAGAGAGTCACAACTTGGTCACATGTAGTGACATTCCTGTAACAGTCATACAACACCACAAACAGTCTGAAATCAACAAATGAAAGTACTTACTTCCCCCCATTTCCAAACTGCTTTAAGATGTTAAACTGCTTTAGCATGATTGTGAAGAAACGGATGCCTTCAAGTACTTGTTCCTAAGCGAAGTTCAATGGTATATTCGTTTCATTTGATAGAAAATATTGCTCTCTGAACTCAGTAAACAGGCATGTCATTCAGACTTGTGTCAGCAACAGTCTCAACTTGACTGTTTCACATTTGAGCACACACCTCATCGACTCTGAGAAAGAGGAAGTTACCAAATGCATAAGAGGAAAGACAATTTCATATCGAGCTGTGAAAGTCATGCAGTCCTCTCTGGCCACAGAGAGCACTGAAGTAGATTTGCACAGCATTCATTTGCTATAAAAAAACACATTAATAATCATGACCAAACATTTTGTTAGAACTTCAACTTCAACCAATGTCATTTCAATTACTGTTCATTTTTATTCATTTATTTAAATTACAGTCAAAAACTGGCAGCTGTGGTTGCTAGAAATGAACTGTAAAAAATAATAGCAACATTTTAGGTTTTACAGAATTAACTTAAATTTACAGTAAAACAAACGCAATCATTAACTGATATAGGCCTAATGTAATATATACCAACCTATTGAAGTACTGTCATTCACACAAATACAAAACTCCATCATGGTAACACACAGACACATGACACTAAAGTAATGCAAGAAACATTCGTTTAACAACATTAGGTGCAAACAAAATAACAAAACTTACCTCAGACTTTTGAATGGTAATGTATCATGGTTTCCACAAAAGCAACAAAAACTTTTTTCAACGGTTAATCGCGATTAATCGAATCCAAAATAAAAGTTTGTGTTTACATAATATATGTGCGTGTATTGTGTATAATTATTTTGTATATATAAATACACACACATGCATGTATATATTTGAGAAATATTTGCATTTATATACTGCATATATATTTTTATATGATATATATATATATATATATATATATATATATATATATAAATTATTTAAATAGAACTATTTTATATATAAATAAAAAAAAATCTTAAATATATACATGCATGTGTGTATTTATATATACAAAATAATTATACACAATACACACACACATATTATGTAAACACAAACTTTTATTTTGGATTCGATTAATCTTTACAGCCCTACATGTTTTTTGAGTACAAAATCAGCATATTAGAATGATTTCTGAAGAATCATGGGACACTGAAGAATGAAGTAATGATGCTGAAAATTCAGCTTTGTCATTTAGAAAATTACAGATTTTTGGTCTTAGGATTTTTAGTATTGTTGCCAGTGCCAGGAGTGAGGTGGGGGTATAGGGGCTTTAGAAAGAGAATATCAATTATTCTTATTATCCTTATAAATTGTCCTTAGGCAATCAAGTGTCCATCACATTACAACCATTACAAATGTGCTGTTTGTGTGTACAAACAGCAGGATGTGAAAAAGATGAAAGGGGAAATCATTTTTTTATATTATAAAAAGGCGTGTCATCAGAAATTATTACTTTGGGAAACAATGCGGTTTAGACAATGAACTGAAACCAGTGGAATGTCCCAAGTAAATATGAGGGGGGAGATTGAGCCTCCAACAGGGGTGCTCTGCAACACAGATAAATACAATATTTTCTACAAATATAATTTTTGCAGAGCAGGTGGCCAGGGCAGGGCAGAGCAGGTGGTCAGGGCAGGGCAGGCGGAAGAGGTGACCAGAGGAGGTGACCACCACAGCGGAGCTGATGGAACTTAAGGCCACCACGTGGAGCTGGCAGAGCAGGATCCCACCACGGTGGTGCCCACCATGATGGAACGGCTAGAGGTGGATGCCATGGCAGAGCAGGAGACCACAAGGAGTAAGAGGACCAATGACGGAACAGAGCCAGGGAGTACACAAAGTTTGGGGCGGGACTTCATGGTTGTGACGAAGCAGACAGAGTTCTAGGGCAACCTCCATGGCCAAGACAGGGCAGACAAAGAGGTCATTGTCAGCCTCTACTGTCGTTACAGAGCCGACAGGGAGCACAAGGGGGTCCTGGTGCAGACCCTGTACGCCTTGCAGGACAACACATCTTGTTTTGAATTTCCCTGTTAACTGGCCTGATAGATACTTCAGATCTGAGAGCTCTTTTTGGTTTGTATTCCACCAACATGAGAACTTTAAAATGAATTCTGAATAATAGTAATAATTCTGAATATTAATTCATAACAATGTAATGACCTAAGAGCTGGTGTGACATGTTCAGTTATTTAAATAAATAACATGGATTGACAGATCGATCTCTTGAAATTTTTGCAACAATCCTATCGATTCACCTTAGAATGATAAATCATTGCTCAATTATTATACACAGTATTGAAAATTAGAAAACATCCTTTCGACCACAAACGTGGTCCATCTCAGGACCTGAGAAAAGCAACGGAAACACATGCTATTTGACTTCAAGATATGAGGTCCTTTTCTTCGTAATAACCACATTTGATTGATGATCGCTAAATACAGAAAGAAATGCTTAAATAAAATAATTTCTTGCAGATCATTTTTATCCACCTTTTGATTTTTCACAGCCTCTAAATTGAATGACCTGCTAAACTCGTTTCCCTTCTACAGCTATCGTTTCTGTATCATCCCAATCTATGGACTGGAGAAAATAAAGTCTGCAAGCTCTCTAAATGGCTAGCTTTATCAATACTAGGTGGTCAAAATAAAATACCAAAAATGTACTTTTAGCTTTCATCATTTTTTTATTTTTATTATTTCTGCTTAAAATATCACAAGGAGAAGACACTTTTTATTTAATTACCAATTCATTTATTTGTATACAACAAAATTTCAAATAAGGAATTCCACTAATTTCGAATCAATACCCCAAGTAAATACATATTTCGGGACTGATGAATGCATTACAAACGTTAAAACACTGTAAATAATTGTGTTTAAGAGCTGAAAAAAAAAGAAGTTGCACCATCAGCATTATCTAGGTAATATTGCTTTCCTTAAACAGTCAAGGCAAGTCAGGTCCCAGCAGCGGGCTAAAGCATAAAACTCAAAATATTATGAGGACACACCAGTGGGTCTGGTAGTGACAAAAACAAGGGTCCCACTTCAAGAGAAATGCAAAACCCTGAGTAAAGGGGTATTATAGAAGTTGATGTGCTGAGGTGTTGCGGAGACATGAATCAGCTCAGTCAGCAGTGCTGAAGCAGTTACATTAATACTGTCCTGTTGATAGTGACACCTTGTTCCAAGACTACATTATTGTGTTTAAGTATTTAAAAACATTAACATTTTAAATAAGAATTTGGCTGCAGCATTATGTCCAAGCATGTCCTGATTACATCAAGTAACAACCAAATATACCCACTTATTAACCTTTAAATGACTAGAGCTGCATTGTTTGGAACTTAAACAGAATGAGGCCACAAAGGTGGACAAAACTAAAGACAGTAAAAGGGTTGATGTCATTCGATGCATAAAAAGACTAAATGTCTAATTAGTGTTTGACTGTTCCACACTACAGCATGCTTCTTCCCCATCAGAAAACAACAGCTCACGCAAGTACACCTGCATCCCTACCTCACTCTGCCATAATATCCCAATCTAACTTAATGGTGATCACATCATAGAAATGTAGAAATTGAGCGTAAACTCCAGCAGCTTTAGAGTCTGAGCACAGTGAATATGTCAGGGGAGGGATAAAGTGAGTGAAGTTTGGTGGTTTTGAAAATTAATAACCCAACAAACTTCAAACCTATATACCACCTCCCATTTGACTTCCTATAAATGTCCAAATGCCCCTCCAACCTTGAATGGATGGAAGGATGACAAGTATGGATACCCCTGAGCTGTTTCCTCTAAACAACTAGTCCCCTGCCCTCCCTTCCCTCCCTCCCCAGAAAAGCCCTGTCCTGTGTGATGATGCTAGCGTTTCGACTTTGCATCATCTGCTTCTTTTTCTGAAAAAGAATAGAGACAGGTTTATCTTTTACAAGGCATACAAGACCATTGTCAATACTAGTTATCAAAGGGATAGTTAAACCAAAAATTAAATGTAATAGGGATTTACTTTAGCCCCGTAGACCTCAACAAGTCTGATTTTTGTAGTAAAAAGTGTGGGCTTTTTTCATTTCCCAGTGACTCCCATTTTATTTTTTTGTCCATTCAATGGAAATCAATGGGAATCAAAACTCTTTGCCTACCAACATTCTTCGAAATTATCTTTTATGTTCTACAGAAGAGAGAAATGCAAACAAGTTTGAAACATGAGGGTGAGACAGAACGACAATTTTAATTTTTTGGGACGGACCATCCCTTTAACCAGTCCATCAGTGTATTATCTCGAGCAGAAGTGTCCAAACTTTCTACTATGAAGGGCCATCAATCAAACTTGAATGAGGGGCATGGGCTGAAAGTATACTGCATTAAAGGATTAGTTCACTTTTAAAATGAAAATTCTGTCATCATTTACTCACCCTTAAGTTGTTTCAAACCTGTATGAATTTCTTTCCTCTGCTGAACACAAAGGAAGATATTTAGAAGAATGTCAGTAACCAGACAGTTTTTGGTTCCCAATGACTGCCATAGTATATTTTTTTCCTACTATGGAAGTCAATGGGAACCAAAAACTGTCTGGTTACTGACATTCTTCTAAATATCTTCCTTTGTGTTCAGCAGAGGAAAGAAACTCATACAGGTTTGAAACAACTTAAGGGTGAGTATATGATGACAGAATTTTCATTTTAAAAGTGAACTAATCCTTTAAGCAACATTTTATAATTTATTTATACATTTATTATAAATTCAAATTTATTTAGATAGTCTATATTTCAATAATGAAGCAAAAAAAGTAAATTATAAAAAGCTATGCTTCAATGGTATGTTTTTTTGATATGGCATGGCAGGCGATATCAAAGGTCACGACGGGGGGCTGGTTTCAGCATTTATCAACATGCACACACACAACTAAACAGGAAGCAATATAATTTCTTTCGTCCGTTATATAGGTTGTCATTCATTGATCTTTCATCAGAAGACGTAAGGCTATCAGCTCACCTTTCCTTAGATCTTCTCGCTTTTTTGCTGCATCCTCCCTCTGTTTTTTGATAATAGCCAGCCTGGCAAGGTCTGCCCTAGCCTGGTCCGTCTTCCCCTCAAGATGCAGCTTCATGTATCGCTCCTTAGCCTTCTGCTTCTCAATCTCCTCCCTACACAGGGAAACACGATGTATATAACGCAACAACCATTTATTTGACTCTGAGGATCTCAAGTTTACACTATCCCACGTACCTTTCTCGACGCGAAAGCTCTTTAGGTGCATTGACATCTACTTCCACAACCTTCTTGCTTTTCTGGGAGATCCTGTTCGGGTTTTCGATTTCAATTATTCCTTCTACACCTTTCCTTTTTGGTTCCTTAGAGAAGAAATCAATTCATTAGTAAAAAAGAAGTTTAATTAGAAACTTTATAAATCAGAAACACCCTCTGCAGCTCCATCAAATTTAAAACCGTTGCCCTATTAGAACAAATAACCAGAACATAATGTGTTAAAGGGAGTTCATTCAAAGATTAAAAATTTCATAACCCTCATGTCATTCAGAACCCATTAGACTTTTGTTCAACTTATTATTCATCTAATATTCTCTCATTATTTTTGTGTCCATTGACAGCCCAAGCAAAAGCATTAAAAAGTACAAAAAGACATTGTTATTAACCAATTTGATGATGAACAGATTTATTTAACGCTTTTATTAACCTTTTGGGAAAAGCCCATAAAAGTCTTGCGGGATCACCCGGTGTTGCTGAAAAAGTTTTTGGGTATATCCAAATTTTTTATTATTTTTGTCCGAAGTGTTGACAACTTACTGTTAACTAATAATTGTTGCAAACTGGCACTATCAACAAAAAAAATTGTGCATTCCTGGAACGGGGCGTCGTTACACTACATCCTTATGCATCGCTTTCTGCCAGGACTTTTACGGGCTTTTCCCAAATCACAGAAGTGACCTCAACCATGTTAGCGGTAGCATAAGCCATCAGGCAAGTGTTATTTAAACTAACTTTACAATGCCTCGCTTTATGAGTACAGAACCTATTTGTACAACTGTAGAAGCTTGGTACCATTGCTGGCATTATTAGTGGGGTAATTTACGAGATACAACATTCGGATCCATTAGCGCCTGCACTAGGCCATCCAGCTGATATCTCTAAATAAGCTCTAACTTTAATAATGTTCGACCAAGGGGAAAAAAGCTTCTGGGGGGGGGGGGGGGGGGGGGGGGTGTTTGGCTCGAGGTCATGGTGGAAAGGACCCTAGGTTGAAATTACTCCGAACCATCCCTTTAAGGAAAATATAATAAATATATAGGCTAATAAATATTTAGCGAAAGAGTTCACTTCTATAGCTGACTAACAAGCTGTGGACACTGGACACTGAATGACTTGCCTGAGGTAAATGTAATGTCAAGTGGGATATTGTTTACAAGCTGTTTTACTGATGTCTTTCCGACGTTGAAACACTGAGCGATTACACTAGATACATTTTTTAAGTTGTACTGTGTTCACTGATGTTCATTCATGTTTATTAGAAAGAGATGATCACGTTCACTCGCACTCCACTGCTTAAACTGAGGCGCCTATATAGTGATCTGTCACGCTACATTAAAGAGCGTCAAAATTACATTTATTGCTTGAATTTTGTGATAAAATGAACAATTTGAAAAATTTAACTATTTCTTATCGAAAGTAACAAACAACGGAGCTTATTGCGATTATTGGTGGTAAATGGTGGTTAGGCTACAATTCTGTATTCATCTTGAACACATAAGACACACAAAAATTTCAATTACACACCTTATTAGTATTTAATCAAACGTCAAGGAAGAAAAATTTGTTTTGTGATACAAGGTAAAGTGGGGTCAACCTCAACAATGGGCTAGGGCTTGGCGGGGCAGAAGGGGGCAGGGTACGCCATGAGAATATCGCTATACGCACCATGGGTTGTGTATCACAGTTTTTCGGCTTGGTTTGAATATTGTTATATTGTAATCGATACATATCGAAATATCAATATTTTTGACAACACTACATAAAATATAGTACACTGACTGAAGCTTAAAGCAGGGCTATGCATGGGAATTTCTTCGCTGTATTCTCGCTTTTTGCTCGCAGGTTTCTCTATAGAGCTCCCCCTACAGCTTCGGAATAGATATTTGACAACTGTCGAAAAATTTGTTGGCGACTCATATCAGAGGCTAGTAGATCAACGACATCAAAGCAGATGGGACATTCTTTACCACGTCTTCTTCATTCGGGTTCGAACAGCGTGAGGGAGCGCAATGACAATTTTAGCAGATTTCTTTTTGCCGTAAAGTAAATCTTTACATCGCGAGACCTGATATCACGCGATAGCTCCTGACGCTGCGTCCGGCGGCTCAAAGTTGCAAGTGTGTTTTTTCCGCTCACAGGCGATAGGGGGGTGCTAAACGACCACCATTCAACCCGAAAAAAAGTAATATACAGTGCTGCTCAGAATTATTTGCCCCCTTGGTAAATATGATCAAAGATGGCTGTAAAAAATAATCCTTTTATTCTGTATGGAGGAATGGTCTCTGATCTCTTGTCAGGTTGTTCTCCAAACTCATCAGGCATTATAGGAGAAAACTCAAGAGCAGTTATCTTGGGAAAAGGAGGTTCCAAACATATTTAATAAAAGGGGGCAAATAATTGTTCCCAACATGTTTTGGAGAAAAAACATTTATTTCATTATGTGATTTTCCCCCCACTTTCAATTATTTTACTTCAATGAAAGGTTAGTTTTTTGCAAATTTTTTAAATATAATATCAAAAGGATTAACAATGCAGATTTATTTTTTACAGCCATCTTTGATCATATTTACCAAGGGGGCAGATAATTCTGAACAGCACTGTAACCATTCCAATGACTCCGAAGCTGTTCGGTTAAGGTAAAAACCCTGCATAGTTCACCTTTAAACGTCTTTGCGTGACTGTGACATGTGAGAACAAACCTCATTGGTTCTTGTGTTTAAGGCCAACATGTTTGAGCTTGTGTTTACTGTATGTGATGTTCTCCATGTATGTGCTTTGGCCAATGTTTATAGGTGAATAAAAACCTAAATGAAATCAGTTTATCTTATAAAGCAAACGAGTCTCTTCAGGAAAATTGGACTAAACAACTCGTTTCATATGGAACGGGTTACGGTTACAATGCACTTGTATCTCAAATCGGTTTGGAACTAGGGTGAGTAAATTACAGGATTTTCATTTTTGGGAGAACTATCCCTTTAAGTGAATTGAATTAAAATCCCATACTTCATCGTCACTGCTGCTCTCCTCTTCAGATTCTGTACTTTCACGTTCAGCCCCTTCTTTCGCCTCCTACACACAAAATAATCACAGTTTTAATTTAACAAACTGATGTCAAGTAAACGTGAACTTCAGGAGTGTGGCAACTAAAAGAAAGTGTTAGAAGATTAACTTATACACTCACCAATTCCCTCTGAGCTTTCATCTGCCGATCAATCTCCTCAGGGTTGCTGAACTGCTTCCCACGGCCCTTATGGCTCTTTCTGCCTAAGGTGGTGGGCAAGGTAAAATAAGAAAATAAATAAATGAAAAACACTAAGGGGCGATGATACTATATGCAGACATGTAATGCCATAACTAGGCGAAGCATGAACGAGAGTCGTCAGTGAAACTGTCGACTTGTTATCGGACAATCACATGTTACTGCACTGGTCCAATATGGCCTGAGTTTATACTTAGCGTCCATGCTTCTTTACCCACCGTGATTTGCCCATTAAAGAAAAGCTGTAACCACTAACGGTATCCTCAGAGGCCTTATATTCAAAGACAATTCCATATTTCCCTATCATAAGTTTTCTTTTCTTGTTTTTATACTGGCTCTGGCGGTGTGTTAGAAAAGGTAAAACAGCGATCAGGCAGGCGCACGACACTCACCTCCTCTCGGCATCGTGGAATCACTCTGTGACGATGAAAACCCTCAAAGGAAAAAGACTACTTCTGGTCCTAATATGATATGTGCCCGTTAGAATCGAATAGGTTTAATATGTTCTATCAACTTCTACAAAATGGCTATTTTAAAGTTAAATATGACGCAACCTCGACGACTCAAATTAGTACCGCTGAAAGCACTATTCTGCCGCTTCCTGTGAGTGACGTCAAGCGACTTTACTGTTGATGATTGAATGCTGGGTTGGCCAATCAAAATTCAAAATGATTTTTACGACAGAGGCAGTTAGCCAATGCGATGTCATGTAATCTTCTTATCATTCTATGCAGTTATTTTTGTATTATTGTTACACCAGTAAAATATTTATTAATATCTTGAACTAACTTTTATTTTTAGATTTTCAGTTTTCATTTTAGTTTAAGTTTTAGTCATGTGCTTTTTTTAGTCCTACATTGTAAATAGGATTTCAACTTTAACCTATTTATTTCAGTTAGTGGCCAAGGCAACATTTCTAATTTTTTTAAGTTTTTGTTTTCATTTTATATTAAGCCTATAATTTATTTCAGCTGTATTTCAATTTTAAAAACTGGTTTTAATAGTTTTAGTTAACAATAACAACACTAATTATTTGTAGATTAAATTATGATTTTATAAAATGAATGTATAGCACAGCACATATCGTTCAGAATCCATTAGACTTTTGTTCAACTTCAGAAAACATTAGTTAACTATTAGTTAACAATAACAACACTGATTCTATGTCAAATTATCTGTAATTCCTAAAAGATATATATCAATGTATAGCACATAAAACCAACATGAATATAAAATAGCATTTCTAAGAATGTGGCACAAGATTTCTCCTTTTTATTATCTTTCTGATTTCTCATTGACCCACAAAATGGTTTTGCTTATTTGTTGAATTATTTTGTATAATTTATACATAAGGGTTAGTAATTATGAAAACCTGAACACACTCACACACAGTACAAGACACTAATTTTAATAACACACAACTAAACAAAATTAATTGAACATGAACGTCCCTCTCTTCAGCTCTTTCCACTGTTTATCTTTTCGGATTGATTACCACATCAGAATGATGTTTCTGCGGTAAGTCTTTGTGTTTCTTTTGGTTAATAAAACAGAATGATGCAAGGGCAAGAAATATTCCAGCGGTGATTAGCTCTCCTCCAGCCATGTAAAAAATCAATTCATAGTTCTTGTACTTGTCCACCAAATATCCTGTGGAGAAAAATACATGTAAAAATATTTATTAAATTTACAAATGGATCATAAAAACTACCCTTTTTATAGGTTATGATTCAGTTTAATGCATGTCTTCATCATAACTCACCAGCAGAGGGTGGTCCAATCAGCACAGCCACTGCCTCAAAGAGGAGCACTAGGCCAAGTGCACTGGAAAAACTGCTTGTTCCCACAATACCCATCAGAACTTCAAATTGTAGTGCACCCACCATCCCATAAGACAGCCCAAAGAACACGCAAAAGATAACTAGTCCCTTATAGTCTGTGCTTGTAGCTGAACAAACATCTGTTAGGCCATTGAAGATCAAGGCCAGGCTGAAGAAATAAGACGTCTTGGGTCGAATCCAATTTAAACCAGCCAATATGCCACATGTGGGACGAGCAAAGATGTCAACAAATCCTATAATAGACAACAAAAAGGCAGCATCATGCGCAGGCACTCCTTGGTCCTTAGCGTAGTTGACTAAAAGAATAGTTGGAACAAATAGGCCAAGGACAACTATAAATTTTGCAATGATATAAATAATAAGCCCTCTGTTACAAAGTACACTGAAGTCCAAAAGCTTCTTTTTATCATTATTGTTTTCACAAATGATTTTCTCTTGTCCAGCCTCAAGAGGCAGCATTTCCTTGAGTTCTTGGGAACAGGCTATGGCTTTCCTTTCTTTACGTTTCAGGGGTCTCATTACAGCGGCACAGGTGCAACAGTTGAGCAGAAGACCGCCGGTAATGAGAAAGCCTCCTCTCCATCCATAGCGGTTGAGCAGCATTTGTCCTAATGGAGAAAGAACTGACAGAAATACAGGACTTCCAGCTGCCGCCAGTCCATTGGCAAGTGGTCTGCGTTTGTCAAAATAAGACCCCAGCATAATCAGTGATGGTTGGAAGTTCAAAGCCAGTCCAAGACCTTTAAAGAGAAAAAGACATTAATCAATGTATATGAACGAATAGGTTGAATGAACGATTCAATAACCCACTCATAAAGACATATTTAGTCACCGGTAACTATGTAAAATGTTGAACGAGTCACTGAAAACTCCCCACAGAGTACCACAACTAACTGTCTTTAGAATTATGTTATTGATGATCACAAATATCTATTAGTTACCTGTGATGACGCCTGCAGTGAGGTAAAGCTGTATAATGTTAGTAGTGAAAGATGCACATATCATCCCTCCTGAAGCCAGTAATCCTCCAACCAACATGACTGGCCGGCATCCAAATTTATTAACCATAATGCTACAGACTGGACCTGGGTTAAATGAAAATGAATATATTGACCATTAAGAAGAAGAAGAAAAAAATACTTTATAAAAATCTAAAAAGGTTTATAAATCTGACAACTTTCAATTTACATGATCTTACCTGAACCATAGAGCATTGCTAATATTATAGAAGAAATCCAGGCAGTGTCACTGTATCCACAGCCAAAGTCCTGCATAAGTTCTTTGAAATAAACACTTATAGCTTTTGGGAAGGCATACGAGAAGCCAGTGATGACAAAACCTCCCAGCAGAACAATCCAGCCCCAGCCGCCATCTGGGGCACCTTCTGTCTCTCTCTCATCTACAATAATTCCCATAGTGGCTCAGGCCTCCAAAAGAGAAGACAAAACTTTTTGGATATACTTATATTATCTGTAGAATCAAAACACTTTTCACAGAAGGAAGCTACACAGTCGATGCACTACTGAACATGTGCTGGAACACCTGCTCCATTACACAAAGGAAGTAAGTATATGAGTACATGCCACAAATTTCCATTCACCCCCAGAAAGTAGAGTCATAGGCCAACCTACTCATTAAGTGACTGACATCTACAGTTACGTGTAATGTATCATATTTACTAATTCTTATCAAGCATACGTTTTTCCCCATTCATTTCTGTTACAATTGATTGCATCCTTACTGCTCTCAAATGCCAAGTCTCTGGTTACACCTCAAATTGTATTCTTTCTGGTATTGTACATGCAGACAAAATATATAGGAAAGTAATATGATTATTTTAACAGGATGTATTACATTTACATATTTGTACAATGAGGAGGGAACACATTCAGGGTGTGGATATATTTGTTTTCTTTAATAATGTCTTTTTTACACCACTTTTGTGCATTGACATTATATAATCTGATTCAGAATGTCTGGATTTTCACATAAACAGACGTATGAAAGATTCCAATCAGGACAGACTTTTAAAATGCCTGTTTTAAACTACAATTTATCTTTACCGTTTTAAATGGGAATCTATATATGAATGTCTATATACTATATGCTTTTTACTATAAAGCCCGTTCACACCAAGGACGATAACTATAAATATATAGTTCTATCTCGTTCTCAATATTAAATAATAGCATACCACGGCTATAATGATAACGGCAGAGAAACGTATAGTCGGAATCACTTTCAGAACGATTTTATCCAGCTGATGAATGATAAAAAAACATTGACAGCCAATCAGATTACATCCTGCTATAAAGAGCTCAAGCATTTAAAGCCACCGAAAAAATAGACCGATAAACAAAACGATATCGTCTGCTGGTGTGGACACTAATATTGTTACAGTTATCGTTGGTGTGAACAGGCCTTAACACTACAGTGTTTTATTACAGAATCTCTAAAATTAGAGAAAATAAATGTAGGCATGCAAAAGTTTTACAACTGGACCGTTTTGTGTAACCATACAGAATATAAATGTGTATAGACCTCTTTTTTCTTTCTGTTACAACGGTGCACTGTAAAAAAAAAATTTGGTTTAACTTAAAAAAGCAAGTTACCTTGTTGAAAACTAAAAAAATTTGTTTGTTGTAATTAAAATTTTGAGTTAATACAATGAAGAAGAATGGTTTATTAAACAGAAACTCAAAATAGTATGTTATCTTCACACATTAGTTATCGAAGTTGATTTGACAAAAGACAAAAAGTTGTGATAAATCAAGAAAATATTTTTTTACAGTGTGTCGTGTAAGCGGTAAGTTAATAACTAATGATCTTTGCAACGGAAAATAATCATTCAAAACTAACTTTAGCTGGACTTTATTCTAGAGCTGCCGTAAAGCCAAAACAATCTGTTATTTTAATTCCCTATTATCACTGTAAAGCTGCTTTGAAACAATCTGTATTGTTAAAGGCGCTATAAGGTGAATCTGAATACCACAATTAATTAAACCACTACAATGAGTTGTCATAAGGGAAAGTGAAATCCAGATGCTCCTCAATTACCTGGAAGATTAAAAATCTTTATAGAGATGTATACAATATCATCTTGACAACAATTATTTGATTGTCTTTAAGCCACTCGAAACACAAGACAATGTCTTACCTGGCTTTTGATACGGCAGAAAATCTCTTCAAGTAGCTGTATACCTGTGTACCTTCTTAATAAACATAATGTTTATCATGTAAATACATAAGTTACTTTGTCTTATGTTATTGAGACTGCACTGTACCTATGAATGAATTTAAAGGATAATCTGTTAAATAAACCTTCTGATGCACCTCCTTCCTTTTCTCAAACTTCAAACTATTAATCTGTAATACCCACAAAGTCTCTTATTTGTAGGAAATGAGGTGAAATTCCCGGACAGCACAAGCGGTATTACAGCACTCTTGTTTGGTTACCGGTATTTACTTGTTGACATTTTCATCCTAAAAACAACAGTCAATACATCAATGTAAGTAGTTTAGTTTAGAAGTAGTAGTTTAGATACTATAGCAAGTGTTATTTTTTTGGTTTGGAAATATGGAGTTCACAGCAAAATTTCATATGAAATGTTTATTTCGATGAGATCCACTTTAGAGAAGTCCAATTAAATAAAAGAAAAACTAGGAAATAATGCACTATTTGGAATTAACACTGCGGCATACAATCCGTAAAACATTTATTCATGTCAATTTATTAAATATGTAAAAAGAAAAGACAAGAAGAGAAAAAGAAAAAACAACCTAGCCGTGCAATACGTGCCTCACACATAAGAAAATCCTCTTAAATCTGCATGGACATGTTAAAACCTTTACAGCTCTTGGCTAATCTTACTGAGGAACCAAAGAAAGAGTGTGATTGTTTCCTGTGATTTTAATACAAATTCAGATCTACACATGCAGAAAGGTTTTGGGACTGTCATGTAAGAGCACTCACTGGAGCCACAGGAATTAAGATTTGGAATAACTGGCTATAAGAATGACAAGTTATTGTATTCTAAACATAATGAGCGACCTTTAGCTGCTTTTTATGTAATCTGAAATAATTTACTTGAATTCAACAGCTTGTTTCTATGACAATGGTAGTTTTCTTTAAACCACAATATAGATTTGTAAGGGCAAACTGTAAAAAATGCCCAAAAAAAGATTTATATAAAGATGATATGAAATTACATTAACCTAAATATTTTTGTTCAGTCATATAATTGGCATTGGAACAGCAAATTAAAAAAAGTTTACAAAGTTATAATCAATTGTGTAAATTAAACTTATATTTAAACGTTGTCTTAGAATAGGTCTTCTAATTTCATTGGAAATTCATTGTATACACACACTCAAAGAGAAGAGAAAATCCCCTTTATTTGCTTCCATCATTTCTTTCTTCTACTCACATTTTCAAGTTCCTTCTGTATTAGATGTGTTTCTGCAGTTGATTCTGAAAGCTAAAGAAAATATGTTAAATCACTTTGCGCAAGAGAATTTTGCCAACAAATATGATTTTTATTATTTAGATTTAGCTTCATATTTTTCAAGCTGTGGTGTCTTTCAGCATTATAATCATTCAACACTCACCATGTCAAGAAGAACCTCAATTTTTAGCCTGAGCAGATTATTCTCCTCCTCTAACTGTAGATTCCTCTTCTTCAGTCGCTGTACCTCTTTTCCTGATACATTACCTCCCGACTCTGTGATTGGCATAAAGACATTCATTACATTCTTTAAACAGGCTACTAACTGCCATTTAATTAAATCGGTCTGTTTATTGTAGGAAGCCATACCTGAGATCCACTGGCCATCTTCAAATTTAAAGTTCTGGCTGCCAAGATTCATCATCGGGTATCCATATTCCAGACCTAATTCAATCTCCCGTGTTGACCGATCCAACTGACAAAAACATAAATTATTTGTTTGGTTTGGCCTCTAAATACATATTAGTTTATGTGAAATGCTGTACTTACTGTATGTAGATTGGAAAGGGAAGCAGATTTCCGAGGAGGGGTTTTCTTGGGACTGAAAGTGTTGCCAAACAAGGGCATTTTGAAGTAAAAGTCCAACCTGCATCAACACAAAACATAAGTTATTTCTGTAAGTTACGTTACATGTTATTTTTTTTTAGCCTGAATCGCTGTAGCCATCATACAGTGTCCAGATCAGACTCTAACTACAAATTTACAATAATATCTTGATATCAAAATGACTCGGATAATAAGGGGAGAGACTAACGTTAATTTACCGTTATCTTCGAGAGACTAACGTTATTTACTGTCAGCAACAAGTAACTGTTAACAGGCAAGCAGCTAATTATAAATACATATTATTCACTACGTAAAAGGCTTACACTGCTCCTTTAGTTTCTCCTCACGATTGTTTCAACGATATTCCTTAAAGCTAAAGACATGTGTAAACAAAAGGCTAATTCCGGGGGGAGCCTAGCAACGCCGGAAGCTCAATTTTACAAGTTAAAAGTACCTTTCCCAAAAAAAAATCTACAACTTAATATGACATTTAAAAAAATGTTAGGGGTACATTTTCGAAAAAAGCTACAATGCATAATCATTTGACAACCTCTATGATTTAGTACATAATGAACATCCTTTAGAAGTCTTTCCAGTAAGCTATAATACTAATAAATATTCCTGTGATATTCCTCACCGGTTGTAAAGTACACGAAAATGCGTATTTAGAGCCATGTGTTGCAGTTGCATTGACCTTTATGAAAGTATTTCTTTATATTGCTATGACATCTAAACGATCTCCAACCGAGACACTGACAGATGTGCCTGATTTTAACTGTCAACACAGGCAGACAATAGACAGGTTTATATATATATATCGAGCTTTAGGTTTGGCTTTATGAAAAATGTGTCAAGTTTTTTTTAAAGGGGTGGTAAAATGCCCTTTTCACAAGATGTAAAATAAATCTCTGATATCCCCAGTGTGTGTGTGTGTAGTTTTAGCTCAAAATACCTCACAGATATTTTTATATAGCATGTTAAAGTTGTCACTTTTTGAGGGTTAGCAAAAACGCACCGTTTTGTGTCTGGCCCTTTAAATGCAAATTAGCTGCTGCTCCCGACACAGAGGGCGAGGTTTCAACAGCTTTTTTTCTTTTCTTTTTGGTTTCAAGAGCTTGTGTGTGTGTGTGTGTGTGTTAGCAGCTCCGATTACCGCACGCAGACGCACACGAAAATGACAGAAACTTCTGCCTTTTATGCTTAAACGTAGTCAGACAATGATGGAGACGCAAGAAGAAGTGACAACACGTAGAATGCAACAGGAGGACGTCTCTGAATGGTTAGTTGGTGAATTTATGTTGCTGATGTGGCGTTAACTTAGCCTAGAAATCTAGACGCACCCTAGCGGCAGCAAAATGTATTTTGCAGCCAGGGCAGTCTAGCAACTCTCCATATACCTTCTAGCTGCAAAAACCTAAATTGGGTCAGGCCAATCACGTAGTGTATAGTGCTGGTAAGTCCCGCCCCTTCCGTAAAACCCTGCTGGACCTCAAAGTTGAAAAACCGTCAATGCAAGTGAATGGGAGAAAATAATTATTTTCTGGTCCCGTTTGAATTGTGCCATGAATGTGAACATATGTTGTCTGTGAATTTTTTATATAATCTTTCATGTTACAAGTTTGACAGTATATAGTATGATTCGTCGGCTAGCAGTTGTGGAAAAGACATAACGAGAAAGACTACATGTCGCCTATGTGACGTCACCCCATAAAGTTGGGGTTGTTTCCCTGAAAGAAGGCGGTGAAGTGCACCAAAGACAGCCATGTCTAGCGGGATCCGTGAGCTAGAGCCGTGAGCTAGTGGTGTTGACGTTTCAAACGCGTCGAAAGCAGCGAAGAGTTGTAGTCCACAAAGTGCTCTCACACAAAGTCTACCCGTATCAAACTTCTACCCGCTAAATTGTAGCATTCTTCACACGAAAGATTATATAAAAAATTCACAGACAACATATGTTCACATTCATGGCACAATTCGAACGGGACCAGAAAATAATTATTTTCTCCCATTCACTTGCATTGACGGTTTTTCAACTTTGAGGTCCAGCGGGGTTAGCGGAGGGGGCGGGACTTACCAGCTCTATAGAGTAGGCGAGGGCGGGCTTAACATATGACAACAGAGTTGCTACGGCTGCCACTTAAAAACAAAGAATGGCGGCTGCGGATGGAGAACAGCGGTCTTTCGAATCGGCTTTGGCCGCGACTCTGGAGGACTTGGAGTTACGTTTTTCTTTAAGAAAAGAGCAAAGGACGGCACTTAAGTCATTCTTAAAAAAGGAAGAAGTGTTCGGAGTTTTGCTGGACTGGATTTTTGCCGCTCTGACTACGTCACCTTCGTTTATGTAAATTGTAGGGTTGGTGATGTCACTAACCCATGAGAAATGTTGTGTAATGTAGTCCCTACCAGCCGTTTGTTGTAGTCCTTAAAAAACGATTTCTTTAAAAGCAAATATCTCCCTTTGCTTCGAGCATTGTAACTTTGCAGATTTTGTTTATACTCAAACAGCAACATACATTACACACTAACTAAAGTTAGAAAAGTGAAATCATACTCAACCACCCCTTTAAAGAAAGTCACCGATGCCCCCAGTGGCTGAATGCTTCTCTTTAAACAAAAAAGATCCATCTCTTTGCCTTTAGGACCTCACAGTCTGGACGGTTTAGTTCAACTTGAGCGCAACTCAAGGCGCACATGCTCTGTCCGTTGATTTGGGACAGGCGAATAAATTAAAAGTATGATTTTGAAGGAATAAAAAATCCAAACGTTTTACCTGGCATTTCAAAGGATTTATTGCTTTAACAAACAGTAACGTTACCTTGTTGAAGAGAAGATCTAAAGTCTTAGGTGGGTTGAATGTCCTCCCAGCAGCTTCTGTTTTAGCATGCTACTTAGCTGCTAGCTGATTTTTGAAATGGATACTAACTTGTATTTGACACACTTATCATCTATTTTATGCTATGGTGTCTTAAAATTAGTATTATTATTAAGGCAATGAATTCTGTAAACGCTAACTTAACGTTACCTCGCTGCAGCAGTTCGCGAAACGTAGCTTGCTAATTGGCTACCAGGAGAATTTTAAATAGATTTTTATACTACACGGCGCTGAAAATGTCATTTAGAATTTAATTACAAAATATTAAACTCTAGAAATATGTTTTAGATGTTTGTTGGGACTGTTTTGTGCCGGCATATAAAACTAGTCATTGATATTAATTGGTGTAAACAAACCTGAAGTTGACAGCATTAGCGGGCTAGCCGAGTGCAAGCTAGCATTAAAGCTAACGTTAACCCGAAGCCTGTGCAAGTTAACTTTCTCATTAGTGTGTTGCACTGACAGTTCCTTTAAGTCTGTATAAATGTATATAACCCACATTATATGGAGGAGTGTTTCAAGTATCGCGGAAGGATTGCTGTTAGTTGTTTTTGATTTCTCAAGTCCGGAGAGAGTTGCATTAGTGGGTGTTATTCTTAGGCGAGCTCGGGGCCGTAGACATTATATTTCTGTAATACACACTGTTTGCACTTTTAATTATGTTTTAGTTGCCGTCATTGTGCGTTATTAAGTCTATAAAATGTGTAGTTTTAGTCTTTTTGTGACTAATTACTGCCACTACATTTTTTTTCACGCCAATATGTTTCACTTGCTAGTTAGAATAATGAAAACAAACAAAACTGAAATGTTTTCACGTAACAATTTGTGTTTTTTGGCTCTATAAAACCACATAGTAATTGTATGTTTTGCCCCTACAAGACGTATGTTTATTTTCTTATATCATACTTTTGTTTTTTCCCTCATAATGGTTATTTGTTCTGGTTGTTCTGGATTACAGCTAACGTTATGGATCCAGAACGACAGAAGCGTAAGGAAGAAATACAGAAAGCTTTGGGATTCATTCAGTAAGTTTGTAGATTTCTGTGCTGCTTTTCTTATCTGTTCTATGTGGATGTTTATCATTCCTAAATTGCTAAATGTATTTTTCTCTTTGCCACAGGTCATCTTTGCCTTTCCCAGAACCTGAAGGATATGAGGTACGATTTATGTGTAATCTCTGGGGGGGAGGGGGGAGAAACACCCCACCTAGATAATCCATATTTATTGAATTTCATGATCTTAATTTAAATGGAAAGTCTCTTCCTTTCTTCTGCAGGCATTCCTGACTCAGCTAGTATGTAATTTGCTGGATGAAGGTAATGCAGTGTATCGTGATGGAGAGTGGAGACAGGCAGCAGTCCATTATGGCGAGGGTGTGAATGTAGCTCGCTATGCTCAGTCTGAAGCACTGGTCATTCCCCCCGAGCTGTTAGAGAGCCTTTATGTGAACCGGGCAGCTGCACATTATAGTCTGGTAAGTCTATATTATTTTTATTGGACAATTGGGTGACATTTAAATCTATCATTGTAAACTAAGGATTCGAAGGAATTTAGTATGTGCAAATTGTCATGTAGTACTCCAACAGCAAGTGTTGCAAAGACATTTTCTGCAAATCAAACTTCTCTTGTCTATTATGTTTAGGGGGAGTACGAGCGTGGAGTGCAGGACTGTGATAGCGCACTGTGTGTGTCGGAGGGCAGTCGCAGAGCACTCTACAGGAAGGCACTTTGTCTGAGGGAACTGGGCCGACTCAGAGAGGCTTATGAGTGTGGCACTGGATGCCTATTAACTGCCCCTCACGTATGTATTCATATGAAGAAGCAATGGAACATTAATCTGCAGTTTATATTTTTATATACACTACCATGTAAAAGTTTGGGGTCAGAATAAAAATAAAAACCTTATATTCAGAAAGGATGCGTTAAATTGATCAACAGTGACAGTAAAGATGTTTATAATGTTACATAATATTTCTATTTTAAATAAAATCTATAGAACTTTCTATTCAAAGAATGGTGTAAGAAATGTTTCTTCGTTTCCACAAAAATATTAGGCATCACAGTTTTCAACATTGATAATATCAAGAAATGTTTCTTGAGCACCATATCAGCAGATCTATAAAGGATCTTGTTCTGGGAGGTAATTATACTGAACCACTTTGACAAACAGACTTTGGCCAAGGCATTTCAGAATGACCAAAACAACATTTCAGATGCAACATTTCAAATTAAGCTTTGTCTTCACAGGAATACAAATGTAAAAGTTACTTTAAATGATAATATTTTACCGTTACTGTTAATTTTGATGTTTACTGTATTTATGATCAAATAAATGCAGCCTTACGTAAGATACTTTTCTCAAAACATTAAAAAAGTTTTACTGACCCCAAACTTTTTAATATTAGTTGATGTAATTCTGTGTAATAATATATGTAGTTTGAAATGTTTATGCCTTATGTTGCCAATTCATGTAATTATCTAACAAAACATTGTTTGCTTGCTTTATTTTACACAGGACAGGCAAGTCAGTGAGCTTGCTCAGGATCTAGCTAACAAACTTGGTTTGAAAATCCGCAAAGCTTACGTCAGCCCTCAGGTTTGTCTTTTAGATTAAATGATGTAAGTTTAAAATGTTTATAATTTGCTAATTATATAGTGATACTTGTCCTAACATGACACTTTTTATTTCAGCTTGATTCTTCAACATCTGGGGCAGACAGCAATGGAGAAACTAATTCTCATACAGGAGAGGCAAGTAAAAAAAAAAAAAAAACAGACCTTCCCTATATTGGTCAATAAATTAATTAAAAGTAGTATAAAATTGGTTTATAAAATAAAAGCTAGTTTGTACAACGAGAATTGCATGGTGTGGATTAAATTAACCAACCTTCTTGCTCTTTCTTTTCAGACCTCCTCAAATGGTCTTGAGTCTTTGACTGATATTGGATCAGGTATTTTTTATACATCACATACATGCATGTATGATCATTCCATGTCAACTCAACCAGAGGTCCCCGGCTAATGCTTTTGATTTATTTTTCTTTCTTTTGATAGAAAAGCCAAAATGCATTTCTAGTTTCAACATTTGTTCTTCAGATATTCCTCTTTGAAAGAAAAAAAGTTTCAACTATGCAATTTGATCCACATTTGGTTTTTGACCACTGAAAATGTGTACAATTTTACTCATGGAGCCATGTTGAAATCCTCATATCTTTGAAAATTAACCATGTGAGGCCTTAAAAAAATAAGATATCAAAAGAAAAGTTGGTTTAGAACCGGAATCTAAAAGGATATAAATAGATCTTTAATAATTCTTGAGTTACAGGCATGCTAACTTCGTGCAAAGTACTTTTTCCCCATTTTTTAACTTTCACTGTTGCCATATAAGTCAACAAATATTACTAATAGACCTACCAATTTCAGTGTAAAAATAAAACCACGATGCTGCCATCTTTCTAAAGTAAATTTTACCCCCTATCATTGGGCCCCAAATCTCAGGTGAAAATTGTAATTTTGACCCCCCTCTACAAAATAATGGATTACTCTGTAGATACACATCATGACATGTAATATTTTGGCTCTAATCACTATTTATGTTTGTCTGTCTTCCAGAAAAATATTAACAAAACCACAAATTTGAACTGGGGAAGTTTATGAAATATGGTTGATTTGACATGGAATGTCTCTATAGCATTTAATATAAAATATATTACTTTATACTCAGTATACTCATTAAGCAAATATAAATAGGTGAGCCAGTTTATTCATCTGTTTATCCCACAGACTTAACAAGTGCCCAATGCATCCCTGCCCCTCTGGCCACACCAATCCCAGTCAGTGATGACCCACAGAGTCCCTCACAGAACCCAGTTGTGCCCCAAGACATGCCAGAAAGCCCAAGCCAGGAGCCGTCGGGGCGGGTCCCATACTCTGTGCCTGTATCTGAACACATGGGTGAATGTGTGATGAATGAGGACACCTCGTGTCTGGACACCTTACTGGAAAGTATTCCCAAAGGAGCTGAGGTCAGCGTGGTGAGTGTAATGGGAGAGCTGCAGGGAGGGACAGTTGGACATTGTCGCTCAATACTGGATTGATCACTGTAAAAGAACCTAATATTTGCTTGTCTCTCCATCAGAACCCAGTTCAGGGGGCAATTCCCACTAACCTACCAAATACTGCTGTGGGTTTGAGGCCCCCATATTCTCCGGGTCTCCCAGCCTCCTCGGCTCAGCTCACAACTCAGTTTTTCAACTCTGCTGTCAGTCCGCTCACCTCACTGGATCCTTTCTCAGTGCTGGGTCAAAGCGAAGCCTCTTCCCAGACGATGGACTCCCTTGGCTCCTTTAGCTCTGGAGCTGGAGACACTGCAGGGAAGGGCGGGTCTGGATCACTGAGCACGGGAGGACTGGATTCCCTCTCTGAGTACACACTTCCTGGTAAGGGTTTTAACTGACTTGGTGTGTTACTAGCGTTCAAAAGTCTGGAAAGAAATTCATACTTTTATTCAGCAAGGATGCATTAACTTTATCAAAAGTAAAGGCATGTATAACACTACAAAATATTAAAAATTTTAAGAAATGCTTTTTATTCATCAAAGAATCATGAAAAAAAACTAGTTTCTTGGTTCCAGATATATATTAATCAGCACATCTGTAATCAGCATATATAATAATATTTTTTTTCTTGAAAAACGTTTTGCCATCACATGAATAAATTACACTTTGTAATATGTTTTTATTTATCACAATATTTCTGTATTTTTTTTGTGTGTGACATTTTTGCCTATGAGATAGAATAGTATAGAGAACTGAAAGGAAGCAAAGTGGGAGAGAGAGAGATGGGACAGGATCGGAAAAGCTACCCGAGCCGGGACTCAAACTCGGGTTGCCCGAAGCGTAACCGCGCTACATGTCAGAGCGCTGCCCACAAGGTTATTGGCTCTGACAAATGTTACTGTTTTTACTGTATTTGATCAAATTAATGCAGCCTTGGTGATCATGAAACTTCTTTCAAAAACACACACACAAAAATTACTGACTAAACTTTTGAACGTTAGTGTACCTGTATTTAAATAATGCAGAAAATATCTTCTCATGATAATAATTTGATATTGATTAATTTTCCTTTCCTTACTAATCTTAGGTGGACGAATCTCTCACAGTTTCATCCCCAGTTTGCGTAATCATCATGCCGCCAATGCAGTGAGTCTTAACTGTTTTGTTCTTCAGTCTTACTTATGAAGACTTCAAGGTAGTAAAGTTCTTTAAATGTTCATGGGGTCATTCCGTGTCATCTAATAATACCATAATTACATGATTAACACCATCATTTTTTTGTCTGGTGAAAGAAATGCATAAATGATGGAGAAAATAAATATACATCCATGAAATGTTATATTTTGGCTGAGTAATCTACTATTTTGTTAGAGGGGGGTCAAAATGACAATTTTCACCTGATATTTGGAGCCGAATTATAGGGGGTAAACTTTAGAAAAACTTTAGAAAACTTACTTTAGAAAGATGGCAGCATCATGGTTTTATTTCAACAATGCCTAATAGGTCTATTAGTTAAATCTGTTGATTTGAGCTATCTTTGTTGCATTATATGGCAACAGTGACAGTTAAAAAATGGTAAAAAGCACTTGTGTTTTTTTGCCCCAAGTTTGCATGCCTGTAACTCAAGAATTATTAAAGATGCATCAATATCCTTTTAGATTCTGGTTCTTAACAAACATTTATTTTAGAATCTTCATTTTAAGGGCCCTACTGGTATATGGTTTAATCCCAGAGATATGGAGATCTTAATGCAGCTCCATGAGTAAATTGGTTAATTGTACACATTTTCAGTGGTCAAAAACCAAATGTGGGTCACTTTGCATAAAGTTGATATTTTTTTATTTTAAAGAGGAATATCTGAACAACATGTTTAAACTAGAAATGTATCTTCTCAAAAAGTATTAAATATATCTCAATATGGTTTTAGATTTTTTTTTTTTTACCTTTCTTTTGCAATCTTCATTTTCAAGACCCTATATGGTTCAATCTCAGAGATATGGGGATCTCAAAGCAGCTCCATGTTCAAATTGTTGAATTTGACCAATTTTCAATGGTCAAAAACCAAATGTGGGTAACTTCAATAGCTGATACATATAAAGAGGAATGTCTGAAGAATAAATAATACCGTACTGAAATGTATCTTGTTTCCTTCTATCAAAATAATTGCATACAACAACAACAAAAAATTCTGAAGTTTACATGTCTGTAACCCAAGAAGTGTTAAAGATATCTTGTCCCTATTAAACCTTTTTTTTTTTTTTTGGAATCCTAATTTTTTCCTAATCCTAAATGGTTTCAATGTGGTAATGTGTAGTTACGATACTGTGTATTTGAGCTTTTGCTAGCTTCAGAACCTGTTAAAATGTCCTTTCTTTCAAATATCCCTGAAACTGATTAAAATATAGATTCTGTTAAATACACTTTTGAGAGCAATTTAAGTGACCGACATTTGTTTTTTGACCACTGAAAATGTGTACAATTGACCAATTTACTCACAGAGCTGCCTTAAGATCTCCATATTTCTGGTAGTCAACCATATAGGGCCTTTAAAATGAAGATACCTAAAGAAATGTTTATTAAAGACCAAACTATAAAAGGATATTAAGATATCTTTAATACGTTTAGTGTTACAGGCATGCAAACTTGGGGCAAAAACACGAAGTGCTTTTTGACATTTTTGAACTAATCCATTGGCATATAATGCAACAAAGATAGCTAAAGTCAATCTATAATAATGATGCTTCCATCTTTCTAAAGTCATTTTTACCCCCCTGTAATTTGGCTCCAAATCTCAGGTGAAAAATAGGTGTTGCTTTTTTCCAGAAAAATATTAACAAAATTTGAGCTGGGGAAGTTTCAGAAATTAGTTTGATTTAATACGAAATGACCCCATAATTGTTTGCAATCACCTTGTCAGAAATCTGTCGTTTGCTGCTTGCAGAATGGCCCAGTCGGTACCAATCTTTCTCTGCTGTCACGAAACCCTTTGGCTGCCACACATGAGTTCAGACAGGCCTGTAATGCTTGCTACAGTCGCATAGGTACTGTATCCCTTAATGTGTGATATGAAAAAAGGTACATATCGGAACTATTCCTAAACATGTTATACCGTTCTGAAAGGGGTGGATTTTTCTTTCTCTCTCTTAATTAGGGCCTCGGGTCATGGACTACCATTATCAGCCTGATGCAGCGCATCGCTGCAAGAGAGATGTGCTGCTCTGTCGCCTCAAATCCTCTGACGACCCCACCTGGAAAAGGGTGCGACCCCGTCCAGCTCGTAATAACTTTCTTGGGGCGTTTGTTCTCTGTAAAGGTATGGCTCTGTTTATTAGTCAAGTCACCTTTATTTATATAGCGCTTTTTACAATACAGATTGTATCAAAGCAGCTTCACAGTGATAACATGAAAATAATAAAAAAAACAATTTCATCATCGTCCACCTTAAGGCAGATCTATAATATTGTTGAATATTAAATGTCCCCAACTAAGCAAGCCAGAAGGCAAGGCAACAGCGGCAAGGAACCAAAACTCCATCAGGTGACAGAATGGAGAAAAAACCTTGGGAGAACCCAGGCTCAGTCGGGGGCCAGTTCTCCTCTGGCCAACTAGCTAACAGTGTATGGTTATGATTCAGGAGCATTACAGGTCAGAAGTCAGAATGAATCAGAGTATTTGTCCAGTTCCGGTTGGTTGTAGTCGGAGTGGAGAGGAGGAGAGACTGGTTGACACTTCAGATCTGCGGCGTCGTCGTGTCCTGGCGCTGGTCCTTCATCAGATCTGGATACGGCCTGGTTCCGGTGGACAGCGGTAAACCTCGGGATAGACAGAGAGACTAATATTAGCGTAGATGCCATCCTTCTTATGATGTACCAAGTACATCAGGATTTACGGGAAGTGTTCCCGGTCCCGGCTGTTCTAAACTATGTAGCCTAACATTGAATTTTAGAAGTTATTAAAGACTGTGTATTGGATAGATGTTTCAGTTAGGGGTGCACAATATACTATAATGGTAGTGGCCATTGTCAGCGTTGTTTTGTTATCAGTTTTGTCCGATTTTTCTTTTTTTTCTTCCCATTCAAAAAAAAAAGGTACCTAATGTTTTATAAAAATATATACATAATTAATGATTCTGAATATCCAATGATTTCGTTTTTTTGTCATCATTCTGTCTTTGCAGAAGTACAAGAGCGTCAGGAGTGCCAGTATGGTGAAAACTGCACTTTTGCCTATTGCCAGGAGGAGATAGATGTGTGGACCCAAGAGAGGAAGGGAGCTCTAAGCCGTGAGCTTCTGTTTGACCCTCTGGGCACCAATGAACGACGGGCCCTCAGTGTCACCCGTCTCCTTCAGCTCCATATGGGCATGTTTATGTTCCTCTGTGAGGTAATGTGCGCCTTCATGTTTAACACTTTTCTCACACCTAAGAAATGTTACATTGTTGTTCAGAAATGCTAAGTTGTTATTCTGGCCCCTGCTTTTCTGTAGGAATGTTTTGACAGTAAGCCTCGTATCATTAGCAAGCGAAGCAAAGAGAATCTCGCCGTGTGTTCCAACCTCACTGCACGACATCCCTTTGACGATAACAAGTGAGTCATCGCCTTCCGACTTCTGTCTTTTTATCTCTCGCTGTATTGAGATTTGGTCACTTAAGTGCTGCAAAATCATATTAGTGATCCATCGCATTTTATCTCCTCTCACGTTTCTCTTATAATGCCGTCAGGTGCCTGGTGCACGTGGTTCGCTCAGCAAACGTGCGCTACAGTAAAGTACGCCCTCTTCACCCACTCTGCCAGTTTGACGTGTGCCGGCATGAGGTGCGATATGGCTGCCAGCGGGAGGACAGTTGCTCTTTTGCACATTCAGTCATAGAACTCAAGTGTTGGGTGCTTCAGCAGGACACAGGTACAAATAAATGCTGTCTTCATCATGATCATATGATACTTTTCAAAAACCTTAAAAATATATTTTCCAAACTTTTTGTAGTGTAGGGGCATTACTGTAATTTTCGGTGCTGTTTTTGCTCCACACTCTGCTTTTATCGGTCTTTGACTCAGACAATTGCTGATAATAATAATAAAATGAGTTTTTGTTTGTGCTTTATTTGTTACCCGTCAGGTATTACCCATGAGGAAATGGTGCAGGAGTCAAAGAGACACTGGCACCGATTGGAACAGAATGCTCAGAGACAGAAGGTGAGGCTTTAACAAAAACAACACTGCCGTCTCACAAACTAAAAATCTAATCCTTTTATTTGATTGCTTTTTGTTGGTTCAAGTCTGGTTTGCCAAATAAGTCTCTTTCTTCACCCTCGTCTTCAGCCCATGCTCGGGCCGCACCAGCCCACCGGGAGCAGCGGTAACAGCAGTGCTCATAGCGGAAGTTCTGTGGTCTCTGGAGGGATGGGAGGAGACTGCATCGGGGGCGGAAGCACAGGAGGAGGACTAGTAGGATGCGGTCGAGGGCGCGGCCTGAATCTGAAGATGAAGTTCGTGTGTGGACAGTGTTGGAGGGAGGGCCAGGTCAATGAGCCAGACAAGTCACTGAAGTACTGCACTGCCAAAGCCAGGCACAGGTTAGCTTCCCTTATTCAAGAAGGCATCATCTTACCGCCAGGATGCTCGATACTTGCTCATCAAAAATTGATGTGCCTATAAGGTTTACTGGAATGGTTATAATGTGACTGCTTTTATTAGACACAGTAGACCGCATCTTTGCTAATGGTTCTTGGGGTAATTATGGTATAATGCTGCTTTTTGCTTTTTCTGTTGCTTTTCCCAGCTGGACAAAAGAGCGCAGGGTGTTGCTAGTGAAATCGTTTGAAAAGAAAAAGTGGGTGGTAGTGCGGCCGCTGCCTTTTTCCCGTACCTACCCCCAACAATATGATGTAAGTCTGTCCTTTGTTGATTAAATTGTGACCGCAAACAGAAACTGTTATGTCAGGTTCTTCAGATAAGCAGGTTGTAGTTCTGACTGAGCTGCCGTGCTGTTCTTATGATCTGTTAAACATCTGTTAAACATAATATTTATGATAATGGAAGTTCTTATGCCTATGGTTAATTAAATATAGGCTGCATCCGGAATCGCATACTTCTCTACTATATAGCGGGCGAAAGACAGTATTTGATAAAAGAAGTGTTTGTATTCACTGTACTCATAAAAGAGTAGGCAAGAAATGCACAGATGACCTGCTTCTTCTGACGAAATTCTGAAGTGTGCATACTATCCCATAAGGCCACGGGAGAGGATTTGTGAATGGCATTGAAACGATGCAACTGACGCTGGTCGGTTACATGATAATGACGACATGGTGAATGTAGTACGTCCAGATTACATTCATACTATATTGAAGATACTCTTTTAGCAGTCACAAAGTACTTAGTTAATCTTTTGAGTAGGTGTTTATTTTGAATATGCGGTTTCGGACGTAGCCATATTTTCTTTTCTATTATAGTTTCTATCAACAACAAATGGTGTTTTTTATGTAATGATTCTGTTCAGACAGAGATAACAGGTTGTTGAATACATATTCTAACAGCAAAACGTACATGCTGTGCTTTTAAATAAGACCACACTAACAGGCAAAAATGTAAAGAATATGTAATAGAGTATGTATATAGCTAAATGAATCTCTAGATTTATTTTCTTTCTAGTTAACTGAGTGATTACATGTTACATCATATATCTCAGTAAGTTGCACTGTTTTATTTTTTGATATTCTTTCATGTTTTTTGTGTGCTGCACCTAGTAGCAAAGTGGAAGATTTGATCGCTTCAGTGATTCGTCGTGCCACAAAAAGCGTTAAAACTGAATTCTTTGTTTAAAATTCTTGATATAATTGACTTTATGATATGAAAAGTCTCAGTTTTCAAAGCGCAATTATTGGATGGCAGGTAATCACTGGATAATTTGTGCATCGACTGAAAACAGCATAGACTAAAAGATCACTTCTTGCGATTAAAATGAAGATCGGTTAAATCTGGAAATTTTCAACCCAGCCCTCATTATCATAATTTATGTAAAATCTTGGGTGCAACATCCAATAATGTTTTGGAAATTATGTTTCAGCCTCTCACACAGCACTTTTTGTTAAATATCAAGCTCAATTTTAATGAAGCACTAATCTTAACTTGATCTTTTCTGGAGAGTTTAAGCCCTGGAAGAGTTGCCAGTGAACAATTGAAGAGTTGGATCATTGTTTCCATTTTAAAATGACTTAAATTAACTGAGAAATTTGAGCATTGTTACATAATCTCTATGCACCATTTCTGCTTGCAGATGTGTGTTCATGTCATGAAACAGAAGAAGTGCCACTATATTGGGAACTGTTCTTTTGCACACAGTTTGGAGGAGAGGGATGTGTGGACCTATATGAAAAACAACAGCTGTGAGAAAACCACTTCCTTCAACTAGATAATTCAGAGCTTAACTTAATACAATTGTTTTGTGAGTGTGGTGCAGTCATGTTAGTTTAATCAATTTAATATGTTTTAACACAAGCTGTGCATCTTTCTGTACTTTCTAAGTGAGAGATATGCAGCAGATGTACGAGATGTGGCTATCGTTGACCAATCAGAACCGGCGTGCAGACGGCACTCTCATGACTCCACCCCCAGAGGAAAAACAGATCGCCATGCCAACTGACTATTCTGAGTCAATGGTGGGTGGCTGCAGAGGATTGATTTGTCATGATTTGTTTGTGTGATTTAAGTGGCCTGAAAATAAAACGCTCGTGTTCTAGTTGTTTTTAAACTTTATTATCAGATTTAAGGCAGTTTACTCCAAGAGCAATAACTCTGAAGATGATAACTATATTCACGTCCACGCCAATTAACAATATCGTTCTGTTTATTCTTAGTTTGTCGTCTACTGCTTTAAATGCTCGAGCTCTTTAAAGCAGGATGGATTCTGATTGACTGTCAATGTTTTTATTGTTCATCACCTGGAATAAATCATTCTGAAAGTGATTCCATTGATTCCTCTGTGCCGTTATCATTATATTTTTGGTGTGAACTCTTGCTGCTTTTATATTTAGAACTATATCTTTATCGTCTTTGGTTATATTTGCAGTCCTTGGTGTGAATTATCCATGTTCTTTCTGACAGGTTGGGCGACGGATGTCTGGTGGTGGAGGGGATCTGTGACCTGGGCCGAAGTCTTCCTGTTCAGATATCAGCTTCTAAGGCCCTTCCCCATTCTTTCAGTGCCACTTTGGGAAGTACCAGGCTCCGTTGCCCTTCAGGGCAAGAGCTCATGACTGTAGGACTAACACACTGATTGTTACCACATACACACACACACACACACCACGTGCTATTTCACTCATTATCAAACACATGCACCCACTCACTGACATGACACTTGGCACAGGCTTGTAGGGTGTCATGTATGTGAGTGCACACTGGTACTTTTACAGCTAACTCAAGTAAGGGCAGTTTTTATGTTCCTTAAACGCATTCATGAGGAGTTGATGATGTTCCCACAGTGCTTTTTTTAAACTTAAACCCAAAACCAAATGGATCTTCCTGACTCAAATCAAAGCACATGTCACGAAGGCCACTCGTGTTTCAGTCAAGTATGTGGTGTCAGATGGCAGATTTTGTCTGAATTTATGAAGTGGTGCTTAACTCGGTGTTCCTGCCATATTGGTAGAAGAGTTTGAATGTACAGCCAAAAGTGGCCATTTACAAGAAATTTGAGATTTGTTCAGATGTCGAATGTATTTGATGCACCAAGGCAATTAATTATGGAGTAAGTAAAAAGCACCCCAACAACACCCGTGTAGATGCTTGCATAACACCAGTCACAGATCTTGCACTGACACGCACTCATTTCCTCGTTCTTGCACTGAGTGACAATTTGGCAGTGCTTGATAAAGAGTAGGAATGAATGCACATGAAGGCTGTTTGTCTGCAGTCTGGAGTGATCTGACAATTTGGATTGAAACGTTTTGTATTAATTTTTTTCTTTGATTGATTGACGGTTGGAATATGCTCCCGTGTTTGTCTCGTTCGAGCTATTAGATTGGGATTTTATGTGCGTAATCTATAAAACCCATAAACATTCATCTAGGAGACTCCTGTTCAATGCGGCCCAGTAGCTCATTCGTTTTGAATGTTTAACATTTCATAATAGGCGCATGAACGGAGACATATTAGCAAGAAATTAGGCAAAAGAGTTCTACTTGCCCTGCCTATGCCTAGTTATATTCAAAATAAACTGTCAAGACATGCAGTGCTACCCTTAGTATGCCTTGTCCTAACTTTCAGTGGACTTGATATATATATATAAATATATATATATATATATACACAAACACACACACACACAAATATATCTACTATATTGGCATACTACTAATGATTATTGATAACTTAGCAGTTAAGCTTAATTAAGTATAACCTTACCTTGTAATGATTACATAGAACTTCTTGTTATTGAGCTATGCTATATGACATGTATTGCTGATTAGATGGTTAGTGATTTTTTTTCCTTATGAGTCACTACAGAAGTGTCTGTTTTGTGAGGTCTAGATGAGAATCTGCTGCCCTAAACTGCCTATAAATGTAATTGAAGCACCCTGAAATGGTTTGTTGGAGAGAGAAAAAAAATAGAATCAAGTTTGTACCTTGTTGCTTTGAATTTCGGGGTTTAAATGACATGTGAAGGAGCAGATTTGGGCCTGGTAGCAGATTCCAGCTGGTATGGAGATTGACATTCTGGAGTGACCTAGTACGCTTTACCGAGGGATCATATTATTACTACTGCTATTATTATGATGATGACAGTGATGATAATGATTGTCATTATGAATACTTCTATCTTCCTATATGCTATTGATATATGTATATGTTAATTGCTATGTATAACACTTTAAATATATGTATCCATGTATGAATATAATACTTAACAGTGAATTATGTCTACGTATGCTTAGTGAGCTGTCCAGAATAGAGGAATTGAGATCCTAGGGTAGTTATCGATCTTTTTTTTTTTTTTTTTTTACCTAAACACAATGTTGTAAGCGACGCCATTAACGTATAGTGTCATGCTTTTGTGGTGTGTTTTAGTTGGTCTGTTTTCTGAAACTTGGGATCTCTTGTATGAGGGTTTTTAAAGTGGTTGTAGTAAAGAGACCTCTTTAAAAACGACATCCCGTAGAAAATTCCCTCTGCACCATATATTCCTGATCATTTTGATTGGATTCTCACAGCGCTATACTGTGACGGAACACAAAGCATACATGGATATTTGTTTGTCTGCATAGCGCCTTATACATTTATATACAATTATAAATACCTTAACAAATAATCCTACTCTTTCAGTATAATGATATAAACACTCTTAGACAATTTGTTTAAGGAAATAGGGGAGGGAAGTGTATCGTAAATGTTCTCTCAGTGACAATGGAGTCTGGTTCTGCACGTAACTCGCATCTAAAATATTCTGAGGAACATAATCATGGTAGAGCTGAGGTAGTGTGCTTAACCATAGAGAGAAAGGGAGAACAACCTGAGAACCAAGATGCTCAGTTAACTCTCTCTTGCTCCAATACGGGATGAAGTTGGCAGTCATATTCATATAGTCATATTCATATCAAAGGGTTAATACTGCTGGCCATTGACTATCTGAAGGCTGCAGTAATGGTCATATACCCACCATCCTCATCCTCCACTTGCGTTTATTTTATCACAGAACTGGAACGTTCTGGGCTTTCTGGACAGACACCAAGAAGGATTGCCCATTTTAAAATGAACTTTGTGTGTCACACTTTCTGGATGGAGTGTAAACCATAAATATGTTGTTCATAATCCACGTTCAGCCTGAAAAGACAATGTGGGATTTAGCAAATGTTGGATTATATCGGTTGACACTTTTCTGTTAGGATGGCTTTATTTTTCACCTGCATAGATAACCAGTGAAAATCAGGAGTTTGAAAAAAGGAAAAGGTAAAACAACAATGCCTCTTTTTGTACTGTATTTTTACATTTGTTTGTTTTGTTTCTCCTTTTTCTCCCTGGTTGGAAGTGATATATTGATCACAGTGGACCAAATCTCATGAAAGTGTTTAACAATAAATAGACTGTTTTAGAAAATGTGTGAGATGTTATTGCTTTTTATTGCATTACTTTTTAGACAATGTTGAATCAAAATTAAGAGTTGTGACTTTCAATATGTTAGTTTTGAGGTTATCTATATCCTACTGTACTGAACAATAACTAAATGTATTTTAGAAAATGCGTTTAAAATTTACAGTATCTCCGTGGGAATGGACTACAAATATTGATGACTCATCCTGCACTATATAGGTTTTTATGTCCTTTTTCCCTAATTCATGGGTTTCATGTGGTAAACAAGGCCTCCTTTGCCAACCAGTCATTTTTACCAGGTTCGTACTAATGTAGTAAGACAGTTTAATTTATGCCTTATTGATGATGCATCCTATGTGCAGGCAAGCAGATGAACCCACCAGAATATTAACGTTAAGCATTTTAGAATATCCAGTTGTTTTTAGTGATTTGAAATCATCAAATCCGCTGTATATGTATCACAAATGCCCAAAACTCGCATTTTGTTCACACATTTCCCCCGTCTTTTCTTAAGCTGATCTAAATATCTGTGGCTTGAAACAGATGGAAAATTGACCCCTGTCCTGCAGTTCTACTGCCATGGCCTAAAGTATTGGCAGTGACATACATTTTGTGTTTTGCAAAGTTTGCTGCTTCAGTTGTTGTGGTGTTGATTCACATTGTTTCTACATTATTGTGCAGAGTGATCTGATGAATTCTAAATAATTGCCTTTTTTTTTTTTTAGCCCTGGCACAACATGACCAGTTAACATTTCACTAATCATATCAGCACATGGGAAACTGTGAAGCAGAATGAAATCACTATCATTCTGCTTCCAATCATTTTGTTCTCGTTTTAGCAATGGTTACCTATAAAGAAAACATGCAGCCATCATTGCTTTGCATCAAAATGGCCTCACATGCAAGGAAACTGCTGCAAAGAATATTGCACCTGAAATAACCATTTACCGGATCATCGAGAACTTCAAGGAGAGAGGTTCAATTGCAGCGAAAAAGGCTTCAGGACGTCCCAGAGTGTCCAGCAAGGACCGTCTCCTCCTGAGGGGTCAGTTACAGAATCTTGTCACCACCCGTGCAGAACTTGTTCAGTCTGGACAGCAGGTGTGTGTGAGTGCATCCCACGCAAAGTGAGGCGATGACTTTTGAAGAACAATCTGGTGTCAAGAAGGGCAGCAAAGTAGCCACTTCAAGCCCGCTTCTGATTTTTTGTGACGCATGGAAAATTGATTGTCCGGAGAAGAAAAGGTGAACGCTACTATGAGTCCTGTGTTGTGCCAACAGTGAGGCATCCTGAGACCATCCGTGTGTGGTTGCTTTTCTTCCAAGGGAGGCTCTCTTACAATTCTGCCCATAAACACTGCCATGAATAAAGACTGGTATCAAAAGGTCCTGCAAGATCTTCCAACAAGAAGGGGCATCATGTCACAAGGCAAGAATGATAATGAAGTTGCTCGGAGTCAGAAGTCATTGCATTAAAATTTGGGATCCGTGGCCAGGCAACACCTCAGATCTTAAACTCATAGGGAACCTGTGGTCAATCCTCAAAAAGGCGAGAGGACAAGCAGAAGGCCACAAATTGTAATCGACTCCAGAGCACTAATAAGACAAGAATGGATCGTCATCATTCAGGATTTGGCCCAGAAGCTGCAGAGGTCACGAAGAAGAGTTAACACAGCTAAATATCAACTCTTTGCATATAGGCTATTGAATGTGTTTGTCAATATAGCCAAGAATACTTGTTTTCCATTAAAGGCTTACCAAACGTGTACAAATGATCTACAAATACTGAAGCAGCAATCTTTATGACACAAAATGATGTCTCTGCCAATCAAAGCCATCGGTAGCGGGGCATAAGGTGGTGTGACTGGTGACGATTCAAGACCATAGACTGTAAAACAATTTAAAAAAGGCCCAACCATCCCCCATCCAAAAGAACGCGATTTCAACATCTCTGAGCCAGACACGTGACGTGAGTGAAAATTATGACAAGCAAGTAGAACTGGAGTAGAAAATTACTACTTACGAGTAGTAAATAGTATGTCCGGGTTGGTATGCAGTATTCATGGAACATTAGAAGAGTAATACTAGGCCTATTTTAAACTTTTTTTAACAACTGTGTTGTTTAGTACGTAGTAGGTCAAAAGAATATAGAGGTCAAAGATGACATTTGTATTAGCATGGAAACCATACTGTCTATGATGGAAACATACTACACACCTGCGTCCATGCGACATGCATTTCATCAATAGGCAGTTCGTAATGAATACAATAAATACTCTCATGACATTTATATAACTAGCTACAGACTAAGCTAGTTATATAACTAACTACAGAAAGTAGACTACAGGTTATTTTAAAAAAGTGAGAAGACCTTTAATTTTTTTAACTCGACATAAATGTCTGACTCTCTGTCGCTGGTAATGTGAATGACACTGATAGCGCCGTTCAAAAAGGATTTTTTTGCCCACACACTTTCGTAACACTCACTGACACATGTTTTAGCCTTAGATAACTTGTCTAGATCTCTATTGGCTCGCGGAGTGAGGACACACAGCTGAAATGACCAATAAGCTACCGCGCCTCATTGAATATGAATCAACAGGCAGACTGAAACGATATTCATTGGTCGAAACGTTCAACCTGAGGTGGGACCATGGACTGTAAGGGTGGGACTAGTTAAGTAACTTCGTGGTTAGGAGAGACCTTGTGACCGCGATAAAAAGTTTTCAGAATTCTCAGTGTTGCATCAAATTACTCTTAATGCGAGAGACAATTTGATTGACTGAAAGTTTTTTGATTAAGCGTCTCCGGCATCCAGCTTTTTTCCCCAGGTGTTGATACTGAAACTGTTTTGACATGTCTTCAGAAATTCCGGAGATATTCAAATCCTTGCTTGAGTACCCCTTCTCTGTCCCCTCGATTGATGACAGTGGTAAGACTTTCTCTATTGGCTCAATACATTTAAATCGGGACTCTCTTATTAACCTGTATTCCCACTATATGAATGAAGTAGCCTAATCTGTAATTGACATGGCGCAGATTTGTACTTGTGACATTATACTACGTCAGGCATTACGTAGATCAAGTGATTCTTATGACGTGAATTGATTGAAATGCAGCTTTTCTTATGAACGTGAACTTTTTTTTATACTGTGTATTGAGAAATTGTTTACTAACATCTGTTCTTGGCTGCATTACATTACTAACAGTGTCTAGATATTTCCAATTAAACTATTAATATTATAGCAAAAATGCCTTAACCTAGTTTTCCCCTCTTCCTCAGTTGGGGCCTGTTCCAATTTACATATTTATTTATTTATTTAGCAAATTATCCTAATCCATGAGTCAATGCATCTTGGCAGCATGTAGACTGTCTTTTATAAAGGTTTCTGTAAAGATTACATTTACTGGTGTAGCAATTAATTGCATAAATATAATGCAAACATGAAACACTTTTTATTTCACTAGGAGAAATTATGAAAAGCCCAGGCATATTCAGAAAGATATGATTTTGTCATATATATATTAAGACATGCAACGTGGGACTGATGTTTTAAATGTGATGACAGATTATTTTAGGTATTAATTAAACGTGCAAATAATATAAATGTGGGCTACACCATGCAATCACTGTTCATTTGTAGTGTATTCTATGCAAGACATCATATAGAACAGATCATGCAATATGACCGAATAACATAAATTGTATTTCACATGTCGTAAACCCAAGGGCAAGATAATTACAACCTCATTCTACACGTGAGACATGCGATATTTTCCCTATATCTTTTCTGCTTTGCGATTGGTCTGTTTGCACACTAACGTGCCATGAGTGCACGTGCGAGGCCATGTGCCAATACCCACTATACAGGCTGGGTGGGCTGGATAAGAGACTGGCTGTTCTCCCGCGAGACATGAGCTCATTAAGTGCAATGACCGAGCATATTATTGTTTATTATTATGTTAATCCCTGACACAGTTTTGTTATTACTTATTACAAGGCTTAAAATGTTTGAAGGTCAATTGTAAAATGAATTGATTTGGAATAAATTGGTCTATTAATTACAGAAGCGTAAAAGGCATGTCTTAAAGTTGTATGTGGCATATATGCACATACTATTATATATCGTCAGTGTATCTATATGGGTCTCGTGACACTTTTTCTAACATCAGTGAAAAATATAACCGTTTTGACCGCCGACCAATGAGGAGTCGCTTTTGAAGACAACTAACCTTCACTTTACGCACAGACACGCCCCTGTGTCGGCACGTCTACTTAATTATTCATGAGACCAGAGCCACAACCAACCTATCCGCATCGAAAAACAGGGGTTTTTTTCTTCAAAAGGGGCGGAGATATTTAAACACTTTTGTGTCTAACTGGAAAATCGGGTCAAACACAGAAATAGAGTCTGTGAATAGAAAGGTGTCGACTGGCGAGGTGATTTAATTTTTCCTCCCTCGTACCTAAGGTATTGAAGAAATTTTAATATTTCTCCTAATTAAACCAGGGATTTGAAGTCGCTTTTAAAGTTAAGCTATTCTCACGCACTGTCCGACGCGTCGGTAAAAATGGACGCGGAGCCTATTTCGGTCACGATGGACTCAGGCACTGATACTCCGATTGCCTTCCCAGTAGTTTTAAAGAAAATCATGGAAATTCCTCCACCGAATCTTCTGGAAGGCGATGATGGTAAGTGCCTCTGTCTGCAGCAGTCGGGCGCACGGTCGCTGCTCTCGCTGCATTGCAGAATTATTATCGTCAAATGTATCCTGTATGTTCATACAACGACAGACCAGGTAACATCGCCTCTTTATGTAAGTACAGAACATGTTTTTGTGCTATTTACAACTTGGTTCGCGGCATTAAGATGTTGCAAACTCAAAAACTGGATGGAACCATGATGTCCGCTTCCTAAATGAATCGTGCAGCCCGATCTCAGTTGGTTAAATAACGATTCGTCACTTTAGTACTATTTAATGTACATGCATATTATTTAGATGTTATAAAAAGTTATTTTTGTATGCTGAATCTTGCATATAGCAAACTGAACTAACATAACATGAAATTAAAGGGATAACTTAGCTCACCCCACAGTTTGTCATAATTTACTCACCCCTATGTTGTTCCAAATCTGTATGAATTTCTTTCTTCTGTTGAACACAAAATAAATATTTTGAAGAATGTTGGTAAACAGGCAGTTGACGGCACCCATTGACTTCCTTAGGATTTTTTTCCTACTATGGAAGTCAATGGGTGCCGTCAACTGTCAGGTTACCGACATTCTTCAAAATATCTTCTTTTGTGTTCAATAGAATAATGAAACTCACAGTGATACGGTAAGTGATGACAACATTTTCGTTTTACTGATACAATTCCCCTCCCCCTAAAATTGCAGTTATATTATCTACAAAGTAACAGACCTTAAAAATCTCTCATCACATTGATTTTCTCAGGTGAACCTTTGTTGCCCGTTCTAGATACTTATTGTGTGTTTGATATCCAGTCTTTCTAATGTAAGATCTGGGATTTGAACAACATATTTTGCCTGTCACAATTAGTTTATTACGGTAATTTTGATATTGCAGAAAATGATAAAGAGAAACTCTTTGAGGATGTGGACTCTGGAGGGATCAGTGGAATGGGACCATCAGCCGCCTTAACGCCTGCCATCTGGGAAAAGACCATTCCGTATGATGGCGAAACCTTCCACCTGGAATACATGGATCTGGAGGAATTTCTCATGGAGAATGGCATTTCTGCCTCAGAGGATGAGGGTCAGCAAAAGAGTCTTGGGAAGGAAAATTTACAGCTGACAACTGAAAAACCGACCTCTACAAGCGAAACAACCCCAGCAATCTCTCTTATGCCAGTCATGGAACTGGATCAATGTGAGGAGGAAGTGGTCACATTGACGGCATCCAGCTCTAGCTCAACAGACACTAAATCAGGTCAGCAGAACGAGAAACAGAACCCAATGTACTTTCTGTCACAACTCACTAAAAACCATTACATGGTTTAGCTTGTTTTTCATGATGATCTGACAGTAAGAGTCAACAATGATCAAGTGATGTTCAAACATTCAATTAAAATAACAAAAAATGTCTGGAAGTAAAAAAACATAACTAGATTTAGATTTCAGTTCATTGTTGGTATTTACAAATTCACTTTTCACCACAGATGAGGGCCGTGAGACACCAGAGCCTATTGATCCAGACGATATTGAGGTAGAGATCAACTTCGAGCCGGATCCCACAGACCTTGTGCTCTCCAGCATACCCGGAGGCGAACTGTTTAATCCCCGCAAACATCGCTTCTCCGAGGAGGAGCTGAAGCCTCAGCCTATGATCAAGAAAGCAAAGAAAATATATGTGCCCGAGGAGAAGAAGGTAAATACACTAAAGCTTGAACTAAAATTAAAATGTGAACAGAAAGTATAAATACTAATTCAAAATATTAATAAAAACTATAAGAGTATGCCAATGATACAAAAAAATTTTTTTGCCCGAAATACTACCTTAATATTGTATAACGTTACACTTGAACTCTGATCAAGAAAGCCAAGCCAGTGTTTGTGCCTGAGGCCCAGAACTGAATTTTACTGTTACACCCTAAACGTTCATTTGGTGCAAATTATTTTAGAGAGTGTCTCATGTAATTATACACTGCACAGCCAAAAAAAAAGTCGCTGTTTGGATTTAAATAGGCAAATGTGTAAGGGTCTATGACTGGTTCATTATTGAAGTGATTATGTTTCTAGCATGTTAAATGTTTGGCAACAGTTCTGATGGAGTGTGTAGCGTTTCATTTCTAAAACAACCATGTAGGAAGACACATCATGGCCATATTCCAGGATGACAATGTCAAGATTCATCAGTCTCAAATTGTATAAGAATAGTTGGGAGGGAGCATGACCTTAAATTCACTGAAAGTCTTTGGGATGTGCTGGAGGAGACTTTACAGAGTGATGGACTCTTACAATACAAGATCTTGACCAAAAATGCATGCACCTCTTTATGGAAATAACATCCCAACATTTTATTTCCATCAAGAGATGCATACATTTTTGGTCAAGATCTTGTATTGACAATGCAAGAGTCCAGCACTCTGTAAAGTCTCCTCCAGCACATCCCAAAGACTTTCAAGGAATTATCATCAAGTAGGTTTAGAAGAACTGTTGTAAACATTTGCAAAACAAAGAAACAGGCTTAATTTATACCAACACACTGTCATTCACAAAATAGAGAATTGTTTTCACAACATTTTTTATGTCCGTTAACTATTTCAGGACGACAAATACTGGCAGCGGAGGAAGAAGAATAATATTGCAGCCAAACGTTCACGAGATGCCAGACGGCTTAAAGAGAATCAGATCACAGTACGAGCAGCCTTCCTGGAGCGAGAGAACTCGGTGTTGAGGCAGGAAGTGGCAGAGTTACGCAAGGACTTTGGGCGCTGCAAGAACGTCGTGGCACGCTATGAAGCCAAATACGGGCTGATGTAAGAGACAATTGTGCACGCAGAGAATTTGCATACAAAATGCAAATTGCATTTGCTCATATACATATGCTCCCTCTCACAACACAGTAATGTAGGTCATTGTTACAAATGTGGAGATTCTCAACTTTTTCTCTTCTTTTTCAAGTGGACCAGCTGAAGACCTCTGAGACCAGCTGAAAATCAATTATTGATTTATTTGCATTGTCGAAAGGCAATAAATGAATAATGGTATGGAATGAAGAGGAGAAGACAGAAGATAAGTGAATGAATAATTGAGACTGTAAAGCTAAGGGATATATTATGAATCCTGTCAGCCACTCTTATCAATATAATAATCTTACTTTCAGTGCAACAGCATACCCAATATTTCCAATAGAGCTTTTAAGTGCTTCTTTTTGTGATGCATTGCGTTGTAGAAAAGGTCTCCCCCACCTTTTCTTGTTTTATGGTAGTTTTAAGGAATAATGTGCGATGGAAGTCACTGGTTTTTATTCTTAAAGAATGACTGGCATTGACTTCAATATACTTTCTTAAATATCAGTTTGTTTATCCCTGATAAAATGACATTGATTCTAAGAATTCCTTTTAAAAATTTGGTACATTTTACCACTATTCGGTGCATTTAAAAAAAAAAAAACGTTAAGCAGGTAATGTAAACTTATTATGTTTTTGTGCTGCAAAAAAAACTGTTAAATGTTTTGTCTGTCAGCAAGTGCTAGAATTCATCAAAAAATGTACTGGAAATATGTGCACTGTTGTATATCTGCAAAACTTGACAAATATTTACAGTAGATGGAGTCTTTCATAATAACTCGTTAGATCTCCTAAAATCATACCTTGTTTACTGGTTCACCCTTTCTGGGACTCGTGGAGGTCACTTTATGTACAGAAATAACCCTCTGTGCATGTGACGGATCTTGTTTCTGTTTGGAACTCAGCAAAACAAATGAAGTGCTGATATAGGAGGGGTTTTTCTTTTCCATATGTATCATATGATGTATATATTTTGTTTTAGATAACTTCAAATATTTCACAAAAAATGGTTTCGCAGTGTGAACCACACCGTTCATAGCTCAGAGTCAACAAGGATCCATAAGTGTCTTCAGCGGAGTGCCTGTTTGTAAAGCGCGCTAAAGTTACAAATCAGAAACCAAGCTCAAACCTCTTGAAAGGGCATCGGCCCCCTGCTCGCCACTGTCCTACTTTTTCAGGTACATATTTTGTGCAACTTGTCTCTGTCGTTTTGAAACATGTAGGGAGCTTTTCTAACAGAAGACTGCATCCTAGTGAGGATATGTTCTTCCTAGTCCAATCTAGAGTCCTCCTCAGCATTAAATGTTAGAATGAGACGGTCTAGTAAGTATCATGTTCACACAATTCATTTGTAATTTGAAATGTGTGCAAAGGATTTTGTGGGTAATTGGAGGACCTTAAGTATAAACTTGATGCATCCTTCAAAATTAGCTGAATAAAGAACGCTAAATGAAGGCTGCCTTCTTAAGGATCCTTTAAATCTAGATGTCCTTTGACAGCCTAGATATGCAGCCTTCCGATTGAGAAGCACCCGTAATAAAGGTTTCACAATATCTTGTGCTCACGGTTTATTGTTGTGAAGTGGAAATTAGGCAGACGTTTATTACCAGGTTTAATTTTGCATTACATGTGACCACATTTGTCGTTTTTCATGTTTTGTGGAAAGGGAATCTGATATGTAATGTAATCCTGACCAAAGTTAACTTTGATCAAAATGCTGAGGATAACATTTTCTGTAGCTCATATGACTCCATTTAAATCAGGTGTTTAAACTTTTTCATATCTGTGGTCTGTAGACACTCTTTAATGTTTCACTTACGGTTTGTCATTTCTCCTTGAGCTTCCTTTCTGATGAGTGTGAAATGTGAGATGAGGAACAACAATAAAATAAAATGGGGCTTAATAGCTGTTCTGAAAGGAATAGTGACGGTCTCTGCCTGTCATGAAGCATTTCTTCTAATCAACTAGAAAAGAACTCGGTTGCATATGTGAGATGCCAACTTTGTTGCAGTAACAAATCTTTGTTTTGTCAGATTTGAATGGTTTTCTAATTGTTATCGTTCTTTCTTTCTTTTTTTTGGAGGAAAGAATTTTCTTTGTAAGTCTTTAAAAAATGTTTGACTTGTAAATGTTTTCTCTGTGTCTTGTCTGTTTCATGTTGTACATATTATTAAAGAACTCAAAAACGTGTCACGTCATCTTAACAATATTTAACAGTGCATTTAAATCAGAAAATTATTTGATGCCTTAGAGAATTATGACTAACTGAATCTCACATTTCAGATGGTAGAGTGTTGTGTAACAGACAGACGGCAAAAAAAAAAAAAAAAAGTTGTATAACACAAAGAGGGAGGGGTTAAAAAAGGCAGCGTGATGCATTTTTCCATCTAGGTTTTTTTTTCTAAGGAGCGATCACATTTCAGTCGAAAATGACCTAACATTTACTGAATTACAACTCTCTCAATGCCTAACAAGGAACCTTTTACAAACGTAAAAAATGTAATAATAATAATGTCCATACAGAACAATCCCAAAATAAATCGTGTATTTTTTCTCCAATACATTCAACTGAAGATTACGTACAATTTGAAAATACTCTATCATCAATACATATAAATGTAATAGTTGATCATGTTAAAAGAAAGACAATAAAAACGACTATTGTGCTATGTAACACCACACCGGACCAGAAAACAGCAAATATAGCCCATTGCGATCAGTGATGCTGTAAACTGATCCCCAATTCTGACATATTTCAAGGGCTCGCGCTCGTTCTGACATGAATAACAAATTGCGGGCTGTCAGGACGGTGTAGTGTTACACTCCACAGTAAGTTCCTATTGCTTAGCTTTAATTACGGTCTACAGCCATTAACTAAGATTAACTTTGATTAGCAATACATTTATTACAGTATTTAATATTTTTTAACATTCATTGATAACGCTAGCTCAGGTCCATTGAATAATATTAAGATATACAACTTTTGATTTCATTTATGCATTAGGGAAACTTATTGTGCTACCATAAAATCTATATTGAATGTGTTCAATTTTGTTCTTATTCTTTCCTTCCTGTGACAGGGTGGCCCAGAGAGAAGCCACAAGAGTTTACGTTGAATGAAAGTGTATTTTGAAAAATATGCAATCTTACAACCTTCTAATCATAAAAATAAAATAAAATTCACTGGAATCCACTGCCTCTTTAATGTACTGTATCTTTTTGAGTGATTATAATCAAGGTATTCATCCTTCCACACATTCAATTATTTGAATGACTTCTTCAGGCTTATGGGATTTAAGTAGTTAAAGAATTACATGTCTGTTTACTTACTGGAATTTGCTCTGTTTTTTGAGAGAAGCACCAACACGTCAAAACATACAATTACTCTTCTAGCTGACCATGACAGCTAAGGTCACTGGGGTCACTCAAGCCCTTCTCCTACTTGCCCAATTCCTAATAAAAAAATTACTTTATTTTTTATCTTCAATCACTAGAGAATAATGACGAATATTGTATGAACCTCTAGCTGAGGTAAAGAACAACTTAGAATGTTTTGGGTCAGTTTCCTGATCAGAGCAAGAGCTCGTCCAACTCCAACCTTGAAGAAGCCATGTGTGCGTGCATTTCTGGTACTCTTTTGTACAGGACCTGACGTTCATTAGGCGAACAGCTGGCACGCAGGGGAAGTGGGATAACCATCTGAAAGACAAACTGCAGCCTAGAAACCCAGATTGGAGACCTCAGTAGAAATATTTAAAGTTTATCTGTGCCTTAACCAATCAGCATCATTAAACCTGACGTGATGACGTAGCTTAGTGATTGTGTGAGTATAATTGCTGCTGTAATGAGTGTGTACGCAGAGATGCCTACGAACAAACTCCTTGCTGCGTGTGGAAGCTGACGAAACTGCAAAATATTCTTAATTTTCTTTAATTAATTGCATTTCTGACTCATGGTCTTCATTACTCATATCTGGTCCTTGGGTCTCTAACTGTAAATTTCCCTACAATAGCATCAAATCAAACAGAATAATCAACACTACAACATTTAAAAAAAAGGTTTTATTGTATCAACAAAATGGAAAACTCTTGCACTACTGCGACAAACAAAATCCCCGTTTCTTCACCTCTTCTTGAAGCCATATTTTTTTCTCTCATAGAAAAGGTCAGTCTTCGAGCTGCCGAGGTTCACGATCTTGGGGCAGCCGTCTCTCTGAGAAACAATGAAACAGACAGTTCTTCAGAAACTTCCAGTAATATAATAAAAAAACATGCATCCAAAACGCATCAGAATTACATTTTGAAAATTCAATATGAGAAGCAGTTACCCAAGTATTGAATGAAGGAAAATATGGTTACACATAAACATATGGATACTGGGCAAAATAGATTTCGTGCACTGATCTATATATAATGACTGGATAGCTCATGACGTTCTAAACTGCCACCAGGCAGTGAAGCCACCGGAAGTGTTCGAGCGGCCATCTTACGATTCCCTACCAGCAGAGGGCACCAACGGCCGTTATACAGAGATCGGTAGCTCCGACGGCACTTTTAAGATGACCCGCTGTGCAGCATACAAGTGTAAAACGACGTTCACAAAAGGATGTAGAAAATTGCCGACAGGTTGTAATACAAGCCCTATAAGTACTTATTTATATGCACAATTGTCGCTATTCCCGTGTTGTTTTCTCCGAGGCAAGAGCTTCAAAAAAACAAAAACGATAATTCAGTTAACAGTAGCCTATAAGAAACCTCAGAGCAGCAACAATCACAATTAAGTGTCCATTTGACAGCTTCAAAAGAGCTTCGTGCAGTCCGTTTACCGTTACATTACCCATACAATTTGTATTATGCCTTTCCTGAACATGTACTTGCTAACTAATCATACACTATATTTGCAAACTACTGATCTATAAAACACAATCGGTCTTCCTACCTTTTATTATCATATATTGATATGCGCGAGGGAGAGAGAGCATTGCGCTCGTGTTGTTTGAAGACGTGAGAGCGACAGGGCTCCTCAGTCTGCTCGTTCATATGCGCACTGTCCACTTATCTAAATAATTCATTGTTACGACGACTTATTTGTTCCTTTTGCAAATAAATTGCCGTTTTAGTTAACGTTTTGGGGTTTTAACTAGCTATACCACTGATCTTAAGCTACACGGAAGTCCCATAAGTGAATAACGAACACAGTGGACACTTAAATATTATATTTTAAACGTGTATTTTAACGAGGAGGTAAGCTTCTTATTTTCCTTTCAAACGGCAAATCACAAAATAAAACACTATTTCATTACTCCCACCTGCTGTTAACCTAGACAGACACTCTCCAAGCTCCTCTCCCCAGCTTTTAAAAGTAATTTTTAATAAGCAGGAAAAATTTCCGACTATAAACAAATACCCATTTAAATGCTTAGGATGCTTGCGTTGTAAGAACGTACAGGGAGACTTTAGATTTAAAAACGGTGTCTCGTTAGGCAATGTTTTCTCAGTCAAATCATAAAAAATCCTATTGATTCAATAGAACGCCTGCGCTCACTAGGGAATCCCAATATGGCGGCGCGGTGGCTTCACTGTTTATGACGTCATGAGCTATCCAGTCATTCTATATAGATCAGTGATTTCGCGTCAGTCAGTCGAACAAACAATAAGTAGGCAGATTTACTCACATCTTTCTCCTGGATGGTGCACTCTTTGCAGTAGTAGGCATCAGAAACTCCAGGACCTCCACAGATGACACAGCGCCCTTGGTAAGACCCATAGTTGCATTCATCACAGATACGAACTAGTGTGCAAGGCCTGACATAAGAGTCACAGATAACACATTTGCCATCACCTTAAATAGAAAAGAAACACACATTTGTTGAGTTAAAGAGCATAACATCGTAGCAGTACCATCCTGATCACACGGAAGTGGCTTTCAGTTTACTGTATTCACGTAAACACAGTAGGTTATGTCTTAAAGGAACACTCCACTTTTTTTGGAAATAGGCTCATTTTCCAACTCCCCCCAGAGTTAAACAGTTGAGTTTTACCATTTTCGAACCCATTCAGCCGATCTCTGGGTCTGGCGGTAGCACTTTTAGCATAGATCATTGAATCTGATTAGACCATTAGCATCTCTCTCAAAAAAAATGACCAAAGAGTTACGATATTTTTCCTATTAAAAACTTGAATCTTCTGTAGTTACATCGTGTACGAAGACCGACAGAAAATGAAAAGTTGCAATTTTCTAGGCCAATATGACTAGGAACTACTATACTCTCATTCCTGCGTAACAATCAAGGAACTGTGCTGCCGTACCATGAGTGCAGCAGGCGCAATGATATTACGCAGCAGCGCCTGAAAATAGTCAGGTAACTTCTACCGTGACCGGCACTAAGTTTGTAATATCATTGCGCCTGCTGCACTCATGGTACGGCAGCACAGTTCCTTGATTGTTACGCAGGAATGAGAGTATAGTAGTTCCTAGTCATATTGGCCTAGAAAATTGCAACTTTTCATTTTCTGTCGGTCTTAGTACACGATGTAACTACAGAAGAGTCAAGTTTTTAATAGGAAAAATATCGTAACTCTTTGGTCATTTTTTTGAGAGCGATGCTAACGGTCTAATCAGATTCAATGATCTATGCTAAGCTATGCTAAAAGTGCTACCACCAGACCCAGAGATCGGCTGAATGGATTAGAAAACAGTAAAACTCAACTGTTTAACTCTGGGGGAGTTGGAAAATGAGCCTATTTCCAAAAAAAGTGGAGTGTTCCTTTAAGAGAACGTGAATAGCTGGGAGAAAACAGGATGTGTAACATTCAATAATGTAATATTTAATGCACTTCATGTTGTTGATAAAGAAGGGAATATTATTATTATATGAATATGGTACAAGATTGTCCTATTCAATATGATAAATGAGTTTAAGTAATATTCACTTTTTTTAACTTACATTAGTTAGCCTAGTATTCTGCTGTGGCAATCAATAAATTGATTGGTATCAAGAATTGTGAAATTTTGCAGGCATCTAAAACTCTGATATCACAGCAACATTATTTCCAGCAAAATATACTTGATTACATATTGCAATAAAATCACATATATAAGGTTTTGGTCAATATCGCCCACTCATAAGCGTGTTAAACAATCGTGATTATAATTTTTGTCATAATAAGCAGCCCTACTTCTAGCATTGTGGCGCATATTAATCACTTGGAGTTCATGGTAACTCTGTCTTGAAATGTTTGTTGTCGTTTAAAAAAAAAATTTTTTTTGCTACTGTTAAACAGTATTTATTTAACATGCACAGTGATTATTTTTTCTTTAACTAAACGTCTGTAAAACGAACAAATGTGATTTTATTTCAATACTAAAAATATTAAATGAGAAGAATATGTTTAAAATGAAAGAAAAACGCCTTAAATGTAACAGCTAAAGCATCGAACATACATAATACGATAAAGTCCAAAACTTACATTTTTCACACAGTCTTCCAATGGCTGCAAAGAAAGGAAATATAAAATTAGATACAACGCACTTTATACTTTATCAAATTGAAACCATGCAAATGAACAATACAGCAAAAGGTACACTAAAAAAAAAATATTATGACAATACTGCCCTCCAGGCTCCAACTACTAAACAAACGACCAAGTAACGTTAACGTCACCTTTGCATCTGTTGCTACAATACTTTACCAGATTTTTCACAGAATATCTTGTTAAGCCATTAACTAGCAACTAATAAGATAACTTAGTCAGTGAGATATATTAAGTGTTGCCTACATAAAATAATTGAATCACCTCCCACTTTAATTTCAATACGACTATTCATTCATTTTAGCGCTAGCGAACATTCACTGCCTTGTTAGCTATTCATTTATTCGTTAAACAAATACATTAAATAACAATTCAATCATGTATTTAAAGCTTTTAATAAAACATAAATCTAATAAATATAAAGCCTTACCAACACCAGCCTGTTTTCGGCAAAAAATCAAATCTGGGTGATGTTTTGCCATTATAAAAGAACGAACGTAGCTAGCTAGTGAGATACTAGCGGCGATGCAACGATGACCTTCGAACTTCCTTCTTCTGTTCTGATTGTTCGGACTGAAGGCTGAGCAGCAACTTACTGCCACCTACTGGACACAATACAACATGACCAGAAATATGATTTCAAAAGGAAAGCACATATTCGACCAAATGTGTACAAAATAATCAAGATACCAGACACGTTTTTAAAAGTGAAAAGAAACGTATCTCAAAAAGGGGACATTTCGTAAAATTCCATTCTCAATTAATCTGGAAAAGGTCCGGGAAAAAACATGGATTCTGCGTTTCAAAACAGAAATTCGAAGGTGAGGATTTAAAACAACCTATAATAACAACACATATTTGATTTCTATGTTTGCAGATGCTGGAAATTTTGTATAATTTTTATAAAAAGTAAAATAAAGTTTATATAACCATTTGTTTTATAATTGCATAAAATCTCTAGACAGTGTGCACTTTTTTGTCAGTGACAAATAATAGTATATAATATGTAATTTAAAAAAAAAAATTAAGTATGATGTTAATTTTGTAAAAAAAAAATGAAGGTCTACTTCTATTGTAAAATATGGTAACACTTACAATAAGGTACCGCTAGTTAAAATGAACGTTAACTAACAGTAATTAACAATGAACAATACATTTGTTATATTATGTATTAATTATTGTTAACGTTAGTTAATAAAAATACAACTGTCCATTGTTAGTTCACGGCCCATTAAATATTATTTACAGATACAACAATTTATTTAAAAAGATTATGACTAAATGGTCTCTTACTGTAAACTGTCATCTAAAAAAAAAATTGTTTGGCTTTATATTCTATTCGTTTTAACTAAATGTTTTTATTTTGTAATATCTGTAGATATATCACAGGTTTAGTAAATAATTGTTACAAATCTTTGTGTCATTTTAGACAAGGTCCTAAAAGCAAGAGATGCACACCTGGACAAAACATTACTAGAATGTAACATTACATTCATTTTTAAATTTACTTTAATGTTTTTTTTACGTTAATAATTAATGAGGAAAAATGTGAGCACCTTAAATTGTTGGTCTTTTAAAATAAGACACAATTAGATCCAAACATTTCAACATCCTTCCAAGACATTGAGTTCTTATACCCGCACGTCATATTCTCGCGTCACATCTTTGTCAGTGAACAAAATGGCAACCTACTGCTTAACCGTCGCCCGGCTCCAGGTACATGAACATCTAAATGTTATCTAGTCAACACGCATGTTTTGGATTTTTTTAATTAATGTATTAATGCCACCCAGATCTGTGCTTGATAGTTTGATGTGCTCGCAGTGAGTGATCTGACTGTTTTTGTGCTGAAATCTGCTCATGAAGTGCTCACAGGTCATTGTGGCCAAGGATGTCATAGCAGACGCGTTTGCGCCGCTGCGCCTCGCCGATGGCGTATAATCTTTATTTCCAGCTGTTTGATACAAGACAGTCAAAGCACAAAACCAGAAATACTTCCAGCTATTTCATTGATTCGCTCACTGTGTATTTTTCATGTCTGGCTGTTTGGTTTTAGTCGCAAGGTGAACACAAGGTTAAAACGGCGTAGTGAGGATAACGGTAGATTAACTTGACACCGCTACATGACAGCGTCATGAAATCATTGAAAGCAAATGATTACGTTTTTATATATCTAGCACTATTATATGCCGTCTTAAATTGGCATAACTTTACACCGGAGGTTTGATCACATTGAGCGAAGTGAGCAGCTGTGATTTCAAAAATACAACACTGGTAATCTATACTGATGTTGTCATTAATAATATGAGCCTAAAACATGTATGACGGCAGTTCGAACAATCTTGTAACATGTTCCTGTCCACATGAGGTTTAAAACAAAAAATACCCCATATAACCTTGATGCTGTCATGGATTTAGCCATCACATGACAGTATGTTCTGGTCAAGTTGAGTATATATTTACTGTTTATTTGACAAGATATAAGATCTATTTATTTGTTGTGTATGTCAAATTAAATGTATTTTTCAGTTCTCACTTTCATTACAATATCAGGGAATTTTACAACTTATTTCAAGGCATGAAAGTACACAAAATCCCAAGAAGTCATAGACTTTTCTCTAGAAAATACAGATGATTATTATTTATGATGTTCTCAAAAGTATTTAATCCTCTAATATTTCCTCTTCAAAATAATAATATCTGGAAGTCATGGAAATATAATGGAATTTCATTGGTCAAAGATGTTGGAACCCTGTTTATATTATAATCTAGTTGTTTACTATGTGATTTCTGAGTTTGTGTCTCAGCTTTTTGTGTACTGATTCCCTGTTTGTTTATTTCAGCTCGCTCTGGGTCAGGGTGCCCGCCGCTTTCATGTGGCGGCAGCCCTCAACGCAAAGGCCAAGGTGGCCATGAGCCGCTTTGAGCCAAGCAATTGCGTCAACTATGACCAGCTTCGCTCAAATATTGACATTGTGCGCAAAAGGTCAGAAAGCATTACAGTGTTTTACACTCAATTTTATTTGCTTCCGCCCTTCTTATCTTTAATAAGGTCACTCAGTGGCTCTTTTTTACCTTTACAGAAGAAAAATACTTTTTTCCTGCATTGGTTAGTTTAAAAAGTTGTACTGTCTTAAATCTTGTGAGTTTTTTCCAAGTGCTTTACATGTGAAATCACATCTTCCAGACTCAATCGGCCACTCACCCTGTCAGAGAAGATTGTCTATGGCCATCTGGATGACCCGGCTGGACAGGAAATCGCTCGAGGACGCACGTATTTGCGCCTGCGACCGGATCGAGTTGCTATGCAAGATGCTACAGCGCAGATGGCCATGCTGCAGTTCATCAGCAGTGGACTTCCAAAAGTTGCAGTGCCATCCACTATCCACTGTGACCATCTTATCGAGGCGCAGATCGGAGGAGTCCAAGATCTACAGAAAGCAAAGGTGAATGATGCCATATAGGGATGTTGTTGCAAGAGTACCATGCATATGATTTGCTTGTATTCCAAAACTGTGTGAATTTCTTTGTTCTGCTGAACACAAAATAAGACATTTTATTTTTATTCTTCACTGATTTTTTTATTTAACTATTGCATTATTTCATTCCTTTTCTCGCTGTCAACCAGGAAGTGAATCAAGAGGTTTACAGTTTTCTTGCTAGTGCTGGGGCTAAATATGGTGTTGGCTTTTGGAAACCTGGCTCTGGGATCATCCATCAGGTACTGGAGAAAAAAAAAAAAACGTTTGACTAGTTGTTAACCAGTATGACAGGGGTCGGCAAGTAACTTTGGCCGCGGGCCAATATTTTTTTTATCCAGTAGATGGCGGGCCAGCTACATGGAATAGGCCTATTCGTTAGGTGAAATCACAAAATATAATGCACACAAACGTGTCCCTACTACTTATATACAACCACTGATGAGCATAATCGGTTTAGATGAAGAAGAAAAAACGAAAAAAAAAAAAAAAACTATACAAATGCAGATTAGAACCCAGAACCTTTTACACACTTGACGAATGTTCTACCACTGGACCATTGGGCCATAGACGTAGGAACTAGGGGTGCGCATTTTTCTAAATGCTGTATTTGTAATAAAGGCTTGATTTATTCATTTATTTCGTTTCATTTTCTTAACAATTAAGATGCTGCATGTGTTTATCCAGTCTCGAAGTGTGCGTCTCTCCTCCGAATTTCCCAACAAAAACCCCGCCCCCTCTCAGAAAATACATAAAACTCGCATTACTGAGCTATATGCGTTTAAAAGTAGCCTATTAAAATGGCACAATGGCATTGCTCAGTTCAACGTTTTGGGAAATCGGGCATTTTGTCCCGCTTCAGCTCTAATGGTGCGTTCACACCGGACGCGAATAGCGCGTCAGGCGCGAGTGATTTCAATGTTAAGTCAATGCAAAGACGCGTCTTTGCATTGACTTAACATTGGAATCACTCGCGCCTGACGCGCTATTCGCGTCCGGTGTGAACGCACCATTATTCAAAAGTTAATAATGCGCTCAACATTCAAAAGGTAAATAAGGATTTCCCACTGTCATCTCTGCAGACTGAGCTCGTGCGTCATCCTCGCGCAGTTATTCAGACAATAAAGTGTAGACATGTGTATTTCATAGAACATTATGTCTAGTACTATATAAATTACAATGGTTTAATTGGCATCTTTATTTCAAACGACCCGACCGACCGCGACCCGAATATCATTAAAAATATTTTTGGATGACTCGTAACCGCGGGTGACCGCAGGCACTCGTCGCTCATTTTGGATCATCCCGCGCATCACTGATTCACGGGGCCTATTTGTAAACCGTTATAGTAAAAAAAAAAAAAAAAATAAAAAAAAAATAACTTCCAAAATAATCCAGCGGGCCAGAAAATATTGCTGGCGGGCCAGTTTTGGCCCGCGGGCCGCCAGTTGCCGACCCCTGCAGTATGACTTTTTTCAGGTGGTTTGTCCATGACTATTAAATTTCACATAAGATGTACACATAATTGCTTTAAGGATGCTCCAATTGATCGGGCGCCAAAAGTTATCGGCCGATAAAGGTTGATCAGATGAGACAATACTCGTGAGACAATGTTGCTATGCGCAGCTAAAATTGCTTCTCTAAATCAGCTAGATCAGTGATTTGTTGCAAAGGAACAAGGATTTGTTCGATAATAAAAAGAGTTATTAAAACCGCATTAAGCCGCAAAAGAGATACTGTTTCCCAAGTGGCTTTCTGTGCGCGCACTCTGAGACGGAGTGGAACACGGGCAAGCAAAGTCAGCTTTGAACTTCGAGTTTGTTCCTAAACGGTTAAATGCACACAGAAATATGTCAAAATGCCCCGCTTGGTGAGTATTCGCTTAAACACCATCGGTTAACATGAACAGTTGGGAAATAAGTCGCATGTGCAAAAGTATATTGGGTCCGAGCATTCGGTCTTAAAGTGACAGCAGCCTAATATTCCTGCTAACATCTGTGTCATTAATGTTAATCAAACAGACATTAATCTATATTTCATTTATACAGTGAAGACTATGCAGTGTTTTGTTTTATTACTTTCTGTCGATAAAGACTTGTTGTTTATTATTATTATAATATATTTCACAGGAATTCTATATTTGTTAAGCTCTAAGCTGTTCCTGATCACCTCTAAGAACGGGAATGGAATATGTTGTACATGTTGCTTGCCAATAAATAATGAATGTTCAAATCATGATACTTTCTTATCTCTTAATTTTGTTGTTGTTAAGAATAGTTGGCCTATTATTTATTTCAGTGATGGGTATCAGTCGATCGGCTTTTTTGTTCTTAGCTGATCATCACAGGCTTGCAGTTTTGTTGCAAGCAGGCAATATAAATCAACCTTTTTGTTTTTATTTAAAGATTATCTTGGAGAACTACGCGTACCCTGGAGTCATGTTGATTGGTACAGACTCTCACACCCCTAATGGTGGTGGTCTGGGCTCTATCTGCATTGGAGTTGGTGGAGCTGATGCTGTTGATGTCATGGCAGGCATCCCCTGGGAGCTGAAGTGCCCAAACGTAAGCTGCTATTGCCCATTTCCATTCAACTTAACACTTGCTATCTAAAATTAGGCAACTGGAAGTGTTTATGTATAGGTTCTATCTGCTTTTCCAGGTCATCGGTGTGAAATTAACAGGCTCATTATCTGGCTGGACCTCACCAAAAGATGTCATCCTTAAAGTTGCTGGTATTTTGACTGTGAAGGGTGGCACTGGTGCCATTGTGGAGTACCACGGCCCTGGTGTGGACTCTATCTCCTGTACAGGTGAAAACTTGCTTAAGCAATATTTAGATTGGATTATTTTTCTAAAGAATGTTTGAGATACAATTATTAATATTGGACCTCATTTCATATATCATAGTGCCATTTCATATATCACAATTCATATAAGCATCAACAACTTCATTCGTAGATTAAGTTAGATTAATTAGGGTAGGGTTACATAAGGTAGTTTAATTAGGGTAGGGTTACATAAGGTAGTTAAGTTAGAGATCATACCTGTAGCTGATATTACAGTGACCATTTTGAGCAATTTTGGGATTTAACTTTCCTTCCTTAATTTGGTCAATTGTTACTTTGAGTTGAAAGTCTGTATCCATAATGTAAGGTCGAAATACATAATTATAGTGCACCATGGTGTGCAGTGGTAAATTTAGCTTTAGTTATGGTGTTCAACAAAGGTCATAATGAATGAGAAGCTTTAAGATGTTATTGTCCAGATGGAATTAGATTTCTCAGAGGATGGCAATTAGCTGACAAACAGTATGTTATTTGCTTCGTAATTTTTATAGGTTGAGTGAAGAATAACTGGCATGTTGAATACTACGAAGCCCTTAAAGCTACATGGTGATGAAAAAAAAATGAGATGGGAGGAAAAAATATATTTCAATGCTTTTACGTTCCCCAGAGAAATTTAAAAAACCCTGAAACTTAATATTTTTCAGGTGAACGTAAAAGTTTTTCAGGGGAAAGCAAAACATTTTGTGAGGGGACTCGATATTTATCAGAGGAACGCAAAACATTTTGTGACAGAACGCAATATTTCTTGAGGGAACTCAACATTTTTTGTGAGCGAACGCAATATTTCTTGAGGGAACGTAAAACATTCTGTGTCCAGATTCTATATTTTTTCAAGGAACAACATTTTTTGTGACAAACCGTAATGTTTCTCAGATGAACATAAAATATTTTGTGAGCAAACTCAATATTTCTCGGGGGAACACAAACATTTGCGAGAGAATGCAAAAGCATTGACATAATTTTTCCTCCCATCTCATATTTTACCATGTCCCTTAGGATTTCCGTAGAATATAGATGGGATTAAAATCACTTGTAAATCTGTGAAACACAAATGCAGAAAGTCCAATTTGGATGTTTCCCTAATGCCACCCAAACACTAAACGACCTTCAAAGTCTTTTCACATTATTGTCTCCATGTCAGTTCCTGTCAAAAAACATTTCACACTACAGAACTTTAATTACAGACTGAATAAAATTACAGACCACTAAATATCTCTCGGACCATCAGGGCTTCTCTAAGGTCAGGTCTTTGATAATTTAGACATTGCTATCATCACCCACATGAATGTGCCTCAGATTATTTTATTTTTTTGCGGCAATCTCAAAATTGGGCCTAAAATAATGTACGGTACTGTGTTGGTGGCAGGGCCGTTTGAAGGAATTTGGGGGCCCCAAGCAAAATGGACATGGAGGCCCCCCCCCCCAAAAAAACCCATTATTATATAATGTTTAATAATTAGTAATAGTGCTGTAAATTAACAGTTTATTGTAACACACATTATATCTATCATATAATATATTGGGTATCAGGTAATGATTAAAAAATGTTTGTAACCATTTTTTTAAACATCTATAAACATTACATAGATAGACGGACCAGATATTCCTAACACTTTGTTAAGGGTTACTAGTTGGTTTGTAAACTGTCTATAAACATTATCTGGAAGGTTATTATAAAGTTGCGACAGATGACTATAATACCTTGTTAAATAGTTAATAAACAGTACCAGTAAAACACGTGGGTTGTCCTGATACTGTACTTCAAAATGTAACAGTGTAAAAATTGCCACACAGAATAAAGTAACTGTTCAAGGTCCATTGGTAACTTATAAAAATAATGTCATATTTGCGTAAACTGTTACTACCGTATATCACACGACACTAGCACATTAAGATAAGCTATGAAAAAATCATGTTCCTCTGCCTCTTTCTGGTTAAATACTGTTTATAGATGGGTAAAAAGACTGTTTGCTAACTGTTAAATGACAATTAACTAAAGATTAAATAACTAACAATTTACCATCTATTAATGATGGTTATTATAAAGTGTTACCGAAAAGATATGTTAGCATTTCCATATTTTGATATTAGAAGGGAAGGGATGCAGCTGCTTTTACAACTACCAATGCTTAAAATCATCCCAAGCTAATGTTTGATGCACAGAATTTATTGTGTGGTTTTCCTAACCCCCATAAATAGATTATCACGGTGGAATAGTTAGGCTATAGCATGCTATGCCACTTTCATCAAAACCTATTACAAGCTATAGCAATGTCATGTCATTAAATACGATAAACAGTGACTCTGGAACAGATCTGTGTCTTCCTTATCCCGTTAAAAAAACACATTACACCCAAAAAAAAAGTTGCACTAACTGTTCGTTACCAGCAGCGTTTGCCGTCAGGCAGGTAACGTTAGCTAACATAAACATATTTTTGCTAGCCTACCTGCTGCAAAATTACACCATTTGTACAAGACAAGTAGAGCTATTTTATCCAGTGTAATTTATCACTTACCACTATCTTGTTTTTCTTTTTCTTTTCTGGCTTCCTGAAGCATAATTCCGCTTCATTATGACTACCGAGGAGGTTTTGTATTTTGCCGGCCGCAGAGATGGCGTGGTTGGCTGGCTGCTGTCAGCGAGAGGGGCCCTCTTGAGGGGTATCCCGATAACAGTGTCATTGCACTTTACTGCATTGACTATCAAAGGGTTGCTCACGCAGTTTGTCGTTGCATTTTATTCTTAACCAGTCGTTGTCTTGGGGCCCCAGGCCAGCTCGGGGCCCCAAGCAATTGCTTGGTTTGCTTGCCTTGTCGCGACGGGCCTGGTTGGTGGCATAGCGTGTTATATCAGTCATTTGAAAGTCTGAATATGCTTTTGTGTTTTCTAATCAGGAATGGCCACCATCTGTAATATGGGTGCTGAAATTGGAGCCACCACCTCTGTGTTCCCTTACAACCACCGTATGAGGACGTACATGGAGAAGACTGGCCGTGGAGGTAAGCAGCGGTAGTCTCTCATCAATGTTTAATTCAACTGTTTCTTCAAAAGTTTGGCCTCTCATTCTACTTTTCCCTCTCAGAAATTGCTGTTCTATCAAATGAGAATCAAGATCTGCTGGTCCCTGATTCGGGTTGTGAATATGACCAGGTGATCGAGATTAATCTAAGTGAGGTAAGAGCAGATCAGTTAAGCTACGTAAGTTGAATGAATCTTACAGTTAAGTGTTAAAAATTCACTTCGACATGATTTGTTATCCTCCTTTACAGCTGAAGCCTCACATCAATGGCCCATTTACTCCTGACCTGGCCCACCCCGTTTCAGAGATCGGGTCTGTCGCTGAGAAAAATGGCTGGCCCCTGGATGTTAAAGTTGGTCAGTGATTTAGAGTCCACCCCATTTGAATGGCTATTGATATTATTTTATTATTTTATAAAATGGCTCCCTGTCCATGAACATTACAGGTCTGATTGGAAGCTGCACCAACTCCAGTTATGAGGACATGGGCAGAGCTGCCTCCGTGGCCAAACAAGCACTCGACAAAGGACTCAAAAGCAAAGCCCAGTTCACAATCACCCCTGGGTCCGAGCAGATTCGTGCCACGATTGAGAGAGATGGCTATGTGAGTCTTAGTTGGAGAGCCCTTGGATTTTATTATTTGAAATAGCTTCATTGGTTGTGTGTTCGTCCAAATTTCTTGATTGTTCTGCATTTAGTCTAACAATTGAATGCGTTTCTTTACCTGCAGGCCAAAGTGTTGAGGGATGTTGGTGGAGTTGTCCTGGCTAATGCCTGTGGACCCTGCATTGGTCAGTGGGACAGGTAAAGTATTTGTCTTCAACACAGGTTTAAAGTGTGTATGTCAGGTTAAATTTTTAATTTTGATTAACACAAAATAGTGAGGGGAAATACACGTTTGACAAGTTGATGTATTGTTTTGTATGTTTTTCGATTCCTAAAGGCAGAATATAAGATGAAAAAGTTCCGTTATTTTCAGTCCTCCCTTAAAACTGCTCCTCATTCCAAACGAATCGTTTGACGTCATAACAGGGAGACGTCTCCCCAGCTCGCTGAGCTGTGTTGATAATTGCACGAGTGATAGAGCGAGAGAATTAGTGATTAGGACATTTATTTAGTTATTTAGTTAGTTAAGTTAGGTCGTTAGTATACGCAGGCGTATTTTCACGATGGTGAATTACTGCGTTTGTGCTGGGTGCAAAAACACCGTTAAAACCGGTCACAGAGTCCACTGTGTTCCATGCCTGGGTCAACTTTATTCGGAGCAAACGCGCCGACTTCAGTGCTGCTTCGGTATCCAAGACTTCGGTCATTTGCAGCGCCCATTTCACTGAGAAGGACTACGCGGTTGGAGATCTCATGAGTTATAAAATGGGATTTAAAACCCGAGTGAGACTGGCAGCTGATGCGGTGCCTACGGTGTATGCTACTGTAGTAGAAGCACGTCGATCGCGCCCCTCTCTCTCCCTCTCCCTCTCTCTCTCACACACACACACACACACCAACCAACCAACATATTCCAGCATTGCAATATTGACATCGATCGCAGCCTGTTCATTATAGCCACGGAGCTTCAGAGCTAAGGCGGAGCTACAGATTAGGTGTCCCTAAATAACCCGCGTATCTAACAGTAGTTCCGCATTAATTAATTTGCACGCGAGTTAAATTTTTTTTTAATATATACTGTGTATTCTCCGTGTATATTCATGCACTGAACCGTGACACCCGTACCGTTTCGGTTCAATACGAATACATACCGTTACGCCTATACTTACCAGACACCTGACCAACTATCCACTGGTTCTTCTTCACACCAGATATTTATGTTTCTTCGATATGAATTATTTACATTTCTGTTTGGCTCCTCATCAGTCTCCCGCCTGGGAGGCTCAAAATTGTATGGCTGTGGGCCATCGTATAGGTTTGAGGGGGATTTTGCATCTCCTCAGACTCAAAACTCTCCATACTTGAATAGAACTTTGTTGGCACGTCTCCCTTGTATGACGTCACAGCTCAGCTGCGTTTTAAAAATATGATCTTGACAGAAATGGCTATAAAGCTTATTGTAGGGCAGTTACAGTAATAATTTTAATGATAATTACATTTTCACTCAGACATCTAAACCTTATTTAATATATCTAAAAAAAAATTTTAACCTGACATACACACTTTAAATTCAACATTGCAGGTTTTCTTTTGTACACTACCGTTCAAAAGTTTGGGGTATATGATATTGTAAAATATGAATACAATTTATACTACAGGGCTGTTGATTGGTTGATGAACCAATCTTCAAATCATTACATTGGTTCATGTATTTGTACATATCTATATTACAGCCTTGGGTGTGCATTATATTCGAATAATTTAATGACCTGTTGTCAATTACAACATTTCTTATTATTAATGTTAAAAACAGTTGGGCTACTTAATATTTTTGCGGAAACCGTGATACTTTCCCAGGTGCTTTGATTAATAGAAAGTTCAAAAGAACAACATTTATTTGAAATAATTTTTTGTAGCAACTTTTTTAACATTTTAGAGCATCCATGCTAAATAAAGGTAAAATAAACGACCTAATAAACTTACTGACCCAAAGTTTTTTGTGTGACTAAATAAGTAATATGTAAGGAAACATGTACACTTAGCCAGCTATTATCACAAAATAGATCATGATGGAGGTGAGTCTCATCTTTTTATTTAGTAAAAATGGTCAGTGACTCTAATTTTTTTACAGGGTTACTTGCTCAAATATTGGCTATGAAGTTTAGTTCAGTTGATTTATTGTATTATGTGAGAAGGTTGAGAGCTTTGAGTCACATGAGAGATATGAAACTAGCAAAATCAGGTGACTGGGACAACGTTCATATTTTAGCGTCATTATACAAAAATATTTTACCTTAATTCCACGATTGACCAATCAGAATCAAGTAATTCAAAGAACTGTGTAATAAAGCCATATCATAAACCAATAAAAATCTTTCTTGCAGACGTGATGTTAAGAAGGGAGAAAAGAACACCATTGTTACGTCATTCAACAGAAACTTCACGGCCAGAAATGACGCTAACCCCGCCACTCATGCTTTTGTCACCTCACCAGAGGTATTTCGCACCTGCTCACAAATGTGCCTCAATCTCTGAATGTTTTCCCCCCCAAAACCCTTTGTATGAAGTCTTGCCAATTTATTTATTTTTTCACAGATTGTCACAGCCCTTGCCATTGCAGGCACACTGAATTTCAACCCTGAGACTGACTTTCTCACAGCCCCCAACGGAGAGAAGTTTAAACTGGTGCCGCCCACAGGAGATGAGCTTCCTGCTCGTGACTTCGACCCAGGCCAGGACACCTACCAGCACCCACCACCTGATGGGTCTGGTCTGAAAGTAGATGTGAACCCTCAGAGCAACCGCCTGCAGCTGCTCGAGCCCTTCGACAAATGGAGTGGGAAAGACCTTGAGGACCTCCAAGTGCTCATCAAGGTAAGTTTTAGTCATGGATATTTGAAATTCTGGTTTTCAATATCACTCTGAACTATGTAACTCTTTCTGTCAGGTGAAAGGAAAGTGCACCACTGACCACATCAGCGCTGCCGGACCCTGGCTTAAGTTCCGTGGCCACCTCGATAACATCTCCAATAACCTTCTAATTGGTGCCGTTAATACTGAGAATGATGCCGTCAATAAAATTCGCAACCTATTGACTGGAGAGTTTGGTGGCGTCCCTGATGTTGCCCGCCATTACAAAGTAAATGCTGCTTTTTTTATATGTGTCATTTATGCTTTCTGCCTATTGAGAGCATTTGTATTCACAACGATTTCTGGATGTTCTGTAATTTCCCCACTTGCAGAAGCACAATGTTTCATGGATAGTTGTTGGAGATGAGAACTACGGTGAGGGTTCCAGCAGAGAGCACGCGGCTCTGGAACCCAGACATCTAGGAGGGAGGGCCATCATTGTGAAAAGCTTTGCTAGAATCCATGGTAAGTGAATTTGATCGCCTTGTCCCCCCCTGTTTGAAGCCGAGCGTCTCATTTCGCAATTGATTTGAATGAATTTGTCATGATTGTCAACAGAAACTAACTTGAAGAAACAGGGCCTGCTGCCCCTCACCTTCTCCAATCCTGCTGATTACGACAAAATCCGCCCAGACGATAAAATCTCCATTATAGGGCTTGAGACCTTTGCCCCTGGAAAGGTAAGACCTATTCTGTTAAACAGTTTCTAGTTTATATGCATCTTTCCTGGTTTTTGTTCAGGCTGGCCCACACTAAAAGATTTAAGTCTTATCCGATTTTTTAAATGTGAGAGCCCACAAACATGACACTAATAATCTATTTAATCTATTGTTCCTTTAGTCTCTTAATGCCATCATCAAGCACATTGACGGGAGCTCGGAAACTATTGAGTTGAACCACACTTTCAACGAAACCCAGATTGGATGGTTCAAGGCAGGTTCCGCCCTCAACAGAATGAAAGAGCTTCAGTAATGATTGTGATTGGCCATCAATATACATATTTGGGAGGGGAAGGGGTCATGCATCAAGGAGGAGGATTGGTATGTGTATGAAATGTTTAAATGCTCTCATGTATTATGATCTGAAGTATACACCATACATTTTCAAAACTGTACTGCATAGACAAGTCATGTCAATACGCAAACTTCTCAAATCTACATAATATATTGCAGGGCAGATAAAAGATGTGAAGTTTAGCAACTGTAATGCTTATACATTTCATGCTGGGTCTGTTTATTACAGAATGGAGAATTTAAAAAAATAAGCTAACCTACAAAAGATGCTAAGCACTTACATGTTAGTGGGAGACACCCGAGTTTAATTCATAAAATCATCCAAATATGTGTGCAGGTGTTCATGCAACTGTTGATTTATTCATTTCTGTTATTTGAAATATTACACTTAACTGTAATGAAAGCTGCTTGTGAATTTTCTGTCCTGTTATTGGCTTTATTGATGGAATGATATCTTATTTCACACAATTCTAACCACTGCTTTTCCACTTTTCATTATAATTGGTTTTCTTGTTCATGCAAGCTTGAAACTTGACCAGTTATTGTTCATGTCGCTAATTCTTACTGTGAGTCAGAGTGACTTGTCTATGCCTGTTCGTCAAACCTTGGCAGATTCTATCATACACAACACCAAAATCGTATCAAATATGTCTGTTCTGAATGCACAGCAGGTCAAATCTGTTCATGTTTTAAACATAATGCTTATTTATAAACCTTTGCAAAGAATCTCGGATGTGCATTATCTTAAGTGTTTTGGATGACAGTTATTGAGTAATGGATCAGTAATCAGATCTCCAACCTCTTGAGCACCTTTTCTGTATATTTGAGTGCCCCTTTTTGTAGGGTTGTTTTCTTTTCTTTCATTCAGAGCTGTACCCATGTCAAAGCAGTAACATCAATCACTCTGACCAGCGGATGATAGCAACTACTAAAACACCAAGGTGTAATTTACTAGCGTTGTCTGACTCAACATGTTTGTGCTCATCAGATGCTCGTAACACCTCACAAACACAGCCTCTTGGTAATAACTCCATCATTTTCCTTTTTTTTTTCTTGTTTGTGAGGAAATTAATGCTGATCAGTCACAGTGGGTTATAAAAATAAAAGCCATTTCAAATAATTCAGTCCTTGTTAATGTATGTATTAGCCTCTCCCCCCCTCAACATTTTATTGTATTATATTACACCCATGCATGCTGGTTTTCAATATTTTAGGTGCTATGGACCTCCAAATGTGATCATCTTTGTGTGAGGGAACTCCATCCTTAAATTTAAAAGGCAGCTATATATATATTTGAATGTATAAAGACTCAATTTATACTGTGAAAAAATAATATTATAAATGTGTAAAGTAGTATTTGGAAAATATTTTAACTACGGTTACATTTTTAAATTGCTATGGTTGTATTTTGCATTTTTATTCTGTTTTTCTCTAAACTTTTCCATTGACCCACTGCCACTCCCTTGCTGGCCCCTGGTGGTCCCCGGACCCACTGGTGTTCAATATAGTTTTGTTCTGGTTATAGTGAATCAATTCTTCTTAATCTCTCCATCTTATAAAGTAGCGGTCCTTAAAGACCGTTGACTGAACTGTAATACATTTAAATGTTATGAAGAAAGATAAATAACAACCCCTTTATACAGCATCACATCTACATCGCGACGCGTCAAAACTAGGACGCGCCTGTATTCCATGAGCCTTCTGATTTGACGACTGAAGACTGACGTCAGGATTCTGCCGCGTGCAGCGTAGTGTCGTGGATTATAATTGGAGCGTTTTTGTTTAGTCGCGTTGCGTCTCACGCGTTCAATTTTGATGGGGTGTCCCTCCCTCTCCACCCATAACCTCATTTATTGTGTGCTATAGGGGTCCATTGAGTTGAATATGTGGACCACGAATGATAGACATTTAATAGTGGATTCTAGTGTAGCTATGTAACAAGTTAGATATATTTGTTTCCGCGGCGCTCGAGATAACAACCAACAAATTGGTATCCACAATAACGTACAGTAGGGTAAGAATTTCATCATTATCCTATTGTATTTTCCTATCCTGTCTGTATGTATTACCGTTGATTGAAAACGCCTTTACTGTTATGGTGTCGCATGCTGTGCACTGTAGAGATGAGAGTAATTCCTCGACGTTTGTCAACAACCTGCATTGTTGAGCGCAGGTTGATAGTATGGTAATAAAGCGCACGTACTCGCAGTTTAACCAGTCACTGTCGATTTGGCTGATATGGAGTCTGCGGTACACAGATGCTTGGCCTTTCTTAGACACCACGGGCAGAAACCCGTGGTGCATTGCCTGGAAAACAATGAAAAGCAAACAGTTTGATGGTGGAAAACATTCTCCCCGACTGGCCCGACGACCCCAAGTATAAGATCTGATGTGGTCCCGAATCCCGATGCAGCGGCTGCACCCAGATTTGAGGGCAAAGACAACACAACACAGTAAAACTGATCAAATCAAACTGGAAAGATAAAATCAGACAGGATATTTCGAAGAAACCTTTTATTCATATACTGTTTTATATATATATATATATATATATATATATATATATATATATATAAATAATCTTTATTTTTAATGTTTAATGTGTGGGCTGTGCAACGATTAATTGCGATTAATCGCAACCAAAATAAAAGTTGCTGTGTATAATTATTTTGTGTGTATATAAATACTGTACATATGCACGTATATTTAAGTAAAAAATGTTCTTTATATATGAAATATTTATATATAATATAAATTGTTTAAATGTATATACATGCAAATATTTCTTAAATGCATGTATGTTTGTATTTATATATACAAAATAATCATACACACAGAACACATACATATGTAATCACAAACTTTTATTTTTGATGCAATTAATTGTTGCCCAGCACTAAGCAGGGGCGTAGAATTTAGTAGGGACTCTAGGGACGTGTCCCTACCAATATCCAGTGACATTGATGTGTGTGTGTATATATATATATATATAATACAAATGCTATTTATTTTCTCTCTGATTTAACCCATTTTTCAAACCACAGAGGCCTCATCTCATCTCCAGTGAACTTCACACCAATGGCTGATTCAGACAGCACATCTACATCTGATCGAAAGCTGCACTGCCCACATACACCCGTCTCTCTTTCATTACCTTTCCTGAGGGAAGGCAGTAATGTCTTGGAGAGGAAACCGCATCAGACAGGGGAACCTCTTAGCCCACTGCCAACCAAACGCACACGCACCTATTCAGCGTGAGTAAAAATAAAATGTTAATGTTAACAGTGTAAAAATATGTAATATACTTTGTGTAAAGGTAGTGCAAAAAGGATTTTGAATGATTTTAAAATTCTGTCTCACTTTAATGTTGGTGATAGGTTTTTTTTTTTTTTTTTTTTTTCAATATTGACACCCTTCTACTTTGTTCTTCAGTATTGGGTCTACCGATAAGTGCAAAGAGAGTGAAAAACATAACAGTTTAATCAATTTAAAGATCTCAAAGCAAATGAATAAATAAAATGAAACCATGAAAATACATTTTGTGACCATTAAGACTTCAAATCAACGCAGAAAAAAAACTTTATTTTTAATGTTAAATATGTGGGCTGTGCAACAATTAATTGCGATTAATCATATCCAAAATAAAAGTTTGTGTTTACATAATATATGTGTGTGTACTGTGTAGAATAATTTTTTATATATAAATACACACACATGCATGTATATATGTAGGAAAAGTGTGTTATTTATACATAAACTATTTATATTTATATATAATATAAATGATATACAAAAATATATACATGCAAATATTTATTAAATATGTACATCTATGTGTGTGTATTTATATATACAAAATAATTATACACGGTACACATACATATTATGTAAACACAAACATGTATTTTGGATGCGATTATTGAATATATAGCTATATATATATTTAATATAAATATTCAATAATATTAATATATAAAATGTTTATATAATATTTATTTTTTCATATTATTAAATGACATGGTTTTTATTATTTAATCAAATATGCATTTTCGGTTTTTATTGTTGTAATATAATAATGATTATTTACTTTTGTCAAAAGCAGAAGTAAAAGGATAGTTAAATGTTCTGCATTGGCTAACAGTCTGCCATGTTGGAGATGAAGATGAAGGAGCACAGAGTGGTAGATCTTAATATCAGCCAGTTTAACTTTATTAATAAACAAAACAAAGGAGATAATAAAAAAAACAGGAATCGTAGGAGTACAACTACGTAACAGCTTTGGCTTCAACTCAAAGACAATACAGGACAATGGACAGAACTAAACTCAGGGCTTAAATACACAAGATAATGACAAAATATAAACCTGACACAGACCCTGAAATATATACATATATCAAATAAAAATAATAGTTATTGTATTGAAAAATTGTATAGAGAATATATGGATGTATTGATTTTTTATTTATTTATTGGTGCACCATCTATTGTTGTGTTCATTTCAACAAAACATAAAGAGATGCTTCCTCTTTTTTCCTCTGGTGTTTTGTCAGATCGGTGAGAGCCAAATCTGGACCCGTCTTCAAGGGCATTTGCAAGAACTTCTCCAGGTCACAAGGTCACGGATTCATTCACCCCTCCCATGGAGGAGAAGACATATTTGTTCACATCTCAGAGTAAGTGAATATACAAAAATAATTTAAGGAATATACAATATAAAAAATACTTGTAGTTTTAGCATCTATTTGTTTAACCACAGTTCTCTTTTTAATCTAGTATTGAGGGTGAATATGTGCCTATGGAGGGGGATGAGGTGACCTACAAAGTGTGTCCTGTTCCTCCCAAGAACTTAAAGTTTCAAGCTGTTGATGTGGTGATCACCAACCTTTCTTCCGGAAGGAAGCACGAGACGTGGTCTGGGCAAGTTATCAGCTCCTAGCTCACACAGTCAAGCCCAATAGAGGAATTAAAGAGATAAAGAAAAGGGATTTAACTCACGGTGCTCATGCTGGCGTAAAATGGTGTTGTGTGTAAGTAGGATAGGGATGGAATAGTAATTAGGGTTATGCAACTGTTGTTTTCTCCAGCCTGGCAAATAAGCAACAGGAAGTTGGTCAGAGGTCTGTTTGGAAAATGGTTTGGGATGCAAGTCAGCTGAGCTTTGATATAGCATTGCCACAACATAACATAACATAACATAACTGTGAGCAGCAGTGTTGCCCTTGTTTGAATATTTGTCATTTATATGTACCTAATTATGTATTTATTTTCATTTTATGTACAGAGGCATTTGATTTCATTGTGTTGTGTATGTTCAAGTCATTTATGTAAAACGGATTTCCTAAAATAAATTAATACACATCTACTTAAAACTTTCATTTCTTTACTTGTAATTGATAGGACTGGTTTTAGTTTTCTGTTACAAATCACAAAAATCTGTTAATTTTTGTCAAGAACAATGCTTCTTATGATAATTCTAATAAAATTGAAATAACATAATCATTCAATGCAGTGTTATTTTCACAAATTGTACATTTTTGAGATTATTCTTCCACTTTAAGTTTTTCCTGGGCAGAATTTAAAAGATGTTAAGATTTTTAAATTCCACTTAGATTATGTAAATAAAGTGCTTATAGAGATATAATTTATCTCTGCGAATTTGGAGATTGCAAAAGTAAATACGTAATCACTCAGGAATGAAAATAAATATTAAAATATTATGTATCAAATAAATAGTTGAATATTACCATTTTTTATTATAACATTTCCACAGATTACTGCGTGTATATCAAATATACATAAAGTATAGGCCTGTATAAAATGAAAAACGAAACACACATATTATACACTATTATCCAGTGTCAAAACCAAAACTGTTCCCTTGTAAAGACTTTTACAAATGTCAAAGTACAGCCATGAATTCAATAAACGTGTTGAGTGATGTAGTGCCATCTATTGGCAGAAGAGAAGCAAGAGGTGGGGTTTTTATTAGGTGACATGTGTACAGATGTCCACTAGAGGAAGCAGTACATCATGAAAACTAGAGATTGTGTTATGTGGAAATCATCATTTTAAATGATTAGGCTACTATTTAAATTTCGGTGCGGAAAACAATAAACGGAATGCGATACAACAACAACAACAAAAACTATGAAAGGATAGGGATTTTTTTCCCACACATTTTACTTTTTTTTAATCATACATTTTATATTGCACCCTCAGCTCATAAACCAGCAACTAGTTATGGGGCAATTCTACAAAGTAACAACTACTCCCTGTATATAATCACACATTTATTTACGTGCAGTGAATGAAAGCTAGAGAAAAAATGACTCATGATGTCTGCTGTCTTTTGATCGAGATTAAAATAAGATTTACTTCTCAGATTTTTCCCAGAAGTCATAAATGAAACTGAGCCATAAATATATGAAGTGCCATGACCATTGTTTGATGATACATCATTACAGAGGGAAAGCACCCAGTAGGCTACATAAACGTTTTGGAGAGCGTGGCACATTCAAGTAGGCCTACATTTAACAAGAAAAAAGATGGTAAAGTGTAGCCTAACCTAAATTTATTCACAACGTTTTTAGTTGCCTGTAAGTAAGTAGAAAGACACAGTAGCCTACACAGTCCTCCTGGGGATAAATTAAACTTTAAAATTAAATACAACTTAAATAAAAAATATTTTATAGGCTATAATGTACTTATTTAATATGCCTAAAAAAATGTAGACATTCAAATAACCTACGCACAACAATCATAACATGCATCACCAGGAGTTATTTATTATCCTCTCTTACCTGGGAAAACAAACAAGGACAAGCGCTTCATTTTGATTGCTAATGACGCATCACGGGACGATGGCTTTATGACTCAACCTTTGTCCTTCACTCCTCTTCTCACCGTCCTAAACATGTCGTTTTCTTTGTACACTAGTGTTCAATAGACTTCTGCTTCAGTTGCTTTAACAGAAAATTGATTACACCCATACTGTGTTTATAAGAGCACCTCTATGAGAATATAAGGCCTAAACTCTCGCTCTGACCGTAACTTTGTGAGCAAGCCTTGTGAACTTGCAAATTAGACAGCAAAAAAAAAAAAAAAAGAAGAAAAAAAAAAAAAGAGTCTGCCTCTGATGCCCATACTGTCTTTGTGGGCAGCGCACTAGGGATTGGGACGCGGCCATTGTGTTGTTCATTAACTCGCAACACGCTGAGGTGAGAGCAAAGTGATCAGTGTGTGAAAGTGCGCCTGTCCATGACAAAAGACCAGCTTGGATAAAACAAACTTATTAGTGGTTTCCATTTTTGGGATATTCACATAAATAGGATGAAGTCTGCAGGAAAAAACTCAGGAAAGAACTGGACAATACAAACTTCTGTGAACTGAAACATTATGAAAATCAGTTCTAACTAAACATTGGGCGGCGTCTTTATCTTTCTTCCTCACATTAGACTATGGATTATTATTACATCTGGTTATTTGCATGTCTATCATGGGCATTCCTAAAGCAAAGTCACTTCATGAAAGAGTCTTGTTTTAATGGCACTCTTCTGATGAATGTTATTTTATTGGATGACGACGTGTCGCCCTGGAGTATCAATTTTGTGAAGCCTGCGGTGATGAGGGCTATTGAATCTGATTCTGCGATCAACTCAAAAGATGGTAAAGTATAATCCTAACAAAATTTTATCGATCATGAGGAACAAATCATTACCATCAGAAATTACAGTCTGGTGAAGCCATAATTAAAGGGGTAGTTCACCCAAAAAGAACAATTCTGTTATCGTTTACTCACCCTTAAATTGTTCAAAACCTGTGTTAATTTCTACCTTATGTTGAGCACAAAAGATATTTGGAAGAATATGGAAAACTAAACAGATGCTGGTCCCCATTGACTTCCATATATGAAAAAAAAAATTCCTATGGAAGTCAATGGGGACCAGAAACCATTTTTCTTCAAAATATATTCTTTTTTGTTCAACAGAAGGAAGAAACTCATACAGGTTTAGAACAACTTGAGGGTGAGAAAATGGCATAAGTGTTGGGTGAACCCCTTTAAAGCTATGTAAAACAAACACAAGATTTAGGGACAACTTAATATTGCTTAAATATGAAATTTAGTTATATTTCATATTTCAATCAAAACCATGATTTGAATGGCATTTGTTTCTTTTTCTACTTTTTCAAGGTGTGGATTTATCAGTGAAGTTCAGAGGGTTTCAAACCATTTACTTCTTAAAAAAAGGCTGCACCAGTAGCGCCTGCGAGGGAGTTGAAATTTTAAACGATCTTGCGGTCAGTTTTTTATTTCCTCTGACATACTAGAAGCTACAATATGGGCTATATGAAGTTCACACTGATTGTTGTGATTTCTTTCGTAGTATGCAGGGGAGGAGGGATGTGCTCTACTGGGACCAACCTGCACTTATGCCACTTTCCAAATGGTTGAGTATGTTAGATTTTGCTTTTACAGTTATTTGTCTGTATTGTACATTTCCTTGCTTTCTTGTTTTAGTTCATGCCATCTGCCTCCTTAGGAATCAACTTTAAATCAGTTATAGTAGCCTACTCGCCCCTTGTAAAAATAGAAGTGTATTGATTTTTGAATGTGCATTTAGTGTTCAATTCAATTCAATTCAAATTTATTTGTATTGCGCTTTTCACATATTGTTTCAAAGCAGCTTTACAGAAAATGCATTTCAGAAATGTACATAGAAAAAAATACAGTTAGTTAATCATATTAATTTAGGGCATAACATATCGCCGGCGTTGAGTCGTCTCTTCACAGGCGCTGGGGCATCTGAAGTCTCCATGAGAGGCTGGATAACAGCAAAAAAGCAGATGGGAAATAATTAGCATAGCTGCTGTTCATAATATGAATGCATTTGATCTGATTTAACTGTAGTATAAAAGGTATGAGATGCATTATGTGAATGCTTGGCTAAAGAGATGCGTCTTTAATCTAGTTTTAAGGATTTATGATTTAAGTTCTTTGATTCGTGTTCTTCGAATCTTTAAAACACTGGACTATATGAATAAAATAAAAGTCCACTTAAGTGTACTTAAAGGGAGTACACTTTCATGACTGCTTATTAACACACTTAAGTACACTGTCAAATCAAGAGTTTTACTTGACTAAAATGCAGGTTTGAGCTGTTTTAACTGAAAGCAACTTGCACTGATGTTATCTTAAAATATGACAGTGTCATTGTTTTGTCTCAAGATGCACATTAGTATTGTTTTTTTTCTAACACACGTTAATAAAAGCTACTTAAATGCCCTTATCGAACTAAGGCCCAATCCTGGCTTAATCTATAAGCCCTGTCTGTGAAACCGGGCCATTACGGTTTAGTTATACTTTAAATAATTATTTTAATGTGTTGAATAACATACTAGTGTTACAACTGTAGTGCTTTATTCAGTATTACATTTGAAGTGAATATATTTTAAATGTTCTAAATTTGCACTTCATTATAAATGTGTTGTTACAAATATATTTAAATGCATATTTAAATACATGACATAGAATAGAAATGACATTAAAGTATATTTTAGTTTACCATAAATACTTTTCAGCACATTGAGCGGTGATGTACTTAAAGCCTATTTAAAGGGTTAGTTCACTTCACCCAAAAAAACACTTTCACTAGTTTACTTACACAACTACTTTCAGCCCCAGAAAGGTAGTTGATGCATAATTTAAGTAATCAATGTGACACATATGTGTTGTGTTGACATGACAGCAGGCGTTGTTGAATGAACGTGTATTTGAGATTAATATTTTGTTAATAGGGTGGTAAAAAAAAAAAAAAAAGTTGCGCAAACAAAGCACTCGCGTCGCTTCATGAAATTGAGGTTAAACTGCTGGAGTCACATAAATTACTTTAATGAAGTCTTTGTTACCTTTCTGGGGCTTGGAAGTGGTAGTGGTGTAGACTGTCAATGAAGGGACAGAAAGCTCTCAGATTTCATTAAAAAGATCTTAATTTGTGTTCCGAAGATGAATGAATGTCTTACGGGTTTGGAACGACATGAAGGTGAGTGATTAATGACAGAAATCACTTTCTTTTTTGGGTGGACTAACCCTTTAGGTGGGTAGTAGTGGATAGTGTACTGTTATGTTTATTCATCAGGCAGATACTGTTGACCAGCAAAACTAAAACAAATTGTATTGAGTGACACAAAGTTGTAGTATATGATAGCAACAACAGGAACAACATTTTGACCTCACTGAAAAGATAATGGACCTGTCAGCCTATTTAAGAAAGTGATGTTTCTGGGGCAATTTCAACAAAACGGAGTTTCCTCAACACCTGATATGTGTTCGTTCGACCACTTTTGTAGTTTGGAGATCGGTCTGAACCTCAACATGCCCATCATATCAGCAGGAAGCTTTGGATTGTCTTGTGACTTCAAGAGAGATCTGACTCGCCTTCTGCCTCCAGCGAGAAAAATCTCCCGCTTCTTCTCTTACTTTTGGAATTTCGAAGATTTGATCAAGCCTAAATGGGAAACAGCGTATTTATACAAGAAACTGAATAGCACAGAGGACTGTTTCTGGTTAGTATGTAGTGATATTGTACATTAATAGTTCGCAACAACAGAAGTTTCATGAAGGAATATTCCCTTGTGGCTTTCTGATTTTTGGGTCTTGTCTGTAGGTATATAAATGCTCTTGAAGTGGCTTTAGGCAACTTTTCCACCAGGTTGAAGAAAATAGTGGTTCTACGAAAAGAGGATGAGCTCAGTAATGCTCTGACCAGCCGTGACCGGGAGAGCAATCGTGAGAACTTATTTTATTCGAATGTTTGTAAATGTTTAACTTTATGGTAATTTATAATTAATTTATGGTAATTTATGTGTCACTGGTCAAAATGTTCCACTGGCACATTCAAAAAGTAAACTGTTGAAGTGTGTGTTGTTACTTTATTTCTATTTCACAGTGTTCATTATTTGTGGGACACCTGATGACATCATGGATCTGAAGAACGGCACTATGGAGTTTGATATTGAAACTGTTTTTCTTCTGATTGACCTTTACAAGTCAGTCATTCACTTTCAATTCCTGCTTTCTTTAACCTAGAGCTTTCTATGATATCTACTGATCTTGACTTAACTAAATGTGCATGGATAGCCAGCTAACTGAGATATATATATCTGTGCTAATCTCAAAAAGCCTAATTTAAAGAGTCTAGAAAGACTGGGATTTGTAAGTGAGAAACAATACTAACTTTCTCTCACAGCGACAGATATTATAATGGGCCATCTAACGATGCTATGAAGAATGTCCTGGTGTTAACAATGCCCAACACAAGACAATACACCATTGACACTTCTGGTAACAACACGGTAGGTACCAGATACATTATTGATCTCTGTCCTGACCATTTTGGGAATTACATTTTTCTTGCTATATTTAATTCATAGCTTGCATTTATGTATATTAAATGCACATTTATAAATATCAATCAAGAAATATATTTTATGCACTACCGTTCAAAATATTTTTTTGAAAATAAATGAATACTTTCAGACAAAATGCACTAATCAAAAGTGATTACAGAAGATTTCTATTTGAAATAAATGTTCTTTTGAGCTTTCTATTCATCAAAGAATGCTGAAAACAATTTTTTATCATGGTTTCCACAAAAACATTGATGATAATAATAAGAAATGTTTTTTGAGCTCCAAATCAACCTATTAGAATAATTTCTGAACGGTCATGACACTGAAGAATAGACTTGAGTAATGATGCTGAAAATTCAGTTTTGCATCACAGGAATAAATTACATTTTAAAATATATTAAAATAGAAAGCAGTTTTTTTACCTGTAATAATATTTTACTATTTATACTGTATTTTATATATAAGAAATACAGCACTGGTGAGAATAAGATACTTTTAAAAGATTAAAAAATATCTTACCAATCCCAAGTGTATTTGAATGCTTGTTTCATAAGTTTGCCACAACTGTAAAACAGTCATACCTTTTTAAAATCTGATATAGATAATTTTCACACAATAAATATTAAAATAGTATTAGGGACCAAGCACTGAAAGTGTTTAGGGACCTCTTGAAATCGTTGGCGTTCTTATTATTATTCTTCCATATGGAAGTCTTTGGCAGCCCATAGAACCGCTTGCGGGAAAGTTATGAAATTTGGCACACTGATAGAGGACAGTCAGAACAATCACCATGGCAAATTTGGAGTCTCTAACTCAATCCGTCTAGCGCCACCAACTGTCCAAAGGTTCACTCATGTTTATGCTAATAACTTTTGAACCATAAGGGCTAGAAACAAATTCCCTTTCCGACTGATTCCTTTCCACAATTCAATTGCATCGCATGATGTCATTTTCCGTCATGTAAATCCTTCCGCCATTTAGCATTTTTTTAAAAACCTACTTTTTCGAATTTCACGAAAATTTGACCAGATCTTTCTCTGACCATGCCGACAAAAAGTTATAGAATTCAAGCTGATTCGTCAAACCATTCTTGAATACCACGCAAACTAATACGTAACGCTTGCAAAAACACACGTAAGGCTGTATCTCCGCAACGCTTTATCGTATTCAGACCAAACTTGGTACATGTCATCACAATCATGACTTGAGGCTACATGCTTTGTTTCGGCACAGCGCCACCTACTGGTCCGGAGATACGAAAAATGGCTATTTTTGGTTATAAACTTCTGAACGGTTTGTCCAAAAGTCATAAAAATGGTCTATTCAGGGCGTCATGCCAAGTCGACTGATATCAACTTTTTCCATTTGATAGCCCTTAAAAAACATTTGCCAATACCTTCAAAACGTTTGATCGATCGAGATGAAACCACCGTAGGAAGTTTGGAAACATAGGTCGTTGGCTATACACTAATGCCCAAATATCACAATTTTGATATTAAAGGAGAACTCCGGTCAATTTTAACATTGAGCTCAATTTTTTGTAAATTTGGAGTGCTGTCAATACAGATAACAACGACAAAAATCGGTGTTGCCTACACCGTGTTATCCTCTTTTTAAAATTTGCACCCTATTGACTTGAATGGGGCAAGTTTTAAACCTGCTTTTAGCCTCTTAACATCCTTAATGTTTCATTACAAGTGCCCAGCCATGTTGAGTGATTCCTTCAGAGTGAACACGAGTGAATCTGACTGCAGTAGATGTGAAAGACATGAATAAAAATGATGTTATATCAGCCAGCGCACATACCTGTATTTAGTTCCTGTTTTCGGTCGAAGTCCAAAGTAGTCGATTGTCGAGTTGAAGCGCATAGGTTTAGTTACTTAGATCACGCGCGTGAACTCGACAATCTACTACTTTGGACCTTGACCGAAAACAGGAACTTTTTATTCATATCTTTCACATCTACTGCAGTCAGATTCACTCGTGTTCACTCTGAAGGAATCACTCAACATGGCTGGGCACTTGTAATGAAACATTAAGGATGTTAAGAGGCTAAAAGCAGGTTTAAAACATGCCCCATTCAAGTCAATAGGGTGCAAATTTTAAAAAGAGGATAACACGGTGTAGGCAACACCGATTTTTGTCGTTGTTCTCTGTATTGACAGCACTCCAAATTTACTAAAAATTGAGCTCAATGTTAAAATTGTCCGGAGTTCTCCTTTAAGTGGCAATAAAATCCAATCAAAGTCACCCATGGGTAATTTTTATGCCCTCATACATATCAATGTTTATAACTCCAAAACAAAAATTAGATATTTTCACCAAATTTGACAGACATGTATGGGCACTCTGAGAACACATAAAAAAAGCGGTGGAACTGTGCCACTTGGTGGCGCTATAATAGAACAAAACAAGGACATTGCCATTAATTACAATATAATATCATGATATTAAATGCAACACTTTACGAATGCATTGGTGTACCATTACAAAACTCGGTATGTGTCTAGATAATCCATTAAATCATACTTTTAGTTAGGCTACTGTATATATGATTTTTCAGCCATTTTGCCTAAAATCATCTTTAAATGTCTTTAATTTCTCATTGTTGCAGTTGGTCTGACACTCCCAGCCGTGTTGGCATGTCTTATTGTCTGCTTTGCGCTTGGCCCCCGAAAATTGCTGTAACAGCAATGGAGTGGTGGAGTGATTTTGCAGCAACATTTTAATTTAATTATTGTTAAGGTTGTCAGTTGCACTTATGCAATAAGTAAAAAAAATTTATGATGAAATTTCACAATTTATGTAATGTTATAATATAAAAGAAAGCTTCAAAAATCTGTTTGTTTTGTCATTTTGTAGTGTGTTATTGCAGTGTTCACATTTACATAGTCGTATAGAAGTATTAACTCTCATCTCCTCACTGTTCTGTGTGCAGATGAATGATTATATTGCAGCATATCATGATGCAGTGCTGCTGTTCAGACAGGTGATGAGGAACATCTGGAACACAGCCTTCTCAGAAATCCAGGATATTGAGTCTTTCAGCATGAACTACTTCAGAAACGTGTCTTTCAAAGGTGAAAAGCTTCAGCCATGCCTTATAATGTTGTTGTTGCTTTAGTAGATCCACAAGATAATTAAGATTTGAAAAATCCAAACCACAGGCATAGCAGGAGATTATCAGCTGGATGAATATGGTGACAGGGATCTGATATTTTCTTTGATCTACACTAACACTTACAATGAGGTATGCCACAGATTTCAGACATATCAATCTATTTACAGAAATATATATTTTTAGCAAACTGTTATTAGCAAAATGATTGGACATTAAAACTTACCTCTTCTGTACTTTAGTACAACATTCTTTATAAGTTCAACACTTCCACCAACCACACAGAGCTAATAGACCTCAAACCGTCCTTCATTTGGCCTCAGCCGGGACTGCCTGAAGACCGCCCATCAATAGCTCCAAAAGGTATGAGGATTCCATCACTTTTAAAAATCAAATGATTGTAATTTTAATGGTAAAAAAACTGTACAAATGTTGTGGTAAATCCTCTTATTTGGCTAAAAGAAGTTCCCTTACTCCATATGGTGGAAAACTGTAATAGATCTAATGGGTAATTTCACAGTAAAATGCTGTTAAAAGCTCACTTTTTGCAAGTAAAAATGGTCATCTTATAATTTACAGTGAAAAACCATAACGTACTCGGTTACTAACGTAACCTCGGTTCTCTGAGAGTAGGGAACGAGTATTGCATAGCTAATACACAGTGGGGAAACTCCTTTCCTCTAGAATATTGAAGCTTATATTTTAAAACGCAATGCAGCTACACAACAAGCACCAGCAGAGTGTCTAGCTCGCCCATTGGCTGTGCTGCAGCAACTGCACATCCTATGGTGAAGCGGCTCAGACGCGCAAACCAATTAGGAGCTAGCGCGTCAGAGCCCGCCAGAATGGGCGTGACTTATGCTATAAAAGCTGACCATTTCGCCATAGAATCAGGTTAAATCGACTGAAGCGAAAAACCCGACAAGTGCAATAGTGCAGCAGACTACGCAATACTCGTTCCCTATTCTCAGGGAACCAAGGTTACGTTAGTAACAGAGTACGCTCCCTTTCGAAAAACGGTCACTTCTTATTGCGTAGCTAAATGCTGCACTATTAGCAACTGACTCCGTCCCACTGAGGCATATGCCAGAGAAATGGCATCCACTATCCATCTCGATAGCCTCTGCTTCGTGACCGGTAACCCTTTGGTTCGGCTGCCGAAGCACACAAAGAGATGTTCTGACTGCCTGAACGGTGCAGAACGCTCTTCTGAGGGAGGAAGTGCTGATAACGTAATAACCTGCGCTCTGAACGGAGTTGAGAGCACTTTAGGTACGTAGCCATCTCTCGGTTTGAGAATGACTCTGGAATCACCAACCCCAAACTTCAGGCAGGACGAACCCATGGAAGAGCACCTGCAAATTGTCCACTCGCTTAACTAATGCCAGGGCCAACAGGAGAGCAGTTTTCAGTGAAAGTGGCTTAAGGTCAGCCGACTGAAGCGGCTCAAACGGGGGGCCCTTCAGGGCCTGAAGGACCATGGAGAGGTCCCACCCTGGCATACGGGGTGCTAGAGACAGACTGAACGGTAGGACCGTGTATTGATAAGCCTGCCCCTCGAAGGCGAATCTCAAGAATGGCCTGTGATGGGGCATTATCTGTATATGAAAATAGGCATCTTTCAGATCCACTGTGAAAAACCAATCCCCCGGGCGAACTTGCGCAAGGATTTGTTTGGTAGTTGGCATTCTGAGTGGCTGTCTCATGAGGGCTCTGTTCAGATGTCTGAGGTTTAAAATGGGCCTGGTGCCGCCGTCCTTCTTTGGAAGGAACTAGCGACTGTAAAACCCCGACTGTTTGCAAACCCCGATCTCTATAGCCCCTTTTGCTAGCAGGTTTAGTATTCGGTGCGAAGCACGTGAGCCACGCCGCTTCTCACCGAAGTCTCGACGGCCGCCTGAAAGCGCGTAGGGTCTGCGAGCGAATTGGAGCGAGTAACCTTTAACCTTAAAGGAACACGCCGACTTTTTGGGACTTTAGCTTATTCACCGTATCCCCCAGAGTTAGGTAAGTCCATACATACCCTTCTCATCTCCATGCGTGCTGTAACTCTGACGCACCCACCGCTAGCCTAGCTTAGCACAAAGACTGGAGGTAAACGGCTCCAGCTAGCATACTGCTCCCAATAAATGACAAAATAACGCCAACATTTTCCTATTTACATGTTGTGATTTGTATAGTCACAGCGTGTACAAATAACAAGGTCACATGAGACACAGCCATCTTCTATCCGTATACTGGGAACTATATTCTCAGAAGCCGAAGCACTGTTACTTTGGTTGAGTGATTTTATATATATTGTGATATGTTGTGACACGATATATTGTCACACCCGTAGTTGTAATATGTCATTGTTTCATTCATTTAAATAATATGGTTTTTACTGGAAATTTAAGTTCAATGTGTAAAACCTAAAATATTGCTAAAATTTTAACGGCTATTTTTACAAATAAATAATAATGTTTTTTTTTGTTTAAGCATCAAGCATATTTTGCTGTATATTGTGTAATAATGTAAAAATGTATTATGTATGTATGTATATATATACATACATACAATTTATTTATGTATGTAGTATATGTAATGTATTTATGATTTAAATGAAAACAATATTTATTTATTTATTTATTTATATAGGCATTGAAGTCAACACCATTGTCATAGTTTTGTGCACCGCTGTTGTGGGTGTCATGGGTACACTTGCCTTCATCTTTTACTGGTTAGAGCAATACATTGTTTTTCACTATTATTATATGTCAGTACATATCTTATATGCACATTGTGTATGAAATTGTATGTACCAAGATATTTACAGTCGTTTCTGTATATATTTTAAAGGCAAAATAGATATTACCATCATATACGGAAAAAATGGTCTCACATTTCCTCAGAGCTCATTTCCCCTTTAGAGTTGAATGAGTGGAATATGATCTGTCTGAAGGTAATGCATTGGCATCAACGTCTTTAACTTTTATTATAATGTGTTTTAAAATGTTTGTGATTACTATTTTTTACTGCATTGTATGTTGTGATCAGATCGAGGAAGACTCTACAAAAAATAGCAGGTACATCCTACGCCGTGCACGCTATGATAAAAAGGTACAGTAAATACTCAGTTTTATCCAAAATGATTATTTTTTTCTGAGTTTTTTTTTAATTAGTAGATTTTTTCTTTATAGGTTGTTATCCTTAAGGAGTTAAGGCTCACAGATGGAAGCTTCACTGAAAAACAGAGGATAGAGCTCAATGCGGTAGCAGGATTTCATTCTCTTCGCAGAATAACAAAACACTGACATTGAATCATTTTAAGAGAAAACCTGAGTAACTTTGTGTTGTTCACAATAGATAGATCATAATGCCACTTTCATTTCAGCTCTTGAAAATTGATTATTACAATCTTACCAAATTCTATGGGACAGTCAAATTTGACAATGACTATTTTGGCGTGTTTGAATGTGGAGAAAGAGGATCCCTTAAAGTGAGTATTATAATGAGCCCTGTACTATGACGTAATAAAAAAAAAATCGAATATAGTAAATGAATACTAAAATATGGATTACATTTTTTTTAGCATGTGCTTAATGATAAGATTTCATACCCAGAAGAAACATTCATGGACAGGCAGTTTAAGATCTCTGTCATGTATGACATTGCAAAGGTAATGATTACCTACATTTAGAGTATTTTCTTCAATTATAAATTAGTATTAAAAAATGTGCATATAGGAGCATCTGAATGGATCGTTTAACATCTATTCCAGCTAGACGTGCTATATATGCATGTCATTAATAGTTATGTAAATGTCCTATACTAACACAGATTCTCGTATTAACTTTTTGACCTGCTTTAGGGCATGTCTTATCTCCACACAAGCAACATTGCAGTCCATGGACGTCTTAAATCCACTAACTGTGTGGTTGACAACCGTATGGTTGTGAAGATTGCAGACTTTGGCTTCAATACAATTCTCAGTCCCAGTAAAGGTGAAAGGGTGGTATATTATTATTATTATCTTGACAAAGAACTTCAGTTCTTTCTACACTTCTACGCTTATATTAAAAGGTAGTTCATTTGTTAACCATTTGCTTACGTTAATGTTTACCTATTTGTGTTTCCTCTTCTTTCAGATCTGTGGACGGCTCCTGAACACCTGAGGAAGCAGGGGTTCTCCCAGAAAGGAGATGTGTACAGTTTCGCCATCATTTCCCAGGAGATCATGATGAGGAAGTGCACATTCTACTCAAGGGCCTGCTCTAATCGTGCTGGTGAGACGAGAGTTATAGACAGCTGCACAAAAAATACACAATCATCATCAGTGACACCTACTGGTGTTTTTTTGTTTGTTTGTTTTTTAACAATAAATTAGGACTGCAGCTTAAAAATGAAAAAGTAGCTTATATGTGGGCTGTATACAAAGTTTTTTGAAGAACATTTTACCACAAAATATGAGATTCAAAATATGTTGATTTACCTGTTGTTTACAAAAACATGGTGCAAATTAAAAAATAAATAAATAAATGTACATGCTTTCATCATGTGCCGTGACCTATGCTGCACATACATATTTTCAGTTGTTTATGACTGCTTATAGCAAGTCATTTTATAGAGATTGTGTTTTTGTTTTTTAGATCAGGCATATTTTAGAAAAGGTTTTCATTTGCTTTAATGTTGTCGTTTTTTTTCACTGTAAGAACAGCAGGACATTTGATCTTGACATGAACAATTTGATCTTTATTTGATATTGTTTTCCTTGTCTCTCTCACCACCTTTGTATTTATTTGAAGCTCTTGTTCTTCTCTTGTCTTTTAGTACTTTAGTCTCAGACATTGAGAGGGAGACCATCCTCTAGGTTCTTTATAACTTAAGCCCTTTTCACACAACGCATTGATCCCAGAAAATTGCTATAAAAATGCCATAGTGCCTTCTGTGTGAACGCAAACACGTCCCGGGATTGAGTCCGGCATCGATCCCGGGATGGGGACCTAGTAACATTGATTTTGCTGCTGCATTTAGGCTCCTGTATGTGCATCATTTTCCCTATTGTTGGTGGTGGAGTAACATTTGCTGTCTGCTCTATCTTTGTAAATTCATCTTGTTTAGTTGTCTTTCAGGCTTTATCTTTATCTATGTCTTTATCTTTATCTGTCTTTATCTACTCTTTTTTCCGCATCAGTGTTTTCCTCCTGAACTCAACTGCACCAGACTGATGCTCATCATTCCAATTTATCGTGGGCCGAGTATTACGATATTATAGTCTGACACAGTGTTTTGTAATGCAGTGTCTTATTACTGACACAGTGTTTTGTAATGGAATTCCAAATACCAGCAGCCATTACGCCAAGGAACCATGGTTATAGTCATAACCTGAGATGTTCCCTTTCGAAGTGGAGCTCAACACTGCATCTTGAATCGACGCTATGGGGAACAAATACCCACTGCGCCATGTCACGGGGATGCCTGTCTCAATGGGTGAGAATATGCTCTATCACAGAGGGCATATCATACATTGACTCAACAGATAATTTTAGCTGGAGTCAGAGCGCAAATCCAGGCTGCGTCCATAAAAAGATGTACATGTATCGTCTGATGTACAAGATATTCCAGGTTCTATGCCTTCATAGCAAGTGAAAACCTGGCCTATACAACCTTCCTCTCTCTCCTGTGGGTTATTCTAGCCCTGAAAGCAGAACTCTAAGGAATAAAAAATGGCTCAGCTGTGACAGCCTCTTAGGCCTAAAACAGCTCTTAGGGAATAATTGCCACAGGGAGAAATATGTCACTGTCGAACTTGGCCATTATCACTATCACTGGGAAACCACAGGGGTGCTGCAGCTCTGCTTAATTATTAAACCTATATCAAAAAAGGGGTAGCACTCACATCTTGCTTGCATTGTGCTATAGGCGGTGTCTAGTTTTTTTGTTTTTTTTGCGCTTGCCGTAGTGACAGATATCAAGGAGAGACTAGGAGAACTTCCTTGACTCGTAGCATTGTCAACCCACGTAATAGTTAAACAGGTATCTGATGACTCCCTTCCCTGGGGTATACGAATGCCCCTACTTAAAAACCCAATGGTAGTTATAGAGGGGAAGCAAACTAAATAGAAGGAATATAGTGCCAAATCATATTTACCCAAACTATTGTTACTATCATTACAGAGGGTTAACTAAACAGAGGAATGCAATTGCCCAATCATTTAGTTCAGTTCACTCAACTCTGAGGGTAAATAATAATATGCCACCAGGGGGGAGCAGTCCTACTCCACAACCGTCATAGCTGCGGAGGGAAACGATGAAGCAGATTTTCTTTTACACAAATAATATGAGGGGGAGGCAGGAGGAAGGAGGAGGAAAGATGTTAATTCTCCTCAGCAGTTCGGTCTTGTGTTTTAACAATCCGCTTTTTATTAATAAACTCTTTCAGGTCTTTCCTCTTCCTTCTAGCACTTCTTGTCCTCTGTGCTCTACTCATTGCAGAAGGAGGAGCACGAGTGGTTACACACTCCCTCGGATCTTGCCTCCAGTCCTCAGACTGTGACGGGCCAGGATCCCCAGAGGCTTTAGGCAGGGATCTGGATTGGTATGGGATGTACTTCCTGAATGCTGCCAATTGCGCCCTTGCCTCTCTAAACTTCCCAACCAACTACAGTCGTGCCGAAAAGTTCAGAAGGCGAGACTGGGGCATCAAGAGGAAAATTCCTATTTTTTTCCCTGATGTCCACCAGGTTCAGCCATAGATGCTTCTCCGTAACCACCATTGCCGTCATTGAGCGAATGATAGCAGTTGCTGTTTAGTTTGGTCTGTGTTGCAGCGCAGCTCTGCAACCACTTCAGGGGACAATCCCTGATCCAAATCCAAATCCCTTAGCAGATCCACCTGGTAGGCTTGCTGCACTGCCATGGTGTGCAAAGATCCACTGGCCTGACCTGCCTGCACATACTCCCTGCCATTCAAGGTGTTCTTGGATGGCAGGGCAGGAGCCTTCAAAGAGTATAACTCACCCTTCGAGAGATAGCTCACAATAGTCTCTTCAACACAGTCTCTCCTCACATATCCCCATTCACCTAATTTTTCCTGTGGCGGGAGGAGCCAACGACAGACACAGTGGGAGGAGTGTCAGGCCGCAGAGAGGCGTTTATTAACATAAACAAACATAAAATGTCCAAAAATGGGGAAATAAGGTATTCAAATAAAAAGGGGATCTGGTGTCCTCGTCGTGCTGGGGAAACGTGAAGGATGGGTATAGTGATCAGATAGGATGGGTCTAGGTAAGGAGGCGGTGTCCGGCAGTCGCATGCGCTTCACTCTCTCTTCGGTCTGAGGTGGCGGCTTCGTCACAGCGGCTCGTCCTCTTTAGGCCACAACAACTAAGGGGAATAGCGGCCCGACATTCTAGCCTGTCAGCACCGTTTTGCATGGTTCTCCCATCCGTACCGTGGGTCCGGCGACTCACGTCTATGGCAGCGTGGGTGTGTGCATGCACAGGAAAAGAGACTGGTCTCTCAAGTTCCCACTCCCGTCGGGAACCTGGCTAAGGGCGAGTTAAGGGACGGGGTGGAGTTGATCATAAGGGAGAGGCAGCAGTTCCGTCACATTCCACATTCGCGTAGTTCGAAATTTGAAAAGGTTGAATGCGAGCTGAATATGTTTTTTTTCAACGACAGCTGCGTGGAGTTCGGGAAGGCTAATAGGTGAAGGGCAATTATGACCTGACAGGAAGCGCTCGTCCAGCCTGCCACAATCGACTTCCTGTTTCTCACGCCCACAAGCCAGATACAATCTGGTTGTGGTGTGTGTCATGACGTCCAACAGTGCCTTCACTACGTGGTAGCTAAACAAACGGCTCCTGAAGACAAAAAAGCTGATGATGTGTATCACTTATACTTCCTGACGTTTGGCTAATGACCTCAAGGACTGTCGCCAGCCAATGAAATTGGAGTGTGTTCACACATGCTCCGGACGCCAGTTCCGCTGATGGTTCCCATCGCCGACTTTCCCATAGCGTCGATCCAAAATGCAGTGTTGTTCCACTTCAAAAGGGAACTGACAAAGTAACTCCAATGACAGTTACAATTACATTAAAATTGTTATTCATGAATAATCTTCCCAATCCAGTGGGCTGTGGTCATTGACTCTCATTGAATTCAAGAACTGGATTAGTCCGATTTGTCATTCAGAACTATTTTGTAATACTTCATTTGCACTTGTACTGAATACTTAATTTAAAGAAAGATTAATTCATTCATGATCATTCCAATATGTGAAGGAAAAAAATGACTTAAATTTCAATGACATGCTTCAAAAGGCTTGGAATATGTTGCACAAGAAATACTTATATGATATTTTTATGGTGCTTGTTTTGTCATTTTGGAGTCTGACAGGCCATGTCCTCATTCACTTATATCTATTGGAACGAGCAACCAGGATATTTGTGAATAAATCACCTTTTGTGTTCCACAGAAAATTCAGACAGATTTGGAATGTTTAAATTTTTTGGTGAATTATTTATTTAACTAAACTACTTTCTTTACCAGAGAAGCTAGCCAGAGTGCAATACCCTAGTACGAACTCTTTCTTCAGACCAGATCTAAATTTTGAGAACACCAGTGAAAGAGAACAAGAGGTATGTATGCATTTGTTTGACTCATACACAAATGGTAAATGGTAAATGGACTGCATTTATATAGCGCTTTCATAGACCCATGGCCACCAAAGCGCTTTACAATTTGCCTCTCATTCACCCATTCACTCATACATTCATACACCGACGGCGGTGTCAGCCGTGCAAGGCGCCACTCAGCTCGTCGGGAATGGTTATTTGTACTAATAGCAGCCAAACAGTTCTGCACAGAAGCCTAAACATATGGGTAATTTACATTAAATACGTTTGGAAAGGTTCCATGTTCTGTGGTGTGACATGTTATACTTCACTAAAACTATAGTACTTGTCAAAAGTTTGAAAACATTACAAAATATATGTTTTTGAAAGAAGTCTCTTATGTTCACCAAGGCTGCATTTATTTAATAAAAAATACAGTAAAAAAACAGTAATATTGTGTTTTCAAATTTCAAATAAAAAAATGTAATCAATGTCTGTGATGCAAAGCTGAATTGACTCCGGTCTTCAGTGTCACATGATCCTTCAGAAGTCATTCTAATATGCTGATTTGGTGCTCAAGAAACATTTATTATTAAAAACGATGTTGAAAACAGTTTTTAAAAAGAGAGAAATTAATACTTTTATTAATCAAGGATGTATTAAATTAATCAAAAGTGACAGTGGAGACATTTACAATGTTACAAAATATTTCTGATTAATAAATGGTTTAATAAATGCAAATAGATTATGTTCATTGAACTCTATTCATCAGAGAATCCTGAAAAAAAGTATCACCATTTTCACAAAAATGTTAAGCAGCACAACAGTTTTCAACATTGATTATAATCATAAATGTTACCTGAGAACCAAATCGGCATATTAGAATGATTTATGAAAGGATCATGAAGAATCATCAGGAATAAATTGTATATTCAAATAGAAAACAGTTATTTTAATTCTTAATTTGTTCTTCTTTTTTCTGTATTATTGATTAAATAAATGCAGTCATGTTGAGCATAAGAGAGTTCTTTAAAAAACATGAAAAATTGTCATGTTTCCAAAGTTTTGACAAGTATATAAATTTTATATAAAAAGTACCCAGTAATCGGTTTCTCCAGGTGTGCATGCTGATCAGAAATTGTTGGGACGAGGACCCAGACAGAAGACCAGACTTCAAGAAGATAGAAATCACCCTATGGAAGATTGTCAGGTCACTTTTAAATGTTTTTGTTCGACATTGAGAAATCTTAAATGACTGGCAGACAAAGAAGAAATAAATACAAATGAAATTAGACCATTAGCAAGCATGATGACCATCTGAAAATCTAAATGAAAAGAGTCATGATTGAAATCTCTCTAATACATGATTTTCTGATTTGGTTATGAAGTCAGGACAACCAGGAACATGAGAGCTACATGGAGAATCTGATCCGCCGGCTGCAGATGTATTCCCGTAACCTGGAGCGGCTGGTTGAGGAACGCACAGCTCTGTACAAGGCTGAGAGAGACAGAGCGGACTGCCTAAACTTCATGCTTCTGCCTGGGTCTGAACACACGAACATAAGAACACCGCAGAATCTTCTTGTGATCATTATTAGATAGGCACACTGATTATTGACCAGTATTAGTAAATATTTCATTGAAGAAATGCTAATTATCCCTATTTTTACATTTAGATTATCCTTGCTGTCGTTTAATGCTCAATTAATGTTAATATTTAATGGACAATTCTCTTACATCACAATAGGGAAGTAACAGCAATTGCAAAAAAAATTTTCATGCTGAATTTATTCAGTCATTTAGTCAATTAATAACACTATTAAATGTAGCTTAGCAATTTTTATACTGTACATTATGATTTTATGATGCCTAAATGCATTTCTAGCATTTAAAAACTAGTTTTTCACATCTTCTTTTTGACTATTTATATCATTACTGCCAAGTAATTAAATCATTAACCCTTGTCTTTTTTTTTTTTTGCAGACCAGTTGTGCGCTCTCTGAAGGAAACAGGAAAAGTGGAGCCTGAGCTCTTTGACGAAGTCACCATCTACTTCAGTGACATTGTGGGATTCACCACACTGTGCCACTTCAGCACACCTATGGAGGTGGTGGACATGCTCAATGACATCTACAAAAACTTTGACAGCATCCTTGACAATCACGATGTCTATAAGGTATTTCAATTCACTATAGTACCCAGTATCAGAGAAGGCTTTTACAATGCCTCAGTAATTCAAGGCGATGTGTCTGTGTGTCTATTTCAAGGTAGAGACGATTGGTGATGCATACATGGTGGTGTCTGGTCTTCCTCGACGCAATGGGAACAGACATGCAATGGATATCTGCTTCATGGCACTGGACATCTTGGCCTTCATGGGCACATTCCAGTTGCGCCATCTCCCTGGGATGCCCGTGTGGATTCGCATTGGTGTGCATTCAGGTAACGGCCAGTCATTCATTGTACTCTGCTCAACAGTGCGGCCTTATAAACTGTTAGATTAAAGTTTTCAAGTATTGCTGAGGGCATTTCTTAAAGGATAATTCCGGTATTTAACACCTTGAGTCTATATTGTAGTTTGTTTTGGATGAACAAGAGTGGTGGACAACATTTTTTTGACAATGGTTCCTCTCTCGAGTTTTTGACTATAAAAGAATTGGCCATGGACCCTTTTAACATTGGAGTCAATGGGCATGTCCGAAAATGTCATTAACACAACCTTTAACATTAGTTTTCAAAACTGTTAAACTCACCGAGTGATTAGTGATGTTAGTTGATGTTCCAGAAACAAAAAGTGTTGCGAAATACAGTTTCTGTCGTGTTTTATTCGTCATTTTGTAAAATCCCATTGAATTCTGTTGAAGGACTGAGTGCTCGTTAATATAAATGCGCTACCGGAAACGGAAAGGGGGCTGTTTACATTTGGTCGATGTAGTCTTTTTGCTCGCTTCCGTTTCTCATAAGGCTAGCGAGCAGAGCAACTGTGCTCCGGGAGAGTAAGCGAAATAAACAAACAAAACCTTGAAAATATTGAAAGACGTGACCACTGACCAGTGCAATTGAACTCGACTGTGACCGTGAGTGTCCCGCGAGACATAAACATCGGTTATCGCCATCAAGTGGTCGGGAGTGTGCTAACGCTTCAGATTCAAATATTGAGCGGAAGTTACACGGTTGTGAAGTGTCTGAAAAAATAGTTCCACTATAGCAAAATAAACGGATTGGAATCATATATTGCGACGATATATTGTTTATAATCATCAACGAACACCACTAACCACTCGGTGAGTTTAACAGTTTTGTAAACGAACATTATTGGCTGTTTTAATGACATTTTCGGACATGGCCATTGACTCCAATGTTAAATGGGTCCATGGCCAATTCTATTATAGTCAAAAACTCGAGAGAGGAACCATTGTCAAAAAAAATTTGTCAACCACTCTTGTTCATCCAAAACAAACTACAATATAGACTCAAGGTGTTAAATACCGGAATTATCCTTTAATAGGGGCTTTTAAACTGGAGGAACCTTTTTATAGTTCCTAGAACTATTGGCGGAAGTATCAGAATTTTGGCGTGTTCGCGCCGCAGGAACAATGAACGATTTTAGTTCTAGGAACTCCTTTTGGAGGAACTAATTTAGCTCCTACTTCAGAGTAGGTTCTAAACCAGCACTATAGGAACTACCAGTGACATTAGTGTTCGCTGATTGACCGAACGCACGCGAAACATCAGCACCCGACATTTAAAAAAAAAAAAGCTATGTAAACGCACAGATTATAGCCTATTTTATTCCAGAAACTAACTCTACGAACATGAAAACAGTGATAGATGTTAACCTTTACGCTAAGGAAAAAATCCAATACAACTTTGAGGGGACCGAGAGAAACATGATTATGTATTTCTGCTCAGCTAGCAACACTGGACATCAGCCACACGGCATACGCTAATACATTTTCAGCATCACCTCTTCTGTTACAGAGTCTGAAATGGTTCGATAATGAATCGGTCTCTCTAAACACCTTTCCCGTGAGCCTCTGCTCTGATTGGTCAGATGGCCCAGTCTGTTGTGATTGGTCTACCGCTTACAGCGTGTGTTGGAAATGAAATACCCATTACCATATCTGAATTTCAGCTCTGAGGCTTCCTCAGCACTATTATACACAGTGATGATGGTGTCAATTGAACCCGAGTACTCATTATTTGGAAGTGCATGCTAAGTTCGTGCAGGAAGTAAGACTGGATTTACTGAGTTGTTTCAGGCCTTTCAGATTCGGTTCTATCTTTTGGCAGACAATAATTCCATTTATCATGCATTTTGACCTTTTATGTTCACAAACAGCAATATAACACACTACATGAAAGGTAATATCCGAAAAAATATGTTTTATTAACAATGTTCGGGAGGAACACGTTCAAATGATCTATCCAATCAGCAAGAGAGGATCGGCCTATATATATATATATATATATATATATATATATATAATATATATATATACACGCAGCCGACTCACCTATATTCCTCATCAGTTTTCAGCATCCTTCCGACTCCTCACTCTTTACTGTTTCCTATCACAACCAGAGATACGGAGGAGTACTCTGGGTTCGGGCCAAAATACAGATTTCGGAGCCCTCGGACAGCAACCCAAATGCGCATACTCTTTTACTCGATCTGTGCCGAAGTGTGAACTCGAGAAATGCTAGGGTCAGAGAAAGGGTGGAAAATGATTGTAAAAAAAAATAATTATTTGTTTTTTGGTGGAAAAAATAAGTAGACCTTAGGAAAAATATAAAATCTACAATATAACCCCTTAGCTGGTATTTTTTTTATGTTGCATGTGCACAGGGCCCTGTGCTGCTGGTGTAGTGGGAATTAAGATGCCCAGATACTGCCTGTTTGGAGACACTGTGAACACGGCATCTCGTATGGAGTCCACAGGTCTACGTGAGTAGTGCTGCCTTTCAAAACCTACACTACCGTTCAACATTGATAATAATAAGAAATATTTCTTGAGCACCAAATCAGCCTATTAGAGTGATTTCTGAAGAATCATGTGACACTGAACTGAAGCAACGGCTGCTGAAAATTCAGTTTTGCCATCAAAGGAATATTTCACAATATTGCTGTTTTTACTGTACTTTTTCAAATAAATGCAGCCTTGGTGACCATAAGACTTCTTTTAAAACCATTATAAACTTTTTACCAAAATTTTGAACGGTACTGTAAATCAGTTCACTAGATTTCCCCAACTAAAGCATTGTGAGTAATCCAACTGTTTAATCTATATTTTATTCTATATTCATCTCCTCAACCCAGCTCTACGAATCCATGTGAGTCAGTCGACTATCAACATTCTCCAGCGCACAGACTGCAAGTTTGAGTATGAAAAGAGAGGAGAAACTTACTTAAAGGTAGTGATTTCACTAACATTCTTTTGATAATTGTCCTCATCAATGTTATTTTTGTATTATACATATACACAATTTTTCATCTAATATATATATATTATTTCATCTTGATTTCGCTGAATGAAAATGATTTGTAATAGTTTTAGTTACAATAACAGCGCCGGTCTTCATATACACTACAGGGTAAAGGAAAAGAGACAACATACTGGTTGACGGGAGTTACAGGGAAAAATTATAATCTGCCAACGCCTCCGACAGCGTGAGTGTCACATTTTATGATCCTTACTGTTCCTAATAACTAGTCTGTGAATTCATTACTTGTCTGTGATGTACTTTAAAAAAGATTTCATTATTGTGAACCGTCCTCCTGGCAGTGAAAACTTCCAGAATCTGCAGCAGGACCTGTCTGAAATGATAAAGACGTGCCTGGAGAAGCGGCCCTGCAGCCTGTGGAAGAGAAAGACCCTGTCGGCACGTCACAGGAAGCCCATAGTGGACGTGGAGTGCACAGAACTGCCAGAGTATCTCCACCTGGCCACCGGTGACAGTCTAAGCACATACCTGTAACCCCAACCCTGAACATGACACTAACACAGCATCAGCAACTAGACCAAAAGCCTGATGACAGAACTGGATTTTCATTGAAAGCACTGCAAAATGTAAATACTGTATATTAGGATGTATATGAAAAAAAGCATTTGTACTTAGTGTTATAGCATTATCTAACATTAGCATTAATAGTTGTTAATAAGTGTTGTAGATCTCAGCTTAGGTTTTAGCATGAGAGTGTAACAGTGTTTTACAGGAAAGATATTTAATGTTCAGCTAAATAATAATAAACATGATAAACTCTTCACACACATTTGAAAAAGAAACGAAACTTTATTTCAATTATTTTGAGAACTATTTACACAATAATGCTGCTTGGACATCTACTGTAATTCATGATTATTTTCTGTGCTAAAAGATATTCTCTTGGTTGAAGAGACTAATTAATCCAATGAATCCAATATTCTTTGGCGTACATACACGACTAAGGGTCTGTGCCCACTTTCAAAAAACCCGTCAAGAAAACCATTAGTAATTATTACATAACATCTTAACTTGATGAGGATTTTTTTCAATAGGCTGCGAATCAAAGCTAATTGATTATGCAATATGTAATAATTAAAGTACATAATTATACATATAAAGTACATAAAAAAACTAAATAAATAACAACAAAATTCAATTTTACCTTTCACACCATGAAAACAAAGCCACAACCCATATTTTATAAATAAATAATATGTAAGAGCTCAGTGGAAGTATGGTATACAAACTGCCTATAATGTAGATATGAATTCAAGATATTGTCAAGGAAACATAACAAAGAGGGGGAGAAAACAAAAATGCTAAACGATAAAAAAAATGTATCAATCCTCTAGTATCAATCACAGGACATTTTGATGACACCGGCCATGTTTTTGATTCTAGAGAAATGTTACACCAATGTAACAAAACAAAAACATAAAGAAAAAAAAGGGCATTGTGTGTGTACAGACTAAAATTCATCATGAACCAAAACATTACCTGTGCCCTGACAAGTAATCTGACATTTATTAGAATAAAATAAATACAGATGGATGGCACAGTATGATTATAAAAAATACAAGGCCATAAAATGATGATGAAAATAACACATAAAAGATCAAACTTGAAAACTAAAACATACCTCTGAAATTCAACAGAAGATTTGTTCAACACACCAGTACAAAGTTTAAAGAGATTATTATACTGTACTGAACTGACATGCTAATATGATACGTGTCGTATTAAAACTTCCGCAAACTACATCAGTTGCATCTACACACGTTGATGAAATTTATGATATCTCCTGTTTCATATAATTCACTATTCTCTGTCTAGACACAAGGACAGTTATCATGTTTAGTTTTAGAACATAGCAGCAGCTAATGGGGACAGAATAAGAATTGATTGACCCAGTAACACACTGAGCTACAAAACTGTGTTTACAAATGCCTCTTTCCTCTGTATAAATGTAATAATAATAGGTCATGTTGCTATTACAAACTAATTGAATGTTTGTTTACAAGAAAAACAAAAACAATTTCAAGTCAGTTTTTACTGATAATGCGGTCATCAAACATGAGAACGAAAAAATAGTCCACCCATCTAAATATACAGTGGCCCAAAAACTATCTGAACACTTAAGTCACATTTAAAAACATTTTTAAAATGGTTTCACTGCATTAAATAGAGAATATGTGGCATCTCCAAACAAATAAAACATGAAAATTTAAATTTAAATCAACGCTACTTTTAGTGGATGTACTTTAAATCTACACCAGTGTTCTATCAGAATGACTTATTAAAAATTTTCCTGTGAATTGTTTCGCTTGAAAAGTGTGCTTTCAAAAAAGTATTTAAAATAAAAGCCACTTGTTTTGCTATTCTGTCATGTAACGCGATGACATTTATGCACTTTTAACATGGCTTAAGCATCCAAATGTATTTAGGGGCACTGTATCTATTCAAATTTGTGCAAAACTACAGCATATTTAATAAACAAGCTTAGAGCTTAGGCATGCAAATCAGCCCACAGCACATACAAATCCCAAAGACAGCTACAGTAGTTTGCACGGCTCTAGGCTAAAGAGAGCAAAAGGTGCTTGATAATTTGTTGAATTGAGGCATGTTGATTGGAACGATTTTGATTGCCAGGCTAGTTCCTTTAAAAGAAATCTATCCTTCACACAAACACATTAACAAGTGACACAGTATCATAATGCAGCACATTAGCTGAATGAACAAAACTAACTTCATTGTAAGTAAACTGTGCCCCGGACCTATTCAAAATCCATGTACAGCATACAAACACAACCAGAACTCTCCCGAGCCCTGTAATATCCCAGTGACCTCTAATGACACCCTGACCTTCTAGCCGGCGCCAACGACTATCAAAATGAACTTCCACAGACTGTAAATGGGGGTAAAGTGCACTGCTGGTGGTCTGCCAGGGTGACACTGCTGGCAATTTACCCACAACTGATGCTAGATGGAACAGGACATGACCCGTTCCTCCTTCTGCTATAGCAAATGTGCAAAACCTAAACACTAAATACTAAATAACTGATTACAGTCTCATATCCACACAGTCTTTCCATCATTGATTACAATGTCTATCCTGACTAAGCCAGACTAAAGGCCCGTTCACAGTCACACTAAGGTCGATAACTATAAAGATATAGTTCTATAAATCGTTCTCAATATTAAAGAATAGCAGAGTTCACACCTCAGCTATAACGGTAACAGCACAGAGAAACGATATCGTTGGAATCACTTTCAAGACGATTTTATCCAGCTGATGAATGACAGCCAATCAGAATCCATCCAGCTTTAACGAGCTTGAGCATTTAAAGTGACAGACAAGCTGATCTCAGAACGATGCTAATATAGTTATCGTTATAGTTATGTTTCTTGGTGTGAACAGGCCTTAAGTCTTTTAGTTATTGTTTAAATGCATTGTTTTGACTTAAATTACTGTAGTATCCTAAAACTATGTTGCACTCTTTGGTAACAGGCCATGTACTAAGATAGTAATTGTGATCTTTTCTTAATACCTCAGGTGCCTTTTGCTTTTAGGATTTCAATTATTATTTTTTTGCTGCTGGTTGTGAAGTGTCCCGCTAATACCCGTTGTTCGAGTCAACAAATCTAAAAAAGTATGGCTATAAAAACAGCATCATGAGCACATGAAAAAAAATGGGTATCTAGAAAAATAAAATTCTTTGTATCCTACATCCGGGACCCATGGATCTGGAACAGCTGCAAAAGAGTTAGAAAATATATTATAGTCACAGAAATACACTACTGTTCAAAAGTTTGGGGTCAGTATGATTTCTTTGGAAGAAATTATAGTACTTTTTTTCTGCAAGGATGCATTAATTTGATCAAAAGTTAAAGGGATGGTTCGAGGTCATGGTGCAAAAGACCCTAGGTTGATTTTACTCCGAACCATCCCTTTAAGGCAACGACATTTATAATATTACAGAAGATTTTTATGCTCTTTTATTTTCCCTTGAACTTATTCTTTAAAGAATCCTGATAACAAATGTACCAATTTCCACAGAAGTATTAAACAGCACAACGGTTTTAAAAATGTATAATAATAAGAAATGTTACTTGAACAGCAAATCAACATATTAGAATGATTTCTGAAGGATCATGTGACACTGAAGACTAGATGCTGAAAATATATTATGAAAACAATCACTTTAGATTGTAATCATATTTAGCAATAGTACTTTTTCAATGTACGTATTTCTGATCAAATACATTTAGCTTGAGGGTGAGCAAAATAGGTTATTTTCAAAAACATTTAAAATTAAAGCTGCAAGCAGCGATTGCGGGCCCAAGCCGGTGGCACCGCCACCCTGGTGCCTTTAGTTCCACTAAAGGCACCGGGTGGCGGTGCCACCGGCTTGGCCCTCCATCGCTGCTTGCAGCTTTAATTATATATATATATATTTAATATATATATATATATATATATATATATAAAAAAAAAAATATATATATATATATATATATATATATATATATTATGTAAATTCTTTTTTTCCCCCTGCGCTGTCGAGCCCCCCTGCCACGCCCGGGTACCAGCTTCAGCCTGGCCCTGATGGCCGCGGGTTCTGACCTGTGTGCAAAATTTCAAGAGTTTTCGAGCACGTTAAGGCCCTCAAAAGTGCCAGAGATTTTGCACACAGCAGAGAAAGGGTTAAACTAAACTAGCCCCCCTCCTCACACACACACACACACACATACACAGATCCCCCCCTCCCCTCCCCACCCCACACAGACAGACACACACACACAGAGGGGCAGAGGGAAAATGCTCCAACAGTCCACATTCAAACCAAAATATCTGACTTCCTGTTGGTCGGAGCTAATGACTGTAAATTAGAAAGTTGTCCGGATCGAAGAGAAGAATATACGTACCGAGTTTGGTTACTGTAGGTAAAACGAATACCCCATTTTTGACTAAAGGTGGCGCTACTGAGCCCCTTACCACGCCCGTTTCTGAAACTTCGCACATGTCTATTACACAATAAATGTCAAATGCATGTTGAGTTTCATGCAATTTGAAGCATGTTAAGAGCCTCAAATGCATCCAAAAAGAATATGAAAGTTTAAAGCGTTGCCATGGCGACAGTATTAAAGATATCAATAATCCTTTCACAGGTCTACATCTGTCATGTGTTTACATTATACAGATGAAGTTTGAAGCAAATCGGGTAAAAATAAGAGGGTGAATTCAAAGCATTTTGAAAGTGACATACTTCCTGCTGCCAGTTGGTGGCGCTATAACTTTGACTCACAATAGTCACATCCATGTGATCGGCCTCTTACAACAAACACAATGCTGAAGTTTCATCAAGATCAGTTAATGTATGAGGATGTTATAACACACTTCCTGTTTCCAATATTCGCCATAAATTCGTTTCCTCGCCACGGCCAAACCGTTCGAGATATCAAAAATCCCCTCGCAACTTTTCATCCTCCATGTCTTGACTTCATGCTGACCGAGTTTCGTGGCGATTGGTTGAATCGTCTAGGAGGAGTATTTTAAATTCCATTGCATGTGTTTTTCTAACTACCCCAAATAGCCGACTTCCTGTTGGGCTGGCGTAAAAAGTCAGAGCATGAAGGATATATGAACCGGTGAGATCTATAAGTGTACCGAGTTTCATATTATTTCATGCAAGCGTGTTTGATTTATGGACCAAGTTTTCGGACCCCGTTCCAGGGGGCGCTGTCGAGCCCCCCTGCCACGCCCGGGTACCAGCTTCAGTCCGGCTCTAATGGCCGCGGGTTCTGACCCGTGTGCAAAGTTTCAAGAGTTTTTGAGCACGTTAAGGCCCCCAAAAGTGGCAAAAACCTTGAAAAAAAATTTATTATAAAGAAGAAGAAGAAGAAGAAGAAGAAGAAGAAGAATAACAAAAAATCCTTAGAAGAACAATAGGGCTCTGCGCCCTTTCAGGGCTTGGGCCCTAAAAAATAGTACAGACCCCAGAACTTTTGAACAGTAGTGCATAACTACAGAAATATAGAATTACTAGTAACTTTGGATATGGATAGTGTAGAGTGAGAAATATGCCTCCTTGTATGTCTCATGTAATTATGACAAATACGAAGATCATTTTTGCTGGAGATGTGGATATGGGTGGAGATGGCAGTGACCTAATGGCAGTTAATGGAACAGACGCTGTGCTAAATATTGAAGTCATTTGGTTGAGTCATTCATTCGCCATTTCTGGTATAGTGACCTGTGCTAAAAAATCCAATTTTTAAGATACATGTATCCAAATTTATATTCAAAGTTCAGTAATGCACTATAGTTTGTCTGGACACTTGTGAATTGTGTTTACATAGGAAATAGATTCTTACGAGGGAAAATCATGCTTGAGAGTTGCAAGGAGGTAAAGGCTATTGCATTTCATTGCATTGTGCTCATAAAAGGCAAGTAAAACTAGTTGGATAAATCCTCCTCATACAACCTTGTATCATAGGACTATTTTCACAGCCAAACAAACTAATATAGATTTACTGTTGTTTCTTTGCGCTCGTCTTATTTGGTGCACTGAAATGCAATTTACCAAAACCCTCAGACTGCTAGAATGTTGTACATCTACCACTAATACAACCAACATGACAGCATTTCCTCACCAAATCCTTTGACACAAGTTTCTGCTAATCTCTAATCCACTCATTGGGGGTGGCATTTCTTTCTCCCACTTCCTCCTCCTCCTCCTCTTCCTTCCTCGCTCCATCTTCCTCCTGTGTGTCCGAGGTCTAGTTGTGTTATGAGTGGACAACAGGGTGAACAGAAACCAGTGGGATCGCAGCACGACAGATGATGGCACACCAAAAAAAAAATAATGAAAAAGATTTATGAATTTGTGAAGAGTAGGTGTGGGAGGATCTCAAGGCTATTGATGTGAAATGAGATGAAAAGAAGCAGATTTTGTAGGTCGTAAGCATGTTTTTGAGGAATGTGTCAGTGGAACTGTGCTTTACGGTGTTTGTGAGATGGCACGATCAAAAAACGATGCGTTGCGCATGTATGTGTCTGTAGGTTCTCCAACCTTAGTCTTGTGGCTCTGCTCCGTCCCCAAACCCCCACCCGAGGTGTGCAGCTCTTTTGACACCACACACAGAAATTCAGCCTGGTCCTCTGTTCCATAGCTGTAAGATGAGCCAATGTTCACCATCTTGAAAAGCAAAGAACAGCAAAGAAAGAGAGAGATAGAGAGAAGGTCTTTCTTCATGACAGGTACTTGAGATTTGAGGAAAGGGGAGAGGACCATGAAGGAAAACATCAAGATGGATCAAATGCCTAGTCAGCTGTACCAAAAACATCTTCATTGCATTCATTAGAGATAGTTTAGGTTTGTCAACTAGTCAAGTTGGCATGCTGATGGTGTGTTGTGCTGTATGGATGCATACTTTTTGTGTGAACCATTCATTTTGTGCAATATAGGGTAATAGATATTTAGCCTTGATTTTTTTTTTAAATGTTGGTACTACATACCGACAAAGCTGGAATATCATATAGTTTGTAATTTTTCAACAATGCATAATGATTAAGAGGTTTTGGTGCAACTGACCACGTAAAATCCAGATGGACACAAATGGCAAACGTTTAATTTCACACGTTAGCTATGCTACTGGACTCTGAATCTGAGGGGAGAATTGGACACTGGGAAAATTAGGATCAGGGGAAGGGAAATCAACTCAGTGTCAGTCCAACCCACAGTCCAGAGCAGTCCGGGGCGGGGTTTTCGGCAGGCGCGCACGCTGACCTGCTCAAACTTCCAGCCGTCCGACATGGTGGACACCATCTGGGTCAGCTCCTCTTCCTGACACTGCAACACCCGATACACGTGCTTTGGTGGTACCTGCTGTATGAGAGACAGAGGGAGAGGGTGAAGACTGGTGAAGAGTAAAAAAAGAAATGTGGTGGGTAGCGGAGGAGAATGCCAAAAGGCAAGTATGGAAAGAAGAGCGAGAGTGGGTGGGAAACTGACGGCTGTTGCATAAGCACGCAAATGTAGTCACAAATGTACAGTAGAAACTGAGACGGACAGAAATATAGTGCTGAGAAGGTGATGAAGCTGAAAACTGCATCCTAATGGGGAAAAAAGCAATAGCTTATATTTCCAGAAAATGAAGCTACATGGGAGGCATGATAAAACATCCTGCTCATTACCTGTGTAGCCTTGGAGTCTCGCTCAAGAATCCTCTCTTTGATTAATTTAATCAGCGGTGTGATGTTGTAGAACTCTGCCTCCTCCAAGACACCTGACGGCACAGACACACTTCATTTTTACATTCTCATACAGTTACGTGCTGTTTTGACTAGTGTTATGGAAATTTTACATTTAGATATGTTTCTTTTACTTTTAGATGGGTACAACTTTTATTAACGATGAAGATTCATTTTTACTCATAAGCATTTAAAAGAATATAATCAAAAGCACATTATTAAAGATATAAAACTAAGTTTTTATAAATGTATAAGTTAGAACAAGCTTGAAGGAACAAAATGTTCACTGGGTCATGTGAAGACTATGTGTACTATAAGTGTGAAAAATATGTGCGCAGCTTTGATCGAACTAAAGATAGACGAGATGTGTGAAAAAGAGCAGCAGCAAAGAACAGGAAACTTTTGCAGACATGACGTTGCTCAGACCAGTTAGAATTTGGGTTGGACATGAGATAATGAGCTAAGACATCTCCATTTAAGGTAACAAAGGATTTTTACACAGGGTGTGTTAGGGTATATAACCTTGGCGAAAGGGACTAGCCTTCGCCTTCTCATGTCAGATGCTCTCTGCGTGAGAATGCCATGGACCTTCTCATATCAGACGCTGTCTGTGTGGGAACGTCTTATTTCATGCATGAAATAAAATACTTTATTTAATCTTTTGAGAATCGACTTTGTCTCCTTCATCCAGGTTTTTGAATATTGATAATTTCCACAACAAATGGCGACGAGGATGGGATTGCAAAACCGATGATCGTCGTGAGGGGAACAGTTGACTGGCCATCCCGAGAGAACACTCTACGGCTCAAAATCCTCAAGCTTAAGGAAAGAGAATTGTTCAACTCCTCACGACGACCTAGGTGGACGCAATTAAAGAACTCACAGACAGTGAGACTCACAAGACGGTGAGAGAAAATTTAAATTATTCACATGGTGGATAAGAAAATTATTTGCGTATTGAATATTTTTTCTAAAAGGGTCAGAGTTTTGGAATAAGCGTTTCCAAACAGGGTTTGAGAATAAGCCTAAAAGTAAGTTCTCAAATGCCATGTGTTAATTCTTCTCTAAAAGGGCCAGAGTTTTGAGAATAGGTCTGATAGAAAATTTCTCAAACACCAGACAAGGTGCTCGTTCGAAGTTTCGGACATTAGAGGAGGCACTTGTTTGGGAAAGACCTGCATCGACGGAGACAGGCAATTTTGAAAGTCCTAGATTGACGAATTTAGGCATGTCGTGGTGGCCACGCTGAGAGGAGAATTAACACAGTAAATATAGTGCGTGGTGACCACGCGGGGGAAAATATTTAAATACGCAAATATAAATACTGTTGATTAAGAAGGAAAGAGGAAAATTTATAGGTAAATATAAAGTAATAAAATAATAAATAAAAATACGCAAATATGGATTAATAAAATTAATTAATATAGGGAAATTGAACAAACAAAATTGTCTAAGTAAAAATGGGTAAATAGGGTTAATTCCATGTAATATGTAGAAATTACTGAATGTGAAAATTCTATAGAAATCAAATTATCTCCAAAGAAAGTCAAAAGTCAGAACCCATCAGAACACCGCACTAGAGACTTTGACAATGTATGGGCAGTGAAACCACAATTAGGCGACGTATGTTTATGTAAATTAGGGACCCAACAAGGGGCAATAATGGCTGGTACAGCACACTGTAAAACCACGATAATCATGAATAATAACAAATGTATAACATCTAATGGTACAAATATCACATGTCCAGGTGACGACGATGACCTCGGAGAGACAACAGCTTGAACAGTATGTGCACACCCTTCCTAAGAAATGGATGGGGTGCTATTATCCAGGACTTTTAGATGTAGGAACGGAGGTTTATTCGAAAATATGCAAAATGTTAGGAACCTCTTGTTGTTTTAATTTGACTGACGTCTATCAAAATGTATCAGACATAATAGAACACATGAAAATGGCCATAGCCACTCCAGATGAAATGTAATCTTCACTAGATAATTGGTTCTTGGGCCTGCAGGGGTGGACGAAATTGTTAATAAGTACGATTATGCCAATCGGATGTTTGATTTTCATTTTGATTTTTCTTTTAATGATTCCATGTTTAATGAATTGTATTTCTAGAATCACTGCTATGGCAGTGACTGCCACAATGGTGAGAATGAATCCAGGGGAATACACAACAATGATACGTAGGGCACCAGAGGACGAAGTTAATGTTTCAGTGGATGATGATGATGATGATGAGGATTATGAGAACGAGAGCGAACATGAGTTTGACTAGAAAATTAAGTAACTATGGGGAAAATTTACCTGTTGTAAATTACTATGCATATGAAAAAGTAAATGTCAAATTGTGTGTATGTTCTTTGAATGAACATATGGGGGATTGTTATGGAAATTTTACATTTAGATATGTTTCTTTTACTTTTAGATGGGTACAACTTTTATTAACGATGAAGATTCATTTTTACTCATAAGCATTTAAAAGAATATAATCAAAAGCACATTATTAAAGATATAAAACTAAGTTTTTATAAATGTATAAGTTAGAACAAGCTTGAAGGAACAAAATGTTCACTGGGTCATGTGAAGACTATGTGTACTATAAGTGTGAAAAATATGTGCGCAGCTTTGATCGAACTAAAGATAGACGAGATGTGTGAAAAAGAGCAGCAGCAAAGAACAGGAAACTTTTGCAGACATGACGTTGCTCAGACCAGTTAGAATTTGGGTTGGACATGAGATAATGAGCTAAGACATCTCCATTTAAGGTAACAAAGGATTTTTACACAGGGTGTGTTAGGGTATATAACCTTGGCGAAAGGGACTAGCCTTCGCCTTCTCATGTCAGATGCTCTCTGCGTGAGAATGCCATGGACCTTCTCATATCAGACGCTGTCTGTGTGGGAACGTCTTATTTCATGCATGAAATAAAATACTTTATTTAATCTTTTGAGAATCGACTTTGTCTCCTTCATCCAGGTTTTTGAATATTGATAATTTCCACAACACTAGATATGCACCGATATTGAAATGATTAAAAAATATTAATCTAACACCTAAAACTAAAATGAATCGTCGTAAATGCTGCAAGTGAATAAAGGCAAGATTACATTTAACAGTGCAATTAGGCTATATTAGTGTTTTTAAATATTAACTTTAAGATGAAAAATAATCTAAATGTACAAAATTACCATATAGCCTACACTGAAATATTCTAAATCGACTCATATTGTTGTCAACTAAAACTGTAAAAAACAAAATGTTAATCAAAAAACAGAACTAAAATTGTAATGAAAACTAAAAAAAATATAAAAATAAAAGTAAATTGTAATGTAGACATGCATTTTCTGTAAAAGCTGCGTTGAAACTATGTATTGTGAAAAGCGCTGTACAAATAAATGTGAATTGAATTCAAAAGTGTTAATACATACTATAATATGACATTAATAATACTAAAATAGCACAACTGAATAATATCGATAAATAAAAAAGATCTCTAATATAATCATATGGTACCAATGCATCAATAGTAAGTGTTAATATTCAAATATATATTATTATTATTATAATATTAAAACTATAGTATTAAAATGGCATTACCACAAATTTGAAAATGCATAGTCTGACAAGTGACAACAGTTCTGAGAATAAATGAACAGACCTTCTTCTGCCAACTCCTTGTTATAAACCAGCTTCCCATGTCGCAGATAGTTGAGTATGGGACCAAAATAGGTGGGATCTCGGTCAATCACATAAGCGCCAGTTTCATCCTAAACAAACACATCACAGGTCTCTCAGTTTAATAATTAAATACAATTAGATGTTTAATAATGTGTATTTACTTGTATAAGTACAATGTCATTAAAGATGTAACATATAAAATAAAATAATGATGTATATAATATTTTACCAATATTAGATGTTGTTAACTTGCTAATATGTAGATGACGGACTCTGTGCTGGAGCTGTTTAACTGCAGTACAGAATGCACTGAACAGTACATCACCTCAGGGAATAAAATGTGACTTGGCACAAGAGAGGATGAACATTAAAGGAAAGGGCATGCGGAAAGTGGCAGTGAGCAGAGGTCACATTAGCATGGCCACGGTCATTGTCCTAGAATGGCTGAGGGTCTCCTCTTTGCAATGAATTACCCTAAGAGCTCAGCGCATGCAGCTCTATCGAGACAGGACCTACGGAGCAGGGAACCGTATAGGCCTACATCATACCCTAGTACAACATGCCCTACAGAGAACATTACACAACTGAGCCCAGGGCAAGAGCATTCAAAAGGCACAAAGAGGAATCAGAGAACAAGGGAGTGCATAGAAGCACATTAGGGTGAAGGAGGTAAAAAGAAAGGAAGATGTTGGCGTAACAGAAGGCTCAAGACTAAACAGCAGCACTGCAAGGTTATAAAAGCACTATAATAGAGAAAGCAGAGGGCATAAATGAGAGAACACTGCAGATTCACAACATGGACTTGAACAACACACCTACACAACAAGCTAGATTTGATTCATTGCACAGCTCTTCTTTTGATTTATTCGTACAAAAATCGCACAATTTTGGTGATATTCTGCTTTATTCAGTAAGTTCCATTTGTGACTTGATTCTGTGATTCCATCTGCATCGCAGAAATCACAGGGCTCTACATGGTATTATGTTAAAAGAGAGTTAGTTAAGTGGGTTATTTATTGTTGTGTTATAAAGCTATAACCATTAGGGCTAGTAAAAATGGATTTATTTTCAGTTAGTAGTGGTCCCCTCTCAAAACTAGGTTTGGGTACTGCAAATTTCAATTGCCGTAAGGTAAAACCATTTAGTCAAACATTTATATCAAACATGTTTTTTATTCTGTTTTTTTTTTTTTTTTTTTTTTTGCAAAACGTTTTGTTGCAGCTGATTTCCATGAACGAAAATCAGCAGCCTAAAGAAACACTAACATTTTCCTATGGTTTTAACAAAAAACCACAGCAAAACACAACTGGACTAATTTCAAACATTATTAAAGACAAGTTAACAGTAATAGAATAAGAACAAATTAGCAAAAGCACAAATAAATACAACTGAACAAAGTTCAGAAATGTAAAATAAGCATTTTCTTCTTTATATAAATAAAATATTGATGAATCCTTATTTAAGTTACAAAAGTTATTCAGTCAAGATCAGAGAGTGATTTTCTTTTTCTTTTTTTCTTTGATTAACAGTAATGACACCGACGGCAGGTTTTAGGCTGCGGTCACTTTAAGCCTTTATGCAGGATCCAATATACTGTTCCAAATGCGTTTTTTCTTCTTTTCTTCCTCTGTGTTTACGAGGATATTTTGACGTAATTTTGTGTGCATTTGTTAGTTCAAGCGCAAGAAGACACGATAGAAAACTCAATTTGGTATTTGTGCACTAAATGAAATGCGGCTCTTAGTGCCTTCTTTTGCTTGAAAATGGTTTGAAATCACATTAAAATGCACACACAGGAATCGATAAGTGGAATCGAATTGGAATCGATTTTTAACTTTTAACATTTGGATATATGGAACAATTGTTTCAGCTACACACCGCCGGCGCTGGTATGGCGGTATTTGAAAAATACATATCGTAATCGTATACAATCATTTTGGGACTAACAGATTGACAAAATGGAAATGAACAACATACTAATTTTCCCACATGGAATGCAAAATGCACGATGTTTAATGATGACATTAATTTACACATGATGAGCAAACACACACACACACGTACACAAATCCCATTTTCGAACCAGCAAGTGCAGAAGACAACCACACAGTACACATGACTAGACTTGACAGCAGCAGGCATGACAACACCTGCGCATGACTCCTGCAGCGAGTCAGAAGAGACAAGCTGTTGTCCCGCTCGGGATTTCACAAGAACACGAGAACGAACACAGGGGATTTTACACACAATACTACTGTATGCCTTAAACACACAGAATTCAAATCAAACAAGTTCGCTATCTGTCCATGCTCATCTTGTGTTAACGTTTAACTCTGCAGTTGCACAAGGAAGTATAAGAACCATGTCCCGATAGGGAACTAGCTGCATCCCATGGGAAATACCTGGTAGGCAAACAAAGAGCTTATTAATTTCAAAACAGAACTGTATAATAACCTGTTCTGTGCCACATAAAGCATCACAGCATGCAATAAGAAGGACAAATGAACTATTTTTAACAGAACCAATTCTGGCTCATGTTAAAAGCACATTCACTCAAGATGTTGACAAACTAGCTAATAATATTTACTATAATAATGCAGTCAATACCTCCTCATGACATAAAAGATAAAACATATCTTAAAGGGATAGTTCACCCAAAAATTAAAATTCTATGAGTGTTGGTAACCAAACAGTTTTGGTTCCCATTTGACGTCCATTGTATGGACAAAAACAACAACAAAAAACAATAGACGGACGTCAATGGGAACCGAAACTGTTTGGCTATAATAAAATATAAAATACGGCTTTAAAATATAAAATAAAAACTATACACCCAAACTCTTCGAAAGGGAAAAATACATATGTAAACTAGCAATGAAGAACAGAGCAGTCCAGGAATAGAACAGAGAAGCCTCCATAGATATTTTAGTGCAGAGGGCTGGGAGTCGTCAAGGTGCCATGACTTTAATCTCATTAGAAGAGTGACATGAGCAGTGAGAGAGCACACAACACCACAGCGGCCAGTAATAACTGAGCTGTGATGAGTGATCGTCTGTGCCTCGTCACTCACTGTGCGGATGTGTGGAATAAGAGGGAATATAAGAGGATAGCTTGGGTGGGGGTGGATACTGTGAAGGCAGAGTACCATCTGTTAAGTCAAATACTTTTTGTATGCCTTAAGATTAAAAGACACATTAAATAACACGCGTATAACACACATTTAAATCTATCGGTAAATCTCACCATATTTCACCCCAAAACCAAAAGACAGAAATTGAGAAATTATACTTTCTTAAAGACAATGAAGCTTAAAGAAAATTTAAAATTATTATTTGCATTTTTGACAATATTTTCATAACTAACATTCAATTTGATATGATAACTAACGAAGGAAAAAAAGGAAAAATACATAGGGGTGAGTTTAGGGTGATTGGGACACTTTTGCTATTGTGAAAATTGGAAAAAATCAACCTGAATTCACCATACTGTAAACTGTATTTACCATAGATGACGACCCATGGGAAGACATATGGAACCATATTAAAAACATACATGCCGAAAAGCCAATACAATTCAAAATCATCCAAAAATGTCGTATGTATGTGAACCTGGACCACAATGGGTCTTATGGGTAAATTTTTTTACATTGAGATTTATACCTCATCTGAAAGCTGAATAAACGAGCTTTACATTGATGTATGGTTTTACAGATCAGTCACAAGCAATACAAATTTTTGAAAATCTGGAATCTGAGGGTGCAAAAATTATATAAATATTGAGAAAATCACCTTTAAATTTGCCCATTTATGTTGGCGATATTGCTGCGTCCACTCACAAAAATAATTTTTTGATATATTTAAGGCAGGAAATTTACAAAATATCTTCATGGATCATGATCTTTACTTAATATCCTAATGATTTTTGGCATAAAATAAAAATCTATCATTATGACCCAAATACAATGTTTTGTTGGCTATTGCCACAAATATACCTGTGCGACTGGTTTTGTGGTCCAGGGTCACAAATAGTCCCCATCCATTGTCTTTTCTAATCACTGATTGTCATGCGTTTAAAATGTATACTGAAGTAGGTCCCATATTGCAAGTGCTCATGTTACAAGTGTTTCTATCAAGTGCTATTGGAAATACTAAAAAATATATATATATATTTGGCATCCAACTAGAATTACATCCAGTTTTATTAGATTTGGGCCTTCCAAGCAGACACGTAAAGACATCTGCCAACAGGAAATTATATGATAACCTTCGCTGCCAGAAGAAAACATTTTATTGCAGTGGGTCAGTGATAATAAGGCCCGCTTCACATAAGGGTTTGCATATAAGGTAATATTTGCTCTGGTCCCACTGGAACTCCTGCCATGTGCTTTACATTCTGACAAATCAGTTCTATAAGATATGGATGCTTTGTTTGGATTACCTTAGGCCTCATTTCCCTTGGGTCATTTAACAAGGAGTATCTTAACCATAATACAATCAAAATGTATTTATAACGCACAATAAAAACAACAGACATTGACCACTCTGATGTCCAAAACTTTGCTAAAAAAAACAGTTTTGACCGCAATGCAATGAGGAGAGTATCAATAAAAATAACAAATAATACTAAAAATGTAATACTAAATAATAATAAAAGAAGCTTCATTATTTACATCCCAGATATGATTTCATGAGCTTCACTCCAATAAATTTAGGATGTCCTGATGATCTGGCCATCACCCCATCAAGAGGACTTCCCTCTACACAAAATCAGCTTCAGGTGGATCACATTATACAATCGTGCAGTAGTAAAATGTGAATTTTACTGGCTGATGACGCTGTAATGCACAAACACTTGGGGGTCTGCATTAATAATCAGCGTAGCACGCGCACATCCATCTGACTGAAGACCCCCGTCGCATCATTAATACACCTCAGCGCCCTGTATCACAGAGTCATACATTAACATCACTCACTGCTGTCTTACCGTGTCCGAATGTAAGTCTTGCTGCTGGCACAGTCGGTAAAGAAATGAAGTTTGTTCCTTTAGCAGCGTTTGTCGTGTCGTTAGAAACACCGTCCCACCGACGTTGAGACGGACCCATTTGCCGTTACTGCCTCCGGTGGTATTAACAGCCGAACCGTTTCCTATGATATTTTCAGACCCACTGGATTCAACAGCAGTAGCCGTGGCTGTCGTGGCACTTTCGCTTCCCTCGTTGTCTTTGTTGTTGTTATTGTTGTTGTTATTATTGTTTAGATTGCCGAGTGTCGTTGTTGTTGCTGAAAGGGATCCCGTTTCCGGTAAAGCCTGGGGCGCCGCCGTTTTTCCTTTGTCCTCCGTTGCCATTAGGGTACTACACTGAGACTGGTCTGATGCGGACTGTCGGTGCGGCTCGGATGCTGTTCGGTTGCCGTTCTGTCTCCCACGGTGAAGCGGCGTGCTACTGTTTTTTTTTCGTGTCATAGAAGTAGAATAAGCGCGGCAGTTGATTGGTTCGTATCCTGCGATGTGTTCGCCCCGCCCACATGCCAGTTGATGCTCTTTTGACGCAGAAACCAGTGCAGATTCTAGGATGAGGAATGTATTTAGGCATTAGCAGCTATGCACATTTAATATTCTGCATTCTTAAAAATATTTAAGATTCTTGAACGTTAGTTAAGTTTGTGACTCGCTCTTCGGTACATTTTCATTATTTTGATAACATGATTATCAGGTTTTAAACAAAATTAGTTCAGCTCGAGTGGGACAAATCAAATAATTTTTCACTCAATTTGTTATGCTGATAATATATATTTGTAACGAGCCTATAACAAAATATTCCACAAAAAAAGTAATTAATAATTATAACGTTTATGCCTTTTGGTTTCATATTTTTTGACCATATGGGTAAGAAACATAGACTGTAAAAGGTAAGAAATCACTGATAAAATGTAACATCTATTTATGTAGATTCATACTGTAAATTCAGCATCTTATCAGCCTGTTACAAAGTATTCAGCTTGCAAGGACTTTAAGAAAACATATTTATATAGCCTAAATAATATTAAAATTAAAGTAGCCTATACTCTCACAATTTAAAATTTGAATACAATTATTTAAATAAAATATATTTCTATTTAATTCATCACTTGTTCAATGACACTGCTGAGTGTGCTGACTTTGTTCAAGTCAACTCAGTTTATTTATTTTTTTACTACCGGCTGTTGAATCTTTGATTCTGATTGGTTGACGGACATTCTAATTTGTGCAATTTGTTAATATTTATCACTTATGAAAGTAGGCTTTGTCATGAACACAGATCTCAAATTAGACAAGTTATAGTCAAGCAACTTTTATTGCATAAACAAGTATTAAGCATTCAATTTCACAAAAGTATTATGGGGCAAAAATGTACCTAATGACTTTGTAAATCTGCCTGTAAATATCTGATGCAAAGTTGATTAAATAATTTTCGAGTCTTGTATCCTCTAGACTGCTGTTCATACACTGTAGCAGACTGTCTTGATCTCTGGAACCAAAAAGAAGGGGCTGAATGGTGATGAATGAGAAGTTGAAGGTCTGAGGGAGCCCCCGATGAGCTGTCCGATTGAAACGGCTCCAAGAGAAAGGTGGAAGACCATTCTGAGTAGTGGGTCCGTTCACAGCTTCGGCTGTGAACATCTGGGCCATGTGGTAATCTGTAACCTAAATGGATGCAGCCTCCATTAGAATCAGACTATTTATGCCAGCATTTAAAGGAGACTTATTATTTTTGAGTGGAGGGAAAAACATGCTGTTTTAGTGTTTGTATCTTTAAATGCAGAAGAGGGCGGAGCCTTTACAGCTTGTCCCTCATATACTCTGCCAAAAACTAAAACATCCATTTGGTTTTGATTATCCTCTCTATCACAGTCTTGACATTGCTGTTCTTCATCATCATGGAAGTTTATTATCTGTATGCGTCTGAAAGCCATTTTAATCTAACTTCTGATATATGGTTTTCTGAATGCACACATCCAAAGCACGCGCACAGAAAGCTCTCTGTCAGACGGTGCGTCCTGTGAGTATTAAACTAAGTTCTCTTTCACATCTTATTGCGCTTAAACTGTAAAATACACACAAGGTTAAATCAAAAACACACAAAGTTCACAAACACAGTCGGTTATGTCTGTGAACACAAACAGCAAGTAAAGAAATGTGTATATTAGATCTGTGTATTAAAGTGAAAGCAGCGTAATATACAGTATCTACTGCTATATATGCAGTTAATATGAACCAAACATCAAAACAAAAACATCACTTACTCCTCTTCATTGAATAACTGAAATTATGATTTTTGGGGATTAAAAAAAAAAAAGAAGTGGGTGGATTTTTAACATTAAAGGGTGCTTCTGTACACCCGCTGCAGACACACATTTATGTTCAAACACCAAAAGACAATTTTGCATAGGTCCCTTTTAATAATAACACATAGACCAACATGACCTATTTCTGTACCTTAGTATCATAACATCCCCCTGGAAGAGGTCTTCGGAGCCTCAGATCATTACGGCAGCAGATGGATTTACAAGGGTGCTTCTTCGAATATGGGTCTTTTCTGTAATCTAACATGACAAAGTGCTACTGTTCATCAAAGACATGAGATTATGAAGACGGCAGATTAGTTTGAAGAAGCATTTTTGAATACTTTCCAAAAAGAGATCCTAAACTCACCATTGTACCTCATTATATATTTCAAGGTGTCCAGATTAGTGACTTTTCCCTGATCCCTGCGGAAAATCTTAGCACGTGGACAGAGGTCATATGAGAAGTCTTCACCATGCTTTTTCCACATCGCACCATAACCACTCATTCGGTAAATGTCTGAGTGGAAAGGTATGTTGTAGGATGCCCAGTAACCTATTGAGACGATTTGTAAAGCATGCTATTGTTCAATTTAACCTTCAGTGTTTCCAGCCTTACATCCTCTCAAATAAATTTTCATTGGACTGATCATAAGGATTTCCTTATTATAAAAATACTCCTCACCATGACGCAGCGCTTGTGACTGATCTGAATACGCCACCAAACCAGGAATCTGCTCCACAACAGTCAGACTCCATTCTTCAATCTGCTTTCCAAGTGAAACTCTTTTCAGGTCCACCACCATATACTGGTTATTGTAGGTCCCTGATCAAATTCATCCAAAAATAATTGAAATTAAGAAATATTTCAAGAGTGTGGACCTCTCATTAATAGGTTTGGCTGGTCTAGTATATCTATTTTTGGGAGGTCAAATCTTAAAGGGACAGTTAATTCCATCAATCATTTACTCGCCGTCATGTCATTAAAAATATGTTCCTAGGCCGTGTGTCTACCAAAGCATTTTTAGCCAGCTGACAATGCCAGGCGCTCTTCTGAAGGCACTTGAGAGCGCTTCAGTGGCACAGCGGGTTTTTTGTGTGTTTTTGTTTTCATTTGAGGTTGCAATGATCTGATTTCACAGATAGGTTGTTTCTGAAAATAAAATAGACACAATGGCCCTCATTTATGAAAAGTGCGTACACCAAATTTTCAGCGTACACCCAAAACCACGGTGACTTTGCGATTTATCAATATGGACGTTGGCGTACGACACGCTCAAATCCTACGCCAGCTCAGGAGGTGGTGTACATGTACGCATGTTTTGAGTTTGTGCTGAAATGCGCAGAAAAACAACACACAAAATGCACTGACTGTACGCCAGGTGTACGCTGGAAATTTGGTGTACGCACTTTTCACAAATGAGGGCCAATGTGAACTCTGGTCCTTTGTTTTGATATTTTTTCTGTTGTTGTCGTTGTAAAAGCAGGATGTGGCAGTTGGGTGCAGTGTTGGGGAAAGTTACTTTAAAAAGAAATGCATTACAATATTGCGTTACTCCCTTTTAAAAGTAACTACTAGTAATTGTGTTACTTAGTTACTTTTTAAGGAAAGTAATGTGTTATGTTACTTTTTCTCACCTGGGCTGGGCTTGTTTTTTTTTTTGGGGGGGGGGGGGGGGGTTTGGTAAATCACTTACTCCCGATTTCTCTGTCAGTCATGAGAAAACAAAGTGACTTGTGTTACTTGTTTGAAAAACTAACTCAGATGTTTTGTTGTAAATGTAAAAGTAATGCATTGCTTTACTAGTTACTTCAAAAAAGTAATCTGATTACATATATCGAGTTACTTGTAATGCATTACCACCATTACTGGGTGTGGCATTTGTCCCGCCCTTCCTCCACTGTGATTGGACGGCTGGATAAATGTGACAATGATGAGCGCTTTGTTTTACCCAAAGTTGAACATTTCCAGCTCTCGACCACACTTTTTTTCCCCCTCCAAATTATCACTTAAGATTTCTTGTTTTGTTTTCAACCGAAGAAAGAAATGACATGAGAGTTGGTAAATGATGACAGAATTTTCAATTTGGGGCAAACTATCCCATTAATGCTACACCATACAATCAGATTCTAGAGAATTGTGTGTTTACAACTTCGCTGCAATGTTGATAGACGACACCACCACAGAGCACTGCAAATACGGACCACAATATTTGCATAAAATAATCCACCTTTGTCTTGTGCATCTCTTTCTCACCAGAGTTGTGCTTGGAAAATATTTGGGCCCATTGCTTCCCTGTGCAGGCCAGCGCATTTGCTACACGCACCCTCTGCCAGGAAAGCAAAGCATCTGGGGTCACCAGGGAGAACAGAGAGGAGTTGAACACGTTGTTTGTTGTCTGAGTTACCAACAACCCCGTTCCCAGCAAATAAAAGTCATCCAGAGATGACAAGGTCCCTGGAAAGGATGCGAGAAACAGTTTTATAGTACTAAATTAAACCATTAATTACTAAATTTGATTGATAAAAGGCAAACATCTGCATTTATATACCAGGGTAGCTGCTAAAGGACAGTCTGCTTGTGCCATTATGTTTATTTTTCAGGCGAAAGTCCCAGTGCTTGTAGATTCTCATGCTCGCTGCATAGGTGTACCAGCTGGAGTGACCAAGCAACAGATTCTCATAGCCAGGTAACATCTGCAGATAGAATAGGAACAGAACAATTAAAGGTGCACATTGGCAAGGCCATAACAATAGGCACAGCCCTGAATATATTTAGATATGGGGTCAGACATGGGGCTTTCAATGGCCGATTCCTACACTTTGGTTCCACCCAATATAGCATATGTGGATACTGTCATGAGGTGAAGGCATCATTTTACTTCTAACCTTGATGAGAGCAGAGCAGTGACTCATCCCTGGCATTCTGAAGGAGTCCGAAGAAGAGTTGGAACGCCTTTTGAGTGCAGGGATTAAATCTAACAAATCCCCAATACCATTGAGGAATTGAACCGCAAACATGGGCAGAGGCTGGGAGTTGAAATGCAAGCATGTAGTTTCACTCATTAACACAAAACGAAAAGCATTTAGGCTAAAGCATGATTGTCAATGAATGAATAAAAATGACAAAGTTCACTGGAGGAAATTAGATTGTTTCAAATGTCCATGAGGGTTATCAAACGTGAAGAATGAGATGTACGGTGCAAATAAACAGATGCATGCAGAATTCATGTTTTCTGACCTTTTCTTGTCTACTTTTGGCCCAGAATGCTGCCCCGGCATACAGTCCATCTATCTGAGCCACTAGAAGACCCACATGATGCCAGAAGGGATCACTTTTCCCATTTAATTTCAATTGTGTTCTTGTCCATGAGTCCTGCTCACTATTTCAAAGAATGAACTATTAATAAATAATTCAGTATATGTTTATGCAATAAATAGTTGTATCAAATAATCTTGGAAAACATAACAACCCCAAGTCTTCAAAACCATGAATAACTCAAAGTCTCCAAAACCTATTTTGTATGTTGCAACATGTGAATACATACAGTGATATATACAATGTGTATGTTTAAAATAATGCAAGCAGGTGTATTTCATCATATCCGACATTATTATTGTAATTTTGGAATAGTGCAATCAGTTTAGATAGTAAACGTCAACTTACCTCATAAATGATTTCAGAGGTTTCATAACACTATGATCCTTAATCATCTGAGGATACATATTGAAGTAATGGTTTATCATCTGTCTGTGAATGAAAAAGTAATTGATTATAGTTTTAACTGTAGTGTGTTATTTGATAATTAATTTACAGTTAAAATATTTTAAATGTACAACATAAATGTAATTAAGTACAGTATATTTTAGTATACCATAAATGCTTGTCAGTACTTTAGCTAACTATATATGACAATAGAAGTAATTAGGAAATGATAAAGATGTTCTTAAACCCTACTTAAGTGGATAAAAAGCACTCTTAAGTCAAACTAATTGCTTTAAATATAGATTTAAACTATACATTTTCATTCAATTGTAAATAACATGCATTAATTTAAGTGTACAAACCATTACATTAATTTCACAGTTAAGTAGGCTATATTCTTTTAAAGTATTATTTACGTATTAGGCCTACTAGTGGGCTATGCTAAAATGTACTCCTTTTTCCACAAGGCTTAGTATAATTTGCTTTAAAGTGAGAAAACTTACGAAGCTGTAAGGAATCCTTCAAGGTATCCGGCCAAGAAGTATGTAATTTCATCATTCTCCTGGGATTCTCCATAACCAGCCTGCACTTCCAGCACTCCCCATCCAGAAACAGATAAACTATCATTGAAATAGCCAAATGCATCTCCGTCCTCTTCCATTGCATCCTCTTTCAGCACCACAGACCTCTGAACAGCATCCCAATACACGGTGGCTCTCTGAACATCTGGTAAACAGAGAGATCACACATCAATACGATTTGAGGGTTTAATATCTTTTATTTTAATTTAAATTATATTATTGCCCAAATGCCCAATAGAATTACGGGCACGGGTTTGTTGTAGCTCCGATCCGCCTTATTAAACTTAGTTTTTTCATGCTAGTCTTATGATGTTATGCAAATTTTAAAAATAAAATAACCATCAGTATGACCAAAATGTGATAATAAAAGAGTAAAATTAATTTAAGACACTTACGCTGAGCTTTTACGAAGGTCACCGTTAGGACGCACAAAATAAATCCCCGTGTAAATCGACTCATGTTTCACGCTGAATCAAGTTTTCAGCATCACGACAGCTAATGATCGAAGAGTTTGCGAATTTCCATCCGATTAAAGTCGGAATACTGGTTCGCATGGTTTTCTTATGTTCGTAGACCTACATTTAGCTATTTATCACCTGTTGGATCGCTGAGAAAAAAAATTCCACCCCAGATGGGACTCGAACCCACAATCCCTGGCTTAGGAGGCCAGTGCCTTATCCATTAGGCCACTGGGGCTTTCGTCATTGTAAGGTAACTGGTGGCTTATAAAGATGCAATAGAAATATATGTTACGTATTAAAATTATCTTAAATATTACTTATATATTTAGTTTAATATATCGCATCTAAAAAGTCCCTGATGCATATCATTAATCGATAATTATTACTCGCTATTCAGAAAACATACAAACACACATTTAAGTTACGTCGGTGTTTGTGTTAAATCCCCTAGTTTAGACATACAATTTTTTTAAATAATAATAATAATATTTCAGTACGGTGCAGTAATTTCATAACAGGCAAAAAGTCGTAACAGGACGGTTGGAGCTTTTATTATGTAAGAACGTGACACCGGCACTTTCAAAGAACTGCCGCCTCCATGTGCCTCCTGTTGTGATGGTTCTGTTTTTCTCTAGTTAGGCTAGTTACCTGCTCTCCTCCGTTAATAACTGAGCCCAGGTGTAAGGTAAATATTAGTATTAGTATATTATTCTAAGTATAACACTTCAATATGATTTTATTTTTAGATTTAATTAAGGTTGCTGCGCTTTAATGGCTAGTTTGAGGTAATGCATGAGATTAAAGCTAGGTAGCTAATTCTCTGAGCTAGCCAGCCTGAGCGGTGTGTATCAGCCAGTGTACATAATATTAGCACGTTAACTGTGTGGGACAAAGTGAGCTCAGCATCATCTGTTTGGGGTTTATCGAGATTTAAGTTGCAACAGCCAATTGTAAAATTAACGGTTTCATCGTTTATATTCGAATTAACGTTATATGTATAGTGACAGGCTAGCATATTGAGCTAATGTTACATTCCTGTTAACGAGTTTAAAAAGTGTGGATGTAATTATATGTATTCATAAATACACATGCTTGTGAGATCTAGCAGTTGTATTAAGTGTAGTGTAACTTTATATGTTGGTGCTATTTTTGTGATACCTGTTCATGTTTGAATAACTTTAATATTATTACATAAAGCAAAGGGAACGCAATGGCCTCTGGAGATATTGCTCAGATTACAGAGGCTCTGGCCAAGACTCATGTTGGAGAAGTGGAATTAAGTTATAAGGGACGAGGGCTGAAGTTGGACAATGCTGAGTCGGGTGAGTAAACCTCTCTGTTAGCAAATGTTTCCATTCGCCATGTCTCAGTGCATCAACACTCATCATTTTCCCTCCTTTTCTGTGATGTTGCAGTGAAAGAGATGGTGAAGGAGATTGAACAGTGTCAGGGTTTGCAGTCCCTCAGATTAGAGGGAAACACGCTGGGGGTTGAAGCAGCACAGGCCATTTCCAAGGCTCTTGAAGCTAAAAGTGAATTGGAGGTACTTTTTAATTTGCTATTAGACAATTTCACTCTGATGTGCTATTTGCTGTATTTAATCTTAATTTTTTTCTAAAAGCAATGTCATTGGAGTGACATGTTCACGGGTCGCCTTCGCTCTGAAATTCCACCTGCTCTGGTAAGAAAATATGATTTAAAAAAAAGTTACGTTTTATGTAATTGCTATGAGTAAATATCTTATTTCCAACATTTGATTAAAATCCTCTAGAAATCATTGGGCAATGCTTTGATGACATCAGGGGCCAGACTGACTCAGCTGGACTTGAGCGACAATGCTTTCGGCCCTGATGGTGTAAAGGGAATTGAAAGCCTCCTGAAGAGCCCTGTGTGCTACACCTTACGTGAGCTCAGGCTTAATAATTGTGGCATGGGCATTGGAGGTGGGATGGTAAGTTTAGGCTGAGATTAACTCAGATGCTGAGATGTAACTTTTTAAAGACAAACTTGTCATCCTTTGTTTATGTTAGTGAGATGTTTTTAACATGTCAAATCTTTTTGAAAGTCATGGAAAAGAGGGAGTATGTGATTATAATCATTGATGTATTTTCTTAAAGGTCCTGGCTTCTGCATTGACTGAATGCTTTAAGCAATCTAGTGCAGCTGGCTCCCCTCTGAAGTTAAAAGTCTTCATAGCTGGACGTAATCGTTTGGAGAATAATGGTGCCACTGCACTTGCCAAAGCATTTAAGGTAATGAGACAATGTTTATTGTTTATATATATATTAGGGGTGTAACGATACACATATTCGTATTGAACCGTTCTGTACGAGGATTTCTGTTCGGTACGCATTACAAACTGAACGATTCGGTGCGACCAAAATTTTGTTAGCAGTCGCACTGACACGACAACGTTGCCCAACAAGCGGAACGAAACTGCGCTACTCATTATTTCGTGCTTCACGGACCGTTTATCAGTTTCACCAATGTCAGTGCAGCGCGTCAGCGTGAGCCGATCTTGATTAAACGACACTGTTACTACACAGTGCTAAGAAATCCAGTAAAGAAAGCATTTGAATTCGCCACTGAAGTAATAACATCGCTACGAGATCTAGTGAAAAGCATTCAAATTTCTCCGTTATTAACCGTAGATCTCTATTAGATCAAACAGCGCTGACGTGGAAACCAGGAGAAACATTGTGCCGTGAATGAACTAGTTATAGGCTTTAAGTCCACAAATCAGCAACATTCACCATGGATTTAATGTAGTAACACTAACTGTAACCATGGAAGTTTGGCAGGAATAGTGAAATGCTTTCAAGTAATTCACACATCTTTTTCCAGCACTTAAAAACTCAAATATTATCATATAATGTTATTTTTAATGTGATGACCAACACATTATTTGTTCATCCTTCAAAGATTACCCCCATTTATAAAACTAAAAGTTTCAAGATGTAGGAAAACTCCCCCTTTCTTTAAAATAATATATATTTTTTTAATAAATTAAAAATCAAAGAAAATTTATCTGGCATTTCTTTCTTTTTACTGTATCGAAAACATACCGAACCGTGACACCAATGTGTCGTATCGTATCGAACCGAACCGTACACACACACACACACACACACACACACAGTCACACACAGAGAGAGGGTTTGGACAAAGTAATGTTAACACCCATTGTTTTAGGGGTTAATGTTGCAATTATCATTTGTTTACAATTTGTTAGTATACCGTACATTGTCCAGGTTGCATGCCTTTGTAGTACAAGTTGTGTTTGGCTGTGGATAGTACAATAAATTGGTGAAATGGGTGACGTGTCAGACAGAGGACAAATTGTGAGAGCCCATTTAGCAGATATATCTGTAACGTTAACGGCCCAATTGATTGGTGTTTCAAGAGCAACAGTATCCATAATTAAAACAACGTATACAAACCGTATACAGGACCGTCGAACACTAAGAAGGATTGTTTGCAAACAATACAGAACTACTGCAGCAAAAGTGACAGCAGAACACAATCTCTATCTTAAAGACCTTGTTTCCATAATAACAGTCCGCAAAGAACTTCACATGGTCAACATCTATGGAAGAGCTGCAATTGCTAAACCTTTAATCACAAAAAGATGGTGTCACGATCATAAAACCTGGACAGCAGAAGACTAGAAATGACTGATGAATCATCATTAATATTATTCCCAACAGAAGGCCATGTTTATGTATAGAGAACCCCCAAGGAACCGTAGAACTCGGGCTGTCTGGTTCTAACGGTCAAACATGGGGGTGGATCTGTGATCACTTTTGCAGCCATATCTTGGTATTCGGCTGGCCCCATCATTATTACCAGCAAGGATTTGGTGGTCAGGTGCATCCTATGGTCCAAATGTTGTTTCCAAACAATGATGCCATTTTTCAAGATAATAGTGCAGCCGTACACACACAGCCAGAACAGTTCAGTCTTGGTTTTAGGAGCACCAGAATGAACTTCATCTGCCCTGGCCAGCTCAATCACCTGACTTCATTATCATCTAACCACTATGGGCAGTTTTAGAGAGACAAGTGAGAAGCAGAATCTCCTCCAACCTCTCAGAAGCAACTGGAAGATGTTCTGCTTGACGAATGATTCAACATTCAGTTGGAAACTATTCAAAAGTTGGAAGCTGTATTATAGGCAAATGGTGGTCCAGAGATATTACCTATTTCGCTGGTGTTCACATTTTGTCCAACCCATGTGCGTGCGTGTGTGTGTGTGTATATGTCTCTCTCAAGAGAGAGTGAGTGTGTGTGTGTGTATATATATATATATATATATATATATATATATATATATATATATATATATATATATATATATATATAAAACAGCTACTGAAAATTCAGCTTTGCTATCATAGGAATAAAGTTTTTAATAAAATTGTAAAATATATCATAATTGTTGGAATATTTCATAATATTACTGTACATTACACCCTGTGTAATAAAATAAGCGTTTTATTTGTTCTATTTTTCACAGGTGTTAGGCAGTCTTGAGGAGGTCCATATGCCACAGAATGGAATCAACCATCCTGGTATCACAGCTTTAGCCGCCGCCATGAAGCACAACCCAAACCTCCAGGTCCTCAACCTCAATGACAACACTTTTACTAAGAGAGGATCGATAGCCATGGCAGAGGTATGTTGTGCAATGTCTCTTCACCATGTACATTTTTTTTTTTATATGGCTAGAACAGGTGTTCATTATTGGCTGTGCGTGATTTCTTCCATTTTCAGGGCATTAGGCACCTCCGTTGTCTTAAGGTCATCAATTTTGGGGACTGTCTGGTACGCTCAGAAGGTGCTATTGCTATAGCAGGGGCCCTTAGAGAGGGGCTGCCATTTCTCAGGGTAGGTTAATCCATAATACCAACATTCGATCTTGATAAAACGCACAAAACACTTCCTTTCAATTACTCAACATCTTAGTGTTTTTGTAATAGGCATTCTAAACAAATCTCTTGTGTAGGAGCTGAATTTGTCATTTGGAGAGATTTGCGAAGCTGGGGCCTTGGTAGTTGCAAAGGCTGTTCAGGGCAAAGCTGATCTGGAGAAACTGGACCTGAATGGTAAAGTATTTTTTGCTGTCACAGTATTGAATTACTACATAAATAGACCTGAACAGAAACAGTTTTTTTCACTCCCTTTAACCCCTTAAAATTGAACAAGAGAATTTTTGCAGTCAACTATTAATACCCCTATTTTAACAAACCTGGAGTAACAAGCCTGCAGTTCATACAGGCAGGTTAAAAAAACATACTTTACTGAAACATGCTGCAAAAATTATCTGGACCATTTAAATGCTTTTATTTCAAAGGGGTGGTAAAATGCCCTTTTCACAAGATGTAAAATAAATCTCTGATGTCCCTAGAGTGTGTGTGGGAAGTTTTAGCACAAAATACCCCACAGATATTTTGATATAGCATGTTAAAGTTGTCACTTTTTGAGGGTTTGCAAAAACACACCGTTTTGTGCCTGGCCTTTTAAATGCATATGAGCTGCTGCAGAGGGCGGGGTTTCAAGAGCTTTTGTGTGTGTGTGTGTAGCTGCGATTACCTCACGCAGACACACTAAAATGACAGAAACTGTTCTGCCTTTAATGTTAAAACGGAATCAGACAAAGATGGAGAGAATGCAACAGGACGTCTCTGAATGGTTAGTTGATGAATTTATGTTGCTGATGTGGAGTTAACTATCTTCAATTAGGATATTCTGTTATGGTAATCTATAGATAGCTCGTATAGGAACTGGTTTGAGATGCACACAGAGTGACTTTCTATTGCATGTGAAAATTTGGATGCTAAAGTTTGAGCTGACTCACAAATGTACACTTGTACAACATCTTTTCCTCTTCTCAACATGGACTGTGTGTTCCCGGGAGTGGGGTTTATGTACATTTTAGGGTTGCTGATGTCACTAACCCCGGAGGAATGCCGTGTAGTCCCTACCAGCCGTTTGTTGTAGTCCTTTTCTTTAGAAGCAAATATCTTCCATTGCTTTGAACTTTGAGCGTTGTAACTTTGCAGATGTTGTTTATGCTCAAACAGCAACATTACACACTAACTAAAGTTAGAAAAGTGAAATCATACTCAACCACTCGTTTTGTTGTTTTTCTGAACAAGTCTGGACCGTAGTTTGTGTTGCTTTCACATTCAGTCAAATCACATCACAGTTTTGTTGCAACCAAACGAGGGACAAGCCTTACAAATTTGCTCTCGCTACAAATACTGATACTTGCATTGGATGGCTGTTGTTTTCTATGTATATTGGGTCTGTACCTATTCAAATAAACCATTAATAAACTCAGACCACCTCCTACAGGTAGTCTGGTTCAGTACCACCACTTTTTATATGAACATGCTCTGTTTCGAGCTAAACTGCCAGTGTGAAACCCCCCTTAATAACAACGCAACCTTGCATAGTTTAAATAGTTTCTCTGTTCTGTTGAATTCATTGTGGTGTCAAAGTCAGTTATTCTGTGGTAAGTTGATCTTGTCTGGGTGCTTGTTTAGGAAACTGCTTTGGAGAGGACGGCTGTGAGGCTCTCAGGGAAGCGATGGAGAGCATGAACATGGAAGAGCTGCTGGGCTCGCTCAGGTATATATCTGGGTGTTTGTGAAAAATGTAGCTTATTTGTCATGTGCAAATAAATTGAAGGCAAATGCATGTGTACTATATTTGAAATATTTTCACACTGAGAGTAATGAAAGATGTGATTAATGCAGTGATGATGAAGGAGAGCCTGATGAAGATGATGAGGAGGAGGAGGATGATGATGATGAGGAGGAGGACGACGACGAGGAGGAGGGGAAAGAAGATGATATAGAGGAAAATGGTGTCAATGGAACAAAAGATATCATTGAAGAAAAGGTGATCCTAGCAAACATCTGCATCCCTGAATGAACCGCTAAACCTGATGTGTGTCAATAGCTGCTAATCTATTTTACATTTGGCAAACCACTGATTTTTACTTGTCCACAGGAAAAGCCTCACTGCAGTTCTGAGTTTGCATCCTTCCTCATCTCCCCGTCGGCTGAGAAACTGATGTCCTTTGGAGCCAAAAGGATCCAGCTCATTGATCAGGTACGGTGTTGAATTGTAAGGTCCAACTGTACATCAGAACAGTTTAACTTGTTCTACAACCGCCTGAAATCATTTTCTTTTTTGCTTTTTTCTTAGGTTGATGTTTCAGATGCTAGTAAGGTGTCCGAAGTTTTTCTCAAGACCTCCTCGGTATATGAAGATGAACCGGATGTAAAGCAAGCTGTTTTTGAGACCACTGGTATGAGCAACGTATTTACTACCATTGAAGTAAACATTTAATAGGATGAAAATACTGCCATCATTTACTCATCCTCATGTCATTCCAATTACTTTTCTTTTGCGGTGCACAAAACAAGATATTTTGAAGAACGTTGTTAACCAAACAGTTTAAGTGACCATTGACTTCCAATTGTAAGGGGGAACAAAATCTCAAAATATCTCTTATGCTCCACAGAAGAAAGAAAATCATACAGTTTTGGAAAAACATGAGGGTGAGCGCTTGTTACTGGAAATGTTGAATGCCATTGTTTTTAAAATCAGCCCTTCATCTTGTTGCATAGATGCCCTGTTGAGGAAAGCCTTTTCCAACTCTCAGTCTTCTAGTTTGATCTTTTCGCTGATAGTGAACCTGGGACTTTTAAAGGTACCACGCGCTCTGACGTGATGTTCAGTTTTTCGTGCATTTCTCCCCATTTTGTCGGTGGTGTGAATTGCTGCTGATTTCTTTTCCAGAGTGAAGATAAAAAGATAAAGAAGGTATCTGTACTGCCTGGACACTTGCTCGCTCTGGAGCACGCAGCTGCACAGGAGTTTTTCCCAGCGGATCAGGCTGGCATTCTGGAAGCATTTGTGTCACGGTTAGTTTGTGTTCAACATAGGATTTATGTCTCTTGTTGCATTTTTCTGACCACCGATTATTATTATTACTGTAATAATAATGATACTTTAAGCTTTTGTATTTGTTTTGTTTTCCAGAAATGGCAAAGTCTTAGAATCCTGCTCCAGTGCCAGAGATGCTCTCAAGACCACATTGGTGAAAAGGACCTCTGCTTAAATCTTAACCCCCAATACAGAGCCACTGGAATTACTTAATACGGGTTAAATAATAATAATAATAAAGAAGCTGGATAGGATACATGAAACTCTCTAAACTAATGACCTAGTTTATCTTTGGTCAGACCATTCTGGAACAATTTTGGCATTGGGATCTCAGACAACTGCAAAGTACAGTGATAACTAGTGCCTCATGATGACTAAACTGAATTTCTTTACAGAAGAACTGTAGACAGTTGGAGTAGCTTTGAAGAGTGTTGTGTTCTTATGTCTCTTTTTAGAAATACTATGTCTATTTTTATACATAAAAGGGAAAATAGGGGGGGAAAGGCACTGGATGATAATTAGGGCTTAATTATCGCTTAAACCTGAAATGATTATAATGTTATAGCTGTGAAATTTCTGAACATTGATTATAAAGCATGTTCACTCTCTCATGCCTTTGATTAGATGTGCCATATTGTGAAATATTGGTGGTGGAATTTGTTTAAAACCAAATTCAAGTATAAACAGTCTTTGGATTGAAGTGAAGAAAGCAGTGAAAGTGAAGTAAACATGGTTGGACATTAGTATATTTAATACTACAACTGGTATGCACTGAATATTATATTTGTAACATTCCAATTTGTTGATATTAAAAAAAAAATCTTGAGAAAAATCTTGTCGTCTGTGTTTGTATAATGTTCCAATTTTTCAAATTTAAACCCGTTATTCAAGCGGTAACAGATGTCTTGATTGTAAAGTCCTGTAGGTCAGCTCTCACTCCATTGCCCTTTTACGCAACGCCTGAGTAACACGAATGCCCCGAGTTCACTGAGCCTTGAGGACTTCGGCAAACCTGTCGGGCGATTTTCTCAGTATCTTGGTTCTGAAAGGAATATAGGTGTTGAAGCCTTTGCAGGGAACCTTCTCTCCTCCAGCGGTTTATTTATGGGAGACTGAGAACAGTGCGCGTCTTTGTGTGCAGCACAGCAGCGGTCTGAAGTCTCTTGAGACTCAACGAGCATATTTCGCATTTGAAAATCAGTTTCTCGGCTGCTTCGTTCGCGCTGCACCTTTTCTCTTTAAAGAAACTAAACGTTTTTTATGATTTTCTCTGCATTTGTTCAAGATTTTATTTTATAAGTAGACTATTGTTTATGACTGAGGCCTATCATAACTTTTCATTTAATGGATATTAGCTAATGGATGAGGATTCATTCTTACCGACAAGGTGACGAATATTTGAAGACTTTATTGCTTTTTCAGAGTAAGTTGTTGAATGTGTTATTCTTGTAAAATATATTATTGTACATTTAAAATTAGAATCGACTTCAATTTGCTGAGACTAAACAGCAGAAACATTCTCTTCAAACTAAATTGAATCGTTCATGCCCAATAGCAAGGAAGATCACAGCGGGGTAAGTTGTCACACGGAAAACCTGTCTTAAAACAGTTTATTAAAATGTTTTCAAATAAGTGTAAACACTAAAACAAGTTGATAACAACGCTGATCTATAAATAGATTTTAATCAAATTAGGCTAGCATTTAAAAAAAACTTACCCGTGCCAAATTGTATCATACAGTTTTAGTTAGTTTGTTTTACATTATCTCTATGCGTCTATTGTATTCACTTGTTTACACTTATTGTTAAAAAAAAAAAATCACAAAATGACAAATTTAAAATATAATGTTGCTGCTAGAAAACACACCTTGTACACAACATATACTTTTGACTCAAAATCTTAGACATGGCTATTATGACAGAATCTGCTTGTCAGATTTGACATTGGAGTTTGCTCCTAAAGTGCTTATTTTGACATTCAGTTGTGAGGCATTGAAGGAGCTGCATTCAACCATAAATTATATGAATGCCTCCAATCCAGCCAGTTTAAACATACCAGCGGAGCTCAACACACCAAATTTGGCAAACTAATCCGGCAAAATTTAAATTAATCTGGCTGAGGGTTTTTCTTACAAAGTAATCTGAAAACTCAAAAAGCTAATGAATAAGTTCTTTTAGATGTTGTAAATCTCCTTTTGTTTTACACAGAAAGATGTATAGCCTTCCCACGTTGCTGGTTATAATATTGTTTGCCCTGAAGATCCATACAGTGCAGCCAGGCAAATGCCCAACGTTCTGTATCTGTGACAACATCCAGCTCACGGTTGCTTGTGTCAACAAGAATCTCACTGAGGTTCCACCTACCATTGATGAGGTAATCTGTGCACCACCGTCCGTGATCACTAGTGCATTTATTTTTGCTGTATTTCTTTAAAATGACTTGCATTGTTTTTATGCTCTGTTCTGTATATCTCCAAGATAACAGTGAAACTGGACCTGAGAGGAAATGAACTGCAGGAGCTTCCTACAGGGGCGTTCACACACACACCTTACCTCACCCACCTGTCCCTGCAGAACAGCAACATCCAAAGAGTTCGGGAAGGAGCCTTCCGCAGACTTGGCCGGCTGGTCTTTCTTAACCTGGCCAACAACAAGATTGAGATCTTGTACCAGGTAAGACATGATGGATTGGCCTTTGTAGCTGTAACCTGGACAATCTTTGCATGCATCTTATAATTTTCTCTCCTTACAATCCAGGAGTCATTTGATGGGCTTTCCTCACTGAAGCAGCTGATTATTGACCGAAATAGAGTGGAGGAGATCCAGCCTGGGGCTTTTTCACAGCTTGGCCTTCTCAACCTCCTCTCCCTCACACACAACCAATTGGTGTACATTCCTAACATGGCATTCCAGGGTGTGCAGAACATCAAATGGCTACGTCTCAGTCACAATTCCCTCAATTATCTGGCTACAGAGGCGTTTGCTGGGCTCTTCACTCTTACTCGTTTGAGCCTGGATAACAATGCACTGCAGTTCTTTCCCACTGAGACAATGACACGGTGAGCTTCAAGAAACATTCTGGGTTTAATAGTTATTGCATTAGGTGTCTTGAACTAACAATGAAGTGCAATCATCTGGACTAAATGGAGAAGCCATGTGTAACAAACTAAGTCCACTCTATGATTTAATACCTCGTAGAACCACCTTTTTTAGCAGCAATAACTTAAAGTAATAATTTTCAATATGACTTTATCAGTCTCACATCGTTGTGGAGGAATTTTTCCCGCTCTTCTTTACAACGTTGCTTTAGTTTATTGAGGTTTGTGGGCATCTATCATTTAAATTGGGTTGAGGTCTGGACTTTGACTGGGCCAGTGAAACACCTTGATTCTTCTCTTTTTCAGCCGTTCTGTTGAAGATTTGCTGTTGTGCTTTGGATCATTGTCCTGTTGCATTTTCAATTTCAGCCAAGCTTTAGCTGTCGGACAGATGGCCTCACATTTTACTCTAGAATACTTTGGTATACAGAGGAGTTCATGGTTGATTTAAAGACTGCAAGGTGCCCCAGTTTGTGGTTACAAAACCAGCAATCCACCACCGTGCTTGACCGTTGGTATGAGGTTTTTGTACTGATGTGCTGTGTTTGGTTTTCGCCAAATGTGGCACTGTGCATTATGGCCAAACATCTCCACTTCTCGTCTGTCCAAGGGACATTGTTCCAAAATTATTTTAGTTTGTTTAGATGCAACTTTGCAAACCTAAGCCGTGCTGCCATATGCTTTAGAGAGAAGAGGCTTTCTCCTGGTCACCCTTCCAAACAAGGCAGTCGTGGCCTAATGGTTTGAGTGTCGAACGTCAGATTTGAGCAAGGCACATAACTCCCATTCCCTCCCTGGGGGCCGCAGCAAAATGGCTGCCCACTGTTCTGGGTGTGTGTGTCCATGGTTTGTATTGTGTGTGTGTGTGTGTGTGTGTGTGTGTGTGTGTGTGTGTGTGTGTGTGTTTGTGTGTTCACTACTTCTAATATGTGTGCACTAACTTAAGTGGGTTAAGTGCATAGAAAAAATTCACAGTATGAGTTACAATACTTGGCCTTCACATGTCACTTTCACTTAAACAAGCCATACTTGTTCAGTCTTTGTCTAATTGTACTGTCATGAACTTTAACATTTAACATGTTAACTGAGACCTGAAGAGTCTGATATGTAGCTCATGGGTTTTTGCAGTATCTCTGATCAGTGCACGGTCTGGCCTTTGGGTGAATTTGCTGGGACGTCCACTCTTGGGAAGATTGGCAACTACCTTAAAGGATTAGTTCACTTTTAAAATGAAAATTGTGTCGTCATATACTCACCCTTAAGTTGTTTCAAACCTGTATGAATTTATTTCCTCTGCTGAACACAAAGGAAGCTATTTAGAAGAATGTCAGTAACCAGACAGTTTTTGGTTCCCATTGACTTCCATAGTATATATTTTTTTCCTTATATGGTAGTCAATGGGAACCAAAAACTGTCTGGTTACTGACATTCTTCTAAATATCTTCCTTTGTGTTCAGCAGAGGAAAGAAATTCTAATCCTTTAAATGTTCTCCACTTGTGAATAATCTTCTTCACTGTAGAATGATGGACTTCAGATTGTTTGGAAATGGCCTTGTAACCCTTCCTAGAATTGCTTTTTTAAGATCATTGCTGATGGGATTGTGTTAACCCTCAACTGAATGCTTCAGACCACCAAACTGCCAAAACGCCTACTTTTACAGAGTTGGTCATGCTTGCTGATGATCAGTTAAGGCATTTAATTAGCCGCGTCTGACTGCTACTCACCCTCTTAACCCCTATGGAGGAAGTAAGGGTGTACTTAGTTTGTCAGTAACAATTGAGCATTATATTATATATATAAATCTGTTTTAAAAAACTTATTTTAAAAGCAGAGCATTATTTCTTGCTCTCATTTTACTCATTATTTTCTTTCCTTCTCTCCAGACTTCCAGAAGTAACTCGCTTAGAGCTAAGCTACAACCCCATGACCTACCTTGGAGAGGAGTCTGTATCTATGCCCAAGCTCACTCACCTCCTCCTGGATCACAACTCCCTGCAAGATTTTTCAAATGCAGCTATCCTGCTCTCTCCTCGTCTAGCTCATCTGGACCTAAGCCATAACCAGCTGCGCGTCCTGCAGCCAATGGCCCCCGGCTCTCCCAAACTGACTCGCATCAATCTGGCAGGCAACCCCATCTACTGCAGCTGCTACATGCGGCCTCTGCGCGAGTGGGCGATACGGGAGCGCGTTCGCCTGGGTGGTACATGTGGAGGTCCTGCACATCTGTCCGATGAGAATCTGGAAGCGGTACAGCCAGTTGATTTGCGCTGTCAAAGCCAGGAGGCCATGTTGAGGGCTGAGCTGGAGGAGCAGAGAAGACTGCCTACACTGCCTACAACCCCACCCCCAGATAAAGTCAAATGCCCAGCCAACTGTGAATGTGAGGTGAGCGAAAACATACTGGGGTTAATGCAAAAATATGTTAGGTTTTAGGTTAAAAAAAAAAGGTTTTAGGTCAGTGACATGACCTATGACTACATGACTTACCCCCCCCCCCCAATTCATTTATTCAAAATATTTTAAAAATGCAGTTCACATATTCAATGACTTGACTGCACCTCGTTTGTGATATATGTTTTTAATTGCTGAATTTAAATTATTTTTGCTATTTTTTGGGGGGCATAAAATAAAAAAAAATCTGCCTGATACAACTGTCCTGATATCAAAATGAAGAAAAAAAAACTAATTAAAAGAATAAAATTCTTGAAAGAAAAATGTTATAGTAGGAAGGAAGCATCTATATAGCGCTTTTATTTTGTACTGTTGTACACCCAACACACATTTTCAAGGTAAGAAAGATATGTCATCACTTACTGTTTCATGGTTACAACATATGACATTTTTGAGTAATTAAACTGAAAATGTTCTTGAAAATAATAAAATCATTTTTGATAAAATCAATAAAAAAATAAAGTCCTATGAAACCAACATGAAGACAATGAACATTCCTATTAAATTGGCACTTTTAATTTAAAATGTCTATCTTAAACGCTAGTATTCAGGGTTATTATAAAACATTTTTATTATTTAAAAAATAAAATAAACAAACTGAAATAAAATACAAAAAAAACATTTTATTTATAATTTCCGTTTATTACTAGTACTAAAATAACAAAAATAAATTAACTAAAAGCTAAAACTTTATGTAGACATCTAAAAAGTCAAAAACTTTAACTAAAAATAAAAAAAAACAAATGTGAAAATATAAAATAAAATCTAATTCAAAATATTAACAACAACTATAATAGTATTACAATGATTCTAAAATAACACTGACATACATTGTCATTGACCCTCATACATTTTGTAGGCTGAAAACCACCACTCTTCTTGCGAAAACAAAGGCCACACCAAGATCCCTCGTGGGTTTTCACCAGACACACGCTTGCTGGACTTGCGGGGCAACCATTTCCACTACATCACAGCGAACAGTTTCCCAGGCGTTGCAAAAGTCATTTCCCTTCATTTGCAACGCTGCAAGATCCATGAGGTAGAAGATGGGGCTTTCAATGGTATGAAGAGTCTAGTCTACCTCTACCTCTCAGAAAATGAGCTTACTTCATTGAGTCCCGAGGCGTTTAAGGGGTTGACCCGCCTCACTTACCTCCATCTGGAAAAGAATCGTTTCACCCAGTTCCCCAAAGGAGCATTCAAGCTGTTGCCTGGTCTGCTGGCTCTGCACATGGAGGACAATGATATTGCTAAACTGGAAGCAGGACTCCTGACCGGCGCTGAGAAACTGAGGGGCCTCTATCTCACTTCCAACGCCATCACAGCGATTGCTCCTAGGGCCTTTGATCCTGCACCTGACTTGGATACTCTTCATCTAGGCAGCAGGAGGTTCCAAGTGAGGCATTTTCTAAAGCCAGCAGCCTAGCAGAGCTTAATCTCTCTCGTAACCCTATTCGCTGGATCGGAGCAGGAGGTTTTCAGTCAATCGCTGCCACACTTAAACATCTTTACCTTAATCATATGGGTTTAGAAAAGGTAAGGACAAAACCATTTCTAATGCTACAACATGAACGCCAAATTCGGTTTAAATCTCTCTTTCCTTTTGAAGGTATCTAAAGATTCTCTGGCAGGACTGGGGTCTGGTCTGCGGAGTCTGTTTCTTGAAGGGAACCAGCTTGAGGAGCTGCCGAACTTGAGTCCACTCACAGGACTCGAGGTCATAAACTTGGCAGAGAATCCACTGCTCTGTGATTGTCCACTGCTGCCTCTTCGCAAGTGAGTTTTGCTTGGTAAATGTACACTACCGTTCAAAATTAAGGGGTCACTTAGTACCTTTAATTAACATAGATGCATTTTAGTGATCAAAAGAAATATAAATGCAAAATACATTTATATACTTTTTTTTTTTTTTTTTTACTTTCTATTCATCCTGAAAAAAAATCCACAAGAATATTAAAGCAGCAAAACTGTTTTCAACATTGATAACACATTTTTTCCCCCAATTCAGCATATTAAGAGTGATTTTTGTAGGATCATGAGACACTGAAGACTGAAATAATGGCTTCTAAAAATTCAGCTTTGCCATCAAAGGAATATGTAAAATATTTTAAATAAGTTTATTTTTAAATATGTAAATATGTGATGCAAGCTTTTCTCTCAAAAACACAAAAAAGACAGAGGTGAGAAAACAGCGGTTAAGAAAGCATCTGATTGTAGCTATGTGGATGCTTGCACAAGGTCTGCACTTCGGCCCTATAGTCACGGCGTGTTAATTTATATACCACTGTACATAATATATTGCTTTAAAGCAGGCTTTACAGTATTATACATGAAAAAAAAGTCAATGTTGCTTTCAATTAAAACTATAAAGCAGCTCTCCACTTTGTTCATGTTTTTAATTGCATATAACCTCAACGGACTAAAGTCAGAGCCCCAGCGCACACATACCTATTATGTAATCGCCATGAACCAATGGTAGTTTGAAGGTTTTTACCAGCCAGAGCAAAGTTTGCTTTGGCAAGTTGTTTCTACCTCCCAAAACAAACTTCAATCAAACTTTGTTTTAGCCTGATTTTGTTGTAAATGTCATCACACCTGTTTGTTCTTCGATTATGCTTGATATACACTACCAGTCAAAAGTTTTGGATCGGTAAGATTTTTAGTGTTTTTAAAAGAAGTCTCTTCTAACCAAGTCTGCATTTATTTGATTAAAAAAAACAAAAAGTAATATTGTAGAAAATATTATGACAATTTTAAATAGTTTTCTATTTTAATATATTTTCAAATATAATTTATTTCTGTGATCAAAGCAGAATTTTCAGAATCATTACTCTAGTCTTCAGTGTCACATGATCCTTCAGAAATAATTATAAGCAGATTTGATTCTTTGATGAATAGAAAGTTCAAAAGAACAGCATTTATTTGAAATAGAATCTTTTGTAACATTATAAATGTCTTTATTGTCACTTTTGATCAATTTAATTCATCCTTGATGAATAAAAGTATTGATTTATTTTTCTTCCCCCCCAAAATAAAATAAAAATTCTTACTGACCCCAAACTTTTGAAAGGTAGTGTTTAATGTTACAAAAGCTTTTTATTTCAGATAAATGCTGTTCTTTTAAGCTCTATTCATCAAAGAATCCTGAAATGAAAATGTAAATGACTTTTCAACATTGATAATAATGAGAAATGTTTCTTGAGCATCAAATCATGAAATTAGAAGAGTAATGATGCTAAAAAGTCAGCTTTGATCACAGGAATAAATTACACTTTACTTTATATTCACATAGAAAACAGCTGTTTTAAATTGTAATATTTCACAATATTACTGTTTTTGTTGCTGTTGGTGAGCAGAAGAGACTTCTTTTGAAAACATTACAACATTTTCCAATTCAAAACTTTTGACTGGTAGTGTATATCGGGGCTTTTACTTCAATATGATCCATATGACCCTTCTGTTGTTCCTTCTGCTTCTAGGTGGATTGAGCAGGTGAATCTGAAAGTCAGAGCCACCTGTGGCTACCCTCCAGAACTCAGAGGTCTATGGGTCAAAGACGTCCATATTTTTAAGAGCTGCCCAGGGGAAAAGCCTCCTCCTCAGCACCCCAAACCAACTAAGGCCACAACGACTGAACCTGCGCTAATCAGTCCTCCAAAAGTCATTAATATAGTTAGAGCCAAAGGCAAAAGTGCAAAACCTAAAACCGTGCAGAAAAGGAAGTCAGTGTGATCCTGCTGTATTTACACTGCGGTTATTGATTTAAATAAACAAAACCCTATTTTAAACTAAGTTTACATCAGTGAGGGTGCTCGTTTATTTATGTCTGTTTAGAGTGTAGAATTAACCTGCTTAATGCAGTTTTAGTCTACAAGCGATGTACTATGCTGGTCAATAAAGATGATAATATGATTTAATACCTTAAAACCCTTTAAAAAACCCTGATCTACAGTGTGTGTTATTATACAAGTGTTGTGTTTTCAACATTTATGATGAATCTTTAAAGGCTTATGAGCAGGTATAGAACAAATTCACAATTGTCATTTTAATTCAGTATCTTCCATATTATGCAATGATTCAATATTGCAAGCATCTACATGACTAAATGCATCTACATGATGAAAAATTAAAACACAATAATACAAGATTGCAAAAAATGTGCACTGTATAAAAATAACAATATCGCTCAACTATACCTGTTGTTTTACACTAACAGTTTGGTTAATTAAATAACTACCAGTGTTATTTAATAAAAAAACTGAAGAAATAAAGTACTGGAAACTACAGGTGGTGGGTTAAACCGAGACGTCTTCCTGTTTGAAGATTGTTAATGCTGCTGGGTTGGCGCTTTGTTCACTGGATAATATGGGGGTTTCCATTTCCTCAACCTTCACTTTTACTGCAATAACTGTGTGAGAGAGAGACAGGGAAGCCATGTCAGAACTATATTTAAAAAATAAATCAATTTTATATTTTAAGAAGAAACGCTACATACTTTCGTCCTCAGGTTCAGCCTTTATTTGTAAGATGGGGGCTGTGACGGAGGGTTTGTCTGCCTCTTGTGGTTGATTTGTGACGTTTGGTGCCTCTTGTGGTTGATTCGTCTCTGGTTTCTCATTACGCTGAGTAGGCTGGGTTTTAGATGTGCATTTATTTGTGTTTTTCTTTACAAATCTTCGTCCTACAGTGACAAATACAGAATAGTAAGAGAATGAAGGCAAGATAATGACAACACAATGCAAATCTATTCAAGGGGAATTTTATGAAAGTAACCATCATGTGCTTTAATTGTTTATCATTCAAAATTGAATATTTATTCTTTAAAGAAGAAACTAAGAATAAAATGAAATAAAACATACTCCTTTTCCCCATAAAAGGTTTTGGCTTTTTGCTTGTGTTCGAGCGTTCCTGGCCCTGAGGTGGTTCTACACAGAGAGCACAATATAACATGAAGACCAAATTTTGGAGCAAATACTGTGAAAATTACAATAATCTACCTGGTCCGATGGGTGGCTGCAGCTGGTAGCCAGTGATTTCACACCAGCCCACGGGATAAATTTCAGGGGACTGACAGTCTACCCACTGATCAAACTCAGGCTCCCAGCCATCAAAGTGGAGCAGGAGAAGCCGGCCTACGCAGCGCCTAACAGTGGCCACACACACCAGCCGGGGCTCCATGAGGTCCACTGCCTCTAGCTTCATACCTGGATTAAAGCCGTGGCCTACATCATCCTGGAAAAGACGTATGAGGAAGGGACCACAAGACCAGCTTAAAAAAACAAAACATTAAACCCACGGCTCAATTGTCAAAATAAAAGGTTTACCGTGTTGAAAAGTCTTCGTGGAGCAGCTAGAGTTCCTGTTTCTTGTAAATATTTTGCCCATGTGAAAGTAGCATTATCATAACCTGATGAGAAAAGAAACAATATCAACAAACACTGTATGCAATTGCAAATATAGGCTCTTTAGCTTCAATAATATTGATTTTTGTAGCAAGAATAATCGGTTGAGCACATTACCAGGAGGTAGAGTAAGAGGGATGTCGTTGCTCTCGCAATATCCAACAGGTAAAATGGCATGTGAGCTGGCATGGTAGCAAAACCAGTCAGAACCGTCACCGATCTCAACACCATCAATGCCTACCATGATGTATCCATCCAGCAACAACTGAGCGATAAGGTAAGCCAGGTCAGTGCAATTACTTTCGACAAGGTAATGTGCGATATTCATTTAAAGTCATAAATAAATAGTGGCTGTGTCGTACCTTACGGACTGATGCAACGCAGATGTTCCCAAGGTTCAGAGGATCAACTGCTTCAAGTTTCATGCCTTCCTCAAAAAACGTGTTTCCCAAATAAACGGTCCTTAACTGTTTGCATACAGCAAGGAATTATACATACTAGATGATTACATGACAAGATTTTTAAACTAAGATTAACACAAAATGAAAAAAAAAAATTCAACAATATTTTAGTTCATGATGTACGCACTAACCTTCTTAAACTGATCTGGCACACTGTTCTGAAGGACTTTACGAAATGCTGGATGGCTACCCATGTTGACATTCACATCTGTGTCAGAAAAAACATGCATGACATCATTACAAATAACCTAATGACAAATATACAGAGTGAAGAATATGGGAAAACAAAAGGTATTTTATTCACTATTTTATCTCACACAGTTGTTTAGTTTTGTTCCACATTTTTTCTTTTTTGGACCTCCATACAAAAAAAATATATATATTTTTAAATCCATTTTTTTTTTTTTAATGGAGCCCCGCACGCAGGGATGGGCAGTATTTATGATACATGTATTTAAAATATGAAATAGTATTTTGTAATTTGTATTTGATGGGGTTGATGAAAATGGCTTCATATTTTGTACCAAAATACTTTAGTGTTTTGTATTTTTTAAATACTTTGTAAGAAGTCTACATGACATCATAAAAATGCGGCCTCTGATTGGTGCCTACTCAGAAGTTTGCCCAGACCTGTTGAGATCAGAACAGAAAATGTATCCATATGGAAGAAGATGGTCAAGGTAAAAAAAACATGCAGGCTGCCAGCTTTCCATACATTTTTTGCATAAATTGCTATAATTTTTAATAGTTCATGTTAAGTTTAACGACGGGAAAATAGTCCCTATTCTCTTTATGAGTAATGGGTGTGTTTTGGGCATAACATGCAATAAACCAATCAGAGTCTCATCTCCAATTCCCTTAAAAAGCTAGTTGCGCTCGCGCCATGGCGGATTCGCCTATAGGCTCATATTACTAATGTGCCCTTTAAATAAAATAAAAAAATACTGCACCATTGACTTTAGACCAGGTTTCAGTTGGTCAATGGCGCAGTCTATTTCAGTTGCCTCAAAATAGCAACGCGCCAACAATGTGCCTGCCCTGAACACACCTCGTTTTCAGACCATGGGCGCAAATGCATTTGCTATTTAAACAACGTGGCACAGGATGTGAAAATGATAACTGCTTCAGGCTGAAACTAGCAAAAAAACACTTGTGTCGCGCCGGGTGTAGGGCCCATTGAATTAGTGTTGATGATGCAAAGTAGGCCCTTCGCTAACCTTCATCTGAGAGATCACAGGGATATGTGAATATTTGATCTGTTAACTGGTTGCATATGTCAGATTTATTGCATGACTCGGGCAGAGAAAAGCTGTTGCTATCAAACATTGTTAATCAACTAATGGTGAAGGGATGGATCAAATAGGCCAATTGATAGAAGGTTTGCGAAGAAATGTCATGCTCCCCTTTAAAATACAGTACCGGTAGTTTTTTTTGATACATGGTGTGGCTGCTGTATTTTGTAGTTTATTTTGATACACTTTAAATTAAGGTATTTGGTATTTTATTTTAAAATAAATTTTGATTAATCTTTGTCCAACCCTGCCCACACGTAAGTAACATATGGAAGAAAACATACTGTGACCACAAATCAAGAATTTGATCCCAGGACTTCCCACGACTGACAAACATTTAACTAAAACAAAGGGAACAATATAATCCGTTATGGAAATAAATTCTTTTTTTTTAACCATATTTTTCTGTTAAATATGAAAGAAAGATAACAAGAAAATCCATTACTTGCATATGTACTATTTACATAAACTTCCTTCCCATCCTCCCCTCGCTCCACTTCCTCAGCATCCACAAATTAAATTACAAACACCAATGGAACACACAACTGTCCGTGGCCACAATATCAATATATACATTTTCCCCCCTCACCACGTCCTGTGCGAAGCTCTGTATTTTTCAACTCATGTAAAGCTTTCAGACTCTTTATGTTTGTACCGACATTTTGTCTATCTGTGGGTTTCTAGGCTTGACTCAATCCATAAATGCCAGTTTCTTCTCACCTGTTTCCTTGATTGAGTGCCCCACTCTTTCAGACCAGCCTACAGGGTGTACTAGAGGACTCTGCGTGTGACACCAGAAATCTGAGAGCACCTCGCCCGAGGGTCCCAGTCCCCCATCCTCATACAGCAGTCTGAGTCGCCCTCCTATGACAGTATCCACCACTGCCAAACGGGTACGGCTCACCTGCGAGCGATCGACCACCTCCACACGAACCCCCTGTCTGAACGTACACCTCAAACTGTCTGCCATCTGAAAAACATACAGACGGAAGACAGTTATGCAGCAATTAAAGAAAATCAGATGGCATCATACTAATTTTCAATTGCCTTCACCTTGACGTGAAAGTCAACAGGAAGTGTATGTGCTCCAACTAGTCTCCCCATCAGGTAGGATTTCCAGTCTTTAATATGCCGGTGGACCGCTGTAGGACAAAACAAAACAATGGTAAGATTTAGCATTTTTATGGCATTTATACCTAATGACCTAAGGTGTACACATTCACCTTGAGGAGGGACCAGGAGCTTGCTATTCACTGCACACCAGCCTATAGGATGAACATCAGCCGTGCCTATGTTACACCACAGGTCATGGCTGTCGTCATCCTCAAAACCCTCATAGCGCAGAAGAGCCTTATAGCCTGAGAGAAACACATCACATCATACAATATACAAGACAAAGAATTAATCAATTTATCACACAACATCATATTAGTAATTATAATCTAATGTTTTATTTAAATAACACTTGTTAAATTTCAAACTACTCTGTAAATGTGTAACTATTAAAACCTCTTGGTTTCAATTTACCAATAACTTCCAAAAACCTGTCCGGAATCATCAGTTTATGAATCACAGTACACACTTTTTCTTTTTTTTCATTAAAAACTAAAAATATAGAGTATTGTATTGTTTAATGAGTATCGTTTCTTTATTGTTTTTGATTATTCATTTGTGGTTACCAGTCTGTTAAACTCATTACATTCTATTCAGACTGCAACTAAAGACTTGGGTAAAATAAAAAAGTATAAATGTTGTATTTTTAATTGTATCTTTTCACACTGAGGACAATTGAGGGACTCATACGCAACTATTACAAAAGGTGAAAAAATTAACTTATGCTTAAATGAATAGTTAAAGGCAAATTTAGCTGCCCTTCAGAAGCTACAGAATATACTTGCATGTTTCCCAGAAGATGAAAGTACAATTTATCCTGATCTTCAAATTCAAAAAGTTTTCACAATATTACTTTTTTTTTTTTTTTTTACTGTATATTTAATTCAATAAAAACCTTGGTGAGCATAAGAGACGTCTTTCAAAATTCTTATTAACCCCAAACCTTTGAACGGTAGAGTAATTTAAAAAATATAATATATTCATATTTGAATATAAATAAATAAAATAAAATATAATATCTATTAGTATTCAGCAGTGGTGGAGGAAACACAAGAGTTTATATACCCGTCAGCTGTACAACAGTGGCGATCCAGTACACCTTACTAGGCAAGGCTGTATGGGTGTTCAAAACCTCAACTTTTAACCCCACATAGATGTCGTCCCATTGAGCGCAGAGTGGTGCCTGTGAAATGGGCAATAATGTATTGACCATTATAATGCAATACCAAGAATAATTTATAATTTATTACACACCTATCACATTTATCTATCACAGGTACATTTCCGGAAGGAGAAGCTCGGTGGATAGAAATCACTCACGTGTCTGAAGCAGGATACAGGAGCAGCGAGGAGGCCACTTTTCTCAAGGTAACTACCCCAGTCAAATCCAGCCAAAGTAGCTTGGAAGAAAACAGGGCAATATGAGCAACTAGTACAGCCATTCTCAATACTGGTCACATCTAATTGATTATTGTAATTCTCTTCTAGTTGGTCTTCCTCTCAAATCCATACATAAACTTCAACTGGTTCCGAACTCTGCTGCCCGTATCATCACCAGAACCCCTTCTATTAATCATATTACTCCTGTCCTTCAGCAGCTTCATTGGCCGCTTCATTAAATACCGCATTGCATTGTTTTCTAGATTTTGCTCCTGACCTTTAAGGCTATTTATAACCTTGCTCCTCTGTACCTCTTAGGTCTTCTTCTTCTATTCATCTCACTGTACCTCCGGCTCGTTTGACCACCATGGGGTTCAGAGCCTTCAGTCGCTCTGCCCCTTGTCTCTGGAACTCTCCTCCACCAGACATCCGCAACATTGACTCACTTTCCATTTTTAAATCCCGCCTGAAAACACATCTTTTAAAACTGGCATATCCCACGTGATCTCTCTTTCTCAATCTCTGTTTCTAGTTGTTATGTACCCTGATTTTATGCCCTGTAATTATAGCTGTTAATTTTATCGATTTATTGCTGTACTGTTTTATTATGTGAGGAGACATTGAGTGCTCAGAAAGGCTCCTATAAATAAAATGTATTATTATTATTATATGAACAGTCAAAATTACATTTGTAAAGCTCACTGTAGTAAAAAGCGAGAGGGATTTGAGTGTTTTCTTACCATCTTGTCCAAATGCTCTGCTCTCCTGATGCTGCTCATTGGCCTTTGACTGCTGAGCCTCAGTCTGTGATTTCAGACCCAGTTTGTGAGATGACTTCCTTATGGGCGGCCTTCCCTAAATACAAAGACAAAAAAATTAAATAATTACTGTTTGAATAAATATGTACATAATTCTATGCCAGAAACTCCCACCTTGAGACGTGCAAGAATTGAGACTTTTCTGGAGTTGGAGGAGTATGAACGTGAGCAGGACAAACTACAGAAGCGTTTGGACCTGGAGAAGAAGGTGTTTGCAGTGCCACTGGTTCCACACATTTCACATTTAACTGCAGAGACATGAAATTGAGTGGGGTTTACATATATTTTTCCATGTACTTGTGCGAATTCATTAATATAGGGGTTTCTGAATCACCTATTCCATCATTTTCTGCTGGAGAAGAAAGTGTCACTGGATTATTTACACCGTCATCGCTGGAATTCAGTTGATTGTGGTCTGCTCCATATTGCTCTTCTCCATCGTTCTGATTGTCATTCATAAATGTCTCGTCCTGTTCATCCTTTTGAAAGAGCAAAGTTACTTATTCATTAATCAAAATGTGTTAAACATTTTATACATGGCAATGGCAACACTATCAACACTGAAATGAATCTGCAGCAGTCAGGTGGTACAGGTCAGTACTCTTTAAGTTGTTTTTTGTTCATTATTATAGTAATGTTATGTGGTTTGAGACATGAGGTAGTTTTAAACCATCTCTCATGAGGCTTTACGCGTTCATGTGGTTTGATACTTTCAAAGCTAGCCCGATATTGCTAGCCTCTCTGAAAATTGCCTAAACTACCTTTAAGCAAATGCCCTCATTTAAAAGCCATTGCTGTCTCAGAAAAACATCAAAGACATAATTAAGTTTTTGGCAGAATATGTAAGTTTATCCACACAGCTTAAACATTTAAAGAAAACAAAGAGAAAGGCTATCTTGTACTAAATTACTTACAGTATTGGTGCAATTCTTGCTAACTTTCTGACCAGAGAGTTATGGTTAAAATGGTAAAATGTTTGCCCAGGAGTGTACACTTTAAAATCTATTCAAATATAAAATAGTTATTGAATATTGTAATACAGCAATATAGCTGTTTTTACTGTATTTTTGATCAAATAAATTCAGCCTTGGTGAAAATCTTTGACCTGTATTATTACTCATGTATCCCAGCCTCAGTCTTTTTTAAAGATTCTACAACGAAACAAAAAGGTATCAGACACTCACTGATGCAAACTGTTGATGTTCAGTGGTCACTCTGGGTTTCCTTCTCGTACTGGACGGTGGTCGGATAAAAACAGTCGGGACAGTTCCCTCCTTCAGTCTCAGCCCTTTGAATCCCATTGTCTTTGCAACGGCATAAGACTTCGGATCAAAGCAGTCCCTGCTGAAGTGCTCAGAGCATAAATGGGAGTACGTCTTGGCGACCCAAGTTTTTCGGGTCTTTTGGACCTGTTTCTCCCATTTGCGGAACTCCTCGGGGTCTTTGGGAAATCTGAACATTGATACATTCTGCCCGCTGAACTTCCCACAGCCATAAGCAACGCATTTGTTGGGCATTTGTAATTTCTATTATATATAAAGGTCCTCAGCGTCTTCAGGAATGCAGTCTGCAGCTGGCTCCAAAGGTTGACTGCAAATAACGTTTAAGAAGCAATAAACTACTTGAATATTTCCACCAGATAATAACATTATAGCACATTAGTTTACTGTTTCTTGCACTCATTCAATGGTGCAAGCATAAACAAAGCTTTGAAGAACATTAGATAATTTTGTATACATTGTCAAATATGACTAACACAGACGAAGATTCAATGCAATTATATGAACATTGTTGTGTGTAAAAGAAAGCATTTCTTACCTGCTTTACCCCTAAGAAAATCCTGTGTACCGTGGATTGCTCATCGTGAACAGCGCATTAGCGCCATCATCCGGACTGGAGACCTAGATATTATATTCCAAAATGGCTTTATTATAAATGTCTGATTTTATAAGATGGTTGTTTATATATACACTATGTGATTAGTAAAACCCTTAACCACACAATGAACAATTTATATATTTTTATCGTGCGTATTCAGGTTACATTCATTTATTCATAAATCATCTAAACACACTACTGTGACGGATGGTTCCATGGTGTAATGGTTAGCACTCTGGACTCTGAATCCAGCGATCCGAGTTCAAATCTCGGTGGAACCTGTCTTTTCCTTTTTTTGTGAGGTAAAAACAAATCAAGATTTATTGTATAGTGCGTTTCGCAATGCTTAGTTAAAAATGTTGTACCAGCTACTTTAATTTATGATCCAGTAATACTAATAACACTTTCTCTTCTATTCTATTTATAAAAATAAATGTAAAAAAACTTTACGTGTTCTGCTTTATTAAACTGAAAAGGGTCATAGCACTTGCATTTTGTTATCGTACTGTTAGTTTAACTGCTTCTATTGTTCTCATTTGTAAGTCGCTTTGGATAAAAGCGTCTGCTAAATGATTAAATGTAAAAAATGTAAATGTATTGTTTTTAGTTTTGTTTACTGTTTTAAGATAGGCTACATAGTCAAATAGCCTATACACAGCAAATCTTGCTGTAAACTCCACCAGTGATTTAATATTTAATTTATCTAGAAAATAATTGAAGAAATACACTGAAAAAAATTATAAACTCAACACTATTGTTTTTGCCCCCATTTTTCATGAGCTGAACGTAAATATTTAAGACTTTTTCTATGTACACAGAAAGCCTATTTCTCTCAAATATTGTTCACAAATCTGTGTTAGTGAGCACTTCTCCTTTGCCAAGATAATCCATCCACCTCACAGGTGTGGCATATCAAGATGCTTATTAGACAGCATGATTATTGTACATGTTTCAGGATCTGGTGTTTCAGGATCTGGTGTTACCACCATTTGCCTCACACAGTGCAACACATCTTCTTCGCATAGAGTTGATCTGGTTCCCTTTCAAACGGTCACTTTGTATATATAAGAATATACGCAGTGGGGAAACTCTCTTTCCTCGATTTACTGAAGCTTATATGCAAAACGCATTTACAGCCCATAGGCTATGCTGCAGCAACTGCACACCCAATGGCGTGGGGAGCGCCCCCGAGGAGCGTGGTCTTAGCCTATAATAGCCCCGCGAATTCGCCATTATAGCAGATCTTACTCCTTCAGCGACAACTTCACGTCTCTGACTGATTACTGAACTTCGCCGTCGAACAAGCCCTTCAGCCAGAGCGAGCATATCTTCAGCAGACTACGCCTTCTCAGCCGTTTTCTCCTGACGCCGTCTCACCAGTGGCTATCCGGCGACGACGCTATATCCTTTTCATCTGTCTTAAATTGTGCGAGGCATTGTTTCAAATGCCTCGATCATCCTGTGCCACGTGCGGAGGCAAGCAGATGTGTGGCCTGCGAGAGCATGCCCATCTCCGTGCTGTGAACTCGGCTAGCTCTCTCTCTCGAGACGGCGACGCCATATCACCCGCGCTTCCCTTTCCGGCCCTACTTCAGCCGAGAAAGAAGAAGCGCCGCAACCAAAGGCATCCGGAGAGCATGGACGTCAGTGAACGCACGCCGGCCAAGTCTCCACGTGCTTCACTGTCGCCAGAGCAATCACCCTCACGGTCCTGTTTGCGGGAGACCAGCACCCCCCACCCACGTGGCGGGCCTCGTCTCCTTCGGCGGATCCGGCTGGCTGAAGCGCCGTGTGCCAACCCATGCATGGCCTGCGGATCACGGTGAATCACGGTTGTTTGAGAACACTGATTCCCTGGCGGGCTCAGAACTGGTACAGCGAGGGTGTGACCATGGGAGTGGTTTCCAGGAGGAAAGTGGGGAGCGCCTAGGTTGAGGAGCCTCTGGTCGAGCGCGGAGCAGAACTTACATATCAACTGTTTAGAGATGAAAGCAGCTGGTTTGGCCCTCAAAGCATTTCTGGCAAAGAGGGTCACCACGTCTTAGTCCGCATGGACAACATATCGGTGGTGGCCTACATAAATCGTCAGGGTGGCATCAGGTCAGGCAGACTACATGCCAATGCGAGAGATCTCCATCTATCAAGCGAGTAGGTGATCTGCAGGCGCTCTCGGTGAGCCCCTCCTGTTTGGAGTTTGGAGTAGGAGACTCTAAAGTCACCCTCAAACCCAGGCATGGTTATGTACCCAAAGTGCTCTCAACGCCGTTCAGAGCACAGGTTATCACATTATTGGCCCTTCCCCCTTCTGCTAAGGATGGAGAGGTTAATCTTCTCTGCCCTGTCAGAGCACTGAGAATCTATCTGGAGCGTTCTGCGTCTTTTAGACAATCAGAACAGCTTTTTGTCTGCTTTGGTGGCCGATCCAAGGGGGATCCAGTCACTAAGCAAAGACTGTCTAGATGGATAGTGGATGCCATTTCTATGGCTTATACCTCAGTGGGTCAGGTCTGCCCCATAGGTATCAAGGCCCATTCGACCAGAGGCATGGATTGGTCATGGGCTTGGTCATCTGGTTTTCCCATTCAAGATATTTGTGATGCGGCCTTCCACATTTATGAAGTTTAATATTTTGGAGGTGGCTTCCCCTCAGGCGAAGGTGTTTTCGGTATGATTAAGGCCCAACGGTGTCTGGTCTGGTCTAAATACTACTGTGCACAATCACATTCATATATATATATATATAAAACCCGCTTTTGCTGGTTAAAATTTCCCATACTATATCCCGACGGTGTCGGGATTTATTGGGTATATTATGTCGGTGGTATTACTGACACATATATATTATTCTAGACCCGACGTCCGTTCTGTTCTATATATATATATATATATTGGGTTTTTCTGGCTTGTTCTGTGTGCTCAGGGGACCTGAGTTACTGTGGCAACCAGTTACTTATGGTGCAGCGTTTTTTCCATGGCGTCCCCACTGCATATAGCTACGCAATACGAAGTGACCGTTCGAAAGGGAACTACTCGGTTACTATCGTAACCTCAGTTCCCTGAGAAAGGGAACGAGTATTGCGTAGCCGGCCGCACCATAGTAACCTGGAGAGTTGTCGCTTCAGTCGTTAAAACCTGCTATAATGGTGAATTCGCGGGGCTATTATAGGCTAAGCCCACGCCCCTCGGGGGGCCCACGCCATTGGGTGTGCAGTTGCTGCAGCACAGCCTATGAGCGGTTCAGATGCTCAATGTGCTAGCTGTGCAGCTGCAAATACGTTTTACATATAAGCTTCAGTAAATCGAAGAAAGGGAGTTACCCCACTGCGTATAGCTACGCAATACTCGTTCTCTATCTCAGGGAACTGAGGTTACGACAGTAACCGAGTAGTTGTTGATTGTGGCCTGTGGAATGTTGGTCCACACCTCTTCAAAAGTTGCTGGATATTGGCAGGATCTGGAACATGCTGTCGTATATCATGCTGCAAGATGAGGTGATGGTCGTGGATGAATGGCACAACAATGGGCCTCAGGATCTCATCACCGTATCTTAATAAAATGCACCCGTGTTCGTTGTCCATAACATACGCCTGCCCATACCATAACCCTACGGCCACCATGGGCCTCTCGATCCACAACGTTGACATCAGCAAACCGCTCACCCACACGACACCATACAGGCTGTCTGCCATCTGCCCTGTACAGTGAAAACCGGGATTCATCCGTGAAGAGAACACCTCTCCAAAGTGCCAGATGGCATCGAATGTGAGCATTTGCCCACTCAAGTCGGTTACGACTACGAACTGCAGTCAGGTCGAGACCCAATGAGGATGACGAGCAAGCAGATGAGCTTCCCTGAGACGGTTTCTGACAGTTTGTGCAGAAATTCTTTGGTTATGCAAACCCATTGTTGCAGCAGCTGTCCGGTGGCTGGTCTCAGACGATCTTGGAGGTGAAGATGCTGGATGTGGAGGTCCTGGCTGGTGTGGTTACACGTGGTCTGCGGTTGTGAGGCCGGTTGGATGTACTGCCAAATTCTCTGAAACGCCTTTGGAGACGGCTTATGGTAGAGAAATTAATATTCAATTCATGGGCAACAGCTCTGGTGGACATTCCTGCAGTCAGCATGCCAATTGCACGCTCCCTCAAATCTTGCGACATCTGTGGCATTGTGCTGTGTGATAAAACTGCACATTTTAGAGTGGCCTTTTCTTGTGGCCAGCCTAAGGCACACCTGTGCAATAATCATGCTAATCAGCATCTTGATATGCCACACCGTGAGGTGGATGGACTATCTCTGCAAAAGAGAAGTGCTCACTAACACAGATTTAGACCGATTTGTGAACAATATTTGAGAGAAATATTTTGTGTACATAGAAAAAGTCTTAGACCTTAGAGTTCAGCTCATGAAAAATGGGGGCAAAAACAAAAGTGTTGCGTTTATATATTTGTTCAGTGTAGTTTGAATAACTATAAGCTAGATGTGTTTTGAAGTCCTCATTTAGTCTATGACTGTAAGAAATAATTATTACAAGTCAAATGCATCTGAGAAAGTCTATGGCCCACTGAGCAGTTTTTGCAAAGTCAGGGAATTTCCATTAAACAACTTTGAAAGACCGAAGAAGATATCAAGACCATTATTAAGAGGTGGGAAATAAATATGTCACTTGGAGGCTTCTTGCCTTTAGGAAAGAGTTGATTGTCCTTGGAACATTTTACATAATGTTGTCTTGCCTCTGAAAAAGGGTTGACCATCAACTGGTAGGATTCCACAATTAGAGAGAAAGGCGAGAGAAGTAAAACTTAATTATGGGTAACAGGAGGGGTGAATCTTACCAGAAAATGAAGTCACTTGGTTATTGCGACATAACAGATAAGAAAAAATGTATAAGAATAGCAAATTCAGATGTCCTGCAGGCATCTCAGCTTTGTTCAATATTTTGTCTTTTTGTCTTATTTTGACTTCTGGAAGCTTCATTTGCAATAAATAGATGACTTTTCTCCACAACACCATCAAACTGACAGTAACAACTCTTATTAGTGATAAAATGTGAATTCATTATTTAAAAAAATGTACAGCCTATACTTAAAATTATACTTATACAAATTCGGTATTACCAATTCAGTGCTGAAATCACTGACTGTTCCTGTAAATGCAGCTCCTCCTTTCTACTCCGCTGAACTGCATCAGCAATGGTGTAGGTTAACATTACTAACACGTGAAACAAGTGACAAAGTACATTTCCTTGTATTCAATATATTACAGTTTATTCACAGCTGCATGCTCGCACAAGTTCTCAAAATGGCAGGAAATTACTAACTTGAATGTTTCATTTGTAAGCAGAGATCCCGTCAACCTGTGAAGGCCTCACCGACGTGACAGCCATCGGCACAGATCCTCAGCAAAGGCCACAAGAACCAGACAGGTCCTCCGCCCAGACCATACGGCCAGCTTCGACTCCATACCAGCGTGATGAATCCAATCTTCGAGCAAAGGGATCTGTCTGGATGGAATATTTGAATGCTACTGATCCAAAATCTGATTTCTGACTTGTGATGCAGCCTGAATCATAATCACACCATGTTTATTCGTTGGCCAGAGGAGAATGGCCTCCCTGACTGAGCCTGGTTTCTCCCAAGTTTTTTCCCCCCCTCCATTCTGCCCTGAGAGTTTGGGTTCCTTGCCAAAGTCGCCTCTGGCTTGCTTAGTTGGGGATACTTAATATTCAACCATATTATTGATTTGACTGCACTGACACTATTGGAGGAGAACTGAGCTGGACAACGACCACTGTTTTCAGCAGAATTCTGTATATGAAATGAACTAATTCAATAATTGATGATCTTTACAACGGAACTGAATCAACACTGAACTGACTTCAGCTGAACAAAAGTCAACATGAAAAGGAAGTGGCAATAGTCTTTTATTTTCTATCATGACGCATTTCCTGTGAAACAGCTTCTTGAACAAGAAAAAATATTGTGCAGGACTTGATTTTGTCCATCAGGAATCGATTAGGTCATTGTGATTGGCTGTTTCTATGATCTCATGTGAGTGACAGGTTGTCCCACCCTGATGAAAGTGCAGAACTGGGAGGGGAAGTGATTTTGATTGAAGATTACTAGGGCTCATGGATTAAAATAATTATAATGATGTGCACAGATAAATCATATATGGCCTATTAAACATTCTGCAATATTCCATAAAAAACAAGAATAGTCTATTTTGATTTCATGGCTGTTTTAAATTGAAACAGTAAGTTTTTGTAACTTTTGGCCATCCATGTTTTTCTAAAGGTCATACTGTATAATGTATAGCCCACTCACTAAAGGGCAGTATAATTTTATCCCAGACCCCATGAATTTTAGCACTGGCGCTGAACACTGGTGTTATAAGTTGTATATAAAGTGGTCATGAAATCAGAGTAAATAAAAAAACAACAGCATGATTTTAATCATAGACTGCCAAACTCAGAGGCAATGTTATGTGTCCTTTGGGACGATGAATAACTGTCCTGCAATAATTGTCAGAAAAGTTCCCAAAAGGTGATTTGCCTATGGTTAGGCACATTGTTAGGCCTATAACCAATTCTTCCATTCATCTAATATATTAATAAAAAAATTAACTGCTCTGGATTGACTGAATTTGCTTAATTTTGTCTTAAATGTCTTAAAACATTTTTCAATAGCAAATCACTTTTTAAAAAAAGCATTGGGGAGCCTTTTCACTCCAAAACACGTTCAATTCTTTGTTAAAGTTAAAGTATAAAAAAATGATTATGAGGATAAAATTTGCCTGCTGTATTATTGCTAGCCAATGACAAATCAAAAGCAATGTGACATTCAGTTCCTAAAGGCCGATCTAGAAAGTCATTTTCTAATACCTACCAATGAATTAGACAATAATTAAAAATTGCAATCTGTTTATAGGAATTATATAATAGTCATAATAATCATTCATAGTTAATGTTAATGATCATATTTATTCAAACTATTTAACACAATTTAGGTATCATAGCTGTCATTCAACTGGGTACAAAAACCTCAATATAAAAAGATGAGTAGGCCTAAAATCTTTGCCCCCGGTTTCACAGAGGCTTAAGCTAGTCCCAGACTAAATGCATGTTTGAGCAGTTTTAACTGAAAGCAACTTGCACTAACACATCTACAAATATGTCAGTGCCATTGTTTTGTCTCAAGATACACACTAGTAATTTTGTTTTTCTAAGGCATGTTTATAAAAGCTACTTAAATGTCCTAATTAACAAAGGTCTAAATCCTGGTTTAATCTAAGCCCTGTCTGTGAAACCGGGCCATAAAGGTTTAATATTTAATTGGCGCGTTCCTCGGTTCTTGTGTAATGACTAAAAATTAACGAATTATTGTAAAGATAGATTGACCGATATAAAGAAGAATGTTGTTACAAAATAAGGGGTTTTATTTTCAACATTTCAATGCAATTCTTGAATCAGTAAATCAAATCAAATTCTCATTCTTAAATCAGTTCTTGGCTTTGTTTTTTGCATATTGCCTAATAAGTTAAAACAATAATGAAAGTGGGACATTGTTGGTTATTTGTTCCTCTTTAAAAAAATAGAGCTTGTTTCAAGCCATTGCGTTAATAACTAAATCCTGTTAAGATCAACAATGTAAATCTAGTATACGATTTTAGTGACTTTTGAAATTTCCCCATTAAAACGTGAAAGGTGTATTTTCATAACAAATTTATTCTAAAAAGCTAATAAGTCTTTAATGAAAACATTTTCAGGAACTAAAATAACAACTTACATGTGAAAATTAAAATTCACTTATTGACTTGAGTTTAGCTTCCATTTGATACTGACAACCTCATCCGACTCAGTCTTCAAAACACACCTCTTGCGAACAGATATGGCAGACGAGCAAAATTATTTCAAATACATCATCGCTCAATCGTGTAACTCTTGACGGGACCAGATGAGTTCTTGTAGAGACGCTGCGAGTGTCTTTTTTATCCTTTCTTGCCGAGCCGACTCCCCCTACCTCCTCCTCCGCTTGCAGAATTGTATAAAGAACAAAAATCGGACAGGGGAGGGGGGTTGATACGCTGAAGCTGAAATCGAGAGGCGAACCCAGGAAAGAGGAGTATTTTGTACACGGGACTTTCCCCCCCTTCGTCCCTAAAAAGGAGGGGGAAATGTCATATTTTTAAAAGCGATATTTTTAAAATCGAGGATTACGAATAGGCTTACGCGCCTATCTCTGAGGATATATATTTTAATTCGTTAAAAAATATGGCCGAGAACGTTCTGGACTCTGGCCCGCCTTCAGCCAAGAGGCCTAAACTGTCCTCCCCGGCACTATCTGCCTCAGCCAGCGATGGAAACGGTAAATATTTATTTTGTTTAATTTTTACGATACCGGGATATTTGAATCACCGATTGCTTGTTTTGTATGTACTGTTGCACATTCAAGGCGTTTAAGCGGGGAATGTTTTTCCCTCTTAGTTTTGTCACAGGCTAGCAAGCTCAGGCTAGTTTGGGAAGCTAACGACGTCGTATCCGCACGAGACTTAGCTTTAGCTTGTCATTCCAGCTAGGTTAGCATTAGCGCTTCTCCGATCGCTGTTGGGATTCACTCACAGCGGCAGACCAGCACACGCTGTCCCTCAGCCTGGGTCTGTGCTTAGTGTCAACTGGTGTAAATGTAAAACTGACGGGTGCAATGAAAAACATAATAGTTCTACGGTGGCAATAACAGTTGTGGGATTTGTTGTTTGTTTTCAGTGAAATATCAGTTTCGGTTTGGTTCTCACTCGCAAAGAGTTTGGATCAGTTCTTCAATTATTATTTCAATGTACTAGGTTTTATAACAAAAATTGTAACAATAACTAGACAAATGTATTCTGAAAGCTTTGTCTTGACATTTCATCAATGCTCCATAATTTACTAATAATCGACTGTGATTAACATGAATTAGCCTGCTAAACTGCGAGTCAATCAACTTGAAAACTTTCTGACTGCACTCAAACACTGTTGTTTCATAAACTGCCCTTGTGCGACGAGCACAACTCATTGCGTTTTCATCAACATAATCTTCTGTTCTCTTTAACGTTAATAAATGTGATTAATATTGGTTAGCTAGCTGGTCAGCTAATAACAGACTGATGCTGAAGGCCCGCACAACAACTCCCTGCCATTGTTAGCTAAGATGCATATTAACTCATTCCTCATTATTTTAAGGTCCTGAGGCTTTTTCACTGGGTTTAGATTAATTAATGAACTCGTTTATGGAGCTTGAATTGACTTCACGATTGTGTGATTTGGAGGATATCAATTTACTTGTGTTGTGTTTTAGTGAGTTCGCTTGCTGGCTCAAATAGCCCTTCGTGCGTCGGTCATTTTTTTTTTTCGGATCTTGATTTCCATTGTTCAGCCATAACAAAACTGACGAACCTGTCTCTTAAAAACAAACCATAAACCATTTAATGCTAGACGATGATAATTATTATCATATAGGCGTCCTGTTGTTTCTTATTAAATGTTAAAGCTTCGAGTTATTATACTTGCACGTATCTTCAAAAGCGAACTACGTTCCCTTTGTTGATGTCTCATGTTTTCAACCTTTTGTTTAAAATCGAGTTTGATCCGGTTCTGACACTAAATGGAGTTTATTAAGTTGTACAAATGCATCAGAGTCTTACGTTTTTAATACACATTATGCTTGGCGTCAAATTGTTTTGTCTGTGGAGTGAATGTGTCGTCTCTATCAAAGCTTCTGCACTTCATTTTAAGACCAGCACAATTTCATGGGCAAATGGACCATTTTCACCTGTTTTACCAATGGCTGATTTGTTTCGAGGAGACAATGCTATATATTTTTTAAATGAAGTGTACTACATGCATGTATGTTAGGAAATTGCATGCTGTTCTTGTTTAGTTTTTTTTTTAACTTTTGAATGGATGCAAATGGTGATTGCAGTACTTCCTAAAAGAAGAATCTAAATAGTGACTACATGAATACTTCACATCATAATTCAACAACATCTCTCATCTTTGTTTGGCTCCCTGTCAAACCACAGCCTGCCATTTAATGTAAGTCATTAATAGGGATGCGCGGATGTATCAGCCGATAAAAGCATCCGATGATCAGGGCCGATTAGCCTATATACTGTCAATAAAACGGAGGCGGAATCTTGTCGAATTGTTCAACGTTACAATAATGTATTAACAGTTAAAAAAAATAGCGATGTTAATACCGGGTCTATTTGACCCTATGAAACATCTGTAGTTCAAGCCAGTTCAAGCTGATTTTTCCCTACACCAAACATTAATTGTAGTGCATCTTCCATCCAATAATCGCTAAGAGATTTGTGATTTTTTTTTTTTCTTCTTCTTCTTTTCTTTCCATTTTATTAGGGCTGTGCGATTAATCATGATTGTTTTTTTATTTTGTCTTCCAGCGATTATGAAAACAAGATGATCAACATAAAAAGCAATTATTGTACCGCTGCCTATATTTGATGTACACACCAATATTATTAAAAATGTATTTGTTTATTCAATTTCTATAGGATATTATTTATCTGAAACCACTTTTAGTACATCTTGCTGAAAAACTTAAAGCGCTGTTTGTTTAATTTGTCGTCTTGATTGTAATTAGCCTAGTTTCTTCGTTCTTATTGCTGACTGTTTACTGGTCTTCTGTAATTGTTTTGAGGACCTTTTACTTGGATACATTAGTCAACCTTGTATTAATTTTTGCTAGCTAGTATAGTAAACTAGCTAGTATTAATATGTCACATATGTTTCAAATTACTCGTATGAAATAAGACTTTGATCATATCACCCACCAATATTAGTGTTAAATAATCGTGATTTCAATATTGACCAAAATAATCGTGATTACGATTTCTGTCATAATCAAGCAGCCCTACATTTGATCACAAAATTCAATCAATAAATGGCGTTTTGATGCTCTTAAATGTGATGTGATCGATAGTGATGTGACAAGCGGCAGCGCGAGTCTATTCTTTCACTTTAATACAAGTTATACCATGAAAAAACATGCATGAACGTAAAAAGATGTGTTGAAAGATTACAGTCCATTGAGTCCAACTTACCGAAATGCATCATATCATGTAATCGCTCAATCGGTGTTTCAATTGCGGAAAGATGTCAATAAAACAGCTTGTGAACAAGTTGTAGATGCAACATGCTGATAGAAAGTGTTAACAATGTTCTCTTTGATCTCATATTGAATGACAAATTACCATGTAAAAAAAATTTGGAGTCCTTTTTTATCCATTTCAGCTGCCCATGCTCTATATTCATGAACTCTTAAGGTGTCCACACCAATGTATGATAATATTCTGCTTCTAATAAGTGTGCACTGCAGTTGTTGTGTGACACTTTAAATGCTCAAGCTCTTTTTATAAAGCTGGTACTTTAAAAATTCTGATTTGCTTTCAAGGTTTTTATTGTTCATCAGTCAGTCAGTCTTAGTTTTCGGTATCAAATTAGGCTAATCTACGTTTTTATGTAACTGGTTTCAAAAAAGCTATGAACAGTCATAAAGAAAAAAAAATTGATGTCTAACTTGTAATACTAGTATTAGAGGTTTATGCAACCAGCCCCAGAGATGTCAAAGAGTTTGACATATTGTTCTCAGACTGACTGTGAATCTATAGAGATTAAAGGGCCAGATTCATGAAAATCTGTGAAGAAGGAAGTTAAGAAAATTCTTTAGATACATTCTAAGAAGGTTGTAAGAAGGTTCATAACTTCTAAAAGTTATAAAGTTCTAAAATATTTCTTTAAGAACATCTAAAAACATTTCTTAAGAAGAAAATGACAAGCTTTGGTGTTAGTTGATTGAAAAGCTGGTAATGCTGAAGACTCGCGGTATGAAAAAACAGCTCAAAGCCCTTCTTTTTGCGCTTCCTGCTGATTACCGTAGTATCATAATAAGCATGCAGACCATTTTCGTCACGACTGGCTTGACGGGTATTAATCACTTAGCGTAGTGTTTTTTTTTTTTTTAATGTGCCGTGTCAAGTTAAAACAGTTATTTAAAAAGAGCCTGTCTCAAGATGCAGCGGTCTTTCCCATTCATTTACGCTCCGTCTTTCTTGTGCTCCCTTTAGAGTGAATGAGTCCTGTATCTGTATGTGCTGCCTCAATAGTTCTAGCTAGAATGAATGCAAGTTTTTGGAAATACAAAATATTCTTATTTTCTAACTTATATAAAATAGCAGTTAAGAAGAAATGTATTCTTAAGAATGTTTTGTGAATCCGGCCCCAGGACCAAAAATATAACATAATATTCTCCCATCATTAATCTCGCTTCTAATTTCTCATTTCCTGCTGTAGATTTTGGCTCGCTTTTTGACCTGGAGCATGACCTTCCAGATGAGCTGATCAGTTCCTCAGAGCTGAGTCTAGAAAATGGAGGGGACCTTGGCCAGTTGCATGGCAGTTTGGGTAGTGGGGGCGGGGCCATTGGAGGAGTTGTGTCCAGTGGCCAGGATGCAGCGGCCAAGCACAGGCAGCTCTCAGAACTCCTTCGGCACGGACCCGCACCTGCAGCACCGCAGCAGGGTGCGATGGGCAGCCCAGCAGGAGCCTCAATGGGGCTTTTTGGGAATTTGAAGGCTTCTCCGGGTTCCCAGGGCATGGGTCCCCAAGGGCAGCAACATCTTTCCCCACAACAGGCTGCCCTTATACAACAGCAGCAGATGGCAGGGATGGTGGGCAACATGAACAGGAGTATGCTCGGACCTCAGAAAGGCAATGGACAGCAGCAGCCTGGAGGGCCCGTACCGCAGCAGCAAAACATGCTGGGAGCACAGATGATGAACGGATCGCCCAGAATAGGACATCACAACCCGGGCATGGGCAGCAACAGTAACCTGTTAGCAGAGGCTCTTCAGCAGCAGCAGACAGTAGGAGGCCAGGGTGGACTGAGGGCACAGCAACCTGGAGCAATGAACAAGGTAACAACATCATCATCAACATTGGCCCCAAATGTCGCACACACCTTAAAAAAATGCTTTTAATTTGGCCATGTTGGATTGGAACTATTCTGTTAATTTATTAGATATGCACAATATATCTTAATCATGTTATTAGTATTGGGCCAATATATTTAAGACTAGGGATGCATTATATATCAGCCACCCACCACCATATCGGTATTGGCTGATATATGTTCAATTTAATGTTATTGTTTTCGGTCTGTAAACCTTTTTTTTACTGTAAAAGAATGTTGTGAATTCTTTGTACGCCTGTGTTTTACCGTGTTGTTACGGGAAGAGCGCATCCACAACAACGGAGTTACACCTTCATGACTAGCACAGTCAAGTTCGCTTGTGCTTTCTAAGCCTTTTGTTTTGTGCAATTGTAAGTTGAAATATGTTTATTTTGTGTGTGTGTATATATATATATATATGATTTCTCTCATATTGGTAGCGTTTTGTTAAGTTAATTAACGCTGTAGTAAAGCGCTTACCAGTGATCATCTTTAGCTAACCGTAATGAACGACAGCATTAATTGCTATGATTAGGAATGTCATATTACGTAACATTATAAAGAGAACACTATTGTAATAAACCGCTGTAAATTCTTTGGGTTTAGTTGCTGTATCAGCGCGTTGTTATGGGAAGAGCGAATCCACAACAGGAAATGCACATTCTTCTAAACAGGAAATGCACATTCTTCTAACTAGCACGTAACTTACCGATAGTTCAAGTTCACTTGTGCATTTTTTGCTTAATTTTGTTCAGATATAAGTTGTAATATTATGTTTATTATTTATAAATATCTGATTACTCTTATATATAATGCATTTCATTGAGTTAATTAACCCGCTACCAAATCGCTTCAGTTTCCCGGTGTTCGCACGCAGCTCAAACAGCAATGCTGTTATTTTTAAGCAGTAATATTCAATTTAGATGTTTCATTTGTAAAAACATTGATGCATTATTAATAATAACTATCAGTTTTTTTTTCTTTTTTGACAAGAATTTCGCATTTCTTTTTATCAACAATATGGTTTAATTAAAATAATTTCATTATTTATGCGCAAGTAATGATGTCCAATAACTTGTATGCATTATTTGCAAGGCAAAATTTATTTTATAAACAAAGTTGGCCATAGGAGTGTAACATTTTTTTTAAAAACTGGCACTGGTTCAAACTGTATTGTATATGTTTATGTTGAAGTACTCGGGACATGGCTTTTAATTGTGAGACTTTAGTTATTGTAACCAGGCTCTCAAAAATTATTTGAATTTAAATTTATCAGCCAAAATATTGGTTACAGGCTTACAAATATAAAGAATTATCAGTCTGTTATTTTTACATTTAGATACCAATGTATGGAAGAAGGCCATGTGACTGATAAATATTGTATGGGTGTTCAGGGTTTTCCCTCTTGAAGTCTGGATCATTTTTATATTTTGCTTAAAATAAGTATCTACTGAAAAATACAAACAACATAGAAAACAAAATTAAGTAGTAATTTCAAAGTTTTAATGGTTTCTCCTTGCCATCTATAAATAATTTCCCCAATTATAACATTGATGAAATGCTCTTAACATGCTGATAAATAGGCCTAATGATAAATGTAGAAACGGTGAAATGGTTCTACAGTTGACATTTTATCTCGCATTCCGGTTGAAACCAAACCGGGGTCTGGAACCGGTCAAATTAACAATTCCTTTAATTTTTTTTGACAAACAGAGTGCTGGACAATAGAGGTTAACGGGTAAAAAATAATAAATTGTATTGTTGTTCTGTCTTTTAGAAGTACATTTTTCTGTACAACAGTTATATTTCTATTTTAATATATATATATAATTTCTTCAAGTTAAACCAACCTTTGTTATGGTGGGTTGTAGTTAAAGACCTTTGAATTGCTTTGTGTATCTGACAATATAGTTTTATCAAATGAAATGATAAAATGCTGAAAAGTAAAATTTCAGAGCAGCACTAGAGATAAGGGTCATATAAAGCATCCTCAAATAGAAAGACAGCACATGTTAAAACGCCACAAGGGTCACATGCACTTAAGTATCACACTAAGAGCAAAGACGTGCAGAACGTGCATACTTAATATTTCAGTAGCAGTTTAATATTAACAGAGACTAGTTCATATCACAATCTGATTAAGTTTACAGCCCTACTCTTAAGTTATTCATTCAAATTTTGCTAAATTATGTGACCTCCATGGAAGTAACTTCCATTTTTATGACTGGATTCCGTAAATCTATCAGTGTTTTCTCCACTGCTTTCATCCAGAGGTTTTTCTTTTCTTGGAAAAGTGTTGTCATCTCCCTCTGTCTGTGTGTTGCAGATGGGGATGAATGCAGGTTCAGGCCCCTATGGAGGCCCATATGGTCAGCCTGCCAGTCAGGGTCTTGGTGTTGCAGGGCTGGCCCCTCAGCTCCAGAACAAAGTAGGTCTGTCCAACAGTCCGGCCCAGTTTAACCTGGACAAGAAACCTCAGCCTATGCAGGGCATGCCTGGCATGGTTTGTATTCGTTCAGAGCCTTATATGCAGACATTAGACTTGTTCCTTTTAAAGCAATCACAAGATATCTTAATGTGTGTTAATTTGTGATTTCCACAGCAGGGTTCTCCGCTTTCCCCAGCGGGCGCTGCCGGAGGCGCGGGAGCAGGCGGCATGGTGCCTAACGCCCAAGGAACTCTCGGCCCCGGATCGGGTGCGTCAACCGTGTCTGCAGCAGCGGTGGGAGGTGTTCCTCCAGCGGCCGATCCTGAAAAGCGCAAACTCATACAGCAGCAGCTGGTGCTTTTGCTCCATGCCCACAAGTGCCAGCGGAGGGAGCAGGCCAACGGGGAAGTACGGCAGTGTAACCTGCCTCACTGTCGCACCATGAAGAACGTCCTCAATCACATGACGCACTGCCAGGCTGGCAAATCTTGCCAAGGTGAGTGTATAAACTGCACAGAACTTAAACAGAGCGACACTTTTGTTTCTGTTGTTCTGCCTATTTAAACAACATGGCACTTACTAATATTGGGTTTGTGTTTTTATTGCTTTTTAGTGGCGCACTGTGCCTCTTCCAGACAGATAATCTCTCATTGGAAGAACTGCACGCGGCATGACTGCCCTGTATGTCTACCTTTGAAAAACGCAGGAGACAAGAGGAATCAACAGAGTGAGTGTTTGTATAGATTCAAAACCTGCCGTTTCATACATCTTAACCCATCTGACCTTTTCAAACATAGAAAATTACTTTGTAACTTTGTAGTGTCATTGCTATTAGAATCTTTTCATTGTCCTTAATGTAGCAGAATTGGACATTGCAACAGTTTTATTACTATTTTCAAATTCCTCGATGGTAACTCTTTTTTCGGTTTATTTCTGCTTTCTTTACATGGCTTCAGCTCTGCTAGGCACTGGAAGTGTGGGGTTAAGTTCTTCTTTGGGTAATGTAACTGGTGGTTCGCCCAGTGCCCCCAATCTCAATACCCAAGGGCAAATAGACCCCAGCTCCATCGAGAGGGCTTACGCGGCCCTGGGACTCACATACCAGGGAAACCAGGCTTCCCCTCAGCCTGTCCAACAAACACAACGGGCAATGAACTCCATGGGTAATGACAGAGGCTTCAGATTTTATTTGAACTAAGTTTGGGGTCTTTTTGTAAGAAATTAATATCTCTTTATTAAGCAAGGACACATTGGATCAAAAGTAAAAGTTAAGACATTTTATAATATTACAAAAATCTGTTTCAAATAAATGTTCTATTCATGAAAATATTTAGCAGCACAACCATTTTCAACATTTGATAATAAGAAATAGTTCAATCAAATCATATTAATATTAGATTTATTTCTGAAAAATCACGTGACACTGAAGATGAGTCTGCTGAAAATTACAATTTAAAATTGATAGTTATTTTAAATTGTAATATTTATTTGACAATATTACTGTTTCTACTGTATTTTTGATAATATAATGCATTGGTGAGCATGAGACTTCTTTTAAAAATATAAAATATTATCCATCCCAATTTTTTTGTTAGACTTGTAGTGGTGTCTCTTCTCATGACCTTTCTTGTTACAGGAGCGAATTCCATGGGAGTAAATGGGGCCGTGGGTGGTCAGTCTCAGAATCAGCAATCTAACCTTCTCCAGGATACAATGCTGCATCTGAACATGAACTCACAGGGGTAAACAAACCCTTCGGTACATCTCATGTAACTAGTCACCATTCTATCCTCTGCGTTCAGAGGGTCTTAAAATCTCACAGTAACACTAATCCGCTGCAGCAGGTGTCTGTTAGTTTTAATAAGTTCATATTCAAACATAGAGTGGTCCTTATTGTTTCTATCACCTTTCACCAGTCTGATGAATGACAATGCTGTGGGCGGTGTGGGGTGTATGCCTATGGCCAATCCAGCTGCCAGTGCTGGCATGAGGAAGAATTGGCATGAGGACATAACCCAGGATCTACGCAACCACCTGGTCCACAAACTGTAAGTTGTACACTGGTTTGTGAAAATTATGAAAGAAGTTACAGTAACATTTCTCTTTTTAATTAGTCACCTTTAATAGTGGAAGATCTTTAAAACAAGTATTTAATTCGTTATTTATTCATTTGAACCACGACCAAGGCTTCTGATTAATCTTCATTTTGGTGTCCCTTGCTGTTGTCCTCTTTCTTCAGAGTCCAAGCCATTTTTCCCACCCCAGACCCAGCTGCACTGAAGGACCGGCGGATGGAGAATCTAGTGGCCTATGCGCGTAAAGTCGAGGGGGATATGTATGAGTCTGCTAACAGCAGGGTGAGTATATTGTCTTGTCTGTTAATGATTTGTCTTTTATCATAATCACTGGTTTATAAGTCACTATCACACTTCTCAGGCGGAGTATTATCACCTGCTGGCGGAGAAGATCTATAAGATCCAAAAGGAACTGGAAGAGAAGCGAAGGACACGGTTACAGAAGCAGGGCATGATGCCCACTCAGCAAGGGCCCACTGGGATTGGTCAACCAGGGCCACCCACAGGACTGCCAACTAGTGAGTACTCGTCCACGAAAGTTGCCCCACCATAGTGGAGCTATAACCATAGATTTGTACAAGTTATGGGGTGGACATATCTCAGCTCCTTTTCTCGAGTAGCAGTCAACTATTCCATTGGAGATTACAAGAAAAATACCATCAATAACATTTTAAAAATCTAATTCACATAACCAAATTTAGTAATCAAAACACTATGTAAGCATTCGTTGTTTAGAATGAATTCAAACTAAACCGTAAATAGCTGTTTCCACTTTCGAGTGTGCTAGTGCGCGCCAGGGCCAGTTGCGTTTCCACTGTCACTTCCGGGGCTTGATCGAGCTTCATCTGGGTTTCCTCGTGGTCAGCAGCCAGGGGTTTTTGGCCCGCCGAATACCTTGATCCAAAGTGGTTTACCTCAAAAGAAGGTCAATACCACTGTTCATTTCCCATGTTATGATATCAGGCTACTAGCAACCTTCTACATTTAAGACATTTTAAACAATTTTCAGCTCAACTTACTTTCAGACACCAGTGAGTGTTTTAAATACCTTCCTTGCGATCTGATGGGCATTCTTATCACTGTATGAGGCAGAATATATTTATATGCGATGCTAAAGGCTACTTATGCTAACCATTGCGATTAATAAATACACATATGTTTATGGAAAATACCAGAGACTGCTTGAAGAACGGAGACAAATCATATAAGATTATAATTGTGTATTTATTTGGTTTCATGTTTTATCTGTCTCTTCCCTGTGCTTTTGTTGATACCGGACTAATGCATCCTCTTTCGCATGCATCGTTTAACTCGTATAACTCATAACTCTGTTGATCTGACTGAAAAGATAAAAGAAAAGTTATAGGGAGATGGCAGAGATCGCTCAAACCTCCTCAATCACATCATTTTGTGGAAAATTTATAGAAATGCTCACTCTTTCTAAAGAAATGTGATGTAAACATATAATATGTTATCAACATTTTTCTAAATGTGTGTGCCTTTGGTTTTAAGGCCTTAATTGAGTTGTTTTTTGCATTCTTGTGATCACAAATAAATGTTCTCTTTTTATGTGAAATGGTAAATAGCATGATTCAGCATGAATGATGTACACTCTTGACTCAAATTAATAAATTACTTTCTCTGTAACATTTTTTTATTGCAAAACATTGGTCAAATATCGATGTTGGAATCCTAAGTCTTCAAGCAAAAACCAAACTTTCGCTTCTGTCAGGCTCCTTTTTCAATCTAGCTAGTTTTCAGTCAGGTGGTGAAATGGTGGTGTTGTGTGACGTCGTTCTATGGAGGTGTGTTAAGGGCGGATTGTAGGGAAGCGCTGTTGGAATACTGGCCCGACTGGAAAAGCAACTTGATTTTGGTCTCGGTGCTTGAGGAATAGAGACTATTGGCCCTGCCCGGCAAGTTTTTAGCCCTGGTTCACGCTGGCCCGACAGTGGAAAAGCGACTAATGTCCAAATTGTATTATAAAGCCTGCACACAGCCCATGAAAAAGCAGAGATCTAATGCAGCAGGCTGCTAATACCTCAATAATTAAATCTTAATAACTATAATGTTATTTTCTCCTTGCAATAAAATAAAGTCTACAACTAAATGTGTAGCCTAAATAATTCACATTTTCTATAGTTTGTCAATGTTGTGACCGCATAATTTAATATTTGTCACAAATAACGTTTGAAATGTACATTTAATTAGAAAAAACTTTCCAATGCTTAAATATAAACTTATTTGCTCTTAACTAATGTTGAAAGACAGTGTTTATGCTGTACCGTTCTTAGTGAGATTTAGAAATAAGAGACATTATTTGACCGATATTATTGTCAAAATAATGGCAGATTTCAACATTACAATACATTTTCTACATTCCATTCCACATGATTGTTTTGTTAGTCAATCATGAAATTGAGAAGATTAACTATCAAATTTCAAAATGGATCTGTGCGTTAAACGAATTGGTGATGGGTGAATATGTTTAGTGTAGATTTAGTAAAGCCTCGAATCACTGTCAACTTGGAACAAAAATGTTTAGATACATTTATCTGACATGAGCATGTTGTATTCCATAATATATCAGTTAAATCTATATATTTGTTTTAATAACTTTAATTTAATAATCTCAGTTAATAAGTAGCTGGAGTAAGCTACCAGTACTTGGAGGTTAATAATTTAAACAAAAAATAAAAGTTTATTAATAACTAAAAAAGTATTGTTTCAAATACAGTAGTCAACATTTGAAGTGGATCAAAACCTTTCATCAGTTATTTTATATATTTATTACATGTTTGTATATAGAGTTTAGTGTTTGTATTTCCTGTGTGCTTTGATGCAAAATGAGGAAAAGCAAATCTTATTTTTATTCTTGGTGCATTTTTAAAATTTGTATTGCTAAAGAAACGGAAGTGTTGCTGCATACAATTACCGTAAAACAGTCCAAAACTTTTTTTTGTCTCCCTCACTGACGAGCCTTTTGATGTTTCCTACCCAAACTTCCGGCACTAATAGGACATATGTCAACAGAACAAAAAAACTGTGATTAAGTGATTTCATAGACTTTACTTGTTTATTTTGTGTTTTGCCCCTCCACCTGTAGATGGTCCTCTCTCAGATCATTCGATGGTGCGGCCTGCTGGTCCAAACCAGATGATGAACAGGATGCAGAATGCTGCTGGTGTGTATATCTCACATAGGGATACATATACATGCATATATTTGTTTGTTTACTGAGATATTATACATTTTATTAGGTATCAGTAATTTTACATAAATATTTAAAAAAGAAATAAATTAAACTGCAGAGTTTTTGTTCAAGTGCTGAGTTCTGCTCGCTCTCGCGAAAACCTCTCATTAACAAACAAAGAGACGATGTAAGTAAGAGAATCATTATGCAGTGTGTATAGGCAACTTTAGTGATTTTTAATGGAACGTTGTGAGATTGCGAACTGAGATGAGTGACAGCTTTTTAGTGATTGTAAAGTGAGCGCTCTTTCACACTTTCGAGGCTATATAGCTATAATCCATTGAATAAAATTGTTTTTTTTATGCTGCTAAGAGGACCGATGGCCAATTACACGCTGAAAGTTTTGGAAGTGACATCTAAATATAAATGCAGGATTCACTCTCGAAATTGCAATTGGCATAGTGATAACTATAGCATGGGACGAAAATATGGAATGTCAAAATAGATACGCGCAATGTAAATGCGGACTAATAGATTATTATAGACCAATATATGGTAATAGACCAATATAATGCTATTCTTAAGGTGGAACCGTTGCTTATTAGGCCTACATCTGTATGTTACTGGAACACGCACTCATTTCAGATACTCAGTGATTTGATTCTTAATTGTCCATCTGACTGTAAAATTTAAATGTATGACTGCAAATCCATTCAAATAATTTACAACAGCAAACAACTAATGAATTCTGCAACATATTGTTTATTATTATGCATTCATCTCAATTTTAACAATGAAAAGTAATAGACAGACATTGTGCAACAAGAATGTGCATAGTTCTGATATCTCTTAACATAATATAACTTGAACATAACTTGGTTATTTTCTATTAATATCAAAGGGCTATATGCCTAATATGTAGACCTGTTTGACACACATCCCCCCCGATACAAAATCTCTATTGCCTAAGGGGTCAATGCCCTGATAAAAGTTGAAGACCCCTGTTTTACAATATTACTGTTATACTTTTTTTTTTTTTTTTTTTTTTATCAAATAAATTCAGCCTTGGTGAGCATAAAATACTTCTTTCAAAAACATTTAATAATCTTACCACCTCCAAATTTTGAATGGTGGTGTATATGTACATGTATTAAGTCTCTCTTCTGCTCTGTGCTTTGCAGGCATGAATCCGTTTGGGAATCATATGGGAATGCAGTCTATGGGCCAGAGATCTACACCTCCTCTTCCACTCAACACGACTCTTAACCAGGTTATTACTGTGACTAGAAATTATAGCTTTTGTACTTTTTAGAGATGTTCTAGGCCGATTCCGATTTTTCATTGAGTTTGACCTGCCGATACAGATTTTAGCCGATTCCGATTTCATTTTTTATAACCACTTTACACCACACACAAATACTTATTTTCTATCTTTCCTTTAATAGAACATTTTGCATAGAGCATAGAATTTTTTTTGAACAGATAATCGCTATAAAATAGAATTATAGAAATTACTCCTGGTGTGGGAAATTAAAAGTTAATTAAAATTTAACTAAAAGAAAGCCTATACTGTATATTCTGACTAGTTTACTCTGTTTAAAATAAATAAATATATATAAAAAAAATATAAATATACCGGTATATATAATATATATATAACACCATATACTTTTACCCAAACTAAGGGTGCTTTCACACCTGCCTTGTTTAGTTCGGTTGAATCGCACTAGAGTTCGTTTTCCGAATTGGTGCGGTTCGTTTGGGCAGGTGAGAATGCAGCAATCGCACTCGGGTGCGCACCAAAAGCGGACCAAACAAGCGTACCGAGACCTCCTAGGAGAGGTGGTCTCGGTACGCTTTCAAACGAACTCTGGAGCGGTTCGTTTGTGGTGAGAACGTGATCCGACCTTGAACAGACCCAACTGCCAAATAACTGCGCATTTTTGGACTAAACCAGCTGCCGTAGTCAGCCGCGCTGTGCATTATGTCAATGTTTAGCAACATTAATGCACTTGTTGCCTCCTCCTGAAGTGACTCGCTGCGTGCATTGCATAAAACATTATTTTCAAGCCGCATTCTCGCTTCATTCTCAAATGTTACTGTTTGCCTAAAGTGGTGTAGACAAACTAATATAATAAACTATGACGAGGGATACAATCAGCCCACAAAGTCATTTCTCCATGGTAAAAAGCGCGTTGACTGCCGGATTTTCCTCCTCTTTGTTTACTTCCGTCAGTTCTGTTGGAATTTTCCCGCACGTTAATTCTGACAATAAAAGTGCAGTTATGAAAATACGTTCAAGACCCATCTGGCCAACGAGTGATGTGGATGTTGTCACGTGACTGCATTTTGGTTCGTTTCATAAACTGATTCGGACCAGAGCAATCAGTGTGGTGTGAAAAGGAACCAAAACGCCTAAAAAATGCTACAAAGTATAATTTTTCTCCCTTGGTCCGGACCAAATGAACCGAACTACAGATGTGAAAGCACCCTAAATAATAAAAACAAGTTTAAATGAATACATTTTCTATAAATATTTTTGCGTCTTAATTTTCTTTTCTGACATATCCTACTCCAGTTCTTGTTAAAACACACTAGACATGTTAATTCTGTGCATTTTGGGCACTTTTTGCGTGAAATCAACTTTCACTTAAATGGAGCGTGAGCAGCGCAGCAAAAAAAGACTCAGCGCCGAAACCCCCGCTCACGCGACGCTCCTGCTTGACGCTCACTCGCTGCTCCTGCTCCCGGTTTGAATGATTGACTAACATGCACGCCGAAAAAAATACGCACTGCTCACGTTTGCGGTGTGAAACGGCCGTAATTCACGAGTTTCCTACGTGTGCGTGTGTGATGCTGATGTTGCGCACGATGTTAATCATGCGGCGCCTGAGTGCATTTGACCGGCTTAAAATCGCCATATGTCAGACTGACCGCCGGTCGCCAGTCATGGCCAATCACATGAAAATCGGCCAATTCCGGTCACCAGCCGATCAATCGGTGCATCTCTAGTACTTTTGTTATTTATTACTCCATAATAGTTCTGTGGAAGATTGTTTTTTAAGTGTGCACAAAATATTTCTTCTAAATGCTGAATGTTTTGACTGTTTCAGGGAAGCATGGGCACTGGGAGGATGCCACAACCGAATGTTGCACAGATGCAAAATCAGTACATGCAACCTGGACAGTTTCAAGGTTCAAGTCCTGTTCTTGGTTCTGGATCTGTTGACATGGCACACCAAGGAAATGATGGCGCTATTACTCAAGTAAGAGAGTATAGATTTTCTCTGAATTGTATTACTTTGACTTCATCCTATCTGTAATAATAATCATGTTCTTAATGTACCAACACTACTGTTACTACTACTACACGCGTATACCTATCTGTTGTTTATTTTTTTGCATACATGTGGTCCTAGTTTTTGTCATTAATCGTCCTAGAGTTGGAATGCATCATATATGATATTAGTTCAGAACTGCTTTGTGAATGCATTCTCAATGTTTGCTCTTTTTAATTTGACAGCAGGGGCAAATGCCTACTTTATCATCTTTACCAGTCGGCAGTCCTTTAGCCCAGCCTGGGTCTGCTGGAGGAGCAGGCAGCGGGTCCTCAGGTCCCAACAGCATAAGTGGGGTTCCTTCAGCGTCCACCCCAACACAGTCCATCAACCTCCCCCACTGCCCGCCCGTCCACCAGAATTCTCCTTCCCCATCACATAGCCGTACACCCACGCCCACTCCCCGCTCCCAGACACCCCAGCCCCATACACCCGGTCTACCCCAGTTAGCCCCAACCGGCAGTCAGCAGCAGTTACATCCGTCCAGCAGTTCTGACAATGCCATGCAACAACAGCAGCAGACATTAGGAGGAACTCCTCCCGGTGCTCAAAGTGGCCTCTCCACACCAAATGCCAGCCAGCATCCCCGCACTCCAGTGAGTACTATTGCTCTATATACAACAAAAATCTAAATGCACTCGTAGAATGGTCCTAAATGTGAACGCACAACCATTTATGAGATGTTCCTCTGAGCGATTTATAAAGCATCCATGCACCCCAAAAAATATACTAGAATGCATCCGCTTTATAAATTGCAGTTCATAATCAATTCAAAAGCGATGTGAACGTGCATCAACTCCACCTATATGTATGTTTACACACATATGTTGTTAATTTGCACGTAGAATAATAATAATGCATATTGTTATGGTCTATTCATCTTTACATTTGAATAAACATTGTTGGATTATTTTAATTACTCACTTTTATTTTAAACTTGTGGTCTTAGATTTTGGATCCTTCTATACACTTAATTTTTTTTTACCTTTTTGTATTTTCTTTTTTCAGTTGTCTCATAAGGGTTCTCTGCCAGTGGACGGCCAGGCTGCTACCCCTGCCTCCGTCAGCAGTGCAGATGGATCATTTCAGCAGGGTCCTTCAGACTCCACTACCCCCTTTGAGTCCAAGGTGGAGATCAAGCAGAAAGAGGAGGAGGAGGAGGATGAGGATGAAGAAGCCATGATGGGAGGAAGAACTGGAAAGCAGGAAGACATTAAATCTGAGGAAAAGCCTGAGGTAAGATCCAGAAGTTGTATTTTCAGTAAATAAGAATTCAAGTCTGAATGGTGTTGATTATCTGACAGTCAGACATGTTGTTATTAGTAACAGGGCTCAACAATAACGGAACAGAAAAATACACGCAACAAAGCTGTTAACTGAACGTAAACAGATGAGAAAGAAAACACATGTGTAACAGTATATTGTATCCGTGCATTATGGTCTTAAAGTAACAGCAGCCTAATATTCCTGCTGCTGTCTGTCATTAATGTTAATCAAACAAAAGACAAAGAGAAAATCACTCACTGATATTGACTTAACAACATTTGTAGCTTTACCAAGGATTAATCTATATTTAGTTTATACGGTGAAGACTATAATGTTATTTTACATTTGATTATTCAATTTCTGTACTTGAATACTGTTAGACTTACCTGAAAAACTTAAAGCACGGGTTATTTCACTTGTATCTTTGTTCTGTTGTATTTACGGTATTTGAGCTGTTGCTTGTAATTTGTTTATTTTATTTTATTACTGAATACTCACTTGTCTTCAACAACCCTCTACAATGTGAGAAAATCACTTGCATATAAGACCAAATATCACATTAGGCAAGTTAAAAATGTCTTTAATTATCAAATGGCTAGTAAATTGTACGATTTCACCTACCTGTGATTTTGAGTTAGAGGCAAAAAAACGTTTAGCGCCGATATAATTTCTTTGCCTGGTGAGCTTTATTGCTTGGCTGAGATTGCCCTCCGTCTATTTACCTTGCACACTAGAGATGCGCGGATGAGCTCCAACGTCACCCGTATCCGCAGCCAAAAACAAATAATTTTCTCTGATTTAATGATCGGCACCCGATGGTCAAATTACAGTTATTCTTATCTGTTGTTACGTGTGATGATAATAAATAGAGGATCATCACCTTCAACAGCAGACACGGCGTCGGTTGATGCGCACATCTCTAATGGTAACATAATACACTGATGAATGAGCGCTGCTCATTCTTTCTTTCTTTCTTTCTTTCTTTCTTTCTTTCTTTCTTTCTTTCTTTCTTTCTTTCTTTCTTTCTTTCTTTCTTTCTTTCTTTTTCTTTCTTTCTTCCTTCCTTCCTTTCTTTCCTTTTGTTTTGTTTTTAATTCTTTTATACTTCACTCTCGGACCTGCTCCATTTCAGCTTAAAAAAGCGGACATATTTAGTGCAAATTAGTGCCTGAAAACATGCTCATATTTTAGAGAATGTAGTTAATATTTTCGTTAATAATGATGCATCATATCCACCCGCGACCCAGCCGAAATTAATCAGGATTATTTTTATTACTTGATCCGCGGATTATCCGCAGCGCCGATATAACCGTGATCCGCGCATCACTATTACACACGCAGGAAGAGAGGCTTTTACACATGCCACGTAAAGCAAATTGACGCGCTAGATCTGAATGCAGGGCTCAACAATAAGGACTGCCCGATGGCCTAGAGTTGACGAAACTGTCACTGCACAGATTGGTCCAGTGCTGTGTCATCATGAAAGTTTATCATTTGCAAAACATTTTTTTAAGCCTTTCCAATTTAAACCTTCAAGCACAAGAAGACACGAAAGAGAACTTTATTCGAGAAGTTTTATGCGCACATTCGAAGCAGGCATCCAGAAAGCAGTGTCTGACAGCGCGCGACTACTGAATTGAGTTCTCTTTCGCGTCCGTCTTGTGCTTGAATGGACAAGTTTGTCTTAAGTGAAAGTAAATGTCGAGAAAGACAACGCATGTGTAACAGCATCAGTAAATTGGATTTGTGCATTATGCCTAATATTCACTTCTGTTTGTGTTTTTAATGTTAATCAAACAAGAAAATACTGCAAAAATAGTCACTGCTGACTGAATAACTTGTTACTTTAATAAGGATTCATCTACGGTACATTTAATTTATACAGTAAGGACTATGCAGTGTTTTTACATTACTTTATTCAATTTCTGTACCTATAAGCCTGTCATTTGTATCTAACTACTGTTAGATCTTTCTGAAAAACCTGAAAAGCACTGTTTATTTTATTTGTATCTGTGCTCTATTGTGTTTATTTGTGCTATTGCTTGTAGTTTGATTATTTGTTCTTATTTCATTACAGACTGTTTACTTGTCTTTACTGTACTTTTTGTGTTATATTTATATAGAATTGTTTCTTTGCATTGTTGCATTCCTTGTAAAAAGTCTGGCGAGTAAAATAAAAAATGAACTAGCCAATGGTGACTCGAGCTTCAGTGTGTCCGTAGAGGGTTGTTCAAAAATATTTGAACTTTATATTAGTTAGGCTAGTAGTTTTTTCTGGAGTATCGAAATTGGAATCCATTGTGAAATGTCACCAGTATCTAACATTTTTGGTGGCTTATTTATAAAAATACAGTGTTACATGAGTCAAAACGACAACATTTCTTTTGGTGGAGCAAGTAAAACATTTAACCACTGTTGAAAAAATTCATTGGACCCTGTAGATGATCTTAAAATCATTCCATGTGAATTGACTGCTTTCTTTTATCAGATAAAGAAAGAGGAGCCATTGAGTGATGGTGTGCCAATGGAGACATCTTCCACTGCAGCTAAGGAGGACAAAAAGCCAGAGATAAAGACTGAGCCTAAAGAAGAGGAAGAGGGTTCAGGGTCCACAGTTACCCACAGTTCACCTTCTGGAGTCCCCAACAAAAAGAAAAGTATGATCAGACTCCACTTGGGTATTTTAGCTGCTAGGGTTGGCTTCATTACAAAACCAACTGCTGGTTCCTTGGTAATGATACTATAGAATGACAATATAGTAGGCAACAATTTAAAGGTGAACTAAGTAACTTTTTTACCTTAACTGATCAACTTCGGAGTCACTGGAATGGTTATATTACTTATTTTGGGTTGAATGGTGGTGGTTTCGCACCCCCCTGGTGCCCGTGAGCGGAAAAACAGCGTTTGCAACTTTGGGCCGGCGGCCCGCCGGCCTCTTCGTCTGGAAGTATCGTGTGATCCCAAGTCTCGCGAGGTAAAGAATTGCTTTACTGCAAAAAGAAATCTGCTATAATGCTGTCATTATTGCGCTCCCTCACGCTGTTGGAACCCGAATGAAGACGACGTTGCAAAGAGTTTCCCATCTGCTTTGATGTCGTTGATCTACTAAGCCTCTAGTGTCTGAGAATAGCCAGCGAGTTTTTAACAGTTGTTGTCAAATATCTATTCCGAAGCTGCGGGGGGAGCTCTAGAGAGAAACCTCCGAGCAAAACGCGAGGATACAACAAAGAAATCCAGATCTTACTGAGGGCTGCTTTAACAGCCATGCAACATATTTAATGAATCTCTCAGATCAATGGATACTTTTTACTGTCTATTTGACTACAGAATCTGAGATCTTGACGATTGTGCTTAAATTGGTGCCATCACCAATGACTGAGATGTCAAACAGGGCAAATTATTTAACTACAGAATTTAGCCAGTTGAAATGTTTATGTACCTCTGGATTACACTGAATAGCTTAAATATTCACTGTTGTGTGTTTTTGTCATAGAATTTAAGAATGTATGTAATAACTCTGTATCTTGCTTGCTTTTTCATCAGTTTTTAAACCAGAAGAGCTGAGGCAGGCCCTGATGCCCACTCTGGAGTCTCTTTACCGCCAGGACCCCGAGTCTCTGCCCTTCCGCCAGCCTGTGGACCCTTCAGTTCTGGGAATACCAGTACGTGTGCGGTCTGGTGCACAGCCACCTTAATATAATGCTGTTTTTGGTTAAACATACATAACCGTACTAATAATATACACTACCATTCAAAAGATTTTACAAATATTTTAAAGGTCTCTTATGCTCACCAAGGCTGCATTCATTGGATCAAAAGTACAGTAAAAACAGTAATATTGTGACATTATTATAATTTTAATTTAATATAGCATTTTTCATATATTTTCAAATATTGTAATTTATTATAATTTATTACAAGGCAAAGCTGAATTTTTAGCAGCCATTATTCCAGCTTTCAGTGTCACATGATCCTTCTGAAATCATGCTAATTTACTGATTTGGTGTTCAAGAAACATTTCTTATATTATGATGAAAACAGCTGTGAAGCTTAATGTTTTTGGAAACTGTTTTTTCAGGATTCTTTGAATATGAAGTCCAAATAACAACATTTATTTGATATAGAAATATTTTGTAACATTATTAATGTTCAATGCGTCCTTGCTGAATGAAAGTAGTAATTTGTTTTAATACTTTCCTTCCAAACTTTTGAATAGTAGTGTGTGTGTGTATATATATATATTCCGTCAATTGTGTATAAAATTGGGAATGTTCATAATTTTTCGGACATCAAATACTTTTAAGTATTAAGGTCATGCTCTCATTTATGTAAATGTACGATTCTACTGGACTGATATTTAACATTGTCACTTTTGGCAAATCACAGGACTATTTTGACATTGTGAAGAATCCTATGGACTTGTCTACTATAAAACGGAAGCTCGACACGGGCCAGTACCAAGAACCGTGGCAGTACGTGGATGACATCTGGCTCATGTTTAACAACGCCTGGCTGTATAACCGCAAGACATCACGAGTCTACAAGTACTGCTCTAAGCTGGCGGAAGTGTTTGAGCAGGAGATCGACCCGGTCATGCAGAGCCTTGGCTACTGTTGTGGGAGAAAGGTAAAACAGAGGGTGCAAGAGTGTTTGCATAAATTAAATTGTCCTTCTAATATGATGCCTGCTTTATAAATCAATACTTTCCTTAATACTTTATAGCATAGGCGTTGAGCTAACCAAATTAGCTTAAGAGTTAGTCATAATATGAGATTTTGTTTTGTCAGCACAGATCAAGTACATATTGATATGAAAGACCTGAAGTTGACCTGTATTTACAAATACAGATATTTGTCAGTGTTCTCTGCTTTTTCACCATGTTCACCAAATATTTTTTGTTTTCTCTCACAGTTTGAGTTTTCTCCCCAAACTCTGTGCTGCTATGGGAAGCAGCTATGCACTATACCACGAGATGCTGCTTACTTTAGTTATCAGAACAGGTAAGGAACTTACGACTGAGGCCAACATCAACGGACACGCAAGCATATATATCTGAACGACCCATGTTATGATTATTTATTACATTTGCATGTGAAACGGCTGTTTTTCCACTGTACCTGGCCACATAAAGTGAAGTGACTTGCGCCACGGTTGATAAGAGTGTCTTCTTATCCCACCTTTTCCACCAATCAGTCCTTTGCCATTGTAAAATCCTATGTGTGTGAAAAGACCTGGCATTTTAAAGTGTGCTCCTTTTCTGCTACGTATAGTCATTAAAATGTTTTAAGGGGATCGCCAGGGCTGTACGTTAACTTTTTTTTTTTTTTTGCACATAGCACTGGTGCTACAGAGGTTTGAAAGTTTTGTAACACAGGCTACACAATTGTAGACCACAAGACGATCACAAGTAGTGCAGTTTATCACTTAAGCAAGCATGTGACTGACAAAGGACATTCATGTTCCATACATGGCATACAAACCTTAACCAGACATTTTTTCATACACAAATTATATTATTATTATTATTTTTTTTTTACTCCACTTATAATTTCTCAAAGTTTCTCGAATCAAAAAAATAGTAATTTTTACATGCCTATTTTCACTCTTTTTGTGATTATTTAAATTAAATGGCCTGTTTGTGCTGCTTAAATGTGGTTAGTCATATGGTAGTTTCTTCATAGTATAGTATAATATTTCATGATATGACCACTTTGTCATGAATTTTACAATATGTATGTCTTGACACTGATCAGTATAACCATGACATAAAAGGAGAAATTCTTATCTTTTGAAAGAGCACCTTTAAAATGCCTGTTTGCTTGACATTGTGGCTACGGTCTTTTTGTTCATGTTTAATGTGCTCATGTGTCCATAAGTCACAACACCCTTCGCAACTGATTCTGCTCCAGTTTTGCTATAATGGTTTTCTCATTATACATGTAAATGCTAATCTGTGCTTTGCTTTGGCTTTCTGCTTGTCTGTTATTGTCTCTCTCCCTCCTTATTCATTCATTTCTGTCTTGTCTAATGTTTTTCTTTGTCAACCCTTTTCCTCTCCCCTGTACTTTGCCATTTGTTGTGTCCGCTATCGCCTGCTTTCATCTGACCAATCATCTGCACCTAAACCCCTCCCTGCTCAAAACCCCTGCTCAAAAATCCTGCATCATGATTGGCTCCTCTGGCGATGACCCTGTCCTGCGCTCCCCCTTTGGCCTGCCTGCTCTGCCCTGCCTTGTCCTGCACTGATTGGTGGCTACCTCCTCGTTGCCTCTCTGTGATTGGCTGTGGTGTTGGCGCATGGTGTAGTTCACCAAAATATGGGCTTCTTGCTGACAGGTACCACTTCTGCGAAAAGTGTTTCAATGAGATCCAGGGTGAGACTGTGTCCTTGGGAGATGACCCATCCCAACCTCAAACGTAAGTGTCTCCTTTTTCAAACCACATTTAATTAAACTTGTATTCTTGTTGTACAGCTGAAAATAAATGAAAATATCAGGCTGTAATAAAAGACTGTCTAGCCTGTCTAGTGTTTGCAGTATCAAGACCCCCCACCCATATTGCGTTTGATTGTATAGAGATCCTACTGCCCTTATCCGTTATAAAAGAACAACTCTTACATATAACATCAGAGGTTTCTGTTGAATTTTCTGTTATTTACCAAATGTTTTTAAAAAATAAGCAAATTTTAGTAAGGCTAAAAAAAAGTTGATATCAATGTCACTTTAAAAATACCTAGAGTTAAAATATATTACTGATTGATAAAAATGGACATTTTCCATCATGTTCTGTCAGTGACAGATAATTTTCATTTTTAAAGTAACTTATTATCTGCATTTAACTACACAAGTAAAAAGGAAGGACAAGCATTTAATCCATTTAATGTGTTTAGAATCTGTCCCTTGCTACCCCAGAATGTGGTTGTATCCATCCAAACATAAAAATCAGGTGTAAATGCATTCAGAATGCATTATGTAGTAAAGTGCCATCCGATTGTGATCTGAACACTGAACATGTTTGTGAATTGCCTTGTAAAGGGGGCCTTCGAGTTGATGTTGATTGAATTCATTTCCACTAATGTTCCACTCAAACTTGTTTTTGAGATTTTGAAGCAGGATTTTTGAAGACCATAAATGCACCCTTTGAGTTTTTCATATTGCATTGTCTTTTCTTGTTTTAATTGTGCTACAATATGCATATATTTCTAGATCGATCAACAAGGATCAGTTTGAAAAGAAGAAAAATGACACACTCGACCCTGAGCTGTAAGTCTATATAACCTTTCATTTAAAGTTTTGTTATCTCAGCAAAATTTATCAGGATTATTACTTTTTTTTTTTTTTTCTTCTCTGCAGATTTGTGGAATGTATGGATTGTGGTCGGAAGATGCATCAGATCTGTGTTTTGCACCATGACACTATATGGCCATTAGGGTGAGTTTTCTGCACTGAAATTGAATACAACTGACTGTGGATGTTGAAGGGTCTGTCTAACAGCAACATGTGTCCTACCTTTTTCTCTTTTCCCTCGTTTAGCTTTGTATGTGATGGTTGTCTGAAGAAGTCTAACAAGACCCGTAAAGAGAATAAATATGCTTCTAAAAGTATGTGGTTCCATTTCAGTGTTTTATTAAATTTTACAAGTTGTCAAATCTTCTCCATGTATTTTCTTTTCACTGATAATCTTAACTAGTAATGATATTTAAACAACTTTTTTTTGTTCTTGCTGATTTTCAGGGCTTCCACACACCAAACTAGGCATCTACTTGGAAACACGGGTTAATGACTTTCTGAAGCGACATAATCACCCAGAGTCTGGTGAAGTTACTGTTCGTGTTGTTCATGTCTCGGACAAAGTGGTGGAAGTCAAACCAGGCATGAAGTCTAGGTCAGACAGGATGATTAAGAACAGACACTGGTTTAATACAACACATTTATCTGTTGGACATTTCAAGAATAGTTACTTTAACACACATTTTGTCATTTATATTCTTACTGTGAAGTCCCATTTGTTTATTCTGATTTATAATGTAATATACCTATCATGCAGATTTTTATCATTGCTTGTTTGTCTGCTTGGATTCCTTTTCACAGGTTTGTGGATAGTGGAGAGATGTCAGAGTCTTTCCCATACAGAACGAAAGCTTTATTTGCATTTGAGGATGTTGATGGTGTTGATGTCTGCTTTTTTGGGATGCACGTGCAAGAGTATGGCTCAGATTGTCCACCCCCTAATCAAAGGTTAGGCATATGTAATTGTTTTTCTTATTATTTGATGGGCCTGTTTTTATTTCCTGCTAAACTTCTTCTTGCTTTTTTCTTATCCTCAATCCTCTAGACGAGTTTACATATCCTACCTGGACAGTGTCCACTTCTTTCAGCCACGCTGTCTGAGAACAGGCGTGTACCATGAAATTCTTATAGGATATCTGGAGTATGTCAGAAAACAAGGGTAAGATGATACTCCCCTGTCCTACTGTTTCAGCAGTATTTTTACTTTAATAGATGTTCACTATTTTTGCCTTGTGAAATTTTGAATTAAACATTTTTGGATTTTGTTTTTCTTAGGTTTACCACAGGACACATCTGGGCTTGCCCTCCTAGTGAAGGAGATGATTACATCTTCCACTGTCACCCTGCAGACCAGAAGATACCCAAGCCCAAGCGGTTGCAGGAGTGGTATAAAAAGATGCTGGATAAAGCCGTAGCAGAGCGCATTGTGCATGACTATAAGGTACAACTTAAACATTGTGTTCTTGTAAACATTTTGTATTTGAAATGTTTCTTTCATTTTTTTTCAGTATATTTTCAGTATTATATATACATACATTTATATATATATTTTTTTTACAGGACATCTTCAAACAGGCAACAGAGGATCGTCTCACCAGCGCCAAAGAACTGCCCTATTTTGAGGGTGATTTCTGGCCCAATGTGCTTGAAGAGAGTATAAAAGAACTGGAGCAAGAAGAGGAGGAAAGGAAGAGGGAGGAGAACAGCACGTCCAATGAGAGTGTTGATGTTAGTATTTAAGCTCTTACTCATCTCAGGTTTTGTTACCTTCTAAAAGTGCTTTTTTACTCAACAAAACTTCTCTTTTTTTTCTCCAGACAACAAAAGGTGACAGCAAAAATGCCAAGAAAAAGAACAACAAGAAGACGAGCAAGAACAAGACCAGTTTAAGCCGAGCCAACAAAAAGAAGCCAGGGATGCCAAATGTGTCCAATGACCTTTCACAGAAACTCTATGCCACAATGGAAAAGCATAAAGAGGTATGAGGAAGACTAATGCCTGATTTTAGCTTTTTTTACCCTTCACTATGATTTAGTTTAATCAAGGTACATGGTCAAACATTTAGCATTTGTCAAGTTTGGTGGCATCCCAATCAGTATCTTTTGTACAATGTTCAACATATTTAATATTTTTTCACATTTCATACATATATTTTTAATCCAAAATTATTTTTTCTCCAAGGTGTTCTTTGTTATCCGGCTGATTGCAGCACCCAATTCCAATGCTCTCCTGCCCATTGCTGACACGGATCCTTTGATGGCGTGTGATTTGATGGATGGTCGTGATGCCTTCCTAACACTTGCACGGGATAAACACCTGGAGTTTTCTTCAATGCGGCGCTCCAAATGGAGCACTATGTGCATGCTGGTTGAACTGCACAACCAGAGCCAGGATCGCTTTGTGTATACCTGCAATGTGTGCAAGCACCATGTTGAAACTCGCTTCCATTGCACTGTGTGTGAGGTGAGGACTATAGAATGGGAGGAGTGGGGAGATAGTAATGATTTACGGTGTGATCTTATGCCATTTTTATTTGTTGTATGTGTAAAGCATATATGGCATGAGAAGATAACCAGTTTTTCTCAAGACAGATCATTATTTTTTTGCATTATCCTGAATTACTCAAACTTGTGCCAGGAAAAGCAGTGTCTGGTCACCGCAGTTATATAAATAATCTGTCGTACTTTATCCTGGTAAATTATGTCCTTTTGTACAATACACAATAATAACTTTGCCATTAAATTATTTTTTTAACTTCTCCACAGGACTTTGATCTCTGCATCACTTGCTACAATACAAAAGGTCACGAGCACAAGATGGAGAAACTGGGCTTAGGGTTGGACGACGAAAGCAACAGTCAGGCTGCTTCCTCAGCGCAGAATCCTGGAGACTCACGACGTCTCAGTATTCAGCGGTGCATCCAGTCTCTAGTGCATGCTTGCCAGTGCCGCAATGCCAACTGCTCACTTCCATCTTGTCAGAAAATGAAACGTGTAGTTCAACATACCAAAGGCTGCAAGCGCAAAACCAATGGTGGTTGTCCTATTTGCAAGCAGCTCATCGCACTCTGTTGTTACCATGCAAAACACTGCCAAGAGAACAAGTGTCCTGTGCCATTCTGCCTCAACATCAAGCAGAAACTGCGACAACAACAGCTCCAGCACAGACTGCAGCAGGCCCAGATGGTGCGTAGAAGAATGGCCAGCATGCAAAGGACAGGCCAGCAGCTTCCAGGAGGCAATGGTGGGCTGCCATCTCCTGGGAACAGTAGTACTACTGGTCCGAGCACACCAACACAAAGCAGTCAGCCTCCTACCCCACAGACGCCCACTCAGCTATGCCAGCCTCCAGCAACTCAACCTGGGGTTGGAGGTGTTCCATCAAAGCAGCAACAGCAGTTGGCAGGGATGGCCCATCAGTACCAGCAAATGTCTGGTAGTGGTGGGATGATGAACTCCCCGCAACAGCCCATGATCCCACAGCAGCAGCAAACATCAGTTCAGCATCTTCAGCATGCCAACAACCTTCCTCCATATGTGCAAAGACCTCCAGGCTCCTCTCCACTTTCTCAGTCTATGGGAAAGCCAGGGATGGTGCCAGGCGGCTTTCCTCCACAGCAACAGTCGAGCCTAGGGCAGCCTGTGTTGCCGCAACATCAGCAACCTGGCCCTCCACCTGCTGCAGTTGAAATTGCCATGAAAATTCAACGAGTCGCAGAGACTCAACGGCAAATGGCTCAGCAAAAGATCCTGCAAAGAAACCAAGCTCCTGGCATGATGCCTCCACATGGCCTGCATCAGGGTCCCCAGACACAAAGTCAGATGGGTATGAACCTTCCTGCAGCTGCAATGGTTGGATCTCAGGGAATTTCATCCCAGACACAAGCAGCAGTGGCACGAGCTCACATGGATCAGCAGCAGGGAATGATTACAACAGGCATGCAGCAGCACCAGACAGGAACTCAGACTCAGCTCTCTCAAGTCCAGTTGCAGCAGGCCCAGCAAGGAGCACCCCAACTTCAGGGGACGCCACAGCAGCCGTGGACTGGTCCTGGCATGCCTCCTCAGCAGAGACCTGGGGTAATGAACCAAATGGGTCTGCAAGGCATGGTTGCACCTCAACAACAACAGCAGCAGCAGGCAGTTGTTCAACAGCAGCAACAAGGGCATTCAGGTCTAATGGGTATGATGAGTGGCCAAGGAGGGGCCGCACTTGCAGGTGCTGGCCCTGGAAGTCACTCTCAGGCTGCCTTAATGGAACTCGTAAAAACCTTAAGGTTACCCAACTCTCCCCATCAACAACAGCAAGTCCTGAATATACTACGTTCAAACCCTCAGCTCATGGCAACCTTTATCAGGCAACGAGTTCCTAGGTACCTTGGTCGAGGAGGGCCTGGACCTGGAGGTGTGGGTGTACCAGGAGGACCTGGTGGAGGTCCAGGAATTATCGATGGCCAGCAAATGAATGCAAATCCTGGGGCAGTTCAAGGAAGTATGCATATGGCACAAGGAAATAGCATGCCAATGAATCAGCTTCAGCAGCAGCAGCAGCAGCAACTTCAACAGCGGTCTATGATGAGTGGAAATTTGCAGCAACAACAGCAAATGGCAGCGTTACAGCAACAACAGCAGCAGCAACAACAACAGCAGCAGCAACAACAACAACAGCAACAACAACAACAACAGCAGCAGCTACAACAACAGCAGCAGCAACAACAACAACAACAACAACAACAACAAGGTGTTATGCCCAATCAGGGTGCCAACATGTCAAGCATCTCCCCCCAGTTCAGAGAAATGATGAGGCGGCAACTGCAGCAACAACAACTGCAACAGCAGCAGCAACAACTCCAGCAGCAGCAACAACAACTGCAGCAGCAACAACAACAACAACAGCAGCAACAGCAACATATGGGAAACCATGCTCAGTTTCAGCATCCTCAAGCACCCCAGCAGCAGGGTTATCTTGGCCAGTCTGGAATGCCCCCACAGCAGCCTGGTCAACCGCAGCCTGGCGGTCTCCAACAGCAGCAGGGAGGGACCCAGCCTGGGACCCAGCAAAACTACTCTGGGTCTGTGTCCCATCAGCAGGTTGCAGCTGCTTTGCAACAGAGACTGCAGCATCAACAACAACTCCAGATGCAGCAGCAGCAGCAGCAGAATGCCATGGCAGGACTTCAAGGTCCTGATGGCGGTCCTGGAGGCGGTGGTTCCCTCCAGCAGCAACCGATGCAATCCGCTCCCATGGGTTCACAACCTCCGGCCATGCTTCAGCAAGCTTTGCAGCAACGGCTCCTCCAGCAGCAACAGTCACACCTAGGAGGAGGATCTCCTGCTCAACACAATCCCATGAGCCCTCAGCAGCCCCAGCAACAGATGTCCCAGTCTCCCCATTTGCAGGGCCAGCAGTTGTCTAATTCTCTAAGCAACCAAGTCCGCTCACCCCAGCCGTCGCCTCGGCCCCAGTCACAGCCACCAAACTCTAGTCCATCTCCTCGCTTGCAACCTCAGCCATCACCTCATCACATCTCACCCCAGACGCAGACCGGGTCGCCTCATCCAGGTCACCATCCTCAGCATCACAGTGGCATGGCTGCTGTGCACCCTCCACAGCAACAACCGCTGACATCCCAACAGCAGCAACAGGCTAATACGATGGACCAGGGCTCATTTGGAGCAGACCAGAGTGCCATGCTTTCACAGCTAGGTGGGATGGGAGCCTTGCATGGGCAAGGGACAAATGACATGATGACAAATAACCAAGATATGGGGTCGAACATGAATCACTCGTTAGATTTGATGTAATGTTGCAGAGCTCAAAGAACTGTCCTGATTGCCAGAGTTTGGTAGCAGATCTAGGATTTACAAAGGCTGTCATCGATAGTATTATTATTACTATTATTATTATTATTATTTAATATTTTTCTTATGTAATTGAAAAGAACTGAACTTCCTATGGGAGATACTACATGTGCAAGTCAACAAATTAAGTTAAATGAATGGTAAGTTATTGCTGTTAATATATAAAAATATATAAATATATTTTTTGCCAATTGTGTTCAAAGGGTTTTGGGTTAAGGGATGGGAAATATTTCCTCTTGGTATATGACCAGAAATATTTTTGGGGTGAAGAAGTCTGCCTTTTTTTATAGATATTTTTTAAGATTTTAAAAGTGGCATGAAATTAAAAAGCAAAATGCGTAAACAAAATTGACTATTTTGTTTTCTTTTTCCTCTAAATAGTCAAAAATGTCATCAGTTTTGGAGAGTATTAGAATTATTCTCACAAATGTAATTATTATGATGGCATTGGTAATAACTGTTATTTATTACTCAGCTCTTTTGGTTGGCTAATAGATATTTTCTTGTTCTTTTGTTTTGGACAGTTGATGGCATATGCTATTTGAATCTCCTACAATTCTTGAAGAGTATATTTTTGTTAGTGATAGAACCTGACTATAAATGGATGAATTTATATTCTTATTTTTTATTTTTATTTTCTTTGCTTTTTTGAGGGGTGGTTGGGGCTTAAATTAAGTTTTGATAGTGTTTGGGAAACGATAATGTGTTTTCTGATGGCTTGTTGCATGGGAAATATCTGTCCTCCTATGCATGTCGCAGTTTTCCCACCCTCATACGCCCTGTCCCATGAATGTTTTCACTATGCCCTCCTCCTCAGTAATGGAACCTGATTGACACTACAGGTGTGCGTAGGACAGTGCAGTGATCTCTACTGAGAAGACCAAATGCTGATAAGGGATTATGGATTTTGCAAATAATCACCTTGAACTACCCTCTTCCAAGTCCTCTTTTTTTCTCCCCGTCTCTCCAGTAAGGAATTGTTGTTCTGACTCTTCACGCGCATCTCTAGTGTTCTGAACTTTGGGATTTAAGTGATCTCCTTAATGTATAAAGAAAATTCTGAACTGAAAATAAATTACTGAAAATGAAATGTCTTTGTAAAAATATATATATATGTGTGTGTGAATGGAGGTAAATGGACAGATGTTTCTTCTTGATTCAAGATGCTTTGAGCTGAAGAACTATGGGCAGCTTACACTTAACCTGTGAGATTTTTTTTTATACATAAATGGAGCTCAAATCAGACAAGCACCAATGCGCCTTTGTATGTGTACTTCATTACAAGGATTTTATTAGTGTGTACTAAACCAACACTGTCTGTCATATCTTCATCCTGTGCACAAATACAGAAAGGAAGAGAAATAGTTTTAGATAAGGAAGTGGGTGGTCTTTTTGATGGTATATGACAATAACCTATAAATGAATTTTTTTTCTCTTGGTTAAAGGGGTGCTGGATGACTACACAACAGAGGCAATATGGCGTTAAAACTTATTTTATAAAAATGAGGAGAACAATATTTGTTTTATAAATATAGATCTATAGATATATTTAATTTTATTTTTGAGAATAAAAAACTTGAAGCTAATTCAAGAGTTGATATTGAATTACACTTTTTCAAAGATATTGATGATGCAACATGACACTGCTGTTATACCATATACATCCCTCTTTGGGAATAATGAGTAATATGGCATTTTGAGGAAATGTCTTGTGAGTGCGTATAGAAGTATACAGATTATTATTCACTGTACAAACCATGGCAATTTGCTTTGATCTGTAAGTTTATTTTTGTTATTCTTTTCTAAAACGGACTGGAAAACCAATCGTATAGTTTTATGGATCCTAGTTTTGACCACTTTTCTCTTGCTAACACTTTGGTGCTTGCTGAGAGGAGCAAAAACTGTTGCTCTGATTTCAGTAGTTTTACTGTTTGTTTGTTTATTTGTTTGGTTGGTTGGCTGTTCTTTTTTAAATTTATTATGGTGGTCAGACGTTTTGCCAATTATTTAATTGTACATTAAAATATGTTTGCACCATTCAAAAATAATTGGCTTTTGGTGTGGTGTAATTCTTACATTGTAGAAGTGGAGCTAAAACAATGTTAAACCAAGATGGCTTGAAAACAAAGTTTATCAATCCACAGTACCACGCATTGATGATTAAATATTTTAAAAAAGCATTTGTAATTGATAGTTACACCAAAGTTTTATTTATTTATGACATCATAATAATACAAGGTTTTCCATTTTAAAGTGCAAATACTCTGAATAGCAAAAAGCAACTACGAACATTTATGGCACAGACAGTTTATCAAATGTATACAGGTCACATGAAGTCAGATACTAAACAGTTGAGCTTCCAGAGATGGACATTCATAGAGGCTAAATATACATTCACCTCAATATAGAAAAATGTCTTCAGGTCTCAGTTATCATCTTGGACTAAAATAACACCAAAGATTAACAGCAGTCAAGTTTAATCTAACATTGTAGACTACTGTGCAAGATGGTGCAGAGTCATACTTGGCAAGAATATACACAAGAGGACCAAGGAACATGTCAAAAATTTCACAAATACTGATAGATTTGAGATATTAGCAAGCAATAGTGTTGGGAAAAAAATGCAACTTTATTTCATACACGCACACACTAAAAGTAGAACATTGTGCAATGACAAATAAAACTTTTTCACACCGCAATATTGTTACTAAGTTTTAAAGATGGCACACAGTGTTGAAATGCTTTTCAGAAGTTTTTTCTTCTTCACATTTTATGTAGGTTATTGGGGAGACCACTCATTTTAATTAAAAATGTTTTATTTTATTTACGGCATACGAGATGTGCAATTTAAAGGGATAGTTCACCCAAAAATGAAAATTCTGTCATCATTTACTCACCCTCAAGTTGTTTCAAACCTATATGAGTTTCTTTCTTCTGTTGAACACAAAAGAAGATATTTTGAAGAATGTTGGTGACCAGACAGTTGATGGACCCCATTGACTTCCATAGTATCTTTTTTCCTACTATGGAAGTCAATGGGGTCCATCAACTGTCTGGTCACCAACATTCTTCAAAATATCTTCTTTTGTGTTCAACAGAAGAAAGAAACTCATACAGGTTTGAAACAACTTGAGGGTGAGTAAATGATGACAGAATTTTCATTTTTGGGTGAACTATCCCTTTAAGGTCAAGATTAGAATAATATACATATGTAACATATATCTAATGTGTATATGTTTGGACATATTTGTGATAGATTGTTTTTTCAGAATATTTCGTTGTGCAAATTACTCTGTACCATTATCATTTTATGCAACCAGACTAAATTAAGCTTATCTCGGCTAGTTGAATCTGTAAACTACAAAACATGGCATAATCAGTATCAGAGAAACTAGCTTGATTTGTTTCATGGCCAATACAACTTCAAAATATCATAATACTATCAGGATTGTAATTCATTTAATCATTGTCACTGTGATTGATTGCAATCACAATCCTGAAATGTTTAAACTTGATTAGAACTAATAGTGCAAATAAATGTAGTCTGTAACAGTGGTGGAAGTTGTGCAAGCGCAAAAAAATAACAATAAAAAAACGGATGTACCGATTCCCTTTCCCCCTCTGATGGCTCACACCATCCTCAGTCTCTGTAATGTCAGATCTCCAGCTCCCAGCTCCTGAAGAACCCCCTTGCTACCAAAGCCTCTCTAAAAGTCACAGTCAGTGAGTTGATGGTGATATCTGTCACAGTTACCTCCTCTGGGACCATAACTGGACTCCAGTCCTCAGATAAAGGAGATATTGTCAGTGCCTCTGATTCAGTGGTTGGACTCCAGGCTCCCCTCCTGACATGCTCTGAAACAGAGTAGAATATGTACATATTTACACGCGATATAAGTGTTAAAGAATCACTATTGAGAACAATCGAGCATTGTAAGAGATACTGTTTTCGGTAATCTTTTAAACCTCTGAGTGGCTGTTTAGCTACCATCTAGACTCTAGAGTATGAATTTTAAAAGGTTATTTTGTCATCCAGCATCACGATTGCCTCTTCCCTCTGCTATGTAAGGAAAGCTGTGACAGTTGAGTGCATGAAGTGTCTTACATTCCACACTTCATTTTTCAGCTAATAAAGTATTTTTTACTTTAACTTAAATTAAGCTAATTTGCACACTACACGTCGTTTTTAGCAAGTCTGTAAATGAATACCCATAATTAATTTACCCATTTTCAGTGTCCAAATTGAACAGAGTAAAAAGTCTTTGCATTGACTTGCACTTGTACTTTTAATAATAAATATACAAATAATAATAATAATGATGCTGATAATGATAAAAAAATATACTTTTATATTATTATTATTAGTGGTAGTAGTAGTATCCCTATGACAGTAATATATTACTATTGTAATACAACTGTACTGTAAAATAAATGTAAATTGTATTATTTTACTTTACAATAGGAAAAATTACAATACTTTCATTTCATTTGCAAGAGTTAAATCCTGTTATTTGGCGAAAACCAGCAGTTTCAATGAAAACAAATGTGTCAAACGTAACAAATCTGGTGAAATACTGTAATTTTCTGACCGACTGTCCTCCTCACAAATGGTGGAAATTATGCAAATGTGAAAATAATGCGCAAGTAGTGCCCACTGTTCCTAATTCCTAATTCTACATTCACTGTGTACTGAGCCGTTCTGATAAGCTCAAACACAGCGTGACCAATATGCGCGCTTCGCTTAGAAACACGCAGCGCAAAATCCTATATTTATTAATTAAACCGCCACCTTTTACTATTTGATAAGTAAAATATATATAGTTGCATGATGCCCCTGCTTACTAGTTTATGGATCTGTTCAAAAAGAAGTTTACTTGATGTTCTGAAATGAAAGCTCTAGCGTAAGTTCTCAATTGTTACGTCACTTATTACCTTCTCGTCTATCCAATCGTGTTCTATTACTTGTAGTATAAAAGATAGGTACTTACACATGTCTGAGTTCACAGATGCTGATGCCTACATTCCCCTCCATCCTCCCCACCACCACCACCACCAGGATAGTCCCTGCCCATACCTCCCAGGGGGTCGGCTGCGCCCCTGCCTTCGTCTTCAGGCAGGAAATGCAGATTCCGTACCCTCGGATTATGAGCTACGGACGAGGCCTACGCCAAAGAACTTTATATCATAATACTTGCTTGCTGCGCTGTTAATAAATGCATACTTGTTACGTTATTTTGCCTCCCCAGTCTTTCTGGTAGAACTAATGTTTGGACAGTTTTTTCTATAAGGCTGACAAAGAACACTGCAGTCTTGCCTATGTGTGCCCTTTGGCCAACTAGCATACTTACTGTTTAAAGTATTGCTGCCAGTTTTAGTTCCTTCTGGTCTTGAGTCCGCCTCCTCTTCCTCCTCCATAACCCCCTCATCATCATCATCTTCTTCATCCCCTCTATCCCATTCTTCCTCAGAAGTCTCTCTGGATGTTTTCTTCTTTTTCTTGTGGTGGGCTAATTGTCGATATATACAAGTCCCTGAGGACTGGAACCTTGGGTCAAGCGACCGGGTCAACGAGAGCGGCAGATGCACTGAAGATTTCTCTGTATCTTTGTGTGTGCTGCGTAGATCCATTGCGTAAATGTTCCTCTTTGAGAGAGCAATATGTGGATAGACATGCCTTTAATGACAGTTAAGCAGGGAAACAGTCACAGAAATGAAGATGTTTTACGGGTCATTACCTGCACGAGGAGTCTTTTCGGTTTTGGCCCTCTTTTACGCCACCCCACTGTTCTGTCTTTCTGTTCTCTGTGTGTAATTTAAAAAATGCAGTGTGAGAAAATTCAGATACTAGCGGTCAAAGAATGAACAAGGATTTTTCATTTTTATAATTGCTCACTTTTCCTCATATGCTAAAACCAGTCGAGGGTCTAGGATGTGCTCCTCTGGCTCCCATGTGCTGTACCTTTGAAATTATAAAAACATTAAAAAAGGTCACATAGGTCACATGCTAGAGAAATGATTGCAAAAACTAAATAAATAAAAAGCATGCAAAAACATAATTTAAGACATCTAGAAATAAAGCTCATTCTGTCATTTTCCTTTTTATTTAAAAGGGGCTAATAATAAAAATAAATAAATAAATAAATAAATACTTACTTTGGAGGCCAGCCCTTCCACTTCAATAAATACTCCACATGACCCTTAAACATAAATACATATAAATCAATGCTTAATTAATATTTTAATTATATTAAAATATATGATGATATTATATCATCAGTTAACATTAATAAAATGTTTCTGTACACATTTCCAATGCTTGTTTTTGTTTTTTTGTCTCGAACGTGCGATTACGTAATTATACGCTTGCGTCATAAAGAATTATGAAGGAACAACCCATAAACTTACAGCTCCTCCTTTTTATTTTAATACAGTCCTGACATTTTACATATGAGGATAAAAGTAACGGTCATTAAACGCGCGTCATTTTAAGCTTAATGCATATTTTAATATAAGTTGAAGTAATTGAGAGCTACCTGCTCGCACCATAACCTCACATGGTGTTTTAAGATCAAATAAATCTCATATTCTGTATAAAAATTGCCAAAATTTACAATAAACATTAGTTATTAGATCCCACCGGAAAATAAAACTGCGTATCTCCATGCCTACGAATAGGATCACCACCCAATTCCAAAGGCGTGCTGTGCGACATGCGTCATCGTCGAAGTTATTAGACTACACTACACACACACTTCCACGTTGTTGTAAGGAGACGTGTGTGAGTCCTCCCCTTTAACATGTTGTATGTGTGCAGCGGGCACGGATTTAACTGTCATAGCTGCACGCGCATGTCACTTACCTTTCTAAGTCTTTTCTTTGTGATTGATTCCACAGCGAACACTTGCTCGCCGATTGCCGACAGTTCCATTGGTAAAGTTATTCCTCTAAAAAAATAATGAAATAGCTGTCAATGTATCTTTGTATTGTTCCTTCTTGTCGTTACAATAAATGTGATGTGCAAATCCCATGCACAGTTATAATGGCTGCACACGTTCCCTCTCTTCCGCTGCCTTGTTTACAATTCAGTATTTTATTCTTTGCACTGCTCCATTTCCTTGTAGCCTACTAGATGAGTACAGTGACTTTTTAAATCTGCGACACATCTGCAGCGAGCAGCGCGCCCCCGTGCGCCACACAGCGGATTGATTTGAGCCACTGTTGGTTGGATAATAAAGGTACCACATTAGTTTTGTTTCACTCAGGATTTTTGTGATTTATTTTGCTTTTCAGATTCAAATGATGAAATAGAGAAAAGAAAGACATTCATGTGTATTAAAAGCATTGTTATCCATGGGCCTCCTATCCAAAGATGTAGGCCTGTTTCTGAAAAACAATATTTCTTATGCTTTTGTATTTATTTGATCATAAACAATATAGTGAAATATTATTACAATTTAAAATCACTATTTTAATATATTTTTAAAAAGTCATTTATTCCTGTGATGACAACGCTGAATTTTCCAGTCCCAGTGTCACACGATCCTTCAGAAATAATTATAATGCGGTTACACTTTATTTTTAACGTGTCCCAGTTGCAGTGTAATTATACATTTAAGTACTAGGTAATATTAATTAACTAGTACATGTACTATATGGTTAGGTTAGGATTAAGGTTTGGTTTAGAGCTAGTTACATGTAATTATGCCTAATTTATAGTTATTACTTTTGTAAATACATCATGTAACGTGTAACGAAGGACACATTGTTGCTCAAGAAACATTTCTCATCATTATCAATGTTGAAAACAGCTGTGCTGCTAAATATTTTTGTGGAAACCATGATATAGAGGGGTTGGACACTGAATATAATGCGCTGCCTGGTGGCCACTGGCCAGTCTTTGCTAATTCAACCTTCCCACTCTGCTTTTATAGATGGAATGTAAAATCAGTAGAGCATAGCACAGGACATAAAATACTGCAATCCACACGACATAATGGGAGACATATCAGAGTTCAAAAGAGGACAAATTGTTGTTGCGTGTCTCGCCGGCTCATCTGTGACCAGGACAGCAAGTCATTGTGGTGTATCGAGAGCTATGATATCCAGGGTAATGTCGGCATACCACCACAAAGGACGAACCACATCCCACAGGAGTAACTGTCGACGCAAGAGGAAGCTGTCTGAAAGGGATGTCTGGGTGGGTACTAACCCAGACTGTATCCAGAAAACAGAAAACCACAGCTGCCCAACTCACTTAAGATCTAAATGCGCACCTCGACTCCTGTTTCCACCAAAACGGTTTGTCAGGAGTCAATATTCATGGCCAGGCTGTTATTGCCAAACCTTTGGTCACTCGTGCCAATGCCAAATGATGATTTCAGTCGTGCCAGCAGAGGAAATCTTGGGCTGTAGACAATGTAAAACATATATTGTTCTCAGACGAGTCCACCTTCACTGTCTACATACGTGGGAGTTACAGTGTGGAGAATCCCCAAACAGGCTTAACACCCTTAACACAAAGATCCTTTTCCTATTTAGCACCAAAACTTTGGAACAGTCTTCCTAACATTGTCCGGGAAGCAGACACACTCTGTCAGTTCAAATCTAGACTAAAAACACATCTCTTCGGCCTAGCATACACATAACACATTATAGACTTGTATAATTCAATGTTAGGCTGCATAGTTTAGAACAGCCGGGACCGGGAACACTTCCCGTAAATCCTGATGTACTTGGTACATCATAAGAAGGATGGCATCTACGCTAATATTAGTCTCTCTGTCTATCCCGAGGTTTACCGCTGTCCACCGGAACCAGGCCGTATCCAGATCTGATGAAGGACCAGCGCCAGGACACGACGACGACGTCGCTGACCTGAAGTGTCAACCAGTCTCTCCTCCTCTCCACTCCGACTTCAACCAACCGGAACTGGACAAATACTCTGATTCATTCTGAACTTCATACACTGTTCACTCATTGGCCAGAGGAGAACTGGCCCCCGACTGAGCCTGGGTTCTCCCAAGGTTTTTTTCTCCATTCTGTCACCTGATGGAGTTTTGGTTCCTTGCCGCTGTTGCCTTGCCTTCTGGCTTGCTTAGTTGGGGACATTTAATATTCAACAATATTATAGATCTGCCTTAAAGGTGGACGATGATGAAATTGTTTTTTGTATTATTTTCATGTTATCACTGTGAAGCTGCTTTGATACAATCTGTATTGTATAAAGCGCTATATAAATAAAGGTGACTTGACTTAGCACCCGGACTGTTGCTGCCCAGAGTAAAGTATGGGGCTGGATCAGTGATAGTTTGGGCTGCAATATCATGGCATTCCCTAGTGTGCTTAAGGGCACATCACTGCCAAGTACTACCAAACCATTCTGAAGGACCATGTGCGCCCAATGGTTCAAACATTGTAACCTGAAGGTGGGGTCGTGTATTAGCATGATAATGCACAAATACACACAGCAAGACTGGTATCAGAATGGTTTGATGAACATGAACATCTCCCATAGCCTGCACAGTCACCAGATCTGGATATTATTGAGCCACTTTGGGGTGTTTTAGAGGAGCGAGTCAGGAATCGTTTTCCTCCACCAGCGTCACATAATGACCTGGCACTGTTCTGGAAGGGCTCAAAATCCCTCTGGCCAATGTGAAGGACTTGTATCTGCCATTTCCAAGATGAATTGATGTTGTGTTGGCTGCAAAAGGAGGTCCTATACCATACTAATACATTTTTGTGGTCTAAAACCAGGTGTTTCAGTATCATTGTCCAACCCCTATATTTTGTCAGGATTCATGGTTGAACAACGTTCAAATGAACAGCATTTATTTGAAACAGAAAACTTTCAACTCTAAAGTGTCTTTACTGTTACTTTTGATCAATTTAATAGTGCTTCCTTTCTTTCAAAAGAAAAAAGATAAGACCACAAACTTTTTAACAGTAGTGTAGATGATGTGGAAAAGATAGATAAAGCAGCACTACATTGTATACATACAAAGACATTTTTAATGATGTCACAGCACATTTTACATCATACATAAAGTGCCATCATAAGCATTTTATTTGAATGGAAAACAATGGCATGAGCACATGTTGTCCCCATCTCCCTGAAAAAGGGACGTGGGGATTTAGATTGTCATGGCAAAAGAATCTATTCGTCTCTACAGTATTACAAAGCACCCTGTGTATGGACATGTGGAATGTTCCTTTTAAGTTGTAGTATCTGATTTGAGTGTCTATAATCTTTTTGAAGTGCTTTACACAATGTGTTGGCTTTTAATAGGTGAAACGGAATAGAGTTAGATCTGAAGATAACCTGAGATGTATTAAACTTCCCTTTGTGTAATCTGCTCCCTCTGTAAACAGTTTAAGGCCATGTTAATCCAATATCAATCAAAAATGAATTAACTTCAAAGATTTTAGAGACCTCAGCCTTTCTAACTATAAGCATTTTCTATGTAAAAGTACATACAACTTGAATTTTTGGCAGCTGACCTTTTTTTTTTTTTTTTTTTACTACCAACATTCACCTGTTCTATTTTCCTACATGTAGTCTAGGATTCAACAAGTCTAACCTTAACTGTTTAACAAGAAAGAGTGTTGAGAGCAACCATTTAAGGTACGAGATTAACAAGTGACCGTTTTGGTAATTTATGTTATAGGAAACTAACACAAAACATCCAATTACTGTGGTGCCATGCTGTACTGTGATACACAGGAAACATCTCATCTGTCACAATGCCATTAAATATGTAGGGAACGGTTAAGCAGGGGCTACGGGTGTTCCTTCTCTAAATCTTCAAGTACATGCACTAAATAAGTACATATGCACCCCTGTTCAAAAAATCCAGTTGGTTGAACAAATTTCTTTTTACGGTGACCTGCAATGTGTGGCGGACAGTTCAAACGATCACATGGATGCATGGGAAATCACATGGAAAGAGTGAGGATGACAGGTGATGCACAAGGAGAACACATCACTAAGAATTCCATAACTTCTCACTTTCAAGTCAGAAAACAGTACAAAGTAAAAGAAATAATCAACATATTAAAAAATGCATCAGAATCCCAAATACCAAAACAAAATTATCTGCGTAGTGTTTAGTTGTCTTGTAATATCCCTATGTGTGTTCTTTGCTGCTCCAGTCTCAATGGCAAGAGTTCAGTGGTGTGTGTGTGTGTAAACAAAGTCTGAGCAGTGTGCTTTCATGACTGGTTGAGTGCAACTCCATTTGCTGCTCTTTAAATGGGTCCCTGATTGAACCTCATATTTCCCTCCTGAGCGTGAACTTGAGAAACCTCCAAAAACAAAACAAAAACATAAAACAAAAACAAAAAAAAAACAATCCAAAACATTCATCAGTTATCAGACCTCCACGTCTGATGGACTTCCACCTCCTCTGGCACGACCAATAGGAGTTCACAGTTCTTCCCTCGAAGCTGGTGACGCAAGAACTTCCTGCGAAACGATCAGAATGACAGCTAGAGATAAAACAGACCTTCGCGTTAAAACAGGCCGCTACATTTCACACCTACCTCAATTCATCGGCTGTTCCGATAGCATGAGGACTGCGCAGTTTGGAGTCCAAGTTATAGTAAACTCCTCCCACTTCTCGAACTCCAATCCAGTGCTGCCGTTTGAGGGGCAGTCGCAACGGCCCCCAGCGCAGATTGGATGGCACATTCAAGATGAAACCAGTGACGTTCGGCAGTGCAATGCTGCCAACGTCCCTGTGGGACAACAAATACATAGGACATAAAAAATAAAATCACATTAAAGGCAAAATTCAGCCAAAAATTTAAATTCTGTCAACACTTACTCACTCTCATGCTGTTGCAGACCTGTATGAATTTCTTTCTTCTGCTGAACACAAAATAAGATATTTTCAAGAATACGGTTAACCGAACAGTTGATAGGCTCCATTGACTTCCATAGTATTTTTTAATATAGCCCATCAACTGTTTGGTTACTGACATCCTTCTTTTGTGTTCAGCAGGAAAAATTAATTTTTAAACAACTTGAAGGTGAATAAATAATAACAGATTTTTTTTATTTTTGGGTGAATGTCCCTTTAATGGCCCACATATTCATTTATTAAACAAAAAGAGATTAAAAATGCAATTCATACTGTACATACAATAACTCAAATACACCTCTTCTATAATACACCTTTTCTAGCTTCTGGGGCATACAATTAAAGGGACAGTTCACTCAGAAATTAAGATTCTGTCACTATTTACTCACCCTCGCCAAACTTATATGACTCTTTCTTCTGTAGATCATGAAAGAACATACTTGGAAGATATTTGGTTCCCATTGACTTCTATTGTATGGACATTTACAATATAAGTCAATATGAACCAAAAAAATCATCAGGGTGAGTAAACTATGACAGAATATTATTATTTTTTAGGGTTATTATACTGTTATTTCTGTGTTCATAAAAATAGTTATACAACAGTCTTGGTATCATAATGGGAAAAAAAAGTCAAAGTAAAAAAAATTCATGAGAAGTTTTTAAAAGATTTTGCCTTTCTTTTTGTCTTCTTTAACAGAAGTCCTTCACTGCTTTTTTGTATGAAGTCTTTTTGGTCTGTCTAATCATGTCATGTGTTACACAAGAAGGAGATTATATCATAGAGAGGAACCTGATAGATACTCATGACTTTGTGTAAAGGTCAATAAGTCTCTTAAAATATCAAATATTAGAAGGTTACATACTTCAGGACAGGGAAAAAATATAATGTGTTGCAACTTTTCTTAAATTATTTGAAATGCTTTCAAAACCAACAGGAATTCAGGGACCACATTTCTTGGCACATGTGATTCAAACTAGATTTGTGAAATGTTTAAAAAACTACAACAGTATAATAAAATACCTTCTCTTGTCCCACCAAACAGCCTCAAACCCCCGAGTCTGCAAAGCAGCCATGATGACATTCACATCATAGTTCCCATTACCCAGCATGTTTTTCTTGTGGGGTGTGACCAAAGTGCTAGGGGAGAGCCTGAAAAAGAAAGAGGAAGCAGAAGTGTGAAAAAAAAAAATTCCCAAAATGAGATAACTTCAGATATAACAATACATCTTAGCACTGACCTCTGGTAGATGTCCTGAAGTGCATCACGGCTGAATGCTGCTCCGTCCTGGAAGACATTGTTTAGGGCATGCAGAGCGCACAGCTCTCGATGCTGCTTTTCGTGATAAATGGCGGGAGGTTGTGACGAGGCGGGGGGCGTTCCAGCATTCGGTCTATCCTCTAGCTCAGACCCACGTCCACCAACGGCTTCTCCTTTCTGCTTGCTGACTTTCCATGGCATACAACCCAGCTCTTGAAAACCCCCGACCCCCCTCCCCTTACCAGAACATGGAGTACTCCCCATTCCTGCTGCTATGTCACCACTATCATCTCCACAGCAACCTCTCAGCTGCTTGGGATGAGTGGCAAGGGGAGGGGAGTTTGCTACTGGGATGAAAGGTGAGCCAGTGCACCTCGCAGTGAATCAGTGAAAACAAGAAAAGCACAAGCGGAAATCTTCTCAAAAGCAGACTCGGTTGTGTCCTCTTTCTGTATTCTTCATGTTGTTATTGCACAAAGACTTGCTGAGCACCATAGTAACCACTAGGGCAGATAAGTTCTTTCCATTTTGGCTGACACCGGGGTGGAAAAGACAGCTTGACTCGCACAGCTGACCAGGACTAAATGGGTCAGCAGTGCAGGATCCTGGCAACTGCCATAGAAGACCACTGTGAGAACTGCAGAGATAACCTTAGCTTTGGAGTAAGAAAGAAACACAACAAGAGACCGATTATAAATCAGATATAAATGAAACAAAAACCCAGCAAATGCTTCTGTACGGAGCATTAATTAGTGTTTAACCGAGTGACAGGTCTAAACAGGAACCCTTCTGACACCTCTAAAGCTACTGTGAGGTTATGCCCAGGATGACTGCATTGGGAATGGCTGTACAAAACTTCCTGCTTGCTGACAGGATGGGTGTATATGACTTATTAACGGACAGAAACGATATTCAACACTTCGTACGCAAGTTTAACAAGATATTTTAAGACATGCCCTTTTCCTCTTTGAGCTTCTCAACTACTACGTTCAGACCAATTTGACACTCTGGCTACGTGCTACTCGTGATAGCAACGGTTAAAACGACATCTTTCAAAGTGTCAGTATAATCATTCCCAGCACATACCTCTGTCTGCATACGATATGTTACAGTCTAGGTTGCTTTCATTCCTCAAACTTGGTGTTTTCGCGTCCACACCGTGAGTTGTTTATTCCTTTGTCTCTTGTACTTTTTCCTTGCAGCTCTCTGGCTCAAAGTGAGCATGCGCAAAACGTCATTGGCTTTCCGCTGGCTTGCGTCACGAGCAGGTTGCATCCCATGGGACTGTCAAACTGTCTCTTTTCAGTCTATGGTCAAACCATAGGGGTCAAACACGTATCGGTCGCCCACATGACCCATTAACAAGACTCCCTATACCTTTTTTTTTAAACATTAATTTTATTCTATTTCTAATATAAATAATTTTAGAATTGTTTGTGGAGTCTGTTCTTCTGGGTTGTATAAACAGCCGTCTAGGTCTGTGCCGTATTGGTTTAGCAAATCCAGACATCAACATTTAGATCTGCTGTGATTTCTAACATCTGTGGCAAATGAGAAGTCACCCTTCTGTTTGTTTTCGTTTCGTGCTAATGAGAAAACCAATGACAATGCCAGATGACTTCATTCCAGATGTTCTGGAAACCCACAAACTACTAAACGTTTTATTAATGGCATAATAAAATAATAAGTACCATATGTATATATATATATATATATATATACACACACACACACATATAAACATATATATATGTATATAATATAGTCTGAAGATGGAATCTGTATTTTTCTCCACATTGATTTTGAAGGAAAACCTGTGGAATTTATTTTAAAATAAGTTTAACTGAGCTGAGAGAGAATTAAACAAACTAGTTGCTGAAATCATAATTAAATTAGCTGAAATAATCAATAAACATACATTTGAGAAAGTGGATTTGTAAAACTGCATTAAGGACAGGAGCTCAATTTATCAGGCATAAATTCTATATTATACAGTACCAACCTCCTTAATATCAATGAACAATAATAATAATAAATGTTTTCATACATTCAAAAGTTGAACCAAAGTGTATTTTGAGGTGTTTAATTATTTGTTTTCCTTTAGTGTAATGTATTAAATAATGCCAATATGGCTTAATAAAGATTAAATAGCAAACAAAGTGAAATATGCTGTCAAAACTACAAAATTCAAGCTTTTATTGCATACGTTATGACAACAGTCAAAATGCTGAACGAAATTATGTGACATGCCCTAGATAGGCAAGACTGAGTCAAATTGACACTGACAGTCAGTAAAAATGTGCAGAAATACAAATCTTTCTGTATTTTTTTTTATGAACAAGTATGTAATCAAGGTGTCACGTTTCCCCCCTGCCCAATTATGGGCAAGGCCTTAAGAACACAAGCTTATTTAGAGAGCTGCATGGTCAGGGCATCTATAAGCTCCTGTTTCTTGGTTCCTGTTGTACGTATTCCAAACTGCTTGCATGCATCTTTTAGCACCGGAACTGTCAGTTTCCCCAAGGTGCCCTTTGCCACATGGTTTTTCATCTCCTCCTCAGATATCTCAATTTTTGGCTTCTTTTCAGCACCACCACCAGATTCAGCTGTGCATAAGGATGAGACAATTCAAGATTCTGTCAGTGTCATCCCTCAAAGTTTCTGAAAGTAGTGGCAACAGTAGTAAAACGAAAAATGTAGTAAAAATATTTTGGATACTGCCAGTCTCAGGAACTTAGTATACAGAAGTAATACACTAATTTCCAATGCATAATTAACTATACTGCTCTGTCTTTGCACCTGCAGTATTCCATAGTGTTATTATTCATTAGGCATGTTATCAGAAGGACAAAAAAAGGGAAATAATTTTCTCCCATTTATTATGACTATATAATAACAAATTAAACCAATAAAATATATTATTGTTGTAATAATAATGTAAAATAAAAAAGTTTTTCATAATTTTTTTATAATCATATTTTTTTTATTTTACAGAATATTTATATATTTTTACTAATATTTATTGCTGTCTTGCTTCCTTTCAAACGTTAAACTATAGAACTTTAAGAGACCTTAAAACTTATATTTTTAAAACTTAAACTTTTATATTTTATTGATAACAAATGAAGAGGGTTAGGACGTGTTGCAATTTAAAATGCATGTACTGAGTGACCAGAGATGGAGTTTGCTGTGAAATGAGCTGCTCTGAGACACTGAAAACACCAGCTCATGAGCTGCTCGCGCTTAAATGGACACAGTGCCGCGCTTCAGTGGTCAGTCATCGGCCAGCTGGGCACACGCCAACACCGATTTGTTAATTGTTGACCTTGGCTGAGATTACGAGTATGTTCTGATTCCGCACACAGCTGCTCAATGGCGGTGCAGACAGTGCTGTCGGAAGCTAAACTACGGTATATATGCAAGAAATAAATGTATTTAAAAACAATTTTACAAATTGTACAAAAAACAATTTTCATTCAATGGGATTTACGCAATTCACGCGGGTCATACCTTTCAGGTTGAAAAATACAAAAATCTGTATAATTGTGAAAAAATAAAAAATAAATACATTCCTCATTCATGCTTTACATAAATATAAAACCATCTGAAATCTCACCAGTTTTGCGTTTAGCTGCAGGCTTTCCCTCTGGGTTATAATCAGAAGGATAGACTAAATCTTTAAACTCTTGAACCAGCGGGCCAAGACGATCATCTATCATTTTTACCTTGGGCACTGAGGGAGCATAAAAAGTATGAGAACATAGTATGATAAAAAAAGATAAAAGTGATCCATTTAAAACAATCAGAACACAAGAAATACTTGTCAAATCCTCAATGGCCTCAGGTGCAAGCATATCAAGAGCCAAAGCCTCCAGATTCCTGTAGTGCTGTTGCAGCATTGGGTTTTCAAATGCATCACTCCTGTAAATACAGACGACGAGTCAGCTAAAACTCCATGACTGAAAAATGCAATTACAGCATGCACGACTTAGAAAACCACAAACCTGTATTTAAAGCGGAGCTTATGCACAATCTCTTTCATCTTATCCACCTGCTCATCAGAGGCTGTGGGACCCTCGTGAACATCCAAAGTGCGAATGTCATCAGCAAAGGGAAGTAATATCACATGGAAGCCTAAAATATAAAATCCCACAATTTGATATCACTTAGCCATACAGTTGAATGTACCATTTCAGTGTAAATCAGGGATGGCCAACTTCGATCCTGGAGGGCCACTGTCCTGCAGAGATTAGCTCCAACCCTAAACAAACACACCTGAACAAGCTAATCAATGTCTTCAGGATTACTAGAAAGTTACAGGCGGGTATGTTTTTATCAGGCCCCCCAGGACCGAAGCTGCCCATCCCTGGTGTAAATGAACATATCTGACAGTCTTGAGTCTTGACTGCAGTTACAGTACCTGGAGGTGTTGCCTGGGTTTGACTCTGATCCAGTTCTTCTCTCTGGGGAACTAGTGCTACAAACCGAGGTGGCGTGTTACGACGAGGGATGTATCTGCACAATGCAAATACATTTTTTTCACTGCACTTCAAAAGCAGAGCTGTAAACATACAGGAGCTTCCTATAACAAACAAAAGAAAAATAAGGAACGGCACATCAACTTTCCAGAATATGACAATAAACTGTTAAGAAAATATATGGGTTAAACTGAAAGAGATGCTTAGGCATCAACAAATGAAGACCTGCCTGATATCTGCTCTTCCTCAGGGTAAATGAAGAGTGCGGGTCGTAAATGATGGTGCAGTTTGAGGCGGTCCATGGGCTTAAACCCCATCAGCACCAAACCTGGATCATCAAACTTCTTAATCTCATCCACCTCATCCTTTTCCATCACAATCTGTTTCTTCCCATAAACCTGCATAGTTAATATAGTATGATAAGAAAATATAGTAACTTAAGTAAAGGGTCACCTACAGCAAAAAAAAACTAAATTATAGTGTAGATTTGTTTTAGTACTGATTTAGATTCGGAGTGACATCTAGTGCGTACTGTACCTGTGCCCTCTTCATATCATTCGGCAAAAGTATGCCCCCATTATGGGTGTGAAAGTAGCGGGTTTTAGTGCGCACAGGTTCGTTGTTATCTCTGTAAAGTCTGACGGCAGGAGGTTTGGTGGCAGTCCTGGCCAACACATATAAACCGACTGCCAGATTGACACCTTCTCCGAGCGAGAATGTTAACCTAGAAAACAAAAATGTGTCTAAATCAAAGACATGCACTCTGGAGCCATTTTGTCCAAGAAACAATGTTGCATTTTTTTCCTACCATGAAATCAATGTTTTTTTTTCTGGAATAATACAATACAATGTTTATTATAAATGATTTATCAGTAAATTATTGAAAAAAATGTAATCATCACAGCAATTAGCAACTGACCACGATCCAATTAATTCTTAATGTACAAAATCAAATACGAATCATACATTTTTTTCTCGTTTGACAAGCCTTTTTATTTAGATATATGTCACAGTAGGGAACAATTTGCAATTCGAATTGCAATTTCCATTTCATTCCAAATATAGATTGATTTTTGACATGCCTGAAGCAAACTGCATTAAAATCCTTTCACAAACACTAACAACTACAGAAAAATATGAACTGCTATACACATTTTCCCCTGCATTGGCATGCAAAAGCTCCAGCATCCCCGCGACTAGGGGTGGGCGATATACCTGTAGATGCAATTTACTTTAATTTTATTAGCTGTGCAGCTACACAGTCACGAAAGCTTATCGTTTGAAATTTGAAACATTATTAATGCTAATAAATAAAAAAAGCTCTCACTGCTCTTAACTAAATCATTTTTGTAACTTTAATTTACACAGTAAAGACTATGTTTTGTTTTTTATACATGATTTCTTTATATATCTTACGTAGTATTATTTATTTTGCTTGAAGTTTTTCAGGTAGGTCTATTTCATTTGTGTCTTTGTTCTATTGTATTTTGTTTTTTTCTTTGCTCTTTCTTTGTCACGATTTACTTGTCTTCAGTAAGCTTGAGTTTTTTTAGGCTAGTATTAGTTTTTTTAATGATATTGATAATGATGATTAGAATTATGAAATTTTAAATGACATCAAAAATGTTGATATCATAAAAATCTTATTTAAAGGATAAATAACTGTTGTGTGATCTATATTGTTATCGTGAAATAAAATTACTAAAAATGTGATATAAGATTTTGGTCATATTGCCCACCCCTACCTGCGACCCTTCAAAAAACAAGTAGTTTGGAGAATGGATGGACATGGTGCAGTGCATTTATTTACCTGCTTTGAGCTCTTTTCTTCAACTCTTTAGCTCTGACCCTCTTCTGCAAGTCCTCGAGTTTCCTGGAGGGCTCAGTCTGGACGCCAAGCTCGCTTTCATCCTCTGGAGGGCTTACAATATCACAGAAGAACAAGGAAACATCGAACCCTCCAGGCTTTGTGAGGTGCATCAAGTCTATGACCACACCTGAGGAACAAACAGAACACAGGCTATACAATGTCCATCATTCGCCACTGAAACCGTGTAATTTTCCCCTTCTATTCGGCCTACCTGTCTCTTTAAGGTCAGCAGCTTTTGTACGAGCCTGTCTGTCTTTAGCACCGTCTCCTCCGTGAGGGTCATCTCTGCAAGTGAAGATCATGAGGCGCTTGTGCGACAGACGCAACTTGATGTCACTGTAAAGGTTGGAGCAGCACCATAGAGCCTCTCCAAGGGAAGTTTCCCCACTGCCTATGATCTTTCCAGCCAACTGAGCTCCTTTCTCACCCTCCAGTTTATCAATATCTTGTACACGCTGAGCTCCTGAGAAGGGAATCGTGAGAAAGAATCACCATCATATACGCAATCTGAAAAGCAATAAGAGTGAGAAACCCACCAGGGGAATCCAAGTCGTGGTAAACGTAGACGTGCTTGAAGGAGTTTCTGGGGTTCTTGCTCTGCTCAGTCCCATAGAACACCAAAGCGACCAGATCTTTGTCACTGCTTATGATCTTACTAGTGTACACACTGCGCACACACTAGATACAAGGGATAATAACGTCTATTAGAAATGCACAGAAATTAAACACAGGCAAATATAATGAAAATAAAAGATAATGAATAAAAGAACCTTGTTACTAGACTCACCTGCATAGTCATGTCAAAATTTGATGGCTCTCCATCCTCGCCCTTGATGAACATCTCTTTGGACGCATCGATCAAAAACACCAGGCTGTCACGGCCACTGACTTTGTAATCGCCTATTAATTCAAAAGTAATAAAGGATTTATGTGTAATCACATCTTAATTTCATACATGCAAGTTTAATGGAGGACAAAACGAGCAACGTATATAGATTCAATTAATGCAGTTAGCTTTGCTAACCTCCAGACTCTTCTTCGTCCTGCTCAACATCATCGTCTTCGTTTTGATAGAACTTTTCCCAATCCGCCATTACTCTTTGCTTTATCTAAGAACCACGTCAGTGTTATTTTTAAATAAAGTTGGGGGGAAAACAAAGCAGTTTTTCTTAAACTTGAATCAGGCACTTTTATCTTTTGAGCAAGAGAACTTTGTATCGACTTGCGCCCGCGCATGCATCCAGTGCGCCACAATTTGAGTGACACGTCCACTAGCGTATCAGAGACGACTATTGAATAGCAAGAACCAATGACAAGACAAGAGCGAAGTGATTGGTTCAGACATAGACATTCAGAGACTGGTTAATCCAAGCAAGAGGAAGTAAACAAACCGCTTTAGCAGTTTAACACATTCTGTTTACAGTGTTTATACGTGTTTACAGTCAAATACGTGTTTACCATTTGTAATGGTACTCTGAAGCAAGGATCTTTAAAAAATAATTAATAAAAAAAAAAAAATATATATATATATATATATATATATATATATATAAAATAGGAGGTCATACATTTTCTGGCTGTGAACGAATCGTTCTTTTCACCCGGATCTTTTCTATGAACGTATTGAGTCGGATCTAAAAAAAAAAAAAAGGTCTGAACCATATGGGTCTGAACAATTTGTTCACGAATCAGACTTCCCTTTCGAACTTGTCCGACTTGTATAACTGCAAAAACGGAACTGGAGCTGATTTAGAATAACAACCCTAATAAAACGTAATCGAAAATTGGCAATAAACAGCAATATGTGCCATATATGGTTTTACTCAAACGTTTTAGAGCATATTAATATCACGACAAAATGCCACTCTATGACGCAGAAATTTGCTTTATCGGCATTTTGAACCGGTTTAATTAAAAATAGATTAAAAAAAAAGAACCGGTTTAATTGAAAACAACTGTTCAAACGAACCGATTCGCAAAACTGACTAGTTGATTCCGGTTGATTCTTTGTTGAGCATGAGCAGTCGTGCGTGTTTTAGGCATAGACAGTATATAAACGGTTTTAGGTTGCCATCTAGCGGTTTGGAGGTTTTTACAGATGTTTGGTAATTTTTTTTTATCTCTGCTGCCATTGGTCGGGTCTCCAATGAACAAGCAAATTTGTCACAACCGGTATCAAAATATCTTGAGTCACTCTGTGGCGAAGCTGCCTTTGAATGCTGCGTCGGACCTGTTCAATATTTTCTTGAAATCATTTAAACTCAACACGAATGCGTTCCTTGTGTGAATGTTTAATGCGATGATGGGAATTTGAGCCAGCAAAACAGTGAAGTCTTGTTTTTCAGTCAGAGTGAGAAAAACGAACTTGTTAAGTTTCAGTTTGCTAGCAGTAGCATTGGGGTTTTGTTTGTAAACACACGTTTGTCTAAAGTCGTCGCGATGGCTGATGGAAGTTCTTACAACGCAAATTTGTACATTTATGACCTGTCAAAAGGACTGGCCCGTCAGCTGAGTCCCATGATGTTAGGTGAGTTCTTCAGATGGCCGGAGGATGTTGGTGATGCTTGTAGAATAGAGCTTCATGTTTTTGTGTTGAGATTGTTTTTGTTTATGACAAATATTTTTCATATATTTTATACATGTTAAAAAGCAAATATACCGTATTTAATGCCACCTTTAGAAAATATGTAAAGAAATACTGACAACAATTATTCTATATCTAAACTGACAGGAAAGCAGGTTGAAGGAATATGGTGAGTATTTTGAACCTTTTTTTATTTTTATTTTTTACAAACCTTGCTACTACTTATTATCAGGCAGATATAGATATACATTGGGGTCCAAAGGTCTCAGACCACTAGTGAAAATGCTTAGGTTTTGATTTTTCTTCTTTTAATTTTATAAATAAATAAACAGTCTTTATTTAACTATATATTGTTCTTAATGTAACCTAATGAAGGCACACATCAATAGTGGCTTATGGAGAAGAGTTTTTCTATGGAGGAGGGGGCATCACAAGCTGCTATCCGGTAAGAAATTATCATTGGATCTTTATGCATTAGACTACAGTTTATTTCTTAAAGTAGCCATGAAATCAAAATGGACAATTCATATTTTTTTATGGAATATTATAAATGATTTGTCTGTGGTCATTAGTATTTTTTTGAAATTCATGTGCCCTCATAATCTCTTATCAAAACTTCCCTTCCCTCTTGCAATGTCATTCTTCATTCTCTCTGATGACGTGTTTTTGTCAGCTTGAGGGCGGGACAACCTGTCACTCACATGAGGTCACAGCTTAAGTAATATCAAACCACAATGATCCAACGATAATCAATTCCTAATGGACAAAATTAAGTCCTGCCTTTTTTTCTTGTTTGAGAAATCTTGTTGACTTTATATAACAGGGAAGATAAGACTATCACAAATTCAGTTTCATGTCAACTTTAAGAAATCTGCAAGTTTAAGGCTACGTTATATATTTGGAGATATTCTTTGGAGATTAGAAATATCAAGAAATACTCTCATGTTTCAGGGTGGTACTATTCTAGGCGTGCCCGATTCCACAGTGAACCTTGGAGACACCGAAGTTCCCCGGGACCTCTTTCTGGAATATCTGTCTTCTCTCAGGGAATCTACTTACAGGTCAGTATATTTTTGCATTTAACAGGAAACTAGGGGTGTAACAATATATCGTGTTACAATATATCGCAATACAAAATGTTCTAGTTTTCAGAGTTTTAGTGTCAGCAGTACTACATTAAACTGCTATATATAATGTTGAATATAAGGTATACAAATGCAATGGGGGAGTATTTGTGGGTCCTGATAATGCCAAATGTCTTATGTTATCAGTAAAAAGTGGCCTACATTATTTTAAATAGTGTAGACAGAGTGTAAGCATATTAGTCTAAAATAATTCAGTTTTTTTTAGCTTCAGAATCATGAATATTTGTATTCTAGTGTCACTATTGTCCTGTGCATTTGGGTTACCAGCACCAAGTCCAAGCCTATTAATTTAAACCCACAATGTAATATCAAATTTAGCATTTTTATAAACAGTAATTTTTTTGTTAATTTATGCCTTGGAGTATCGCAATAATATTGTATCGTGACTTCAGTATCGTGATATGTATTGAATTGTGACATGAGGGTATCGTTACACCCCCTACAGGAAACTGCAAGTGTTGTTGAAATTGTCTTTTTTTTTATTATTATAATTTTCTAGTTTGATATTGAGAGAAAATATGGCAGACATGTTTGAGAAACCTATTATAATTATTGTTGCTTTTCTGTTTGCAGTTTGCACTACTAGTGGTACAGAAATGACACCCTTTACACATTCAAATCTGTACTTCCTCCTTTTCTTTCCACAGCCCTGAAAAATACCACCTTTTTGAACACAACTGCAACACCTTCAGTTCTGAGGTTGCACAGTTTTTAACAGGATCAAAGATTCCCTCATACATCACTGACCTCCCATCCGAGGTGCTCGCTACGTAAGTTTGCCCTTACAACTTTGCAATGAAATATGTCATTGACACTAGTAGTAGTAGTAATAACTGTATTGAATTGCATGATTTCTTCTCCATAGACCTTTTGGACAAGCGCTCCGTCCTTTTCTAGATTCCGTCACTATCACTCCACTGGGGAACAATGGCATGAATGGATATGGCCAGAGGTAGATCTTGCTGCATCTACGAATGTATTATTACAACAGTCAAAGACTAGTCACATAGTGCTTTTCAGATAAGAGAATCGTGTAAACAAAAATAGCTCTTATATAACAGCAGGTCTTCCAGTTTTTCTGCTCAGTGCCTTTTCATAGTGACAACTTTTCAGTCTATTGAACTTTTTAACGTTTCCTTCAGTGATCTGTGATGCATACATATGCAGCTATTAGTCTGTATAGTTGACTTTTCAGTACAGCATTTACAGCTCTGCTAGCAACCAAACCTAAAAATATATATTTTTATAAAATTACAAGTAATATATATAAATAGATTTAATGTGCCGAAAGCAAATTCTAGCAGGATTCCCCTCATCGGTCTGCAGGTGTCTCTGTCCTACCTCAACACGATCTGCAACTTCAGATGCTTTGAGAGCAATAAAGGAGGAGAATAAGGTCACTGATTCTTAAAAAATATGCGATTTTGATGTATAGACAATTCATTCTCCTTTACTGTTAATAGAGGTCATAATGTGCAGTACTCATTTCCAGTCAGTCCCTCCATACATGTTTAATCAGTCACTTTATTTGTACTTTGCTGATTACTGATACTTTATTTTGTAACTTATCGAAACCTTATCTTTATTCTGAACAGTTAACCTTTATATTAATCCTAGAGTGCCTTGAATATATACACTCAAGATGGTTTAAGGAGATCAATGTTATAGGAAGTACAATAAGTGTCATTTGTTACTCTGGTTGTAAATGGTCAAACTCTGTAAAGTCCATAAAATCAGTGCAATCATAAACGCGTTACAGTGCCATTAAGCAAATAAATCTAAAAAATAACACAATTTTAGATTAATTTCTAACTTGATATTTTGTATATGATAAACATTCATTATTCATAGTACAAAAATCTGAAGTATGATTTATTTCATTTAGTTCAGGTTGTGCTGTCTCGCGTATCTGTGCTACTGTTGTTCTGTAAATACTATTTAGAGCTCTTTATTCCTCATCCTCTTTAGACCTCATTCATGTATTTATGAGTTTAATATCATTGTGTCCCTGTTTGAAAAACATAAAGACAATATGAAAGTATAAAGAAGTGGTGGTTCTGTTTTGAATTTTCAGATTGCATGACTTTAGTAATATATTCTGATAAATGTTATTGTAATGAACAGTCCACTGGAGGCGAGTTGAAGTGAACCCATGTGCAGTTTATTGAATCCAAAAGTGAACAGATACAAGATAAAGACTTGACAACATGAACAGAAAAAAACCCCTCACCAACAGTGGTTCACAGGGAACAAAGCTAGACGAGACAATAGGAACATTAGGACTATTCATACAGACTAATGAGAAGAAAGAAACAACTGTGAATAATCAAACAATGAACCAATAGCAAACCAGAGCAGAGAATCACATGACAGGATCACATGTGGACAAACCAGGAAACGTGACAATGAATAAACTTCAAAATAAAAGACCTAAGAACATGAACAAAACTCACAATTAAACGTGATGGTTATTGACCTCCAATATATGCATTTTGTGAGTTTCCAGATGTAAATGTTACCATGGTCATTTAAAAATATCCTGTATAATTGTTTTGCATTTTAAATCTTTGGCTAGCTTTAAAGGTGCATAGCGCAATATTCTGAATTTTTGCAGAACTATGCCACCTCTGGCGGCAAGCGAAACTGCAGCCAGAGATGTGCACGCACTAGACAAAAGTTTTCTTTTTTTTATCTTACGTGGAGTTTGCGTTGGTGTTTGAAATTAACTACAAGCAGGTCTCTTACAATCCATCTTCTACAGAGAATGCCGGCGAATACACAAACCTGCCAGACATAGCTATGTGAGCGTGCCGTGAACGCGCATGACGTCACGCCCAGTCTCAAATTCCGGCCCGAATCCCTCTTATTTATTTTACTTTACAGGATTGACAATCTCAGTGATCAGAGAAGGGCTCATTCAGCCCATCAGGCAATTGTTTAAGCATGTATGGGTTAGAAAACGGGTATTTTTAACATGAAAAGTTGCTTAATGCACCTTTAAGCAACAATGTTTCAGATAAATGTCTGAATAGATAAATGAATGAAACGTATACTGTACAAGTACAACAGTCTCTACTTTTAATGTTGCATTTGAATTGCATCATCTTGTTCACATCCTCTATCATCATCTTTCTTTAAAAGGTTCTTTATACATAGTGAAAATATGCTGATGACAGCTTAACTAAGGCAGTCTTTAAAAATACAGAAAGAGAGCTTTGTACTCTCTATCCATTTATTTGCTTAAAGTTTTCCAGCTTTTTCGTTCTGAATTTGAGTCTTGTAAATCCACCAAATCAGATACAGACTCTCATTTCTATGTCACGTATGGTTGGCACTCACATGGCAGTTTTCTTCTGGTAGCTGTCCGCTCTCACAATCCCTGACATTTATATGATTTCATGGGCCATGCCACTAATTAACCACTACGGCTTTTCAGGATGTGATCCTCTCATCCAATATTACTGTCACAAGCTGATAAAAAGATTTTACATCTAATCATGTGGGTAATGTACTTTCAGTCCCATTAAAATAAGAGGGCAGAAGGGCAAGGGAGAGCGTGAGACTGACTCCACTGCTCATGAGATGAGCAGAGACATTTGAGAACATGTGTGTTTATAGCATACAAAAATACATTTATAAAACATAATCCTTAAAATGTACAGTAGGTGGTATTAAACATAATCCGACTGTTGATGTCTTCGTCTGCAGCTTGGGCTGTGGTTTACATTAAAAAACTGATCCGTTGTGTACGAAAGTGTTATTAATATAGATGCATAGGTTATGTGTGAGTTAGGTAAAGCTGAATGACAGATTGTTTTTAGTGTATTATACAGACATGGGTGCATGCGCAAAAAAACACAAAAATAACAACTTAATTCAACTATTCGTTTTCTTCCGAGTGTGTTCACGTAGTGTAACAGCGCAGCGCTTCTGGGTTGTACGTCAGAACGTAGGCTCATTATTGGCCAGCATCACACACACATGACCAGTGTCGGCCATTTTATTATTTAATAAATTAACTCAATTAATATTAACTTGGGTTTTCTGAGTAATAAAGGCATATGCGAATAGTACTGTAACGGTGTTGTTTATTGTGTCATGTTTGTGTTTCACTGTCTTTGGTTTTTGCATTTAGTTTGTTCCTTGTTTCTCTGCCTTGTTAATTGTATTCTGTTATCCGTAGTCATGTTAATTATTAGCTCCCTTGTTTCAGGTGTTTCCTTGTTAGTTCGTTATGTCCCTCTCATTGTCATCATTTGCCCCAGCTGTGTCTCGTTCCCTGATCCCCTGTGTGTATTTAAATCCTGTGTGCTCTTTTGTTCGTTGTCAGTTATTGAATATATGTACGTTCCTGTTCCGAGTTTTCCCGTTCTGTGTTTATTAAAGTCTACTGCTGCATTTAGATCTGACTACCGCCTTTGCTTCCACGCAATTTGTGACAAGTACCTTACAATTGAGTTAACTAAAAAGTAGTGTATTTATCTATAGTGCCTTGCCTTTAAATCTCAATGAGGTAGAACAGTCTTTTTTATTATTTCATGGCTCATAAGCTGTTTTACCCATTTTATTTAAGACAAAAATGTAAATGAAGCAGGAAAACAAGGCCTTTTAAATGGCTAATAAGAGTCTTCAAATCTCCAAATAGAGATTAAAGGGATGGTTCTGAGTAATTTCAACTATAGGGTCTTAGGTGCACCATGACCTCAAGCCAAACCCCACTTGAGGGGTCCGTGAGGGGCTGCCGTAGTCTTTACTTTCGTTTTGTATTTGTTTTATTTTGGTATTAAAAGGCTTTAAATGTTTGCCGGTTCCCGCCTCCTTCTTCCCACAACAACGAACTTTGCTACAACCCTATTTACCAGTTTTGTGGTGAACAATGAATCTGTCCAAGTTCATACACAGAAAAAAATGTGTTTGAATCTTTAATCAAAATCTGAACATTTGCTTCCGCTCTGGAATGGTGTAACTTCTCTGACGACGTCAAGTTTGACGGCTTGGGTTGAATATCCTTTAACCACTCTCCTGCAACTGTCAGTTTTCTATGAGTGAGGGATGGAGAGGAGGTGTACTAAAGTAAAACCCTGCCCTCTATTCAATAATCCGTTTCACTTGGAAATACGTCAAAAACACTGGAGAAAAGTCGGTTGCAACTTCCGGTTCACGGGGACTTTAAAGCACCAGGCATGTGAACTTCAAATGGAAAGCGCTCCTGTAGCTAGGGTTTGAATGTTCTAAACAATGAGCTAATAAAGAGTGTTTCTTTCCTCGTTTTCATTATTCATGGCACTTTTCTCTGTACGAGACTGGGGGGAACAGAGCTATGCTAGAGGGATTGCTCTTGGCTCTGTGAAATTTCTCATGGAACTCTTGCCTTTTTAAAATCAGGAATTTTATTTTCCTCTTCTTGGTAGCTAACAGCATGGCTGGTAATTTAGTATTGGACTTAATGCATATGGCAATCTTGTTTGCATCTAAATAATATGCATCTGAGATCAATTGAGTGTGAGGGAATTATTAATTTTTAATTACTTTTGCTTTTCATTTTGTTCTACTCCACCAGGGAAAATAGTTACAATAAGCTGTTGCATGTCTCAGAGCAAAACAAAGGTGTGTTTAGTTCCAGAATGAATCAATGTTTTGGAAGGAATTGGTTGAATGAATGATTTAATGACTCGCTCATTTTAACACGTGTCGCCACCTACTGGCGTAATGATGCAACCCACAGAAAGACTCCCTGATAAAAAGCCCACCACTAATTTACAGACTGACAGCCAGGAAGTTGGAATAAATCACAGAAATAGCTTTTTCCATTATTTAAATAAATGAATCCATCTGCCAGTTATAAAATGTCCTAATTACGTCCTAAGAATGTGTTGCTAGATGATATTCAACACATGCTGTGCAAAGACAGCTGCACTTTTCATCGGATCACTATGCGAGTAATTAGAGTAATTACTTCAGATTAAGATTATGAAAAGTGATCTATTTATGCTTCAGCGAATTTTCCCTCAGATTTCAGAAATCCAAAAATGTAGTTAATCCGTTTACTACTCAAAATAAATGTAGACTATGATGAATGTGCGCATATGAGACATGTATGCGGTTCACTCTCCACACACACTTTACAAATGTTGTAAATTAAAAGCTAAAGCACTTGTCAGAGCTATAAATAAATCGATCTGTTGAATACCTTTTATATTATAATATTTTAATATTGTTATATTTTTATGGTCTCAAGCTTGCCATAAAAATCGTATTCTTTACGTCTAACCTAATCTAACCTGTCTTTTTTTTAAGTGTGTGTTTAATAACTGTCAAAGTTTTAATGTAAATTGAGAGATCAGAATTTACTTTGTCATGACTCATAATTATTTTGCAATAATATTAACTATAAAAATAACAGTTCCAAATTAATATTTCCAAACTAATATTTTTCTATTTATAAGTTATTTTTGTAGAGTCATTTTTTCAGATGCTTTCACAAAACATTTGAAAAAATCATATGTGGAGTGATATCAGATGATAAATTGGTTGCTATTCAATCATATTTTCCCTGAGGAATGCAAATAATTAACATTAAACCCAACTCAACTTTAGCATTTTCATCTTTTTATTATATCATTTATTTTTGCTTTAAAAACAATACAATTCTATATTTGCACCACTTGGGGAAGGTAAAGAGTGTTTGGTGAGTTCAAATACGTAATACAAAAACAGCGTTTAAGATCCCACGTCACTGAAATGGTAAAAATGAATTTAGAGACAATTACAAATAGATAATTCAATCAAATTCAAAACCATCCCCTGTCTAATGCGCTTCAGAATGTCCCATCAAGATGCTCATATTTCTGACTGGTAGATTTAAAAAAAAAAAATGACTCAACGGTTTTCTTCAAAAGTTTGAAACCTTTAAAACCTTTGTGCTGCTTTAATTCTTAAACCGCGGGACAAAAGCAGAAGCCCCTGGCATAGAAATCCCACGTGTCTTAAATACATTCATTCCTCTGGATATTTTAAACATTATCTGCTTTCAGGCCAATGCTAAAATAAACTTGCTGATGCAAATGCATCAGTTGTGAAACTAATCCCGTAGTTTGCTATAATCATCCTGTTTGTGAACCGATTCTAAGATTTTAGACCCATCTAAAAGTAGGTTAAAAAAGAAACCTATTGCTTGGAAGGAAGGAGTAGTAAATCATGTCATTGAAATTCTGAGATGAGTGGCAGGTTTTCTCAATGGATCCAGGTGCTTCTAAACCAATTTACTATAATAAAGAACTGAGCACAGAGGAGTGACTGGCTATTTGCATCTATTTTCACTTGGAAAAGGTCAAGTTTGACAGAGTCTACTGAGACCTCAAACAGACCTGACTGTTTATGAGACATTAAAACACACCAGAGATTTTATGGCCATGAAAGGGCATATGGCTGGTTTAGATATCAAAAAATTATTTCTTTCTGATATTTCTCATCAATATCATTACTTATTCAATGCAATGTATAGGAACACCAGTAATCAAATTTACATTTCAATAGTAAAGTGTCTAGAAACCATTTTAAAATGGCATTGTCTTCCTTCACAGGAAAGATGTCATCTTGATGCCATTAAATGTCTATGTACAATCCGAATATGCCTCTACGTCAGTGGTGCCTTCGCACATATTCAAGTCGCCTATATACGGTTTGCACCGATGCACCCCATACCATGACAGATGTTTGCTTTGCACCTGTCGCTGATGAAAGTCTGGATGGTCCTTTTCATCTTTGGGACTGAGAACTCAAAGTCAGTTTTCCCCCAAAACAAGCTGAAATGTGAATTCATCTGACCGCAGCTCACATTTCCACTGTGTTTTTGGATCATCTGAGATGAGCTCGACCCCAGAGAACTCAGCAGCATCTCACTAACTCATGTATAGATTTCTCCTATAGCGTAACAGAGGTTACATTTCTTGATGCAGCAGCGGACTGTGTTTAGTGACGATGGTTTTCCAGATGTTCTCATGCAATGCCATCTGAGGTTTCTTGCCTTGCCCTTCGCAGAATGAGATTTCTCTGGATTCCCTGAATCTTTTCACAATATTATGTATGGTGGATGCTGAAAGAACATTGTAATGTTGCATTGAGAAATGTGATTTTTGAATTGAACAAAATGATGAGCCATTACCCATCTTTGCTGGCAAAGGCTGAGATGCTCCTTTTACACTCAATCACGATACCCTCACCTATTACCAATTCACCTATTCACCTGCTTAATGCGTCTGTTTCAAAAAAGTTTAACTTGGATATTCTTTTCACTTTTATTGTGGCTCTGTCCCAACGTTTTTGGAGTGTGTTGCATCCATCCAAATCAAAATTTGTTTACATTTACAAAATACAATTAATTTGGTGTGTGTGTGTAAAATTTGTGTAATGACATGTCTATTACACTGGTATTACAACTTAAACGTGGTTTATGAGGACATTTCATGAGTCCTCATAATTCAAATAGCTTAAAAAACATAAAAAACAATGTTTTATTAAAAATGTAAAAATGCAGAATGTTTCCTGTGACGGGCAGGTTTAGGGATAGTCGCAGTGTAAGGGGATAGAATATACAGTTTGTACAGTATAAACCATTACGCCTATGGAGAGTCCTCACAAGTAGAGCAAAACAAACGTGTGTGTGTGTGTGTGTGTGTGTGTGTGTGTGTGTGTGTTAAATAAAGGTTCAGGAGAATTAACAAATCACAGACTCTTTATTTCATTGCATTTTACAAAATGTCCCAACTTTTCTGGAAATAGGGTGAATATGAAGCAATGCAGAAGGGCATGTATTGATCAGTCCCCTCCAAAAGTATTGGAACAGTGAGGCCAATTCATTTATTTGTTCTGCAGACTGAAACCATTTGGGTTAGACATCAAAAAATGAATATGAGACAAGAGATCAACATTTCAGCTTTTATTTCCAGGTATTTACATCTGGATCTGATACACAACTTAGAAGATATAACCTTTTGTTTAAACATTGCTCATGCGACCAAAAGTATTGGAACAGATTAACTTAAAATAGATTAAAGTGAATAAGAGGGGGGTTACTACCTTTAGTCTCTTTTTTAGCTGGTAAAATGCATGCTCTATAGGGTTTAAGTCTGAAGATTGACTGGGCCAGTCTAAAACCTTCCACTTCTTGCCCTTGATGAACTCATTTGTTGTTTTGGCACTGTGTCTTGGGTCATTATCTTGTTGCATGATGAAGGATCTCCCAATCAGTTTGGTTGAATCTTTCTGTAAATTGGCAGACAAAATGTTTCTGTACACTTCTGATATCATTTTGCTGATGCCATCATGTGTTCCTTCATCAATAAAGATTAATGAGCCCGTCCCAGAAGAAGCCATGCAAGCCCAAGCCATGACATTACCTCCACTGTGTTTCACAGATGAGCTCGAAGCCTCTGTACTTTTGTTTATGAAGTCTTCTGTGAACAGTAGATTGAGATACCTTCACTCCTGCCCTCTGGAGGTTGTTGCTGATGTCACTAACAGTTGTTTTAGGGTCTTTCTTTACAGCTCTCACAATCATTCTGTCATCAACTGCTGATGTTTTCCTTGGTCCCATTCGAGTTCTGGTACTTAGTACACCAGTGGTTTCTTTCTTCCTCAGGACATTCCAAATGGTTGTACTGGCTATGGACAATGTTTGTGCAATGGCTCTGATTGATTTTCCATTTTCTCTCAGCTTCACAATTGCTTGTTTTTCGCCCATAGACAGCTCTCTGGTTTTCATGTTGGTTACACGTCTAATTATAAATGTCAGGCATGAAAACAGGTCAGGGGTAAAAAAGGTGAGAAGGATGCGGCATATATACCATCCCCCGAACACCCCCCCCCCCCCCCCCCCAAAAAAAAAAACAAAAACAAAACAACAACAACAAAAAAACAACTTGTAATCTGCATTGGCATTGTAGTAGGCTACCAGTGTTTCTCACAGGATTTTTGGATCACTGTGATGAGTGGTCCTCTGCCACTCTAGGGGGGTTCGGGGGCATGCTCCCCCGTAAGAAAATTTTGTGCTTTTTAATGTGAAATTCATCAATCTGGTGCAAATTAAACAAAGAAAATTTCAAAACTCTTTTAGTTACAGTGTCTGTCTACATTACTACTACAATAATAGTTATAATATTAATCCCATGATAGTAATAGCCATATAGCCTATTGTAAAACAAATGCACTGAAAAATAAAGGAAACTTTCATAATTAGTTTTGTACTAATTTCTATACTTGAAAGAGTATATTTCTATACTTCACATTAAAGATGTGATTGGGCTAGCCCAGTGTCAATCAAGAAAAGAACCAATGGGCCGCTGATCTACGTATTTCATCGGGTCTCAGAGAAAAAAAACTATTTACTACTACTATTTATCCCAAAAATGCCCCAAACCAGTCGTCTGTATGATAATCTGAAACAAGCACTGGTAAGCCGTTGTCCTGCTTCACTTCACAGATGCTGAGTGAAAGGAGAATTATAGAATGAAAGGATATTCATTTATATGACACTTTATTAATCAGGAGAACAGCTTGTTCAGCGCGTCATACGTCGTCCTTTCAGTTTCGGTTTTCAATCGATCAAGTTTTTTCACGTTCTCTCGATAAACCACCCCTTTCAATCCGATCGAAATAATTTGTAATAGAGCTGACACTTTGAGTTTTTAACGGGTTATGTTAAACCCCTACTTGTTATGTTTTTATAAAATATCTATAGTGAATGCATTATCATATCACCGTATTATTTACCGCCATGCAACTGCGAGCCACAAATTAAAGCTTGGCGAGCCGCATGAGGAGAACGCATGAGGAGCCGCAATGAATACTTGTTCCTGCTCGCTCAGCGCTCACGGCGCCCGCGCCCACTCGCGATATTATCTCGCCCACTTCTATGTCAAAATAAAAAATAATGACATTGGCAACATCGCTGTCTGTATCTGACAGGACAGTTAACATTGTAAGTTAACTTACCTCAGGCTTGCTTTCCGACGTGCGGTTCTTTGTTCGGCAGTGTGTCCAGTTCTCAGACTCGCGGTGTAAAAGACTTTGAAAACATTTCTGCCCTAACGTTACTCTGACTCGTATTGGCTGTCATGTTTCGGCATTCGGAATGATGATTGTTTTTTAAAGCTTATAGTTTTGTAAAGTTTATGGTAACTTTATAGGGGATAAATGCTGGCCTCGACCTCGAACACCCCCCCCCCCCCCCCCTCTCTAAAATATTTTCTCATCGGATCTGCACAAATCACGTAGGTGACCCTTTTAGGTTTTAAAACGGCGAATTTCGCCGAAAGGTGAGGAGTTTTCATGCCTGAAATGTAGTCTGCACAGGCAAAACCCAAATCTGAAACTGAGCGCAGACATTCAGTGCTGTTTATTGTTTGAATAATCAATGTATCAGGACACACCAGGGCAACAAAACACACCTGTCAGTCACATGTTCCAATACTTTTGGTCGCATGAGCAATGGGTTTAAACAAAAGGTTATATCTTCTAAGTTGTGTATCAGATCTAAATGTAAATACCTGGAAATAAAAGCTGAAATGTTGATCTCTTGTCTCATATTCATTGTTTGATGTCTAACCCAAATGGTTTCAGTCTACAGAACAAATAAATTAATTGGCCTCACTGTTCCAATACTTTTGGAGGGGACTGTATATATACATATACAGTATTCATTTTAATTTTTCATTCAATTTTTTTTGTTGTAATTTGCCTTTTTATGCAACGGGATTTGGCAAAATATTTCCTTCTAAATGTCATAATGCCCTTTGGGACTCATAACTTCATGTTAATTTTAAAACAAAAGTAACAATAAAACATTATAAATGAAATGCTGTCTTGGTTATAAACCATTAAGCTACACTTTCGTTGCTCAAATACAATACATGCACTTCTGCAATGCTTCATCATATTCTCCTTTTTTGTTAAATAGTCTGATCTCATATTCCTTTCATTGTATTCAGTGGAGAGACTGAATAATATATTCTCCATCTTATAACTAAATATATATAGAGAAGAGTGCTGTATATTAATACTTCTCCATATCAGGACTGTCAAGGCTATATTTCACGCTTCAGCAATTCATCCAAGACCTTGCATCTGACAGCATTCATTTTAAGCACAGAAGACCCGCACTGCGGTCTTTCATACTTTTACAAAAAATAAAAATAAAAATAGAGAAAGGCTGACAAGTTGCAATGACATGTGAATAAATAACTAAAAAGACTGAGACATTTTAGAAATAAAGAAAAATGAGACCCTGATGTGAGTTGATCAGAACATTGATCAGAGTCTTTATCTGTTGACAGTTCATATTTGATAAAGAGGAATCTAACATCTGACCACAAAACAATAGCAACTACGAACGATTTAAAAGTTAAATGCTGTCCTTGTTACATACAGGAAAAATGAGATTCAATGAAACATTTAAGTGAATGAATAAAGGGCAAGATAAAATATGCACATAACACTTACAAACACGGAGTTCAATTCAGAGAGCAATGTATTCTGATGAGAGGACACATTAATCTTCCATACAGCGAAAGGCTCCGGCTCAGGATACATATTAAATTAGGGGGATTATTCAGATTCAACATCATAACATCTTTTCAGCCTTCCTTATGATTGTTCTCCCACAAATAAAAATGTTGTCATCAACTCACTCTCATGTCATTCCAAACCTGTATAAGTTTCTTTCTTCTTTAGAACACAAAAGAAAAAGTTGTCAATAATATACTGGTCACTTTTTTCAATGTAATTGCGATGAATGTGTAGTACGGCTTTCATGCTTCAAAAATGTCAGCCATGGTGAACAGTTTGACCAGGCTGGGAGACTAAACTAAACCAGCAAACCATCTTAAACCGGTTTAAACTGGTTTTGCAGCAAAAGCACCATCAAAGTGTCATAAAGTGTTCCACCTGACTTGTATGCTCGTATCATCTTCATTCACCCCTTGTGATCATTTATCAAACAATTCCACTAATTCCACTAATCTGATAATGCCTTCAAATATCAGTAAGTGTGTGTGGTCTATGTCTTATGCTCCATTTAAGAAATTGTTCCCTGTGCTCACTTCCTGTGGTTTGATCCTGTTTGGCTTCATTCGAAAAGGAAGGCATCAAGAAACCTCTGAATCCAATGTTATCTTTACTTCCTGTCTCCTGAGATACCTTCATCAGATCGATTTTTGATGGCAGCACAGATGTATCCTTCGCTGCCTTTGATATTCAATTCAATTAAATTCAAATTTATTTGTATAGCGCTTTTCACAATACATTTTGTTTCAAAGCAGCTTTACAGAAAATGCATTTCAGAAATGAACATACAAAAATACAGTTAGTTAATCATAAATTTAGGGCATAACATATCGCCGGCGTCTCGTCACAGGCGTCGAGTCGTCTCTTTTGGGCATCTGAAGTCTCCATGAGGGGCTGGATACGTAACTGGAGCTGACGAACTCTATTTGAGTTATCTCGGGACAGGCGTCCCGAGATAACAACAAAAGAAGGCAGATGGGAAATAATTAGCGTAGCTGCTGTTCATAATATGAATGCATTTGATCTGATTTAACTGTAGTATAAAAGGTATGATATGCATTATGTGAATGCTTGGCTAAAGAGATGCGTCTTTAATCTAGTTTTAAACTGGGAAAGCGAGTCTGAACCTCGGACAATATCAGGAAGGCTATTCCAGAGTTTAGGAGCTAGATGTGAATACGCCCTCCCTCCTTTAGTGGACTTAGATATCCTAGGTACGACCAGAAGCCTCGAATTTAGCGATCTTAAAGAGCGCGATGGATTATAGGGCGATAGAAGATCCCTTAAATACACAGGAGCTAAACCATTTAGGGCTTTATAGGTCAGTAGCAATACTTTGTAATTGATACGGAACTTAATAGGTAACCAATGTAGAGATGATAAAATTGGTGTTATATGATCATATTTTCTTGACCTAGTAAGAACTCTAGCAGCTGGATTTTGGACTAACTGTAGCTTGTTTACGGAGGATGCAGGACAACCAGCTAATAAAGCATTACAGTAATCTAGTCTCGAGGTCATGAATGCATGAACTAACTTTTCTGCATCAGAAACAGAGAGCATGTTACGTAGCTTAGCAATGTTTCTAAGGTGGAAAAAGGCTGTTCTTGTGACATTTGAAATATGATTTTCAAAAGACAAGTTGCGGTCTAGTATGACACCCAGATCTTTTACTGTAGAGGATAAAGTAACAGGACGTCCATCTAGATTAAGGTTGTATTGTAAGAGGTTTTGTGGGCAGTTTTTTGGACCAATCAGTAATACCTGTTTTATCTGAATTTAATAGAAGAAAATTACACGTCATCCAATATTTTATATCTTTAACGCACTCTGTCATTTTAGATAATTTAGTGTTATCATCTGGTCTTGATGAAATATATAATTGAGTGTCATCAGCATAACAGTGGAAACTTATTCCATGTTTTCTTATAATATTACCAAGTGGCAGCATATAAATTGAGAATAGCAGAGGGCCTAACACAGATAATATTTACTGACGTAATTTACTGATTTTTCCCCATTTAAATGGACAAAATGGTAACGGTCTGATAGGTACGATCTAAACCAGCTTAATGCCTGTCCCTGAACACCAGTGTAATTTTGAAGTCGATCTAAGAGTATTTTATGATCTATAGTGTAGAACGCAGCACTAAGATCGAGTAAAACTAGTATTGAGATACACCCTTGGTCAGAAGCTAAAAGTAAATCATTTGTAATTTTAACCAGCGCAGTTTCTGTGCTATGATGTGGCCTGAATCCTGATTGAAACTTTTCATAGATATCGTTTTCTTGCAAGAAAGAGCACAGTTGAGCGGACACAACTTTTTCTAGTATTTTAGACATAAATGGAAGATTTGAAATGGGTCTGTAATTTGCTAGGTTATTTGGATCTAATTGTGGTTTCTTAATAAGAGGTTTTATAACTGCCAGCTTGAATGTTTTTGGAACATGTCCTAAAGATAGAGACGAGTTAATAATATTGAGAAGAGGCTCTTCCACTACAGGTAACACTTCTTTCAGTAGCTAGTTTAGTGGGTATTGGATCTAATAAACATGTTGTTGGTTTAGATGCAGTAATAAGTTTATTTAGCTCTTCCTGTCCTATAGTTGTAAAGCGCTAGTTGTTCTTGAGGGGCGATAATTGAGGCTGAGCCTGAATCATAAGACGCTGTCAAAGATTGTACATTTACAATTGTATTTCTGATGCTTTCTATTTTCTCAGAGAAGAAATTCATGAAATCACTACTAAAATGTAACGGAATATTTTGGTCAGGTGATGTCTGTTTATTTGTTAGTCTAGCCACAGTGTTAAATAAAAACCTTGGATTATTTTGGTTATTTTCTATTAGTTTGCGGAGATGCTCAGCCCTGGCTGCTTTTAGAGCCTTTTTATAACGTGACATACTGTCTTTCCACGCGATTCTAATGACCTCTAGATTAGTTTGTTTCCATTTGCGCTCTAAGTTACGAGTTTCTCTCTTGATAACATGCGTAGCACTGTTGTAAATTACCATGGTGCTTTAGTTTTCTCTCCAACCTTTTTTAAAACCTGTTAGCGTTCAGCCAGAGCGAGGACGCACTGAAGCGTTTTTTTTTAATAGTTCAAAGTTACTATCAGATTTAATGTTATTACCTTGACAAACTATACATCATTAAAAAGATATAAGTCTCACGTTTCAGTATTTGACCACTATTGTATTCTGAGAAACTTATAGTGACAGTTATGTCTTAATTTGTGTCAGGATTTATGTAATGAAAAAAATTGTCGATGAATTATGAGCGTCAGCTGCTCCATTCATAAAAAAACTCCCGTGCTGTTGTCATGAGAACGCTTGACAAAACAACGTCCCTCAGAGCTTTTGGCTCAAAAATGTGCAGATTTGGAGAAATATTGATAGATTATCATAGGTTTACATCAGATTTCTATAGACAGGAATAATATTTATTGAATTTATATCAAAATGCGTCGATGTAAACATAAAGAGGGCTGGATACTCTGATGTACTGTGTTTTCAATCCATACCAGCAGCCGGAGGGCGCTCTATGCACATGTTTTGTCCAAATATGGGAGCACACGAAGAAGAACCAACAAGTGACATTCCAGGACGTCACTCACATAAACAGAGCTAACAGAGATCGCTGTAACATGCAGATAAAGATGTTTTGAAGACAATAAACATGATTGCAATGATATTTGATTTACCTGTGTTCTTCGAGCCATGTCAGGTATTTTTATAATAATAGATTATATTTATAATGTAATGCTAATCGATATAGACTTTATCATCGTGCAGAATACTAATAATACTAATAAAATAATACATTTTCTGTCTGATTTTTTTATCTGAAGCCAAATAAGCTCGCAGAAGGTTATTTAAAACACTCGACTTGAGCTATAAAGTAAGTTTGGAGCACAAACATGGTTTTAATCTCATAAATGTCGTGTATTGATGGTGTGCTAAGCTAACATGCTAACGTTAGCTAGCTCAGGTGCACCTGCCATCTAACGTTAGCTGTTATTTTTATGATTTTTTCTAAATAGGAATGCTTACTGAACTGTTTCTTTATTCAAGAAAGGCATTTGATACAGTTTCAAATGTGAAGTGAGAACTTTGATACAACAAATTAGGGGGTGAAACAGCGTGAATAGCCAGTCGTTAGCCATTATAATGCAAACAAAAGAAATGCATATTACCAGGGCCATAACCAGGCTGGAGAGGTGTGAATGTGAGCAGGAGAGACTGACACTGAATGGGGCTCGTTTGCACCACAAAACAACAGAGACAATAGACTGAATAGATGACAATAAACACAAGTTTGCATTTTAAATTCTAATCAGATTAAAGTCATATGACATGATCTTGAAAAACATTTAACTAAATGCAGAGTTTTAGACTTATCACCTTCAAATTTTAAATATAACATGGTCAGACATGTGGCTTTAGCTGGAGTGCAATTCTAGATTGCTCCAGTGCCAACTTCAATTTAATTTTCATGAAGATGTTTCATAAAAATAAATTTCTAATAACTTACACAACTTTGAAGCTATTCATAAAATTTTTTTTTTCATTATGACAATAATTAATTCTACATTTCCAATAAAGTGCCAGGTGTCAGCTTTCAAATGAGACCATACTTGTGCTTTTAGTACAAAGGGTTCATAAACACTATCTGTTTTAGTTTGGGTATGCCATTTCTGGGGATTTTTCAAAAGTGGCGCTGCAGGCTAACAGGTTTAATTGGTTTAACAGGTCTAATTGGTGCAACAATTTCTAATGTACTAGAGAGAATAGTGCTCATACTGCTAGTCATTTCCTCTAGTTCATCTGTTAGTTTGGGTTCACTGAGGAGCGGAGATAGATCAGGTAAGCTATTCAAGAATCTATCTACAGTGGTTGGAAGGATTGTTCTACCTGGTCGATAACGCGGCGCAACATGACACATTTCAGCCGTACGTAGTATGCAAGTTACCATGTAATGATCAGTGACATCATCACTTTGCGGTGTAATATCTATATCGGTTGGATCGGTTCCATATGATATAATTAAATCTAGAGTATGATTAAGACGATGAGTGGGACCACTAACGTTTTGCTTGACCCCAAAGGAGTTTAGTAAATCTGTAAACGCAGCCCCTAACGCATCATTTGTGTTATCAACGTGTATGTTGAAATCTCCAACAATTATTGCCTTATCGGCATTGACCAATAGATCTGAGAGAAAATCTGCAAACTCTTTTAGGAAATCCGCATAGGGCCCTGGCGGTCTATATACAGTTGCCAAGGCTAGAGATAATAGAGATTTCTTTCTTACATCTAAAAGCGTCACATTTAGCACAAGTACTTCAAACGAATTAAACCTGTGGCCTGTTTTCTGAGTAACATTAAGAATATCTCTATAGATTGTTGCAACACCGCCGCCACGACCAATCAGACGGGGCACATGCTTATAACAGTATCCTGGCGGAGTGGACTCATTAAGACCGAAATAATCATTTGGTTTAAGCCAGGTTTCAGTAAGACAAAGTACATCGAAGTTATTATCTGTGACCATTTCATTTACAATAACCGCCTTAGGTGTAAGCGACCCAATGTTTAGAAGACCTAGCTTTAGACATTGTTTTTGTTCACTAATATTGAGATTTTCTGGTTTAATCACAATTAGATTTTTCTTAGATCCTGCAGTAGATTTATTATTTGGCCTCACTAAACGAGGAATATACACAGTTTCTATATAGTGTTCTACACTGGTACTTATATCACTTAATTTGGGACAGCAAAGAATGTGATTTGGACTTTGACTTACTAGTCATATGGTGTGTAACGTCTTGGAGATAATGTCCGACAGAACAGCCGCTCCGACTCTGCTGGGGTGCAGGCCATCAGCACGGTAGAGCCTAGGTCGCTCCCAAAACAGATTCCAATTATTTACAAAGAGCAGTCTCTGTTCATTACACCATGACATTAACCATTCATTTAGTGCAAACAATCTACTGAACCTTTCTTGTCCTTGTCGGTACGTGGGAAGCGGTCCAGACACGACGATCTTTGCTTCAGGCGATGTTCTGCGTACCGTCTCGATCAGGCTCCTGTAGTCCCTCTTCAGAACCTCCGTCTGCCGCAGCCTGATGTCGTTCACCCCCGCGTGCAGCACGACAGCTCCGACGCGCTCGTCACCGTTCAGGATCTCGGGGACCTGCGCAGCGACATCGAGAACACGAGCACCAGGAAAGCAGTGAGTGCGCACCATACCTTTACCTGAGGTAGCGCGGACATGCCGGACCATGGAACTGCCGATGATCACAGCGTCGTCGCGTTCCGTCTCGCGAAGAGGGGAGAAGCGGTTCCGGGTGGAGATCTCGAAGACCGGGAGGGGCGGAGAGGTCCTTGCTCTGGTCCTGGCTCGTGTCTTCCGCTGTGGAATCATCCAGGGCCCATGGTGCTGTGTCGGTGCCGGGGTGAATGAGGGCAGGGATGCTCGGGTCCTGTGCAGAGAAATACACGGAGTAGAGGAGGCCGGAGTCGAAAAGTTACTAACCACTGACTTCTGGTGATCGGCGCGTGATGCTTCAAGCGCTGATCGTCGGTCTCGCAGCTCGGCCTGCCTCCCCAGCAGATCACGGATCTGCTTCTCCACGGACTCCAGCTCCAGCCGCACCGCATGCAGCTCAAACGTGTCCTCACCTGCACTCAGAGGCAGACACACATCCGATATATTCGCCATTATAGCAGATGAACAATAAATTAGCAGTGATACTACCAATGTCACTACTAATTTAGGACTGGAATCATGGATAGAACCCGTATCCTTTCAGTGATACGAGTGTAAATAAGACGATCGATAGGCGAGGGCCGCGAGACCACGCGTGCAATGCTAGCGGGCTAACGTTAAAGATAGTAACGGAAGTTCGGAAAGTTGGATATAACTAGCGATATCAAAGCAATCTGATTGTTTTTTTATAAAGAGTAGCATCGGAGATATGTTAACACGCTGGAAAAATAGAAAATGCTCGTTTATAAATGTGTAAAGACGAAAATCAAGGATTTATGAATCAATTCGACGGAGCTCCAAACACAAACAACGCGCTCAGTCGCGACGCATGCGCAGTCAAGTGCGTCCCTCATATCCCTCAGTCGTATGCGTTCCATTCTGTGACAGTCGGGCTAGAAAAAGAAAAACGTTGTCTGAAAGTTGCGGTTGCTGATCAGTTTGTGTGTAAATGTACGTTTTTGACCAACGGTTTCCACTTCTGATGTCATTTCTAGCAAACAATTACTACTGTAGAAATATTTGTTTTTGTTCTCACCAAAGCTCACTCTATTTTGCTGTAGATCATTAAACTGTTACGCTGCCTCAGAAGAAGTATGTTTAGTGAGGTACCTTCATACAAAAATGTTGCCTGTAGAGTCATTGCCTAAGGCAGGGAAGCAACAAGTCAGCTGCTTAAGTTTTTGGATGCAGCCTTTGTCTGCCTTGTTTCTTACCATAGCAATTTATTACTCTCACCTATTCCTTGTTAGCCTCTTCTTATAGGCTACCCTTGTCTGTCGTTGTCTCTACGTGAGTTTTTGATGAGCCGTTGCGTTTGTGTTCCCCATTTGGATTATTGTCTTCTTCCTATAGGATTATTGTCATCTTTTTTCCCTGTTTCTATTTACTGTTTGTGTGTTTATTCAATAAACTCCTGAGAATAGATCTTCGCCTTTCTTCTTTCCTGTGTACTGTAACAGAACACCAATTCTGCAGAATTCGACATATTTTCTCCTAAAAATCAGTGCAGAAAATGTTATATAAACGAAACGCCTGCAAAAAATTCCATGTGGGCCTGGATTTTAACTGAGGATCGTGGGTGATGAGGCATACAGACAGTCTCAAAGAATTCGTGTAATGATCAAGAATTAAGTAGGACAACATTTTTAATAGATTTTAAAGTTTTATCGTTTATTTTGACTTAAACGTCATCAAGACGCATTCCGATCTCAAAAAGGACAGGCAAAAAAAGGGATATAAGATATAAGAGAAATATAATAGGATATAAGAGAAAACCAAAGAGATATGTGAGATGCCTTATTCATCCTGTCTTTCTTCCTCTCTTCAGAAGTCTAGGTTATGTTTGTCACATCTTAACCCTGTGTAGAGAGCTGATCAAAGACAGAAGTCCCATCCGAGCCCATCACAACTGCACACATGTGAAGAATGGAAGGGAATGGTGGAGGACAGGCAGCAACAATGCACAAATTCAAATAGTTGATTTATTCATGTTGATATTTTGACAGTGGATAGTTTGGACATTTTCTGTCTGTGCACTAAAAAATGGTTTTAGCTCTTACAGTGTTGGAGAGGAATGGTTAAAAGACATGCTGAATACTGTTGTGCTGATGGACAGGGGGTGGGGAACACTTCAAGGGGATTTTGGCATCAAAACACGTCAAATGTAAATTCATGTTCTAGTTTAATTTGACGTTCACACAGTTTACAGGCGTGTGGAACAGCGTATTACTAACCCATTACACTAACAACAAGCAACATATACTGTATGTTTATATTACAATTTACATTAACAATTTGAGTTAAAACCATGTCACATAACAGTCTCATTATGTTTTTGAATATCTTTTATATCTGCTTTAATTGCATATTAATACAACAAAAAAAATATTTTGTGTGTGTATATTTCATGTACAGGGTCGGAAAGATTTTTAAATGTTTTTAAAATAAGTCTCTTATGCTCACAAAGGATGCACTTATTTGATCAGAAATACAGTAAAAACAGTAATTGTCATGTGAATGTTCAGTTTTGGCTTAATTTTCACTGTGTTCTGTTCATGTTTGCCTGTGTTCCCTTTGCTAGTTTGTCTCCATGGTTTTTGATTGAGTCATGCACATGTTTCTGGTTATTTTAATTATCCCTGTGTATTTAAACCCTCTGTCCATTCAGTTTCTATGTCCGATAGCCTCTTCATGTGGTTGTGATATACTCTTTCTCCTGAAACTTCCTGCGTGTTCTTGTTGGATTTATTAAAGACTTTTTATTAAAGATTTAGTCAAGTTTATTTAGAATACTCCTTTCTTTTGTCATGTGCTCTCTGCAACCCACCGTGACAGAATACCGGACCTAAAGTTGGTAATCGATAAATGAGTGTGGCATTTAAATTGCAGTGATTTCCAAATTAAATAAGAGCTGTTAGTTTTGAATGATGTGTCTACTGTATATAACTGTGTTTAGTGTTTTGCAAAAAGTTTGTAACTTTTCTATTTTAAATATGTTTTAATTTATTCCTTTAGTTTTCAGCAGCCATTACTCCAGTTTTCAGTTCCACAGGATTCTTGAGAAATCAGTCTGGAAACAGCATTTACTTAAAATAGAAATTTAAAATGTCTTTACTGTCACTTTTGATCAAATTAATGCATCCTTGCTGAGAAAAGTATTAACTTCTTTAAAAATAAATATATATATTTGACTGACCCCATGTTGGTTGTGAAAACGTCTCGGGTTACGAATGTACACTGCATCCTAGGACGATGTCTGAAGCATGTGTCTAAACACGATAATAACTAGGGGTGCACCGATCCGATATTCAGTATCGGTATTAGTCCGATACTGGCCAAAATCATACAAAATATTGTATGAATCGCGGGAGTATAATCTGATCCGATTAGTCCCAAACTGTCATACAAATGCTTAACATCACCTGAGAGACATGCTGTAAAGAGAGATGAGCAACATGCCAGATTTTGCGCAGGGTTGCCAGATTTTCACAACAAAACCCGCCCAATTGCTTCTCAAAAAATAATCAAGAGTAGAGAATAATCAAGAGAAGAGAACTTGGCAACACTGGCGTCACGTGAACGGTAGCTAGAACGCGAATGAGTGAGGCGAGACCTGTCAGCATGTCAGCTGTGTGGAGTTATTATAAATCAGATATACGTATGTACAATAACAATTTTCAAATCCAAATATGTTCATTACTGGTTGTATACCAGGCAGGGACACGTTTTTGTGTATTTTGTTTTGTGATTTCACCGAAACTAATAGAGAGTCTCCGCAACCGGAAGCCTAACTATGCTCAATGCTAAAATATCACCTCACCAAGTAGGCTCACAGAGAGCCATACAACTTGGACAAGTTATCTTATGCGGAGCTCTGGGGAGCAGAGGTCTCAGTGGGGCGACTCTTTAAAGTGAGAGGAGACCTAAATACGTTCTACATTAAGGACTGCTTACCAAGGAGGCTCAAAAAAGAGCCTGACAACTCGATACTGCTATCCAAGGGGAGCTCCGGGGGCCAAGGCCCCATCTTTGCGACCACAAGAAAACAAATGTCTTTGTAGGATCTCAAGACCACAGATACTTACGAAGGTACCTTATAACAAAGAAGGGTTCACACACTGGGGCACAAAACCCACTTTCTGTCAGGTTCTCGAGATCGAAAGAGCTCATCCCAGGGACTGGAGTAGCCTGCTTCACGACCTGACTCAGGGGGAGGGTTCTGCTCTTCAGTCAAACCTGAGGAAAAAGGTTTGACTGCTCTCTAGACAGACAGGGCTTTCTAGACTCCAATTTTCACGAAGGAGCCTAAAACTAGGAAGGGTTTGCAAAATAGTGTGAAAACGCTTCCTGTCAGGCTCCAGAGATCGTCACCACTGAGCATTGCTATTGTGCAGGCCAGCAGAGGGGGCAGATCTAAAAAATAGCACCTGCCTCCACTCTCTCTGCATCTAATTCCTCAGAATTAGGTCCCACACATTAGTAAGAGCAGACCAGAAAGGGAAAGAAATCTCATAAGACTCTCCCTTTGCTCCGCCCATGACCATGATCAAACCTGCCAGCCGCTACGGGTACCGCTACGGGTAACAATCACAAAAACATCACTGTGAGCGCCTTCGATTCCTTTGAGAGCCGAACGCGCTTGTGCAAACACCTGTCTCTTTCAGTCAGTCTCGCAAATGCATTACAAAGAGCGCCTCACAATGAGTGTATTCAGTTCCTTACCCAAACACAACGCACAAGTCATCTGTCCTCAAGTGTCGCCTCTGATACGGAGGCACATACTTCCTAAAATGCTTGGCTGAGTGATGGGGTGCTTCTCATTTCTAATTTGTGCATCCTTGTTTCCTTCCCTCGGATCTTAGCTCCACACCCTTAGGTGCGAGGGAAGCATAGGAAAAAACGGGCTCTCTAGACTCCAACTTTCACAAAGGAGGCTAGGAAGGGTTTGCAAAATAGTACGAAAAAAACGCTCGCCCATGAGTGTATCCTCACCCATGACTCCTCAGGAAGCTTCCTCACTCCTCATTCCTCGCCTCCTCATTCACGATGAATCGAAATTAAACTGCACACTGTTTGGTTGCGATTATTTTATGTGCAGCTTGTCAGTGCAGCATGGCTCTGTGATCAGCAGTAAATGCTGCTCCATTTGAAAGCCAGTGGGTGCTCTCAAGCAGACACTCCAAATATGCCCAAATAAATAGATAACGCAGGTCATTCCAGGAAATCCATAAGGGGATCGTACTATTGCTGTAGCTAAATTAGAAGATTGAAATGCTTGGATTGATTTATTAAATGTTGCCTTTTGTTTGACAAGAGGTTCATAAATGCTTCTCATGTTTGGAAAGATGTATGACGTGTGTCATTTTTTCAAATGCACTTTATAAGCGACTCAAACTCGCGGTGCTTTCAGATGGAGCAGCATTTACTACGGATCAGAGAGCAGTATGTCTCTGACAAGCTGCACATAAAAAATTATCGCAGCCTTTGCGATTTCATAATCGCAATAAGCCAAATCGGTTTAAGAATGATTTCATGTTAATTGCGATTAATCTTGCAGCCCTACTAGACGGTTGAGACATCCAGAACAGGCTGTTCAAATGAACATTATTAATGGTGAGATCAGACAGCTGCAAAATCAACGGATATATCATATACAATACGTTATAATATTTATTATTCACAATAAGATAATAATGTACAATATTTATAATTAAATATTTATATTTCCTTTTTTCTTCTTCACTCTCAATTGGAAAAACAAAAATGTTCTTCAGTATCTATACAAGCCTGCGAACTAAACCCTTCAGTAGTGTACTGTCTCCTCTCCTTTCACACTATAACCAGCAGCTGCATGGAAAATCTCTCTCTCTCTCTCTCTCTCTCATACTGAGAACAGAAGGGAGGAGTTTTAATTTGAATCCTGAACTGTTGCCTTTCACAAGGCTCAGAGACAGCACTCAGAGTGGATCGCTGTGGATTAAAACATCTGTCTGTGGGTTCACTCGCTCCCCATGAAAGGATTTTTTTATGGCAAATTACTGTGACTGCTTGTTTACAGAGGTGAAAAGAAAACTGAAAAGGAAGTACTGGTGAGCACTGAGAACAAGTGTTGAACTACAATGGGAAACATAAAATGAGACGCATATCTGGACAGGACCAGGGCCAAGTATTTATTTTCTCTCTGAAAGTACAAAGGTAATGCAGTTCCAATTAAAGAAACTATAATTTTATACCACTTTTCAGTAACTATTTTCTTTTAATTGTTGAAGGAAATGCTTTTTTTCCCTGTTAACAGTGCATTTTTTATTTCATTGAAACAATTCTGAAATAAACGCATTTATTAATTTGAAAAATATAACAACCTAAACAAATGAATATTCTAAATCTAAACATTCTAAAAACACAATTTTAAAAAGATATTTTAAAAATAGAATACTTTTTGAATCTCTAAATCATTTGAAATATTCTTAACTATATCTGGTTTTATGACATTCAACAACTTTTTCAACACTTTTAAGAATTCTTCTTTTTTAACAATCATTTCTTGGGTATCTTCACTCTCAAAGTGAGGTAAATCATTGAGTGCTGTGTGTCGGGTGAAGCATGGCTGGAAGTTTTTTACTTCATCTTCTGCTCACTGCCATTCTGGGACGGGCCGCTAAAGCGCAGGACGAGACTTCTACTGATATGGACATCCAAACAGCCAACCAGACCTTAGATCCTTTGTTGATTTCTGTAACATCAGAGGGGCCTCCAACTTTGACCACACCTGGAGAGGTGGAGGAGGATACTGTGCCGTCCACTGGCACCCGTTGCCGGGGTTACTATGATGTGATGGGCCAGTGGGACCCTCCCTTTAATTGTAACGCAGGTATCTTCTTGTTCTGTTGCGGCACCTGTTACTACCGGTTCTGCTGCCAGTTCCTTCAGCAGCGACTGGATCAGACCTCCTGCTCCAACTATGATACTCCCATTTGGGCCAACACTGGAAAACCTGTGGCCACCAACACTGAGGTGCAGCCAGACCATGAGCGGGATCGAACTCACATGATTGTGTACATCATCTGTGGTGTGGTGGCCATCATGGTCCTGGTGGGAATCTTCACCAAACTGGGGCTGGAGAAGAGCCGTGGAGGCCAGAACGATCTCAGTAGCTCCAGGCGAGTAGAAATTATTATTATTATTTTTACAAAATATAGTGAGCTGCTCTACATCCTAAATAAAATTGTACCCCTATAAGGGACTAATCTGAAATGTTCCAGTAACTACATGCTACAAAAATATTGCTCTCTTAATTAAACAAATGGGTGACTACTCATTTGATTCCAACAGAGCTGATCTCTTAACTTGGTTACCGCTAACCAAACATTACAATACTATAAAAAAATACAAAGCACACAAAAATATTACGTAAAATAGTAATTTAATTGTGTTTTTATAACTGATATTTCTTGGACATTTTCACAATTCATTCTAGGACACCTTTATGAAAAAGAAGTAGCCTATACTTTAGCATACTTTTAAATAGAGTGCTTGTAATGGAGAGGCTGAAATGATATACTTTAAAAGGATATACTTAAGTGCGAAAGTAATGTTATTTACAATTAAATGAAAATGTATTATAGTTGAAAGTTATAAATTATAATTAAATGCAATTAGTTGAACTTAAGAGTGCATTTTGACCCACTTAAGTAAGACGTAAGTATATCTTTAAGCCCTGGTTTCACAGACAGGGTTTAGATTAAGCCAGGATTATATCTTAGTTCAATTAGGAAATTTAAGTAGCTTTAATAAACATTTTTTAGAAAAAAAACATTACTAGTGTGCATCTTGAGACAAAACAATGGCACTGACATTTAAAATATGTCAGTGCAAGTTGCTTTTAGTTAAAACAGCTCATGCATTTTAGTTTGGGGCTAGGCTTAAAACATAATGATTTAAAATGTACTGTAAAGTAAAAAAAATTAATTTGACATTCTTAAAAAATATATTAAGTGTGTTAACAACTAAGTTGTGAAGAGTACACTTATTTCTGCAAGTTTTTAAATATATATATACTTTAAAGATTTTAAATATGCACATTCAATGCATTTCTAGTGCACTTCTTTTTCTTCTCCGTAAACAATAAATGTGAGGTTGTCTTAAATTGTGGGTTAAAGATTGTATCTTAAAGCACCATAAGTATGCTGCCAACAATAAAAACAAAGGTTCTTTATTGGTATATATGGTTCCATGATGATCCGGTATAACATCCATTGAACATTTCCATTGCACAAAATGTTTTTTATAGTGGAATTTTTTATTATTAAAATGTTCTTCACACTAAGAAAGTTCACTGAAATGTTCTATAATGAACATAATCTTCTTTGGCATCACTGTGAAACTCCCCTTGTGGGACCATTTTTGAGTGCACCTTTTTTGAATAGCCTTTGTGCCAGAAGCAAACATGTTTTTGAAATGCTATCTTGGTAGACTTCTCACTAGGTTTTGGAACAGAGCTAAAGACTCAGAAAAGTCTGTATGTTTTTAAGTTAAACGTGATAATTGTATATTCGTATTATTACGTTCAGAGTGTGTTGGTTAACCAAAGCTATTTTGGCCAGTCTTAACATCTGTATCATAAACAGCAAAGTAGTGCAGAATAAAGCCAAGACTAAAGCCATTAATATGTATGCTGCTCTTCTGAATATAACAATCAGAAAAGAGTTGAAAGAGTTGAAGAAAATTTGCAAAGTATTGTCCTAGGGTTATATACCCCATTCAACTAGAATATTTGTTCTTATGTCTCAATTCCCAGTTCTTCTTCTCTGTTCCTTTCCCTCCAAATGTCAAATCAAACCTTTTGTTCTCATCGTTCTAAATATTCAACATCCCTTTACGAATATCAAATGACCTGTCATGAGCAATAAAACAAAATACAGACAATTTATAATTCTCTCAGGGTTCTGCCGTAACTCCATTTTAGACATGAAATGACCCAATAATCCGAACAGCCCTATCTAGATGAACACATGTGGAGGACGAAAAATTTTCATCCGAAGATTAGCACTTTTCCGAGGTTAACACCTCTCCAAGATTTCCCACACGCTAAAACTGCACACCAGATTAACTCTTCTTACAAGATTAAGAGTTCTCCTGAGATTAACACTGCTTTAAGATTAAACCAACTTCTCTACAGATTAACTCGTTTTGATGCTACTGCTGCTCTAGACATCTTACTTATAAATGTCCATTCACACCATTAAAAAGAACCACAAACAATTGCTCAGATGTTGAATTGGGCTCTAAATAATTTCCCACTTTCATTTTCAGCCATTCCTTAAAGTGCTAATTATGATTTAGAGGTTCTTAATTTTGTTTTGGGGGTCTCCTACAATAGGTTTACATGCATCAAAGGACAAAAAAAACGTTATTCATAATATATATTGGTGCATCACCTCATTTCTTACAGAGTCTGAAACGGTTCGATAAAGGATTCGGCCTCTCTAAACCTCACTTTGCGAGAGCCTACTCTTCTCTGATTGGTCAAATAACCCAGTCTGTTGTGATTGGTCTACCGCTTACAGCTCATGTCAGAAATTATACCCTCATTACCATATCTGAATTTTAGCTCTGGATCTTCCTCAGCACTTGTGATAAGAACAGAAATGATGGCATCTGTTTTACTATATCAATTCAAGACGTCTATTGGAAGTGCATGCTAAGTTGATTTACAGCACAGTGCAGAAAACAGTTTCTTCTCAACATGCCGAAAACACGCACCAAACTCTTCCATGCCTCAGCTACTACAATGTTTGAGGGCAGGTCAAAGTTGATGCTGTTCACGGGCAGCCAATAAAGACCATTGGATGGCATTATGCACATTTGTTATAAACCTACATAGGTTTGTGCAGGAAGGAAGACTAGAATTACTTTCATTTGGGAGATAAACTTAATTTATGCATTTTTTAATTTAAAAATGAAATTTAATTTTGCAGACCTTTTACATTTATAGACAGCTATATTATACAAAAGGTATAATATTCAAAAAAGCATATAGGGGCACTTTAATATTTGAATGTTACACCAGTATGTCAAATTCCCTGAAAATCTCTAACCCTTAATTAAGCAAGTAAAAGGAAAGCAGTATTTAGGCTAAACTTATACAATGCATACTTTGGTCATAGTTTTGTTATGTAAGCACAGAAATGGCCTATATTCCTATACATGTATCATTGCTGAACAATGAAGGACATACTACATCATTGGGGAAAAAATAATATAGACCACACAGAGAATGTGAGTCATGATAATGTGAGACATAATGCACTGTGGATTCCAGCAGTGATACCGAAATCCATGATTCAGATCACATCTTAAGCAGCTTGCCGAGACCAAAGGCAAGATTCTGAGCCTTACAATATCCCATCCACAGTTAAAGAAACGAATCAGCATGCTGGGCAGAGTATTCCACCATACGGGCGTCCGGAGGGGCTGAGATCTTTGAGATATCACATTTACATAATGTGAGACCTTCTGGATCAGAAGGGGGCACAGAATTTTGTAGTCAGACTTGACCTAAAAATCGTTTCTTTAAGTATTGTAGATTTTTAAAAAAAAAGTGTGTAAAAAAACCACACATTCACATTCCAATCACACCTTCACTGATAATTTGCTTAAAACTGACGATTCTGTCATTTATTCTGTCATTCAAAATTCATATGACTTATTCCTGTGGAAAATTTTCTAAATCACTGGCTGTCAGGTTCAGTTGCATTTTTTTATTGATTGTAGGTCTACTTGCATGGCCTCGATGGCTTGGTTGAGGCTGCGGAAAATTGAGAATTTTTTTTTTTTGAAATGTGTAAGAGCAGTAAGAAGTAATCATACATATTGTCTTGTGGAGTTTTCCCTTGCCATTGTCACCTTTATCTTGTCCAATAGTTGTAAGGCACTATTTTCTATACAGATTCTTTGCAGGGATATTATGAAAAGCGCTAAACAAAAGAATCTGAAATGAATTCAAAATAATTTCAAGATTTAAAGCATCACATTTAAAAATGGTTATACATTGTATTAAAGGCACAAAAAAAATGTAGGCTATAAAATGCAAATATTTAAATAATTTTGGCTGTAGTACAATGACAAAAGCTAATAATTCAGTTGTCATTATAATTAAACTCTACTGTATTTATTACTACCGGTATTTAAATGCTGCATTCATGAAAGTATTGCCTTTGTTTGCAATTACATAATATCTCCATATCTGGGGGGGTCCTTGGCATGAAAAAGTCTGAAAACCCCTGGACCTGTAAAATGCAACTATAAATGCAAAGGAAATGTACTGATAAATTCAAATCAGAGCTTGTATATGCGAGTCTCTGTAAACACTGTTTGTCTGCAGATAAATTCAGGTTTACTTTTTGAAAAATGGAAGGAGAGAAGGACAAGCTGAACACTTCTCCTCCAGCTCCTTCTAACCCCTGAGCGTTAACCTGTGTCTTTCCTGTGGCTCCAAACTGTCTGAACTCAGTTGACATGAATGCGATGTGGCTGTTCATAGCTGTGTTTGTGTGTTAATGTGCATGTACAAGTGTGTCTTCGTGTCTCTCTGATTCTGAAGACGTCTCTCTCGCATGGTTGAGTCTTAGTGGGTGTGCACTGACATTTGCGTCCTCCTGCCCCTGCCCCCCGCCTCTCTCTCATCTCCATCGTGACTTCGAGGCCCTCCTGTTCCTCTGAGGCTAAAGTGAGGGTCTATGATCTCTGACAAACTACTCATTACTGCTTTCTTTGGGCTTTGCTCTAGCTCTAAATTTGCCCTCTTGATGACATGATGATCTAATGCAAAACTTTCTTACTCTTACAATAGAAATATCTGACCACATTTCTCAGGGAGGGGGTCACCTAATATAGTGGTAGTTGTTCAGAGTAAAAGGATAAAGTGGAACATTTTCACAACCCTACTCCATTGCACTTGAGACGCAAAGATAGAGAGGATGACAAAAGGGCAACCAGCAAGACAGGACCAACTACCGGAAGTTGACATTGCGAAACAGGCGTACTTTTCCAATGCTTTGGCAATATAACGTTTTTACCGCGTAAATAAAATTGTCTAAAAGAAAGAGTAAACATGTTTTTACCAAAGAAATATCACTATGAATAATTCCCTAAACTTCTGCTGTAAGTATAATAGAAATAGTGTGCAAATTATTTCACATTTAACTGCACATTAAGTAAATGACATGAGGGGCTATTGGGATGGCACAATGTGAATTTGACTAATTGGTTATCTGCGGGTTACACATTATAAGAGTAATTCAGTTCTACATAGCATTAAGCGAGGCGAAGCTGTTCCTCCCGCAATATAATTAGATATGGCATTCTACGAATAATTGCTGATAAAATCACTCAACACAGATCCAAAGATACAGAACCCCGTTCAGGATAAAACACCGCGGCGCAGAGGAAACGTGACAAGCTCTCATTGGAATGACTGCGCTGCAACCGGTTATATTATTACACTAAATTATGTAGTAATGATTATTACAATTAAGTGAGACAACCATACTAATTATTCATTTGAATCAAAAAGACATTGTTCTGTAATTTGTGTTAGTTGGGTATAGCTATAAGCTCTTTATTAAAAGGGTGAACCTCTTTAGGCTCCCATTGTTTTGTACTGATATCTATGTATAGCAAAGAATTGAAATAAAGCCAAACAAATTTGAGTTCTTACACATAAGGCCAGATTCACTAACAGCTTGCAGCAGCGTAAACACTCTTTTGGCATTATAAATACTGTCAGGATTTACCAAAGACAAACGGTGAACAATGGGAGCTGAAAAGGCGTGGACAGGGTTATTTTGTGGCTGACCTTATTAGTAGATCACCTAATTATTAGCAGTATACCAGAAAGACTCAGGAGGCAAAACAATTGAGTCTTCCTGGCAGAAATTACGCTAGAGCTTTCATTTCTGCTTGTTTGCAACCCTATGCTAATTTACTCTTGGTAGATTACGTTGTTCATTATGGAAATTATCCTGTGTTCTTTAATTTGCATGTCGCCATTATATCAAGCGCAGAACTTTCCACTCCCATCTACACTTTTATGAAATTTCACTCTCACGCTATAACTTGCCCTGTTTAGTAAATCTGGCCTATAGTGTAGTATGATACTTTTAAGTAAAAATAAACATTTTACACATTATTATTTGCCTTACAACCTATATCTGCCCTTCAGATAAATGTCCATACCGGCTAGTGGTTGGCTTCTTTACAAAGCAAACCCCGAGGCAGTTTGTAAGAAAGAAATGCACCATTAGCTGCAATATAGAACAGGATGATTGAGTGACTGAGGCTACGTCTATATAAAATGCCATTTGAAAAAGGCATTTTTGTATCAAAAACAAGAATACCGTCCACACTAGCGTTTTCAAAAAGTTTCTCATCCACACTGAAACCACACTATAACGTGAAAACTGCGTATTTCAAATCTATCCACTTGGGAAAGCGTTTTCAAAAAGCTCAGTGTAGACGGAAGGCCAAAACAGAGAGAAAAATATGTGTTTTCAAAAGAAAACCTATTAGTGTGGACAAGGCATGAGAGAGACAGAGGATGATACAAATTGGCCCTATTGTGATTGAACAATCATGTCATAGATAGCACTGCTTCTGACCCAGCATGGCTGACTGCCAGAACTGAACCCCTCAGGAAGGACTCAGTGGCGCATCCCAGGATGCCCTTTTTATCAGATCTCCTACACTGTTTACTTTTTTACTAAACATACTAGTCTGTGTTGTGGGAGAAATAAATGTGTCTCACTCTCTGCAACTCCTATTCAGTGTGTGAGAGACATCATGGCAGCGGGAGTCAGGATTGAGTCTGTATGCACCGAGGCAAAGGGTGAAAGCCCAGCAGGACGTCTAGCAAAGCTGACGTCTGACCATTAGCATGGAACATCCTCAAAATCACCCTCAATGAGGAGAATCATGTCGACATGAATGTAAACAACCACCAAAAGATTTTAAGTTGTTATCCCCTTAACAACATGAAAGCGCTAGCTGGTAAACACAGCATTTGTCATATTCTCTTGATAAGAGAGACAGATAATAAGAAAAATATAGAAAGGAACACATACTGATCACCAGGCAAACAGACAATATCTCAAAAGTCCCTTCAGACACCAATTTTTCCTTTCAGCTATTTTTTTTGTACGCTGTTAGGCATATAAATGGGATGTGTAAAGAATGGGTGAAGGACAAAATCTCAAATGTTTGTCAAGATTATGTTTCAGTTATATTTTTGATTGAATTATCAAATATATTTTATCAACAAACAAATAAACAATTCAATAGTATTAATTATAATAATTTTAAGCTGTTATCCTACTTAAGTTGTATTATTATTAGTATACCCAAACTACCCCCAAACAAGCAAACAAATGAATCCCCTTTAAGTTGAATTATAATAATATATATAATTATATATAATACATAATTATATATTATAGTATACAGTAGGGGTGTAACGGTTCACAAAATTCACAAAAATGGAAGATTCTACAGTGGTCATCAGAGTCACCTGACTTGAACCCAGTAAAAAATCTCTGGTGGGATTTGAAGGTGTTTGCAGAACGCAAACCCAAGAATATTACTGAACTGGAGGCCATTGCTAATGAGTAATGGGCTAAGATTCCTCAGAAACGCTGCCAGAAGCTGGTGTCTAGTTATACATCTCCTTTGCAGCAGGTCATAACAGCAAAATTATGTTCTACTAAGTATAGATTCTTGCCATAAAGGGGTTGAATAATTTTGAGACCGCAGAAGTCATTAAAAGTTGCATTTTCAGTTGAATTTGGGGAAACCACTTGAAACATTTGTTGTGTTGAGCTATTTCAATTACTTTTGTTTGATTTGTTCATTGCAAACAGCTGAAAGTCTGTAAATGTTGCCAATAAACTGATTTGCAATGAGGGTTGAATAATTTCGATTACAACTGCGAGGAACACAAAACTTTTGAAAGTGAATGCAAAAACCCTGAAATATACATTTTCCTCACTTCTTCAAATCCTACAAGCTGCTATATTGAGCATTACCATTTTAAAAAATGACTTGTTTTCCGTATTTTTCCTTTATACTGCATCTGAGTCCTCCCAAAAAGACCAAAAATGCTCAGGCACCCATATCATGGACATATTGAGACAGGGGGACAGCTGTTCAGCATTGTCCTACCCAATGACTGATACATGTGAGCTCTCAAGAGAGACCTAGAAACAAACAGATGATGTTTATCTTCTAGTTTGAGCTGAGTTTTACTCTCCTCAAGAGATTTCCAAAAACACTAGGATGGGATGCAAACGGAGATGGCACAGGAACGGCTGCTCCCATCCAACTGCACTGCTATCGGTTTCCCTGCTCCACTGCAAATGCTTTTTCTGTCTTCCCTGGAAGAAGTCATCACCAGGGTGACTCTATTCTCATGCGTTTCTGATGTTTTGTTTTTCTTAGGCCGTGGTGGCCTACTGCCACTGGCATCGGCCGGCCAAAGGCCAGTGCGCTGTGCTTGACAATCACATTAGATCTCATCACAGTCCCTTGTTGGTTAAAGGGTGTTGGACAGAATTAGAGAGCTCACTAGGGATACAAGTGGAGGCCGTAGGAAATAGAAAATAATGGATTTGAAGGATTTGAAAAACACAGCACCCAGGAGGACACAGGGATGCAGGAAAGGGTTCGGGAACTCTAGGATAAAGCTAACTTGACTGCAGTCCTGTGAATGCCAAGAGTTGTTAACTGCTTAGACATATTTATTGTTTAATTTGACTAGTGTAATGGATTTAAAGTGCATCCAGTGTGTAGAAAGAACATATTGAGTGTGAATTCATTGACTGTCTGCTACACAAACAGTCTGTTGACTGCCAGTAGACGCTAAATGACAGTATTGATAAAATATGACAATATGCTGATTGTCAGCCTCAGGACTCACAGCTCCAAACCACTAATGTTATACTGATATGCACTGTCATAGCTACAGATCTTTACCCTTGCTTTTTCAGCAAAACAGGGAAGGGTATTTATGGACAGTACTGCTCTGATTAAATGCCCTATGACAATATGTCGGCAAAATGAGATCCAATCCAGTTAGTGTCATTTTCTGATCTCACCTTTTATATAACCTAAACCACAAAATTAAATGTTTAGGTCAGACTGATTGGTGCCAATGGTAGCACACTTTTCCATGACACATATATGCACTGTTGGCTCAAGGGAACTCGGGTTTTACTCCAGCCTGAGTCATGTTTTGATCTTTTTGTCCTATCTCTCCCCCCTACTTTCCTGTTACTCTACACTGTCCAATGAGGAAAAAAAAAAAAAAATGTTTTCTATAAAATATTATTTCTTACAGCGGAGGGGCTCACAGATTAAATTAGTATAAATAAACTACTGTTCAAGAGTTTGAGGTCTGAAAATTAAGCAAGGACATTAAATTGATCAAAGGTGACAGTAAAGACTTTTACATTGTTGTAAAAAATTATATTTAAAATAAATGCTGTTCTTTTAAACTTTCCATTCATCAAAGAATCATGAAAAAAAAGTATCACAAGTCCAAAAAAATATTAAGCAGCTCAGCAACATTGATAATAAAAATTAAATGTTTCTTGAGCACTAAATCAGCATATTTAGCCGCGTTTCCACCGCGGGAACTTTCCCCAGGAACTAGGAACTTTGGGGTGGTACCTATTTTTTTACAGTCTATGGGTGGTACTCGGTGTGTTTACACCGCAGGAACCAGGGTCTAAATGAAGTTCCGGGTAAATATTTCCCCCTCAGAAAGTCCCTGCTGGCGAGGTAGTACTTTTTCAAAGTTCAGGAACTTTCGGGGGTGGGACTTGTGTGCTGAACATGCTGATTGGTTGTGTTCACGCTGCATTTTGACTGAATGACTCCACGCAGCATTCTATTTTAACCGGCATTTTTTTAAATCTATTGCGGTTCGTGGCTTCATGCACGAGAGTTGTTTGTCTGCAAATATGGAATTAATTTTTATTTATTTTTAAACACAGCTGGACCGACGACGAGGTTACGTATTTGTGTAACAGGAAATTTTCTGCGCGTTCGTCCCAGCCATCTCACATTCAATGTCCGCAATACATCACAAACACAACTGCAGCACAGTATTAATCTCCTCCATACTTATTATGTGGCGCTCAAAACTGATTACTGTGCGTCGCAGACTGGGAGGAGCAGACGCGCGCAGTTTATAATCTTCCCGGTACTTTAGACCGCGGTGTAAACGCAGAAAGCAACCGGTCTGGGGCAAAAAAAGTTCCTGGGAAAAAAGTTCCTGGGACAAATTGTTCCGGGTAATTTCGGTGGAAACGCGGCTTTAGAATGATTTCTAATGTGACACTGAAGACTGGAGTAATAAGTAAGACTTGGCCACGAAAGGAATAAATTATATTTTAAAATATATTAAAACAATTATTTTAAATTATAATTTCTCAATATTACTGTTTTACTGTATTTTTTTTATCAAGTGTGCATTTATAAATTTAAAAATAGAATTTGAATGGTACTTTCTAATATTCAATTGGGAATTTCAATTCTTGTTCCTGTCACCTCAAATCAAATATAAGAATTCAACGGTAAATATAAAACCATTCTTGATTCAATCCTGAATGACATCCTTGTTGTATCTATGTTCGTGTAAATGATTACTCTTGTCTCCTCACAGGACTCTGCAGGAGTTGCTGAAGCAGCCAGGAGGGGAGGTGAGTCCTGTGGATGGACCATTGAGTGGCACCACATCTGTCGGTGCAAATGGCATCTCTGCCAGGATGCTTCGCAGCCGCAGCGGTGAGATCACTTACTCTGCTGTTCTCCCTACATGCAAAAAAATAAAAAAATAAAAATGCTATAGATTCTGCATTTATGGATGCATCACTTTTGTACATGTCTGCTCGCACAGCTTCCCAACGGGGCTCACTTCCCAAGAGTATTGCATGCCAACGTACACTGTGAATCATTGGCTTACAGCTGCTCACTTCTTTCTGTTCTTGTTGATAGCAAAAAACAACTAATATTTGTTTGTTTATTGTCTATCGCCAGCTACCTTGGCTAATATTTATAATGAGAAAAAAGTGAAAGACAAGTAAAAAAAAAAAGGTTAAGTTAAAACAAAAAAAGGTTTATCTTTAGGAGAAAGTTTCTAAAACTAAATCTGGTCTTCATTCTTCATACTTCATTAATTAAAAGTCTTTTCAGAGTTAACTGAAAAGAGTTCAAGCCATCATAGTCAGTCCATCAAACTATGCTTCAGCAATAAAAAGAAACAACAAATAAAAATAATAAAAATATAGCTGCAAGCAGCGATTACGGGCCCAAGCCGGTGGCACCGCCACCCTGGTGCCTTTAGTTACACTAAAGGCACCGGGCTGGCGCTGCCACCGGCTTGGGCCCTCCATCGCTGCTTGCAGCTATATTTATTTATATATATATATATATATATATATATATATATATATATATATATATATATATATAAAGCCGCCACCCCGTTGCCTTTCGGGTTCCTGTGCACGACGGGCAATAACGTAACCCCGCTTTGACTGTCGAGAAGAAGTCTGCTTTAGAGCTTGCATCAGTGTGAGTCTTTCTGCTCCCCTCCAAACACACACAGAAAAGGGGGGGGGGGGCTGTCTGTGTGTGTGCCCTCCCTCCCTCCCTCCCCCCCCCCCCCCACACACACACACACACACACACACACAGAGAATGGCAGGGGGAACTCTGTCAGAGAGAGACAAAACCACATTCAAACCAAAATATCTGACTTCCTGTTGGTCGGAGCTTATGACTGTAAATGAGAAAGTTGTCCGGATCGATAAGCACAATATAGAGACCGAGTTTTGTGACTGTAGGTAAAAATAACCCACCCACTTTAGTCAAAAGTATCTTGAAAGTAACACACTTCCTGCTGCCAGTTGGTGGCGCTATAACTTTGACTCACAATAGTCACATCCATGTGATCGCCCTCTTACAACAAACACACTGCTGAAGTTTCATCAAGATCAATAAATGTATGAAGACGTTATAACACATTGTGTTTTTCTTTTCTCGCCATAACTTCGTTTCCTCGCCACGGCCAAACCGTTCGAGATATCAAAAATCTGTCCGCAATTTAGCGTCCTCAATGTCTTGACTTCATGCTGACCGAGTTTGGTGGCGATAGGATAATTTTTCTTGGAGGAGTATATCAAATTCCAGGGGCATGCATTTTCATACAGCCCATAATAGCCGACTTCCTGTTGGACTGGCGTAAAACTTAGAGCACGAAAGTTGTTCGGCCCGATTAAATCTATATGTGTACCGAGTTTCATATTATTACATGCAAACGTGTTTGATATATGGACCAAGTTTTTCGGACCACGTTCAAGGGGGCGCTGTTGAGCTCCCCTGCCACGCCCGGGTACCAGCTTCAGGCCGGCCCTGATGGCCGCAGGTTCTGACCTGTGTGCAAAGTTTCCAGAGTTTTCGAGCACGTTAAGGGCCCCAAAAGTGCCCGAGAAGTCCCACACAGCAGAGAAAGGGTTAAAATAAAGCCCCCCTCCTCTCTCACACACACAGACACTGAGAGAGACTGGCAAAATTCCCATCAAATCACATTCAAACCAAAATATCTGACTTCCTGTTGGTCGGAGCTAATGACTGTAAATTAGAAAGTTGTCCGGCTCGGGGAGATAAATATAAATACCGATTTTTGTTACTGTAGGTAAAACTAATACCCCATTTTTGACTAAAGGTGGCGCTACTGAGCCCCTTACCACGTCCGTTTCTGAAACTTCACACATGCCTAGTACCTAATAAATCTGATATGCATGTTGAGTTTCATGCAATTTGAAGCATGTTAAGAGCCTCAAATGCACCCAAAAAGAATATAAAAGTTTAAAGTGTTGCCATGGCAACATTATTTAAGATATCAATAATTCTTTCACAGGTCTACATCTGCCGTGTGTTTACATTATACAGATGAAGTTTGAAGCAAATCGGGTAAAAATAAGAGGGTGATTTCAAAGCATTTTGAAAGTGACACACTTCCTGCTGCCAGTTGGTGGCGCTATAACTTTGACTCACAATAGTCACATCCATGTGATCGGCCTCTTACATCGAACACACTGCTGAAGTTTCATCAAGATCAATTAATGTATGAGGATGTTATAACACACTTCCTGTTTCCAATATTCGCCATAAATTCGTTTCCTCGCCACGGCCAAACCGTTCGAGATATCAAAAATCCCCTCGCAATTTATCATCCTCCATGTCTTGACTTCATGCACACCGAGTTTCGTGGTCATCCGATGAATTCTCTAGGACAAGTGTTTCAAATGCCAGAACATGCGTTTCCATACAGCCCATAATAACCGACTTCCTGTTGGACTGGCGTAAAACTTAGAGCACGAAAGTTGTTCGGCCCGATGAGATCTATACGTGTACCGAGTTTCATATTATTACATGCAAGCGTGTTTGAGATATGGACATGTTTTTGAATCCCATTCCAGGGGGCGCTGCCGAGCCCCCCTGCCACGCCCGGGTCCCAGCTTCATCGCGGCTCTAATGGCCGCGGGTTCTGACATTTGTGCAAAGTTTCAAGAGTTTTTGAGCACGTTAAGGCCCCCAAAAGTGCCCAAAAGGTAGTAAAATAATAATAAATATAGCTGCAAGCAGCGATTACGGGCCCAAGCCGGTGGCACCGCCACCCCGGTGCCTTTAGTTGCACTAAAGGCACCAGGGTGGCGGTGCCACCGGCTTGGGCCCTCCATCGCTGGAGGGCTATAAGGGCCTTATATATATATAAACCGCCACCCCGGTGCCTTTAGGGTTCTTGTGCACAACGGGCAATAACGTATCTCCGCTTTAGAGCTTGCATCAGTGTGGGTTCTGCAAAAGTGCGCATCGAGGGCGTGAGCACCGTTCTGAAACCTAAAATGAAAAATTAGACACCCTACAGTTTCATGGACTTAACGGACACATGAAATCAGCAGCCATTGTAAGTACACAAGACCAAAAATTCATATGAAGTGTGGTATATATATATATTAATTTTTTTAAGGGACAAGACAGATCATTTGACTTGCCTGACCTGATTAGAACAGTGAAAAAATTTAAATAAAAAATGGGTTGTGCAAAAAGGCGCATTTTTTGCTAGATTTTTTAAAAAGTTTAAATATATCAAAACAGAAAGATTTTTTTACATTTAAAAGCGTGCAATGAAAAACAGGAATAGGGGAGGGGAATGACCGACAGAGAGAGACAGAGAACTTTTGAAACTAAAAAAATAACATCCTAACTTTGACAGAAAGTAGTCTTTGATAATGTTTAAATATACATAAAAATGCAGCATTGAATTAATTGAAATTAGTGTACTTTAAAACACTTGTTTAAAAGAAAAAACACATTTATACATAGTATAAAACACTAGATGGCACAATATACCTATTTTTAATAGTCTTTCTGCCCCCCTCCCCACACAGACAAACACAGGAGGGGCTGTCTGTGTGTGTGGCTGCGATGTCAAGATTGCAGTGTGTGTGTGTGTGTGTGTGTGTGTGTGTGTGTGTGTGTGTGTGTGTGTGTGTGTGTGTATGAGGATCGATCGAAAAATGGAGACATAAAAACATACTCCGTCATTTTGTTCATACAGGACATCATTCAAACTGCTAAGTGTTTCCTTATATTTGTGTACACCAAAATCACACACACACACACACACACACACACACACACACACACACACACACACACACACACACACACACACACACACACACACACACACACACACACACACACACACACACACACACACAACAATGTTGACTGTTTTTGTTCTGTTTCAGCAGCGAAAATAGTTAAACAAAGATCACAGCAGAACCATCGCGCATCTCAATGTTTTTTCATTAGTGAATGATTCCGCATTTTGAAAGAATCGCTTGACTCAAAGATTCAATGATCAATCCATAAAGATCTGTGTCATTCATGAATGATTCAGTCGTTCGAACGACTCGTTTGAACGAATGAATCAATGACTCGCTCATTAAGACGGTCGCCTGGCGACACCTATAGGAGGTTTAGTGTTATGTTTAAAAGTAGCCTTTCATTCTTTGCAACGATCGTTAATTAACTTATATTTCAAACAATCTTAAAACATTATTTAATGCATTGTTATTTTTCAGTGTAAAATATTTAATTTGATCAGCCACAGGGTAGGCTAACAGTCCTATAGTGTCTTATTATTCTAAATAATTTAATTTATTGATCAAATTTAGAAATTAAAAATGAACTATGAAGCATACATTTAATAAGAGTAGGGTGTGACTAGGTATAGATATTACAATATACAGATATTCAAATATAGTGGGCACTAGCCTATTAAAACCTGAACGTGTCCGCTTAATAAATCGTGAGCTGAATGAGTCGCAGCAAACATCAGCACAAGGAGTCCAATTTCATTAATCATGGGTGAAAAGCTGACTGAAAAGATTAAGAATAATAGGCTATTGAACACGCAATTCAAGCAATCCCACCCCCGAAATGGCGCTATGTTTAAAATTAAACTAAATGCTCACGGCTGCACGGGCAATAACGCGTTCACGGCGAGGAACGAGCAGAACAGAGTGAATGTGTTTTAGTTCATTCATACTGGACGTCCAGTACTTACTTTGGCTTTTAAGTTAGCGATTTAAAAGCCCCCGCTTTAATTGCACATCGATTAACCGGTAGGAAAATATTCTAACAGTCACTAATATATTTATATATAAATACAATATACAATGGGCCTACCCGATTTTGACCACAAGAGGGCAGTATTGCCCTATGTATGACTTATTTTTTGACTAAAAAGTGCATTCTGGCTGTTTTTTTAACTTATACATAATTCTTAAATTGAAATAAAAGAACAAAATGGGTTTAGTTCTGATATTTGTATACTTTTATATAGAAATAAATGGTGTATAATAATTTTTTTAGAAAATATGAGGCTTTTAGTGTTTCCTTTTTTGGACATTACTTTAATCCCTCACCATAGCAAAACCGTTTGAGATATTTAATATCCGTTCACAATTTAGCATCTTTAATGTATTTTCATCATGTTGAAAAAGTTTGGTGTGAATAAAATAAACCACCGCTAAAAACTCGGAGTCTAAAATATACCAGAACTCACATTCAAACCAAAATATCTGACTTCCTGTTGGTCGGAGCTAATGAGTGTAAATTAGAAAGTTTTCCGGATCGAAGAGAAGAATATACGTACCGAGTTTGGTTACTGTAGGTAAAACTAATACCCCATTTTTGACTAAAGGTGGCGCTACTGAGCCCCTCCACCGCGCCCGTTTCTGAAACTTCACACATGCCTAGTACCTAATAAATCTGATATGCATGTTGAGTTTCATGCAATTTGAAGCATGTTAAGAGCCTCAAATGCACCCAAAAAGAATATTAAAGTTTGATGCGTTGCCATGGCAACAGTATTTAAGATATCAATAATCCTTTCACAGGTCTACATCTGCCGTGTGTTTACATTATACAGATGAAGTTTGAAGCAAATCGGGTAAAAATAAGAGGGTGATTTCAAAGCATTTTGAAAGTGACACACTTCCTGCTGCCAGTTGGTGGCGCTATAACTTTGACTCACAATAGTCACATCCATGTGATCGGCCTCTTATAACAAACACACTGCTGAAGTTTCATCAAGATCAGTTAATGTATGAGGATGTTATAACACACTTCCTGTTTCCAATATTCGCCATAAATTCGTTTCCTCGCCACGGCCAAACCGTTTGAGATATCAAAAATCCCCTCGCAATTTATCATCCTCCATGTCTTGACTTCATGCACACCGAGTTTCGTGGTCATCCGATGAATTCTCTAGGACAAGTGTTTCAAATGCCAGAACATGCGTTTCCATACAGCCCATAATAACCGACTTCCTGTTAGACTGGCGTAAAACTTAGAGCACGAAAGTTGTTCGGCCCGATGAGATCTATATGTGTACCGAGTTTCATATTATTACATGCAAGCGTGTTTGAGATATGGACATGTTTTTGAATCCCATTCCAGGGGGCGCTGGCGAGCCCCCCTGCCACGCCCGGGTCCCAGCTTCAGTCGGGCCCTGATGGCCGCAGGTTCTGACATTTGTGCAAAGTTTCAAGAGTTTTTGAGCACGTTAAGGCCCCCATAAGTGCCCAAAAGGTAGTAATATAATAATAATAAAGAAGAAGAAGAAGAATAAAATATAGCTGCAAGCAGCGATTACGGGCCCAAGCCGGTGGCACCGCCACCCCGGTGCCTTTAGTTGCACTAAAGGCACCAGGGTGGCGGTGCCACCGCCTTGGGCCCTCCATCGCTGCTTGCAGCTATATTTATTTATATATATATATATATATATATATATATATATATATATATATATATATATAAAAAACCGCCACCCCGGTGCCTTTAGGGTTCCTGTGCACAACGGGCAATAACGTAACTCCGCTTTGATTGTCCAGAAGAAGTCTGCTTTAGAGCTTGCATCAGTGTGGGTTCTGCAAAAGTGCGCATCGAGGGCACATATCAACCACAAAGTATGCGTGAGCACCCTTCTGAAACCTAAAATGAAAAATTAGACACCCTACAGTCTCATGGACTTAACGGACACATGAAATCAGCAGCCATTGTAAGTACACAACACCAAAAATTCATATGAAGTGTGGTATATATATATATATTACATTTTTTAAGGGACAAGACAAAGAATTTGACTTGCCTGACCTGATTAGAACAGTGAAAAAAATAAAAAATAAAAATAATCACTAAAACGAGAATTGTTCTGATTTTATTATGATACTCAAAATATTCCACAACAAATCCTTTAAATGTATTGATATTCAGAACAGAACAAGAATTTAAAAAAATAACAATAAAATATAATTTATTTATTTCGATTTTGTATTTTTATTTAATGACTATTATTTATTTAGAGCAGGTACAGCTAGTGTGCGATGCTTTTGCTATTTCAGAGGAAAAAAACAAATTTTATTTAAAAAATGCTTTTCAATTAAATCAAATGTTCAAGCTTTGTTTTCGTTTAATTATTTTGTTTGTTTTAAACTTTGTTCAATTTATATTGTTAATCATTTGACACTAACCAAATGCATAAAGTATCATTTTAACTTTTAAAAAACTATTAACATTTGTTCATAGTACATTGTCTGTCTTTTGTTAATAGGACAAAACATTGTTATTATATTTTATAATATTTCATATATATATATATTAAATAAACATTTGTAATGAAATCGTTCAAAAAAAAATATATCAGCATTGTTTTAAACTTTGAAACACAGAAGTAGCGCAATGTCTGGCCACGCCCACTTCTGGCATCAGACTTTTAGGCTGGCGCTGTCGTGATCACACTGATATGACGTATGGTTCTGGGGTTCTGCAGTTGGTTACTATTGGGGCTCCCGCGCCACCTCCTTTTCACAACCTGAGGGAACCGTCTCCGGAATATTAACCTCACTCCCAGAAGTCCAATTCCCATCATTCATGCCTCTTACCTGGGACTGATTGCACGCGCACACACACACACACACACACACACACACACACACACACACACACACACACACACACACACACACACACACGCGCGCGCGCGCGCACACGTACACTGTTTAAAAACAAGAAATATTTATCCAACCTCGTTTAAAACAGTCTGTCGGTGCCATCTTTTGGACATTCATCATATTGCATTGGTTTTAATTTCTAGTCCTCAAACAGAGCAGTAGCCTAATCCGTTTATTTTTAAGTTATTGATTGAAAAAGAAACATCAAATGCATTTTTAGTCATAGTATTATTTTATACAGAAATACATTATTTGTAATTCAGATGAGAATAATTTTAAGGAAAACAAATATATTGATCTGAAATATAGCACGTGTTTTTGCAAAATAAATTCAAGCAATAGCCTATACCCGCCCCCGAAATGGCGCTAATTTTAAAATTAAACTAAAAAAGCTCACGGCTGCACAGGCATTCATAACGGTGCGCGTCCAACGCGAGGAGTGAGCAGAACAGAGTGAACGTTTTTTTAGTTAATTTCTACTTTCATAGGAATTCATTCGAGCGCACTGCGAGCGCCACCATAATCATACTTACTTTCACTTTTATATTAGCGATTTAAAACCCCTCGCTGGTGTCACACGTTGGTTAACCGGTGGGAAAAATATACAGATATTCAAATATACAGATAATATATCATCGCGCTCCACCGTCGATTTGATGTGTGTGTGTGTGTGTGTGTGTTAAAATAATTTAGTTCAGTTAGAGAACGGGCACTAACCTACAATTAAAACCTGAACGTGTCCGCTTAATAAATCGTGAGCTGAATGAGAGTCGCAGCAAAGATCAGCACAAGGAGTCCAATTTCATTAATCATGGGTGGACAGCTGACTGAAAAGATGATGACGGAATATTGAACACGCAATTCAAGCAATCCCACCCCCGAAATGGCGCTATGTTTAAAATGAAACTAAATGCTCACGGCTACACGGGTAACGCGTTCACGGCGAGGAACGAGCAGAACCATTTTTTTACAGTCTATGAGCAGAACAGAGTGAATGTGTTTTAGTTCATTCCTACTGGACGTCCAGTAGGCTACTACTTTGGCTTTTAAGTTAGCGATTTAAAAGCCCCCGCTTTAATCACACATCGATTAACCCGTAGGAAAATATTCTCACAGTCACTAATATATTTATATATAAATACAATATACAATGGGCCTACCTGATTTCGAACACAAGAGGGCAGTATTGCCCTATGTATGACTTATTTTTTTACTAAATAGCGCATTCTGGCTGTTTTTTAACTTATACATAATTCTTAAATTGAAAAAAAGAACAAAATGGGTTTAGTTCTGATATTTGTATACTTTTATATAGAAATAAATGGTGTATAATAAAATTTTTAGAAGATATGAGGCTTTTAGTGATTCCTTTCTGGACATTACTTTAATCCCTCGCCACAGCAAAACCGTTTGAGATATTTAATATCCGTTCATAATTTAGCATCTTTAATGTATTTTCATCATGTTGAAAAAGTTTGGTGTGAATAAAATCAACCACCGCTAAAAACTCGGAGTCTAAAATATATCAATATATCACATTCAAACCAAAATATCTGACTTCCTGTTGGTCGGAGCTAATGACTGTAAATTAGAAAGTTGTCCGGCTCGAAGAGAAGAATATACGTACCGAGTTTGGTTACTGTAGATAAAACTAATACCCCATTTTTGACTAAAGGTGGCGCTACTGAGCCCCTCCACCACGTCCGTTTCTGAAACTTCGCACAAGTGTACTAAGCAATAAAAGTGATATGCATGTTGAGTTTCATGCAATTTGAAGCATGTTAAGAGCCTCAAATGCATCCAAAAAGAATATAAAAGTTTAAAGCGTTGCCATGGCGACAGTATTAAAGATATCAATAATCCTTTCACAGGTCTACATCTGTCGTGTGTTTACATTATACAGATGAAGTTTGAAGCAAATCGGGTAAAAATAAGAGGGTGATTTCAAAGCATTTTGAAAGTGACACACTTCCTGCTGCCAGTTGGTGGCGCTATAACTTTGACTCACAATAGTCACATCCATGTGATTGGCCTCTTACAGCGAACACACTGCTGAAGTTTCATCAAGATCAGTTAATGTATGAGGATGTTATAACACACTTCCTGTTTCCAATATTCGCCATAAATTCGTTTCCTCGCCACGACCAAACCGTTCGAGATATCAAAAATCCCCTCGCAATTTAGCATCCTCCATGTCTTGACTTCATGCACACCGAGTTTCGTGGTCATCCGATGAATTCTCTAGGACAAGTGTTTCAAATGCCAGAACATGCGTTTCCATACAGCCCATAATAACCGACTTCCTGTTGGACTGGCGTAAAACTTAGAGCACGAAAGTTGTTCGGCCCGATGAGATCTATACGTGTACCGAGTTTCATATTATTACATGCAAGCGTGTTTGAGATATGGACATGTTTTTGAATCCCATTCCAGGGGGCGCTGTCGAGCCCCCCTGCCACGCCCGGGTCCCAGCTTCAGTCGGGCCCTAATGGCCGCGGGTTCTGACATTTGTGCAAAGTTTCAAGAGTTTTTGAGCACGTTAAGGCCCCCAAAAGTGACCAAAAGGTAGTAATATAATAATAATAAAGAAGAAGAATAAATAAATATAGCTGCAAGCAGCGATTACGGGCCCAAGCCGGTGGCACCGCCACCCTGGTGCCTTTAGTTACACTAAAGGCACCGAGGTGGCGGTGCCACCGGCTTGGGCCCTCCATCGCTGCTTGCAGCTATATTTATTTATATATATATATATATATATATAAAAATCCGCCACCCCGTTGCCTTTCGGGTTCCTGTGCACGACGGGCAATAACGTAACCCCGCTTTGACTGTCGAGAAGAAGTCTGCTTTAGAGCTTGTATCAGTGTGAGTCTTTCTGCTTCCCTCCAAACACACACAGAAAAGGGGGGGGGGGGGGCTGTCTGTGTGTGTGCCCTCTCTCCCTCCCCTCCCCCCCACTCCACACACACACACACACACACACAGAGAGAGAATGGCAGGGGGAACTCTGTCAGAGAGAGACAAAACCACATTCAAACCAAAATATCTGACTTCCTGTTGGTCGGAGCTAATGACTGTAAATGAGAAAGTTGTCCGGATCGATAAGCACAATATACAGACCGAGTTTTGTGACTGTAGGTAAAAATAACCCACCCACTTTAGTCAAAAGTATCTTGAAAGTAACACACTTCCTGCTGCCAGTTGGTGGCGCTATAACTTTGACTCACAATAGTCACATCCATGTGATCGCCCTCTTACAACAAACACACTGCTGAAGTTTCATCCAGATCAATTATGTATGAAGACGTTATAACACATTGTGTTTTTCTTTTCTCGCCATAACTTCGTTTCCTCGCCACGGCCAAACCGTTCGAGATATCAAAAATCCGTCCGCAATTTAGCGTCCTCAATGTCTTGACTTCATGCTGACCGAGTTTGGTGGCGATAGGATAATTTTTCTTGGAGGAGTATATCAAATTCCAGGGGCATGCATTTTCATACAGCCCATAATAGCCGACTTCCTGTTGGACTGGTGTAAAACTTAGAGCACGAAAGTTGTTCGGCCCGATTAAATCTATATGTGTACCGAGTTTCATATTATTACATGCAAACGTGTTTGATATATGGACCAAGTTTTTCGGACCACGTTCAAGGGGGCGCTGTTGAGCTCCCCTGCCACGCCCGGGTACCAGCTTCAGCCCAGCCCTGATGGCCGCAGGTTCTGACCTGTGTGCAAAGTTTCAAGAGTTTTCGAGCACGTTAAGGGCCCCAAAAGTGCCCGAGAAGTCCCACACAGCAGAGAAAGGGTTAAAATAAAGCCCCCCTCCTCTCTCACACACACAGACACTGAGAGAGACTGGCAAAATTCCCATCAAATCACATTCAAACCAAAATATCTGACTTCCTGTTGGTCGGAGCTAATGACTGTAAATTAGAAAGTTGTCCGGCTCGGGGAGATAAATATAAATACCGATTTTTGTTACTGTAGGTAAAACTAATACCCCATTTTTGACTAAAGGTGGCGCTACTGAGCCCCTCCACCGCGCCCGTTTCTGAAACTTCACACATGCCTAGTACCTAATAAATCTGATATGCATGTTGAGTTTCATGCAATTTGAAGCATGTTAAGAGCCTCAAATGCACCCAAAAAGAATATAAAAGTTTAAAGCGTTGCCATGGCAACAGTATTTAAGATATCAATAATTCTTTCACAGGTCTACATCTGCCGTGTGTTTACATTATACACATAAAGTTTGAAGCAAATCGGGTAAAAATAAGAGGGTGAATTCAAAGCATTTTGAAAGTGACACACTTCCTGCTGCCAGTTGGTGGCGCTATAACTTTGACTCACAATAGTCACATCCATATGATCGGCCTCTTACAGCGAACACACTGCTGAAGTTTCATCAAGATCAGTTAATGTATGAGGATGTTATAACACACTTCCTGTTTCCAATATTCGCCATAAATTCGTTTCCTCGCCACGGCCAAACCGTTCGAGATATCAAAAATCCCCTGGCAATTTTTCATCCTCCATGTCTTGACTTCATGCACACCGAGTTTCGTGGTGATTGGTTAAATCGTCTAGGAGGAGTATTTTAAATTCCATTGCATGTGTTTTTTAAACTACGCCAAATAGCCGACTTCCTGTTGGGCTGGGGTAAAAAGTCAGAGCACGAAGGATATATGAACCGATGAGATCTATAAGTGTACCGAGTTTCATATTATTCCACGCAAGCGTGTTTGATTTATGGACCAAGTTTTCGGACCGCGTTCCAGGGGGCGCTGTCGAGCCCTCCTGCCACGCCCGGGTACCAGCTTCAGTCCAGCTCTAATGGCCGCGGGTTCTGACATTTGTGCAAAGTTTCAAGAGTTTTTGAGCACGTTAAGGCCCCCAAAAGTGCCCAAAAGGTAGTAATATAATAATAATAATAATAATAATAATAAATAATAAAGAAGAATAATCCGAAGGAAAACAATAGGGCCTTCGCCTTTTCAAGGCTTGGGCCCTAATAATCCCATGGAAAACAATAGGGCCTTCGCCTTTTCAAGGCTTGGGCCCTAATAAATATAGCTGCAAGCAGCGATTACGGGCCCAAGCCGGTGGCACCGCCACCCTGGTGCCTTTAGTTACACTAAAGGCACCGGGCTGGCGCTACCACCGGCTTGGGCCCTCCATCGCTGCTTGCAGCTATATTTATATATATATATATATATATATATATATATATATATATATATATATATATAAAAAGCCGCCACCCCGTTGCCTTTGGGGTTCCTGTGCACGACGGGCAAAAATGTAACCCCGCTTTGACTGTCGAGAAGAAGTCTGCTTTAGAGCTTGCATCAGTGTGAGTCTTTCTGCTCCCCTCCAAACACACACAGAAAAGGGGGGGCTGTCTGTGTGTGTGCCCTCCCTCCCTCCCTCCCCCCCACACACATACACACACACACACAGAGAGAATGGCAGGGGGAACTCTGTCAGAGAGAGACAAAACCACATTCAAACCAAAATATCTGACTTCCTGTTGGTCGGAGCTAATGACTGTAAATGAGAAAGTTGTCCGGATCGATAAGCACAATATACAGACCGAGTTTTGTGACTGTAGGTAAAAATAACCCACCCACTTTAGTCAAAAGTATCTTGAAAGTAACACACTTCCTGCTGCCAGTTGGTGGCGCTATAACTTTGACTCACAATAGTCACATCCATGTGATCGCCATCTTACAACAAACACACTGCTGAAGTTTCATCAAGATCAATAAATGTATGAAGACGTTATAACACATTGTGTTTTTCTTTTCTCGCCATAACTTCGTTTCCTCGCCACGGCCAAACCGTTCGAGATATCAAAAATCTGTCCGCAATTTAGCGTCCTCAATGTCTTGACTTCATGCTGACCGAGTTTGGTGGCGATAGGATAATTTTTCTTGGAGGAGTATATCAAATTCCAGGGGCATGCATTTTCATACAGCCCATAATAGCCGACTTCCTGTTGGACTGGCGTAAAACTTAGAGCACGAAAGTTGTTCGGCCCGATTAAATCTATATGTGTACCGAGTTTCATATTATTACATGCAAACGTGTTTGATATATGGACCAAGTTTTTCGGACCACGTTTAAGGGGGCGCTGTTGAGCTCCCCTGCCACGCCCGGGTACCAGCTTCAGCCCAGCCCTGATGGCCGCAGGTTCTGACCTGTGTTCAAAGTTTCAAGAGTTTTCGAGCACGTTAAGGGCCCCAAAAGTGCCCGAGAAGTCCCACACAGCAGAGAAAGGGTTAAAATAAAGCCCCCCTCCTCTCTCACACACACAGACACTGAGAGAGACTGGCAAAATTCCCATCAAATCACATTCAAACAAAAATATCTGACTTCCTGTTGGTCGGAGCTAATGACTGTAAATTAGAAAGTTGTCCGGCTCGGGGAGATAAATATAAATACCGATTTTTGTTACTGTAGGTAAAACTAATACCCCATTTTTGACTAAAGGTGGCGCTACTGAGCCCCTCCACCGCGCCCGTTTCTGAAACTTCACACATGCCTAGTACCTAATAAATGTGATATGCATGTTGAGTTTCATGCAATTTGAAGCATGTTAAGAGCCTCAAATGCACCCAAAAAGAATATAAAAGTTTAAAGCGTTGCCATGGCAACAGTATTTAAGATATCAATAATTCTTTCACAGGTCTACATCTGCCGTGTGTTTACATTATACACATAAAGTTTGAAGCAAATCGGGTAAAAATAAGAGGGTGAATTCAAAGCATTTTGAAAGTGACACACTTCCTGCTGCCAGTTGGTGGCGCTATAACTTTGACTCACAATAGTCACATCCATATGATCGGCCTCTTACAACGAACACACTGCTGAAGTTTCATCAAGATCAATTAATGTATGAGGATGTTATAACACACTTCCTGTTTCCAATATTCGCCATAAATTTGTTTCCTCGCCACGGCCAAACCGTTCGAGATATCAAAAATCCCCTGGCAATTTATCATCCTCCATGTCTTGGCTTCATGCACACCGAGTTTCGTGGTGATTGTTTGAATCGTCTAGGAGGAGTATTTTAAATTCCATTGCATGTGTTTTTTAAACTACGCCAAATAGCCGACTTCCTGTTGGGCTGGCGTAAAAAGTCAGAGCATGAAGGATATATGAACCGATGAGATCTATAAGTGTACCGAGTTTCATATTATTCCACGCAAGCGTGTTTGATTTATGGACCAAGTTTTCGGACCGCGTTCCAGGGGGCGCTGTCGAGCCACCCTGCCACGCCCGGGTCCCAGCTTCAGTCCGGCTCTAATGGCCGCCGGTTCTGACCTGTGTGCAAAGTTTCAAGAGTTTTTGAGCACGTTAAGGCCCCCAAAAGTGCCCAAAAGGTAGTAATATAATAATAATAATAATAATAAATAATAATAAATAATAAAGAAGAATAATCCGAAGGAAAACAATAGGGCCTTCGCCTTTTCAAGGCTTGGGCCCTAAATATAGCTGCAAGCAGCGATTACGGGCCCAAGCCGGTGGCACCGCCACCCCGGTGCCTTTAGTTGCACTAAAGGCACCAGGGTGGCGGTGCCACCGGCTTGGGCCCTCCATCGCTGCTTGCAGCTATATTTATTTATATATATATATATATATATATATATATATATATATATATATATATATATATAAACCGCCACCCCGGTGCCTTTAGGGTTCTTGTGCGCAACGGGCAATAACGTATCTCCGCTTTAGAGCTTGCATCAGTGTGGGTTCTGCAAAAGTGCGCATCGAGGGCGTGCCGTGAGCACCGTTCTGAAACCTAAAATGAAAAATTAGACACCCTACAGTTTCATGGACTTAACGGACACATGAAATCAGCAGCCATTGTAAGTACACAAGACCAAAAATTCATATGAAGTGTGGTATATATATATATTAATTTTTTTAAGGGACAAGACAGATCATTTGACTTGCCTGACCTGATTAGAACAGTGAAAAAATTTAAATAAAAAATGGGTTGTGCAAAAAGGCGCATTTTTTGCTAGATTTTTTAAAAAGTTTAAATATATCAAAACAGAAAGATTTTTTTACATTTAAAAGCGTGCAATGAAAAACAGGAATAGGGGAGGGGAATGACCGACAGAGAGAGACAGAGAACTTTTGAAACTAAAAAAATAACATCCTAACTTTGACAGAAAGTAGTCTTTGATAATGTTTAAATATACATAAAAATGCAGCATTGAATTAATTGAAATTAGTGTACTTTAAAACACTTGTTTAAAAGAAAAAACACATTTATACATAGTATAAAACACTAGATGGCACAATATACCTATTTTTAATAGTCTTTCTGCCCCCCTCCCCACACAGACAAACACAGGAGGGGCTGTCTGTGTGTGTGGCTGCGATGTCAAGATTGCAGTGTGTGTGTGTGTGTGTGTGTGTGTGTGTGTGTGTGTGTGTGTGTGTGTGTGTGTGTGTGTGTGTGTGTGTATGAGGATCGATCGAAAAATGGAGACATAAAAACATACTCCGTCATTTTGTTCATACAGGACATCATTCAAACTGCTAAGTGTTTCCTTATATTTGTGTACACCAAAATCACACACACACACACACACACACACACACACACACACACACACACACACACACACACACACACACACACACACACACACACACACACACACACACACACACACACACAACAATGTTGACTGTTTTTGTTCTGTTTCAGCAGCGAAAATAGTTAAACAAAGATCACAGCAGAACCATCGCGCATCTCAATGTTTTTTCATTAGTGAATGATTCCGCATTTTGAAAGAATCGCTTGACTCAAAGATTCAATGATCAATCCATAAAGATCTGTGTCATTCATGAATGATTCAGTCGTTCGAACGACTCGTTTGAACGAATGAATCAATGACTCGCTCATTAAGACGGTCGCCTGGCGACACCTATAGGAGGTTTAGTGTTATGTTTAAAAGTAGCCTTTCATTCTTTGCAACGATCGTTAATTAACTTATATTTCAAACAATCTTAAAACATTATTTAATGCATTGTTATTTTTCAGTGTAAAATATTTAATTTGATCAGCCACAGGGTAGGCTAACAGTCCTATAGTGTCTTATTATTCTAAATAATTTAATTTATTGATCAAATTTAGAAATTAAAAATGAACTATGAAGCATACATTTAATAAGAGTAGGGTGTGACTAGGTATAGATATTACAATATACAGATATTCAAATATAGTGGGCACTAGCCTATTAAAACCTGAACGTGTCCGCTTAATAAATCGTGAGCTGAATGAGTCGCAGCAAACATCAGCACAAGGAGTCCAATTTCATTAATCATGGGTGAAAAGCTGACTGAAAAGATTAAGAATAATAGGCTATTGAACACGCAATTCAAGCAATCCCACCCCCGAAATGGCGCTATGTTTAAAATTAAACTAAATGCTCACGGCTGCACGGGCAATAACGCGTTCACGGCGAGGAACGAGCAGAACAGAGTGAATGTGTTTTAGTTCATTCATACTGGACGTCCAGTACTTACTTTGGCTTTTAAGTTAGCGATTTAAAAGCCCCCGCTTTAATTGCACATCGATTAACCGGTAGGAAAATATTCTAACAGTCACTAATATATTTATATATAAATACAATATACAATGGGCCTACCCGATTTTGACCACAAGAGGGCAGTATTGCCCTATGTATGACTTATTTTTTGACTAAAAAGTGCATTCTGGCTGTTTTTTTAACTTATACATAATTCTTAAATTGAAATAAAAGAACAAAATGGGTTTAGTTCTGATATTTGTATACTTTTATATAGAAATAAATGGTGTATAATAATTTTTTTAGAAAATATGAGGCTTTTAGTGTTTCCTTTTTTGGACATTACTTTAATCCCTCACCATAGCAAAACCGTTTGAGATATTTAATATCCGTTCACAATTTAGCATCTTTAATGTATTTTCATCATGTTGAAAAAGTTTGGTGTGAATAAAATAAACCACCGCTAAAAACTCGGAGTCTAAAATATACCAGAACTCACATTCAAACCAAAATATCTGACTTCCTGTTGGTCGGAGCTAATGAGTGTAAATTAGAAAGTTTTCCGGATCGAAGAGAAGAATATACGTACCGAGTTTGGTTACTGTAGGTAAAACTAATACCCCATTTTTGACTAAAGGTGGCGCTACTGAGCCCCTCCACCGCGCCCGTTTCTGAAACTTCACACATGCCTAGTACCTAATAAATCTGATATGCATGTTGAGTTTCATGCAATTTGAAGCATGTTAAGAGCCTCAAATGCACCCAAAAAGAATATTAAAGTTTGATGCGTTGCCATGGCAACAGTATTTAAGATATCAATAATCCTTTCACAGGTCTACATCTGCCGTGTGTTTACATTATACAGATGAAGTTTGAAGCAAATCGGGTAAAAATAAGAGGGTGATTTCAAAGCATTTTGAAAGTGACACACTTCCTGCTGCCAGTTGGTGGCGCTATAACTTTGACTCACAATAGTCACATCCATGTGATCGGCCTCTTATAACAAACACACTGCTGAAGTTTCATCAAGATCAGTTAATGTATGAGGATGTTATAACACACTTCCTGTTTCCAATATTCGCCATAAATTCGTTTCCTCGCCACGGCCAAACCGTTTGAGATATCAAAAATCCCCTCGCAATTTATCATCCTCCATGTCTTGACTTCATGCACACCGAGTTTCGTGGTCATCCGATGAATTCTCTAGGACAAGTGTTTCAAATGCCAGAACATGCGTTTCCATACAGCCCATAATAACCGACTTCCTGTTAGACTGGCGTAAAACTTAGAGCACGAAAGTTGTTCGGCCCGATGAGATCTATATGTGTACCGAGTTTCATATTATTACATGCAAGCGTGTTTGAGATATGGACATGTTTTTGAATCCCATTCCAGGGGGCGCTGGCGAGCCCCCCTGCCACGCCCGGGTCCCAGCTTCAGTCGGGCCCTGATGGCCGCAGGTTCTGACATTTGTGCAAAGTTTCAAGAGTTTTTGAGCACGTTAAGGCCCCCATAAGTGCCCAAAAGGTAGTAATATAATAATAATAAAGAAGAAGAAGAAGAATAAATAAATATATATATATATATAAATAAATATAGCTGCAAGCAGCGATGGAGGGCCCAAGCCGGTGGCACCGCCACCCTGGTGCCTTTAGTTACACTAAAGGCACCGGGCTGGCGCTGCCACCGGCTTGGGCCCTCCATCGCTGCTTGCAGCTATATTTATTTATATATATATATATATATATATAAAAAGCCGCCACCCCGTTGCCTTTCGGGTTCCTGTGCACGACGGGCAATAACGTAACCCCGCTTTGACTGTCGAGAAGAAGTCTGCTTTAGAGCTTGTATCAGTGTGAGTCTTTCTGCTCCCCTCCAAACACACACAGAAAAGGGGGGGGACTCACATTAGTTACATCCATGTGATCGCTCTCTTACAACAAACACGCTACTGAAGTTTCATCAAGATCAATAAATGTATGAAGACGTTATAACAGATCGTGTTTCTCTTTACTCGCCATAATTTCGTTTCCTCGCCACGGCCAAACTGTTCGAGATATCAAAAATCCGTCAGCAATTTAGTATCCTCAATGTCTTGTCGTCAGGCTGACCGAGTTTGGTTGCGATTGGATGAATTTTCTAGAAAGAGTGTTTCAAATTCCAGGGGCATGCGTTTTCATACCACCCACAATAGCCGACTTCCTGTTGGGCCGGCGTAAAACTTAGAGCACGAAAGTTGTTCGGCCCGATGAGATCTAAATGTGTACCGAGTTTCATATTATTACATGCAAGCGTGTTTGATATACGGACAAGTGTTTGAATCCCATTCCAGGGGGCGCTGTCGAGCCCCCCTGCCACACCCGGGTACCAGCTTCAGTCGGGCCCTAATGGCCGCGGGTTCTGACCTGTGTGCAAAATTTCAAGAGTTTTCGAGCACGTTAAGGGCCCCAAAAGTGCCCGAGATTTTGCACACAGCAGAGAAAGGGTTAAACTAAACTAGCCCCCCTCCTCACACACACACACATACACAGATCCCCCCCTCCCCTCCCCACCCCACACAGACATACACACACACACACACAGAATGGCAGCGAGACAGAGAGAGACACAATTCACATTCAAACCACAATATCTGACTTTCTGTTGGTCGGAGCTAATGACTGTAAATTAGAAAGTTGTTCGGCTTGATAAGATCAATATACACGCTGAGTTTTGTAACTGTAGGTAAAACTATAACTAAGTTATAACACACTTTATGCATCCTTTTTTAATCATAAATTCGTTTCCTCGCCACGGCCAAACCGTTCGAGATATCAAAAATCCGTCCGCAATTTAGCATCCTCCATGTCTTGACTTCATGCACACCGAGTTTCGTGGTCATCGGATGAATTCTCTGGGAGAAGTGTTTCAAATGCCAGAACATGCGTTTCCATACAGCCCATAATAGCCGACTTCCTGTTGGACTGGCGTAAAACTTAGAGCACGAAAGTTGTTCGGCCCGATGAGATCTATATGTGTACCGAGTTTCATATTATTACATGCAAGCGTGTTTGATATATGGACATGTTTTTGAATCCCATTCCAGGGGGCGCTGCCGAGCCCCCCTGCCACGCCCGGGTACCAGCTTCAGTCGGGCCCTGATGGCCGCGGGTTCTGACATTTGTGCAAAGTTTCAAGAGTTTTTGAGCACGTTAAGGGCCCCAAAAGTGCCCGAGAAGTCCCACACAGCAGAGAAAGGGTTAAAATAAAGCCCCCATTCTCTCTCACACACACAGACACTGAGAGAGACTGGCAAAATTCCCATCAAATCACATTCAAACCAAAATATCTGACTTCCTGTTGGTCGGAGCTAATGACTGTCAATTAGAAAGTTGTCCGGATCGGGGAGATAAATATAGATACCGATTTTTGTTACTGTAGGTAAAACTAATACCCCATTTTTGACTAAAGGTGGCGCTACTGAGCCCCTTACCACGCCCGTTTCTGAAACTGTGCACAAGTGTACTAGGCAATAAATGTAAAGTGTCTGTCGAGTTTCATGCAATTTGAAGTATGCTAAGAGTCTCAAAAACTTTAAAAAAGAATATTAAAGTTTGATGCGTTGCCATGGCGATAGTATTAAAGATATCAATAATCCTTTCATAGGTCTACATCTGCCGTGTGTTTACATTATACAGATGAAGTTTGAAGCAAATCGGTAAAAATAAGAGGGTGATTTCAAAGCATTTTGAAAGTGACACACTTCCTGCTGCCAGTTGGTGGCGCTATAACTTTGACTCACAATAGTCACATCCATGTGATCGGCCTCTTACAGCGAACACACTGCTGAGGTTTCATCAAGATCAATTAATGTATGAGGATGTTATAACACACTTCCTGTTTCCAATATTCGCCATAAATTTGTTTCCTCGCCACGGCCAAACCGTTCGAGATATCAAAAATCCCCTCGCAATTTATCATCCTCAATGTCTTGACTTCATGCACACCGAGTTTCGTGGTCATCGGATGAATTCTCTGGGAGAAGTGTTTCAAATGCCAGAACATGCGTTTCCATACAGCCCATAATAGCCGACTTCCTGTTGGACTGGCGTAAAACTTAGAGCACGAAAGTTGTTCGGCCCGATGAGATCTATATGTGTACCGAGTTTCATATTATTACATGCAAGCGTGTTTGATATATGGACATGTTTTTGAATCCCATTCCAGGGGGCGCTGCCGAGCCCCCCTGCCACGCCCGGGTCCCAGCTTCAGTGCGGCCCTAATGGCCGCGGGTTCTGACATTTGTGCAAAGTTTCAAGAGTTTTTGAGCACGTTAAGGCCCCCAAAAGTGCCCAAAAGGTAGTAAAATAATAATAATAATAATAATAAAGAAGAAGAAGAAGAATAAATATAGCTGCAAGCAGCGATTACGGGCCCAAGCCGGTGGCACCGCCACCCCGGTGCCTTTAGTTGCACTAAAGGCACCAGGGTGACGGTGCCACTGGCTTGGGCCCTCCATCGCTGCTTGCAGCTATATTTATTTATATATATATATATATATATATATATATATATATATATATATATATATATATATATATATAAATAAATATATATATATATATAAAACCGCCACCCCGGTGCCTTTAGGGTTCCTGTGCACAACGGGCAATAACGTAACTCCGCTTTGATTGTCCAGAAGAAGTCTGCTTTAGAGCTTGCATCAGTGTGGGTTCTGCAAAAGTGCACATCGAGGGCACATATCAACCACAAAGTATGCGTGAGCACCCTTCTGAAACCTAAAATGAAAAATTAGACACCCTACAGTCTCATGGACTTAACGGACACATGAAATCAGCAGCCATTGTAAGTACACAACACCAAAAATTCATATGAAGTGTGGTATATATATATATATTACCTTTTTTAAGGGACAAGACAAAGAATTTGACTTGCCTGACCTGATTAGAACAGTGAAAAAAATAAAAAATAAAAATAATCACTAAAACGAGAATTGTTCTGATTTTATTATGATACTCAAAATATTCCACAACAAATCCTTTAAATGTATTGATATTCAGAACAGAACAAGAATAAAAAAAAAATAACAATAAAATATAATTTATTTATTTCGATTTTGTATTTTTATTTAATGACTATTATTTATTTAGAGCAGGTACAGCTAGGGTGCGATGCTTTTGCTATTTCAGAGGAAAAAAACACATTTTATTTAAAAAATGCTTTTCAATTAAATCAAATGTTCAAGCTTTGTTTTCGTTTTATTATTTTGTTTGTTTTAAACTTTGTTCAATTTATATTGTTAATCATTTGACACTAACCAAATGCATAAAGTATCATTTTAACTTTTAAAAAACTATTAACATTTGTTCATAGTACATTGTCTGTCTTTTGTTAATAGGACAAAACATTGTTATTAGGGCCCAAGCCTTGAAAAGGCGAAGGCCCTATTGTTTTCCTCCGGATTATTATTTATTATTCTTCTTCTTCTTCTTTATTATTATTATTATTTTACTACCTTTTGGGCACTTTTGGGGGCCTTAACGTGCTCAAAAACTCTTGAAACTTTGCACAAATGTCAGAACTCGCGGCCATCAGAGCCCGACTGAAGCTGGTACCCGGGCGTGGCAGGGGGGCTCGCCAGCGCCCCCTGGAATGGGATTCAAAAACATGTCCATATATCAAACACGCTTGCATGTAATAATATGAAACTCGGTACACATATAGATCTCATCGGGCCGAACAACTTTCGTGCTCTAAGTTTTACGCCAGTCCAACAGGAAGTCGGCTATTATGGGCTGTATGGAAACGCATGTTCTGGCATTTGAAACACTTGTCCTAGAGAATTCATCGGATGACCACGAAACTCGGTGTGCATGAAGTCAAGACATGGAGGATGCAAAATTGCGAGGGGATTTTTGATATCTCGAACGGTTTGTCCGTGGCGAGGAAACGAATTTATGGCGAATATTGGAAACAGGAAGTGTGTTATAACATCCTCATACATTAACTGATCTTGATGAAACTTCAGCAGTGTGTTCGCTGTAAGAGGCCGATCACATGGATGTGACTATTGTGAGTCAAAGTTATAGCGCCACCAACTGGCAGCAGGAAGTGTGTCACTTTCAAAATGCTTTGAAATCACCCTCTTATTTTTACCCGATTTGCTTCAAACTTCATCTGTATAATGTAAACACACGGCAGATGTAGACCTGTGAAAGGATTATTGATATCTTAAATACTGTTGCCATGGCAACGCATCAAACTTTAATATTCTTTTTGGGTGCATTTGAGGCTCTTAACATGCTTCAAATTGCATGAAACTCAACATGCATATCAGATTTATTAGGTACTAGGCATGTGTGAAGTTTCAGAAATGGGCGCGGTGGAGGGGCTCAGTAGCGCCACCTTTAGTCAAAAATGGGGTATTCGTTTTACCTACAGTAACAAAAATCGGTATTTATATTTATCTCCCCGAGCCGGACAACTTTCTAATTTACAGTCATTAGCTCCGACCAACAGGAAGTCAGATATTTTGGTTTGAATGTGATTTGATGGGAATTTTGCCAGTCTCTCTCAGTGTCTGTGTGTGTGAGAGAGGAGGGGGGCTTTATTTTAACCCTTTCTCTGCTGTGTGGGACTTCTCGGGCACTTTTGGGGCCCTTAACGTGCTCGAAAACTCTTGAAACTTTGCACACAGGTCAGAACCTGCGGCCATCAGGGCTGGGCTGAAGCTGGTACCCGGGCGTGGCAGGGGAGCTCAACAGCGCCCCCTTGAACGTGGTCCGAAAAACTTGGTCCATATATCAAACACGTTTGCATGTAATAATATGAAACTCGGTACACATATAGATTTAATCGGGCCGAACAACTTTCGTGCTCTAAGTTTTACGCCAGTCCAACAGGAAGTCGGCTATTATGGGCTGTATGAAAATGCAAGCCCCTGGAATTTGATATACTCCTCCAAGAAAAATTATCCTATCGCCACCAAACTCGGTCAGCATGAAGTCAAGACATTGAGGACGCTAAATTGCGGACGGATTTTTGATATCTCGAACGGTTTGGCCGTGGCGAGGAAACGAAGTTATGGCGAGAAAAGAAAAACACAATGTGTTATAACGTCTTCATACATTTATTGATCTTGATGAAACTTCAGCAGTGTGTTTGTTGTAAGAGGGCGATCACATGGATGTGACTATTGTGAGTCAAAGTTATAGCGCCACCAACTGGCAGCAGGAAGTGTGTTACTTTCAAGATACTTTTGACTAAAGTGGGTGGGTTATTTTTACCTACAGTCACAAAACTCGGTCTGTATATTGTGCTTATCGATCCGGACAACTTTCTCATTTACAGTCATTAGTTCCGACCAACAGGAAGTCAGATATTTTGGTTTGAATGTGGTTTTGTCTCTCTCTGACAGAGTTCCCCCTGCCATTCTCTGTGTGTGTGTGTGTGTGTGTGTGTGTGTGTGTGTGTGTGTGTGTGTGTGTGGGAGGGAGGGAGGGCACACACACAGACAGCCCCCCCCCCTTTTCTGTGTGTGTTTGGAGGGGAGCAGAAAGACTCACACTAGAGTGCGGATCGGGCCAAATTTTTCAGTCCGAGCCTGGTCCGCGTCCGACAGAGCAGTAACCGAACCCGACCCGAGCCCGACAGGCATAAAGATATTTATGTTCGAGCCCGACCCGAGCCCGACAGTTAAAATCCCATTTTTTTCTCATACTAATGACAATTGTACGTTTTTTTGTGTGGAAAGCCCGCTTTTATTAAGCAACTGTAGGAAGGCAATCGGAAATGTCAACAGGACAAGCGCATCAGCGCGCGGAGCAACAAGCGCTCTTAACACCTGGCGCGCGCACATTATGCACGCGTTTCGTTGTCACGGCTACATAAACAAATGTCCGCACACAGGAAGACGGATGTTATGGTAATATTTTACATGTATTTTAATCACAAAAACGAACGTTTGCATCAAGTGAAAGCATCAGGCACATCGGCTACCTACATAATAAGCTGTTTTAAATTTAAAATGTTCAATGCCTTATCGCGCTGATGTGACCGAGCCCGACCCGAACCCCAACATCATTTCTAAATATCTGTCCGAACCCGGCCCGGCCCGTCGGGTACCGGCGGGTCCCGTCGGGCTCGGGTCGGGTATCCATCCTCTAACTCACACTGATGCAAGCTCTAAAGCAGACTTCTTCTCGACAGTCAAAGCGGGGTTACGTTATTGCCCGTCGTGCACAGGAACCCGAAAGGCAACGGGGTGGCGGCTTTTTATATATATATATATATATATATATATATATATATATATATATATATATATATATAAATAAATATAGCTGCAAGCAGCGATGGAGGGCCCAAGCCGGTGGCAGCGCCAGCCCGGTGCCTTTAGTGTAACTAAAGGCACCAGGGTGGCGGTGCCACCGGCTTGGGCCCGTAATCGCTGCTTGCAGCTATATTTATTTATATATATATATATTTATATTTTATAATATTTTATATATATATATATATATTAAATAAACATTTGTAATGAAATCGTTCAAAAAAAAAAATATCAGCATTGTTTTAAACTTTGAAACACAGAAGTAGCGCAATGTCTGGCCACGCCCACTTCTGGCATCAGACTTTTAGGCTGGCGCTGTCGTGATCACACTGCTATGACGTATGGTTCTGGGGTTCTGCAGTAGTACTATTGGGGCTCCCGCGCCACCTCCTTTTCACAACCTGAGGGAACCGTCTCCGGAATATTAACCTCACTCCCAGAAGTCCAATTCCCATCATTCATGCCTCTTACCTGGTACTGATTGCACGCACACACACACACACACACGCGCGCGCGCGCACACACGTACACTGTTTAAAAACAAGAAATATTTATCCAACTTCGTTTAAAACAGTCTGTCGGTGCCATCTTTTGGACATTCATCATATTGCATTGGTTTTAGTTTCTAGTCCTCAAACAGAGCAGTAGCCTAATCCGTTTATTTTTAAGTTATTGATTAAAAAAGAAACATCAAATGCATTTTTAGTCATAGTATTATTTTATACAGAAATACATTATTTGTAATTCAGATGAGAATAATTTTAAGGAAAACAAATATATTGATCTGAAATATAGCACGTGTTTTTGCAAAATAAATTCAAGCAATAGCCTATACCCGCCCCCGAAATGGCGCTAATTTTAAAATTAAACTAAAAAAAGCTCACGGCTGCACAGGCATTCATAACGGTGCGCGTCCAACGCGAGGAGTGAGCAGAACAGAGCGAACGTTTTTTTAGTTAATTTCTACTTTCATAGGAATTCATTCGAGCGCACTGCGAGCGCCACCATAATCATACTTACTTTCACTTTTATATTAGCGATTTAAAAGCCCTCGCTGGTGTCACACGTTGGTTAACCGGTGGGAAAAATATACAGATATTCAAATATACAGATATATTAAATATATCATCGCGCTCCACCGTCGATTTGATGTGTGTGTGTGTGTGTGTGTTAAAATAATTTAGTTCAGTTAGAGAACGGGCACTAACCTACAATTAAAACCTGAACGTGTCCGCTTAATAAATCGTGAGCTGAATGAGAGTCGCAGCAAAGATCAGCACAAGGAGTCCAATTTCATTAATCATGGGTGGAGAGCTGACTGAAAAGATGATGACGGAATATTGAACACGCAATTCAAGCAATCCCACCCCCGAAATGGCGCTATGTTTAAAATGAAACTAAATGCTCACGGCTACACGGGTAATAACGCGTTCACGGCGAGGAACGAGCAGAACCATTTTTTTACAGTCTATGAGCAGAACAGAGTGAATGTGTTTTAGTTCATTCCTACTGGACGTCCAGTAGGCTACTACTTTGGCTTTTAAGTTAGCGATTTAAAAGCCCCCGCTTTAATCACACATCGATTAACCCGTAGGAAAATATTCTCACAGTCACTAATATATTTATATATAAATACAATATACAATGGGCCTACCTGATTTCAAACACAAGAGGGCAGTATTGCCCTATGTATGACTTATTTTTTTACTAAATAGCGCATTCTGGCTGTTTTTTAACTTATACATAATTCTTAAATTGAAAAAAAGAACAAAATGGGTTTAGTTCTGATATTTGTATACTTTTATATAGAAATAAATGGTGTATAATAAAAATTTTAGAAGATATGAGGCTTTTAGTGTTTCCTTTCTGGACATTACTTTAATCCCTCGCCACAGCAAAACCGTTTGAGATATTTAATATCCGTTCATAATTTAGCATCTTTAATGTATTTTCATCATGTTGAAAAAGTTTGGTGTGAATAAAATCAACCACCGCTAAAAACTCGGAGTCTAAAATATATCAATATATCACATTCAAACCAAAATATCTGACTTCCTGTTGGTCGGAGCTAATGACTGTAAATTAGAAAGTTGTCCGGCTCGAAGAGAAGAATATACGTACCGAGTTTGGTTACTGTAGATAAAACTAATACCCCATTTTTGACTAAAGGTGGCGCTACTGAGCCCCTCCACCACGCCCGTTTCTGAAACTTCGCACAAGTGTACTAGGCAATAAATGTGATATGCATGTTGAGTTTCATGCAATTTGAAGCATGTTAAGAGCCTCAAATGCATCCAAAAAGAATATAAAAGTTTAAAGCGTTGCCATGGCGACAGTATTAAAGATATCAATAATCCTTTCACAGGTCTACATCTGTCGTGTGTTTACATTATACAGATGAAGTTTGAAGCAAATCGGGTAAAAATAAGAGGGTGATTTCAAAGCATTTTGAAAGTGACACACTTCCTGCTGCCAGTTGGTGGCGCTATAACTTTGACTCACAATAGTCACATCCATGTGATCGGCCTCTTACAACAAACACACTGCTGAAGTTTCATCAAGATCAGTTAATGTATGAGGATGTTATAACACACTTCCTGTTTCCAATATTCGCCATAAATTAGTTTCCTCGCCACGGCCAAACCGTTCGAGATATCAAAAATCCCCTCGCAATTTATCATCCTCCATGTCTTGACTTCATGCACACCGAGTTTCGTGGTCATCCGATGAATTCTCTAGGACAAGTGTTTCAAATGCCAGAACATGCGTTTCCATACAGCCCATAATAACCGACTTCCTGTTGGACTGGCGTAAAACTTAGAGCACGAAAGTTGTTCGGCCCGATGAGATCTATACGTGTACCGAGTTTCATATTATTACATGCAAGCGTGTTTGAGATATGGACATGTTTTTGAATCCCATTCCAGGGGGCGCTGGCGAGCCCCCCTGCCACGCCCGGGTCCCAGCTTCAGTCGGGCCCTAATGGCCGCGGGTTCTGACATTTGTGCAAAGTTTCAAGAGTTTTTGAGCACGTTAAGGCCCCCAAAAGTGCCCAAAAGGTAGTAATATAATAATAATAAAGAAGAAGAATAAATAATAATCCCATGGAAAACAATAGGGCCTTCGCCTTTTCAAGGCTTGGGCCCTAATAATCCCAAGAAAAACAATAGGGCCTTCGCCTTTTCAAGGCTTGGGCCCTAATAATCCCAAGAAAAACAATAGGGCCTTCGCCTTTTCAAGGCTTGGGCCCTAATAATTAAAGCTGCAAGCAGCGATGAAAGGGCCCTCGCACCCGTGCCAACCGCCACCCGGTGGATTTAGGAAGACAGAGCACGGTGGGCATTGTGCATTTAAGTAGGTAAATATAGGAGTATGTCAAAGTCAGTTACAAAAATGTCCTTTATTATGGGGATAATAGCATGCGTTATCACTCAGATAAGTGTTGCTAGCATGTTTTAGCATGTTTCTAGCATGTTTAGAACTCAATGGCATATTAAATATGTCGCTAGCAATGCATCACAGTTTAAAACGTGTCACTTCCTGTCGACAGTAGGTGGCGCTATTACTTTAACTTAAAATTGTCATGTAGATGTGTTCAGGGCAGGACTCTTATCAAACGTGTGAAGTTTGGGGCAGATTGGACATTGCCTTCTTCAGTAACAACAACTTCCCGTTTCATTGCATTAGCATGCTTTAGCACTTAGCTAAGAATTGCTAGCATGTTTTAACATGTTTCTAACATGTATATAACTCAATGGCATATTTAATATGTTGCTAGTAATGCATCGCAGTGTTAAACATGTCACTTCCTGTTGCCAGTAGGTGGCGCTATTACTATAACTGAAAAGTGTCATGTAGATGTGTTCAGGGCAGGACTCTTATCAAACGTGTGAAGTTTGGGGCAGATTGGACATTGCCTTCTTGAGTAACAACAACTTCCTCTTTCATTGCATTAGCATGCTTTAGCACTTAGCTAAGAATTGCTAGCATGTTTTAACAGGTTTCTAACATGTTTATTACTCAATGGCATATTTAATATGTTGCTAGTACTGCATCACAGTGTTAACCATGTCACTTCCTGTTGCCAGTAGGTGGCGCTATTACTATAACTGAAAAGTGTCATGTAAATGTGTTCAGGGCAGGACTCTTATCAAACGTGTGAAATTGGGGCAAATTGAACATTCAATGCCTGAGTTACAGCAAATTCCTATTTAATTGCAGTAATAGAAAATAGCATGCTTTAGCACTTAGCTAATGTTTGTTAGCATGTTTTAGCATGTTTCTCGTATGTTATTAACATGTTTAGCACTTGCTGGCAATTTTTTATATGTTATTAGGAGTCTAAAATGGTGTTAAACATGTCACTTCCTGTTGCCAGCAGGTGGCGCTATGACTGTAACTGATTATTCTCATGTAAATGTGTTCAGGACAGAACTCTCATCAAACCTGTGAAGTTTGGGGCAGATTGGACATTGCCTACTTGAGTAACAACAACTTCCTGTTTCATTGCATTAGCATGCTTTAACACTTAGCTAAGAATTGCTAGCATGTTTTAACAGGTTTCTAACATGTTTATAACTCAATGGTTTATTTAATATGTTGCTAGTACAGCATCACAGTGTTAAACATGTCACTTCCTGTTGCCAATAGGTGGCGCTATTACTATAACTGAATATTCTCATGTAAATGTGTTCAGGACAGAACTCTTATCAAACGTGTGAAGTTTGGGGCAGATTGGGCATTCAATGCCTGAGTTACAGCAAATTCCTATTTAATTGCAGTAATAGCATGCTTTAGCACTTAGCTAATGTTTGCTAGCATGTTGTAGCATGTTTCTAGTATGTTGTTAACATGTTTAGCACTTGCTGGCAATTTTGTATATGTTATTAGGAGTCCAAAACAGTGTTAAACATGTCACTTCCTGTTGCCAGCAGGTGGGGCTATGACTGTAACTGAATTTGAGCATGGTCATGTGTTCAGGGCAGAACTCTTATCAAACGTGTGAAGTTTGGGGCAGATTGGACATTGTTTGCCTGAGTTACAGCAACTTCCTGTTTCATGGCGAAACATCAAAATTTGTCAGGCCGCCGAGGACACGCCCTTCGACGAAAACTCTAGATCTTCGCAATTTAACGTCGCAAAGGCCTTAAGATTACACTCACCAAATTTGAAGATGATCAGATTAAAACTGTAGGAGGAGTTCGTTAAAGTACGAGGCCTGAAAATGGCAAAAACTGCACAAAAATCAGAGAGGAAGTTCAAAATGGTTGACTTCCTGTTGTGTTTAAGGCTATGCTCCAAGAGACTTTTTTGTAGGTATTGGGTCATTACATGTATGTTCCGAATTTCGTACACGTACGTGAAACGTAGCGGGAGGCGCACTCCGTTGAACCTTTATAGGTGGCGCTATCGAGCCATTTTACCCCGCCCAATTCTGAAACGCATATCAGATGTCAATTTTCGCCAGTTCTGACGCGTGTGCAAATTTTCGTGAGTTTTCGTGCATGTTTAGGCCCTCAAAAATGCGTTTAAATGCGGAAAATAATAATAATAATAATTAAAGCTGCAAGCAGCGATGAAAGGGCCCTCGCACCCGTGCCACCGCCACCCGGTGGCTTTAGGAAGACAGAGCATGGTGGGCAATGTGCATTTAAGTAGGTAAAAATAGGAGGAGTATGTCAAAGTCAGTTACAAAAATGTCCTTTATTATGGGGATAATAGCATGCGTTATCACTCAGATAAGTGTTGCTAGCATGTTTTAGCATGTTTCTAGCATGTTTAGAACTCAATGGCATATTTAATATGTCGCTAGTAATGCATCACAGTGTAAAACGTGTCACTTCCTGTCGACAGTAGGTGGCGCTATTACTTTAACTTAAAGTTGTCATGTAGATGTGTTCAGGGCAGGACTCTTATCAAACGTGTGAAGTTTGGGGCAGATTGGACATTGCCTTCTTCAGTAACACCAACTTCCTGTTTCATTGCATTAGCGTGCTTTAGCACTTAGCTAAGAATTGCTAGCATGTTTTAACATGTTTCTAACATGTATATAACTCAATGGCATATTTAATATGTTGCTAGTAATGCATCGCAGTGTTAAACATGTCACTTCCTGTTGCCAGTAGGTGGCGCTATTACTATAACTGAAAAGTGTCATGTAGATGTGTTCAGGACAGGACTATTATCAAACGTGTAAAGTTTGGGAAAGATTGGACATTGCCTTCTTTAGTAACAACAACTTCCTCTTTCATTGCATTAGCATGCTTTAGCACTTAGCTAAGAATTGCTAGCATGTTTTAACAGGTTTTCTAACATGTTTATAACTCAATGGCATATTTAATAAGTTGCTAGTACAGCATCACAGTGTTAAACATGTCATTTCCTGTTGCCAGTAGGTGGCGCTATTACTATAACTGAATATTCTCATGTAAATGTGTTAAACATGAGAATATTCAACCGTGTGAAGTTTGGGGCAGATTAAACATCCAATGCCTGAGTTACAGCAAATTCCGATTTAATTGCATTAATAGCATGATTTAGCTCCTAGCTAATGTTTGCTAGCATGTTTTAGCATGTTTCTAGTATGTTGTTAACATGTTTAACACTTGCTGGCACTTTTTTGTATGTTATTAGGAGTCCAAAACAGTGTTAAAGATGTCACTTCCTGTTGCCAGCAGGTGGCGCTATGACTGTAACTGAATTTGAACATGGTCATGTGTTCAGGACGGAACGCTTATCAAACGTGTGAAGTTTGGGGCAGATTGGACATTGTTTGCCTGAGTTACAGCAAATTCCTATTTAATTGCATTAATAGCATGATTTAGCACTTAGCTAATGTTTGCTAGCATGTTTTAGCATGTTTCTAGTATGTTGTTAACATGTTAAGCACTTGGTGGCAATTTTTTATATGTTATTAGGAGTCCAAAACAGTGTTAAAGATGTCACTTCCTGTTGCCAGCAGGTGGCGCTATGACTGTAACTGAATTTGAGCATGGTCATGTGTTCAGGACAGAACGCTTATCAAACGTGTGAAGTTTGGGGCAGATTGGACATTGTTTGCCTGAGTTACAGCAACTTCCTGTTTCATGGCGAAACATCAAAATTTGTCAGGCCGCCGAGGACACGCCCTTCGACGAAAACTCTAGATCTTCGCAATTTAACGTCGCAAAGGCCTTAAGATTACACTCACCAAATTTGAAGATGATCAGATTCAAACTGTAGGAGGAGTTCGTTAAAGTACGAGGCCTGAAAATGGCAAAAACTGCACAAAAATCAGAGAGGAAGTTCAAAATGGCTGACTTCCTGCTGTGTTTAAGGCTATGCTCCAAGAGACTTTTTTGTAGGTATTGGGTCATTACATGTATGTACCGAATTTCGTACACATACGTGACACGTAGCGGGAGGCGCACTCCGTTGAACCTTTATAGGTGGCGCTATCGAGCCATTTTACCCCGCCCAATTCTGAAACGCATATCAGATGTCAATTTTCGCCAGTTCTGACGCGTGTGCAAATTTTCGTGAGTTTTCGTGCATGTTTAGGCCCTCAAAAATGCGATTAAATGCGGAAAATAATAATAATAATAATAATTAAAGCTGCAAGCAGCGATGAAAGGGCCCTCGCACCCGTGCCACCGCCACCCGGTGGCTTTAGGAAGACAGAGCACGGTGGGCGATGTGCATTTAAGTAGGTAAAAATGGGAGGAGTATGTCAAAGTCAGTTACAAAAATGTCCTTGATTATGGGGATAATAGCATGCGTTATAACTCAGATAAGTGTTGCTAGCATGTTTTAGCATGTTTAGAACTCAATGGCATATTAAATATGTCGCTAGTAATGCATCACAGTGTAAAACGTGTCACTTCCTGTCGACAGTAGGTGGCGCTATTACTTTAACTTAAAATTGTCATGTAGATGTGTTCAGGGCAGGACTCTTATCAAACGTGTGAAGTTTGGGGCAGATTGAACATTGCCTTCTTCAGTAACACCAACTTCCTGTTTCATTGCATTAGCGTGCTTTAGCACTTAGCTAAGAATTGCTAGCATGTTTTAACAGGTTTCTAACATGTATATAACTCAATGGCATATTTAATATGTTGCTAGTACTGCATCACAGTGTTAAACATGTCACTTCCTGTTGCCAGTAGGTGGCGCTATTACTATAACTGAAAAGTGTCGTGTAGATGTGTTCAGGACAGGACTCTTTTCAAACGTGTAAAGTTTGGGAAAGATTGGACATTGCCTTCTTTAGTAACAACAACTTCCTCTTTCATTGCATTAGCATGCTTTAGCACTTAGCTAAGAATTGCTAGCATGTTTTAACAGGTTTCTAACATGTTTATAACTCAATGGCATATTTAATATGTTGCTAGTACAGCATCACAGTGTTAAACATGTCACTTCCTGTTGCCAGTTGGTGGCGCTATTACTATAACTGAAAAGTGTCATGTAGATGTGTTCAGGACAGGACTCTTATCAAACGTGTAAAGTTTGGGAAAGATTGGACATTGCCTTCTTTAGTAACAACAACTTCCTCTTTCATTGCATTAGCATGCTTTAGCACTTAGCTAAGAATTGCTAGCATGTTTTAACAGGTTTCTAACATGTTTATAACTCAATGGCATATTTAATATGTTGCTAGTACAGCATCACAGTGTTAAACATGTCACTTCCTGTTGCCAGTTGGTGGCGCTATTACTATAACTGAATATTCTCATGTAAATGTGTTAAACATGAGAATATTCAACCGTGTGAAGTTTGGGGCAGATTAAACATCCAATGCCTGAGTTACAGCAAATTCCTATTTAATTGCATTAATAGCATGATTTAGCACCTAGCTAATGTTTGCTAGCATGTTTTAGCATGTTTCTAGTATGTTGTTCACATGTTTAACACTTGCTGGCACTTTTTTGTATGTTATTAGGAGTCCAAAATAGTGTTAAACATGTCACTTCCTGTTGCCAGCAGGTGGCGCTATGACTGTAACTGAATATGAGCATGGTCATGTGTTCAGGACAGAACTCTTATCAAACGAGTGAAGTTTGGGGCAGATTGGACATTCAATGCCTGAGTTACAGCAAATTCCTATTTAATTGCAGTAATAGCATGCTTTAGCACTTAGCTAATGTTTGCTAGCATGTTTTAGCATGTTTCTAGTATGTTGTTAACATGTTAAGCAGTTGCTGGCAATTTTTTATATGTTATTAGGAGTCCAAAACAGTGTTAAACATGTCACTTCCTGTTGCCAGCAGGTGGCGCTATGACTGTAACTGAATTTGAGCATGGTCATGTGTTCAGGACAGAACTCTTATCAAACGTGTGAAGTTTGGGGCAGATTGGACATTGTTTGCCTGAGTTACAGCAACTTCCTGTTTCATGGCGAAACATCAAAATTTGTCAGGCCGCCGAGGACACGCCCTTCGACGAAAACTCTAGATCTTCGCAATTTAACGTCGCAAAGGCCTTAAGATTACACTCACCAAATTTGAAGATGATCAGATTAAAACTGTAGGAGGAGTTCGTTAAAGTACGAGGCCTGAAAATGGCAAAAACTGCACAAAAATCAGAGAGGAAGTTCAAAATGGCTGACTTCCTGTTGTGTTTAAGGCTATGCCTCAAGAGACTTTTTTGTAGGTATTGGGTCATTACATGTATGTACCGAATTTCGTACACATACGTGAAACGTAGCGGGAGGCGCACTCCGTTGAACCTTTATAGGTGGCGCTATCGAGCCATTTTACCCCGCCCAATTCTGAAACGCATATCAGATGTCAATTTTCGCCAGTTCTGACGCGTGTGCAAATTTTCGTGAGTTTTCGTGCATGTTTAGGCCCTCAAAAATGCAATTAAATGCGGAGAAGAAGAAGAATAATAATAATAATAATAATAAACAGAGCAATTCCAAGAGGGTCCTCACACCATCGGTGCTCGGGCCCTAATTAAAGCTGCAAGCAGCGATGAAAGGGCCCTCGCACCCGTGCCACCGCCACCCGGTGGCTTTAGGAAGACAGAGCACGGTGGGCAATGTGCATTTAAGTAGGTAAAAATAGGAGTAGTATGTCAAAGTCAGTTACAAAAATGTCCTTTATCATGGGTATAATAGCATGCGTTATCACTCAGATAAGTTGCTAGCATGTTTTAGCATGTTTCTAGCATGTTTAGAACTCAATGGCATATTAAATATGTCGCTAGCAATGCATCACAGTTTAAAACGTGTCACTTCCTGTCGACAGTAGGTGGCGCTATTACTTTAACTTAAAATTGTCATGTAGATGTGTTCAGGGCAGGACTCTTATCAAACATGTGAAGTTTGGGGCAGATTGGACATTGTCTTCTTCAGTAACAATAACTTCCCGTTTCATTGCATTAGCATGCTTTAGCACTTAGCTAAGAATTGCTAGCATGTTTTAACAGGTTTCTAACATGTTTATTACTCAATGGCATATTTAATATGTTGCTAGTACTGCATCACAGTGTTAACCATGTCACTTCCTGTTGCCAGTAGGTGGCGCTATTACTATAACTGAAAAGTGTCATGTAGATGTGTTCAGGGCAGAACTCTTATCAAACGTGTGAAATTGGGGCAAATTGAACATTCAATGCCTGACAGCAAATTCCTATTTAATTGCAGGAATAGCATGCTTTAGCACTTAGCTAATGTTTGTTAGCATGTTTTAGCATGGTTCCCGTGTGTTGTTAACATGTTCAGCACTTGCTGGCAATTTTTTATATGTTATTAGGAGTCCAAAATGGTGTTAAACATGACACTTCCTGTTGCCAGCAGGTGGCGCTATTACTCTAACTGATTATTCTCATGTAGATGTGTTCAGGGCAGGACTCTTATCAAACCTGTGAAGTTTGGGGCAGATTGGACATTGCCTACTTGAGTAACAACAAATTCCTGTTTCATTGCATTAGCATGCTTTAGCACTTAGCTAAGAATTGCTAGCATGTTTTAACATGTTTATAACATGTTTATAACTCAATGGTTTATTTAATATGTTGCTAGTACAGCATCACAGTGTTAAACATGTCACTTCCTGTTGCCAATAGGTGGCGCTATTACTATAACTGAATATTCTCATGTAAATGTGTTCAGGACAGAACTCTTATCAAACGTGTGAAGTTTGGAGCAGATTGGGCATTCAATGCCTGAGTTACAGCAAATTCCTATTTAACTGCAGTAATAGCATGCTTTAGCACTTAGCTAATGTTTGCTAGCATGTTTTAGCATGTTTCTAGTATGGTGTTAACATGTTTAGCACTTGCTGGCAATTTTGTATATGTTAATTAGGAGTCCAAAACGGTGTTAAACATGTCACTTCCTGTTGCCAGCAGGTGGCGCTATGACTGTAACTGAATTTGAGCATGGTCATGTGTTCAGGACAGAACGTTTATCAAACGTGTGAAGTTTGGGGCAGATTGGACATTGTTTGCCTTAGTTACAGCAACTTCCTGTTTCATGGCGAAACATCAAAATTTGTCAGGCCGCCGAGGACACGCCCTTCGACGAAAACTCTAGATCTTCGCAATTTAACGTCGCAAAGGCCTTAAGATTACACTCACCAAATTTGAAGATGATCAGATTAAAACTGTAGGAGGAGTTCGTTAAAGTACGAGGCCTGAAAATGCCAAAAACTGCACAAAAATCAGAGAGGAAGTTCAAAATGGCTGACTTCCTGTTGTGTTTAAGGCTATGCTCCAAGAGACTTTTTTGTAGGTATTGGGTCATTACATGTATGTACCGAATTTCGTACACGTACGTGAAACGTAGCGGGAGGCGCACTCCGTTGAACCTTTATAGGTGGCGCTATCGAGCCATTTTACCCCGCCCAATTCTGAAACGCATATCAGATGTCAATTTTCGCCAGTTCTGACGCGTGTGCAAATTTTCGTGAGTTTTCGTGCATGTTTAGGCCCTCAAAAATGCGATCAAATGCGGAAAATAATAATAATAATAATAATAATAATAATAATAATAAACAGAGCAATTCCAATAGTGTCCTCGCACCATCGGTGCTCGGGCCCTAATAATAATAATAATAAATATATATATATATATATATATATAAATAAATATAGCTGCAAGCAGCGATTACGGGCCCAAGCCGGTGGCACCGCCACCCCGGTGCCTTTAGTTGCACTAAAGGCACCGAGGTGGCGGTGCCACCGGCTTGGGCCCTCCATCGCTGCTTGCAGCTATATTTATTTATATATATATATATATATATATATATATATATATATATATATATATATATAAAAACCGCCACCCCGGTGCCTTTAGGGTTCCTGTGCACGACGGGCAATAACGTAACTCCGCTTTGACTGTCGAGAAGAAGTCTGCTTTAGAGCTTGCATCAGTGTGGGTTCTGCAAAAGTGCGCATCGAGGGCACATATCAACCACAAAGTATGAGTGAGCACCCTTCTGAAACCTAAAAGAAACCTACAAGAAATATTTATCCAACCTCGTTTAAAACAGTCTGTCGGTGCCATCTTTTGGACATTCATCATATTGCATTGGTTTTAATTTGTAGTCCTCAAACAGAGCAGTAGCCTAATCCGTTTATTTTTAAGTTATTGATTAAAAAAGAAACATCAAATGCATTTTTAGTCATAGTATTATTTTATACAGAAATACATTATTTGTAATTCAGATGAGAATAATTTTAAGGAAAACAAATATATTGATATGGCGCTAATTTTAAAATTAAACCAAAAAAGCTCACGGCTGCACACACAGGCATTCATAACGTTCAACGCGAGGAGTGAGCAGAACAGAGCGAACGTTTTTTAGTTAATTTCTACTTTCATAGGAATTCATTCGAGCGCACTGCGAGCGCCACCGTAATCATACTTACTTTCACTTTTATATTAGCGATTTAAAAGCCCTCGCTGGTGTCACACGTTGGTTAACCGGTGGGAAAAATATACAGATATTCAAATATACAGATATATTAAATATATCATCGCGCTCCACCGTCGATTTGATGTGTGTGTGTGTGTGTGTGTGTGTGTGTGTGTGTGTGTGTGTGTGTGTGTGTGTGTGTGTGTGTGTGTTAAAATAATTTAGTTCAGTTAGAGAACGGGCACTAACCTACAATTAAAACCTGAACGTGTCCGCTTAATAAATCGTGAGCTGAATGAGAGTCGCAGCAAAGATCAGCACAAGGAGTCCAATTTCATTAATCATGGGTGGACAGCTGACTGAAAAGATGATGACGGAATATTGAACACGCAATTCAAGCAATCCCACCCCCGAAATGGCGCTATGTTTAAAATGAAACTAAATGCTCATGGCTACACGGGTAACGCGTTCACGGCGAGGAACGAGCAGAACCATTTTTTTACAGTCTATGAGCAGAACAGAGTGAATGTGTTTTAGTTCATTCCTACTGGACGTCCAGTAGGCTACTACTTTGGCTTTTAAGTTAGCGATTTAAAAGCCCCCGCTTTAATCACACATCGATTAACCCGTAGGAAAATATTGTCACAGTCACTAATATATTTATATATAAATACAATATACAATGGGCCTACCTGATTTCGAACACAAGAGGGCAGTATTGCCCTATGTATGACTTATTTTTTTACTAAATAGCGCATTCTGGCTGTTTTTTAACTTATACATAATTCTTAAATTGAAAAAAAAGAACAAAATGGGTTTAGTTCTGATATTTGTATACTTTTATATAGAAATAAATGGTGTATAATAAAAGTTTTAGAAGATATGAGGCTTTTAGTGTTTCCTTTCTCGACATTATTTTAATCCCTCGCCACAGCAAAACCGTTTGAGATATTTAATATCCGTTCATAATTTAGCATCTTTAATGTATTTTCATCATGTTGAAAAAGTTTGGTGTGAATAAAATCAACCACCGCTAAAAACTCGGAGTCTAAAATATATCAATATATCACATTCAAACCAAAATATCTGACTTCCTGTTGGTCGGAGCTAATGAGTGTAAATTAGAAAGTTGTCCGGATCGAAGAGAGGAATATACGTACCGAGTTTGGTTACTGTAGGTAAAACTAATACCTCATTTTTGACTAAAGGTGGCGCTACTGAGCCCCTTACCACGCCCGTTTCTGAAACTTCGCACAAGTGTACTAGGCAATAAATGTGATATGCATGTTGAGTTTCATGCAATTTGAAGCATGTTAAGAGCCTCAAATGCATCCAAAAAGAATATAAAAGTTTAAAGCGTTGCCATGGCGACAGTATTAAAGATATCAATAATCCTTTCACAGGTCTACATCTGTCGTGTGTTTACATTATACAGATGAAGTTTGAAGCAAATCGGGTAAAAATAAGAGGGTGAATTCAAAGCATTTTGAAAGTGACACACTTCCTGCTGCCAGTTGGTGGCGCTATAACTTTGACTCACAATAGTCACATCCATGTGATCGGCCTCTTACAGCAAACACACTGCTGAAGTTTCATCAAGATCAATTAATGTATGAGGATGTTATAACACACTTCCTGTTTCCAATATTCGCCATAAATTCGTTTCCTCGCCACGGCCAAACCGTTCGAGATATCAAAAATCCCCTCGCAAGTTTTCATCCTCAATGTCTTGACTTCATGCACACCGAGTTTCGTGGTGATTGGTTGAATCGTCTAGGAGGAGTATTTTAAATTCCATTGCATGTGTTTTTTAAACTACCCCAAATAGCCGACTTCCTGTTGGGCTGGGGTAAAAAGTCAGAGCATGAAGGATATATGAACCGGTGAGATCTATAAGTGTACCGAGTTTCATATTATTACACGCAAGCGTGTTTGATTTATGGACCAAGTTTTCGGACCGCGTTCCAGGGGGCGCTGTCGAGCCCCCCTGCCACGCCCGGGTACCAGCTTCAGTCCGGCTCTAATGGCCGCGGGTTCTGACCCGTGTGCAAAGTTTCAAGAGTTTTTGAGTATGTTAAAGGCCCCAAAAGCCCCCAAACCCTTGAAGAACAATAATAATAATAATCCTTTGGAAAACAATAGGGCCTTCGCCTTTTCAAGGCTTGGGCCCTAAATATATATATATATATATAAAAAGCCGCCACCCCGTTGCCTTTCGGGTTCCTGTGCACGACGGGCAATAACGTAACCCCGCTTTGACTGTCGAGAAGAAGTCTGCTTTAGAGCTTGCATCAGTGTGAGTCTTTCTGCTCCCCTCCAAACACACACAGAAAAGGGGGGGGGCTGTCTGTGTGTGTGCCCTCCCTTCCTCCCTCCCCACACACACACACACACACACACACACACACACACACACACACACACAGAGAATGGCAGGGGGAACTCTGTCAGAGAGAGACAAAACCACATTCAAACCAAAATATCTGACTTCCTGTTGGTCGGAGCTTATGACTGTAAATGAGAAAGTTGTCCGGATCGATAAGCACAATATAGAGACCGAGTTTTGTGACTGTAGGTAAAAATAACCCACCCACTTTAGTCAAAAGTATCTTGAAAGTAACACACTTCCTGCTGCCAGTTGGTGGCGCTATAACTTTGACTCACAATAGTCACATCCATGTGATCGCCCTCTTACAACAAACACACTGCTGAAGTTTCATCAAGATCAATAAATGTATGAAGACGTTATAACACATTGTGTTTTTCTTTTCTCGCCATAACTTCGTTTCCTCGCCACGGCCAAACCGTTCGAGATATCAAAAATCCGTCCGCAATTTAGCGTCCTCAATGTCTTGACTTCATGCTGACCGAGTTTGGTGGCGATAGGATAATTTTTCTTGGAGGAGTATGTCAAATTCCAGGGGCATGCATTTTCATACAGCCCATGATAGCCGACTTCCTGTTGGACTGGCGTAAAACTTAGAGCACGAAAGTTGTTCGGCCCGATTAAATCTATATGTGTACCGAGTTTCATATTATTACATGCAAACGTGTTTGATATATGGACCAAGTTTTTCGGACCCCGTTAAAGGGGGCGCTGTTGAGCTCCCCTGCCACGCCCGGGTACCAGCTTCAGCCCAGCCCTGATGTCCGCAGGTTCTGACCTGTGTGCAAAGTTTCAAGAGTTTTCGAGCACGTTAAGGGCCCCAAAAGTGCCCGAGAAGTCCCACACAGCAGAGAAAGGGTTAAAATAAAGCCCCCCTCCTCTCTCACACACACAGACACTGAGAGAGACTGGCAAAATTCCCATCAAATCACATTCAAACCAAAATATCTGACTTCCTGTTGGTCGGAGCTAATGACTGTAAATTAGAAAGTTGTCCGGCTCGGGGAGATAAATATAAATACCGATTTTTGTTACTGTAGGTAAAACTAATACCCCATTTTTGACTAAAGGTGGCGCTACTGAGCCCCTTACCACGCCCGTTTCTGAAACTTCACACATGCCTAGTACCTAATAAATCTGATATGCATGTTGAGTTTCATGCAATTTGAAGCATGTTAAGAGCCTCAAATGCACCCAAAAAGAATATAAAAGTTTAAAGCATTGCCATGGCAACAGTATTTAAGATATCAATAATTCTTTCACAGGTCTACATCTGCCGTGTGTTTACATTATACACATAAAGTTTGAAGCAAATCGGGTAAAAATAAGAGGGTGAATTCAAAGCATTTTGAAAGTGACACACTTCCTGCTGCCAGTTGGTGGCGCTATAACTTTGACTCACAATAGTCACATCCATGCGATCGGCCTCTTACAACGAACACACTGCTGAAGTTTCATCAAGATCAATTAATGTATGAGGATGTTATAACACACTTCCTGTTTCCAATATTCGCCATAAATTCGTTTCCTCGCCACGGCCAAACCGTTCGAGATATCAAAAATCCCCTCGCAATTTATCATCCTCCATGTCTTGACTTCATGCACACCGAGTTTCGTGGTGATTGTTTGAATCGTCTAGGAGGAGTATTTTAAATTCCATTGCATGTGTTTTTTAAACTACGCCAAATAGCCGACTTCCTGTTGGGCTGGGGTAAAAAGTCAGAGCACGAAGGATATATGAACCGATGAGATCTATAAGTGTACCGAGTTTCATATTATTACACGCAAGCGTGTTTGATTTATGGACCAAGTTTTCGGACCGCGTTCCAGGGGGCGCTGTCGAGCCCCCCTGCCACGCCCGGGTACCAGCTTCAGTCCGGCTCTAATGGCCGCGGGTTCTGACATTTGTGCAAAGTTTCAAGAGTTTTTGAGCACGTTAAGGCCCCCAAAAGTGCCCAAAAGGTAGTAATATAATAATAATAAAGAAGAATAATCCGGAGGAAAACAATAGGGCCTTCGCCTTTTCAAGGCTTGGGCCCTAATTAAAGCTGCAAGCAGCGATGAAAGGGCCCTCGCACCCGTGCCAACCGCCACCCGGTGGATTTAGGAAGACAGAGCACGGTGGGCATTGTGCATTTAAGTAGGTAAATATAGGAGTATGTCAAAGTCAGTTACAAAAATGTCCTTTATTATGGGGATAATAGCATGCGTTATCACTCAGATAAGTGTTGCTAGCATGTTTTAGCATGTTTCTAGCATGTTTAGAACTCAATGGCATATTAAATATGTCGCTAGCAATGCATCACAGTTTAAAACGTGTCACTTCCTGTCGACAGTAGGTGGCGCAATTACTTTAACTTAAAATTGTCATGTAGATGTGTTCAGGGCAGGACTCTTATCAAACGTGTGAAGTTTGGGGCAGATTTGACATTGCCTTCTTCAGTAACAACAACTTCCCGTTTCATTGCATTAGCGTGCTTTAGCACTTAGCTAAGAATTGCTAGCATGTTTTAACATGTTTCTAACATGTATATAACTCAATGGCATATTTAATATGTTGCTAGTAATGCATCGCAGTGTTAAACATGTCACTTCCTGTTGCCAGTAGGTGGCGCTATTACTATAACTGAAAAGTGTCATGTAGATGTGTTCAGGGCAGGACTCTTATCAAACGTGTGAAGTTTGGGGCAGATTGGACATTGCCTTCTTGAGTAACAACAACTTCCTCTTTCATTGCATTAGCATGCTTTAGCACTTAGCTAAGAATTGCTAGCATGTTTTAACATGTTTCTAACATGTTTATTGCTCAATGGCATATTTAATATGTTGCTAGTACTGCATCACAGTGTTAACCATGTCACTTCCTGTTACCAGTAGGTGGCGCTATTACTATAACTGAAAAGTGTCATGTAGATGTGTTCAGGGCAGGACTCTTATCAAACGTGTGAAGTTTGGGGCCGATTGGACATTGCCTTCTTGAGTAACAACAACTTCCTGTTTCATTGCATTAGCATGCTTTAGCACTTAGCTAAGAATTGCTAGCATGTTTTAACATGTTTCTAACATGTTTATAACTCAATGGTTTATTTAATATGTTGCTAGTACAACATCACAGTGTTGAACATGTCACTTCCTGTTGCCAGTAGGTGGCGCTATTACTATAACTGAAAAGTGTCATGTAAATGTGTTCAGGGCAGGACTCTTATCAAACGTGTGAAGTTTGGGGCAGATTGGACATTGCCTTCTTGAGTAACAACAACTTCCTGTTTCATTGCATTAGCATGCTTTAGCACTTAGCTAAGAATTGCTAGCATGTTTTAACATGTTTCTAACATGTTTATAACTCAATGGTTTATTTAATATGTTGCTAGTACAACATCACAGTGTTGAACATGTCACTTCCTGTTGCCAGTAGGTGGCGCTATTACTATAACTGAATACTCTCATGTAAATGTGTTCAGACCAGAACTCTTATCAAACGTGTGAAATTGGGGCAAATTGAACATTCAATGCCTGAGTTACAGCAAATTCCTATTTAATTGCAGTAATAGCATGCTTTAGCACTCAGCTAATGTTTGTTAGCATGTTTTAGCATGTTTCCTGTATGTTGTTAACATGTTTAGCACTTGCTGGCAATTTTTTATGTTATTAGGAGTCCAAAATGGTGTTAAACATGTCACTTCCTGTTGCCAGCAGGTGGCGCTATTACTCTAACTGATTATTCTCATGTAAATGTGTTCAGGACAGAACTCTTATCAAACCTGTGAAGTTTGGGGCAGATTGGACATTGCCTACTTGAGTAACAACAACTTCCTGTTTCATTGCATTAGCATGCTTTAGCACTTAGCTAAGAATTGCTAGCATGTTTTAACATGTTTCTAACATGTTTATAACTCAATGGTTTATTTAATATGTTGCTAGTACAGCATGACAGTGTTAAACATGTCACTTCCTGTTGCCAATAGGTGGCGCTATTACTATAACTGAATATTCTCATGTAAATGTGTTCAGACCAGAACTCTTATCAAACGTGTGAAGTTTGGGGCAGATTGGGCATTCAATGCCTGAGTTACAGCAAATTCCTATTTAATTGCAGTAATAGCATGCTTTAGCACTTAGCTAATGTTTGCTAGCATGTTTTAGCATGTTTCTAGTATGTTGTTAACATGTTTAGCACTTGCTGGCAATTTTTTATATGTTATTAGGAGTCCAAAACAGTGTTAAACATGTCACTTCCTGTTGCCAGCAGGTGGCGCTATGACTGTAACTGAATTTGAGCATGGTCATGTGTTCAGGACAGAACGCTTATCAAACGTGTGAAGTTTGGGGCAGATTGGACATTGTTTGCCTGAGTTACAGCAACTTCCTGTTTCATGGCGAAACATCAAAATTTGTCAGGCCGCCGAGGACACGCCCTTCGACGAAAACTCTAGATCTTCGCAATTTAACGTCGCAAAGGCCTTAAGATTACACTCACCAAATTTGAAGATGATCAGATTAAAACTGTAGGAGGAGTTCGTTAAAGTACGAGGCCTGAAAATGGCAAAAACTGCACAAAAATCAGAGAGGAAGTTCAAAATGGCTGACTTCCTGTTGTGTTTAAGGCTATGCTCCAAGAGACTTTTTTGTAGGTATTGGGTCATTACATGTATGTACCGAATTTCGTACACGTACGTGAAACGTAGCGGGAGGCGCACTCCGTTGAACCTTTATAGGTGGCGCTATCGAGCCATTTTACCCCGCCCAATTCTGAAACGCATATCAGATGTCAATTTTCGCCAGTTCTGACGCGTGTGCAAATTTTCGTGAGTTTTCGTGCATGTTTAGGCCCTCAAAAATGCGATTAAATGCGGAGAAGAAGAAGAAGAATAATAATAATAATAATAATAATAAACAGAGCAATTCCAAGAGGGTCCTCACACCATCGGTGCTCGGGCCCTAATTAAAGCTGCAAGCAGCGATGAAAGGGCCCTCGCACCCGTGCCACCGCCACCCGGTGGCTTTAGGAAGACAGAGCACGGTGGGCAATGTGCATTTAAGTAGGTAAAAATAGGAGGAGTATGTCAAAGTCAGTTACAAAAATGTCCTTTATTATGGGTATAATAGCATGCGTTATCACTCAGATAAGTGTTGCTAGCATGTTTTAGCATGTTTCTAGCATGTTTAGAACTCAATGGCATATTAAATATGTCTCTAGTAATGCATCACAGTGTAAAACGTGTCACTTCCTGTCGACAGTAGGTGGCGCTATTACTTTAACTTAAAATTGTCACGTAGATGTGTTCAGGGCAGGACTCTTATCAAACGTGTGAAGTTTGGGGCAGATTGGACATTGCCTTCTTCAGTAACACCAACTTCCTCTTTCATTGCATTAGCGTGCTTTAGCACTTAGCTAATAATTGCTAGCATGTTTTAACATGTTTCTACCATGTATATAACTCAATGGCATATTTAATATGTTGCTAGTACTGCATCACAGTGTTAAACATGTCACTTCCTGTTGCCAGTAGGTGGCGCTATTACTATAACTGAAAAGTGTCATGTAGATGTGTTCAGGACAGGACTCTTATCAAACGTGTAAAGTTTGGGAAAGATTGGACATTGCCTTCTTTAGTAACAACAACTTCCTCTTTCATTGCATTAGCGTGCTTTAGCACTTAGCTAAGAATTGCTAGCATGTTTTAACATGTTTCTAACATGTATATAACTCAATGGCATATTTAATATGTTGCTAGTACAGCATCACGGTGTTAAACATGTCATTTCCTGTTGCCAGTAGGTGGCGCTATTACTATAACTGAATATTCTCATGTAAATGTGTTAAACATAAGAATATTCAACCGTGTGAAGTTTGGGGCAGATTAAACATCCAATGCCTGAGTTACAGCAAATTCCTATTTAATTGCATTAATAGCATGATTTAGCACGTAGCTAATGTTTGCTAGCATGTTTTAGCATGTTTCTAGTATGTTGTTAACATGTTTAACACTTGCTGGCACTTTTTTGTATGTTATTAGGAGTCCAAAACAGTGTTAAACATGTCACTTCCTGTTGCCAGCAGGTGGCGCTATTACTATAACTGAATATTCTCATGTAAATGTGTTAAACATGAGAATATTCAACCGTGTGAAGTTTGGGGCAGATTAAACATCCAATACCTGAGTTACAGCAAATTCCTATTTAATTGCATTAATAGCATGATTTAGCACCTAGCTAATGTTTGCTAGCATGTTTTAGCATGTTTCTAGTATGTTGTTAACATGTTTAACACTTGCTGGCACTTTTTTGTATGTTATTAGGAGTCCAAAACAGTGTTAAACATGTCACTTCCTGTTGCCAGCAGGTGGCGCTATTACTATAACTGAATATTCTCATGTAAATGTGTTAAACATGAGAATATTCAACCGTGTGAAGTTTGGGGCAGATTAAACATCCAATGCCTGAGTTACAGCAAATTCCTATTTAATTGCATTAATAGCATGATTTAGCACCTAGCTAATGTTTGCTAGCATGTTTTAGCATGTTTCTAGTATGTTGTTAACATGTTTAACACTTGCTGGCACTTTTTTGTATGTTATTAGGAGTCCAAAACAGTGTTAAACATGTCACTTCCTGATGCCAGCAGGTGGCGCTATGACTGTAACTGAATTTGAGCATGGTCATGTGTTCAGGACAGAACGCTTATCAACCGTGTGAAGTTTGGGGCAGATTGGACATTCAATGCCTGAGTTACAGCAAATTCCTATTTAATTGCAGTAATAGCATGCTTTAGCACTTAGCTAATGTTTGCTAGCATGTTTTAGCATGTTTCTAGTATGTTGTTAACATGTTAAGCACTTGCTGGCAAATTTTTATATGTTATTAGGAGTCCAAAACAGTGTTAAACATGTCACTTCCTGTTGCCAGCAGGTGGCGCTATGACTGTAACTGAATTTGAGCATGTTCATGTGTTCAGGACAGAACTCTTATCAACCGTGTGAAGTTTGGGGCAGAATGGACATTGTTTGCCTGAGTTACAGCAACTTCCTGTTTCAAGGCGAAACATCAAAATTTGTCAGGCCGCCGAGGACACGCCCTTCGACGAAAACTCTAGATCTTCGCAATTTAACGTCGCAAAGGCCTTAAGATTACACTCACCAAATTTGAAGATGATCAGATTAAAACTGTAGGAGGAGTTCGTTAAAGTACGAGGCCTGAAAATGGCAAAAACTGCACAAAAATCAGAGAGGAAGTTCAAAATGGCTGACTTCCTGTTGTGTTTAAGGCTATGCTCCAAGAGACTTTTTTGTAGGTATTGGGTCATTACATGTATGTACCGAATTTCGTACACGTACGTGAAACGTAGCGGGAGGCGCACTCCGTTGAACATTTATAGGTGGCGCTATCGAGCCATTTTGCCCCGCCCAATTCTGAAACGCATATCAGATGTCAATTTTCGCCGGTTCTGACGCGTGTGCAAATTTTCGTGAGTTTTCGTGCATGTTTAGGCCCTCAAAAATGCGATTAAATGCGGAGAAGAATAATAATAATAATAATTAAAGCTGCAAGCAGCGATGAAAGGGCCCTCGCACCCGTGCCACCGCCACCCGGTGGCTTTAGGAAGACAGAGCACGGTGGGCAATGTGCATTTAAGTAGGTAAAAATAGGAGTAGTATGTCAAAGTCAGTTACAAAAATGTCCTTTATCATGGGTATAATAGCATGCGTTATCACTCAGATAAGTGTTGCTAGCATGTTTTAGCATGTTTCTAGCATGTTTAGAACTCAATGGCATATTAAATATGTCGCTAGCAATGCATCACAGTTTAAAACGTGTCACTTCCTGTCGACAGTAGGTGGCGCTATTACTTTAACTTAAAATTGTCATGTAGATGTGTTCAGGGCAGGACTCTTATCAAACATGTGAAGTTTGGGGCAGATTGGACATTGTCTTCTTCAGTAACAATAACTTCCCGTTTCATTGCATTAGCATGCTTTAGCACTTAGCTAAGAATTGCTAGCATGTTTTTAACAGGTTTCTAACATGTTTATTACTCAATGGCATATTTAATATGTTGCTAGTACTGCATCACAGTGTTAACCATGTCACTTCCTGTTGCCAGTAGGTGGCGCTATTACTATAACTGAAAAGTGTCATGTAGATGTGTTCAGGGCAGAACTCTTATCAAACGTGTGAAATTGGGGCAAATTGAACATTCAATGCCTGACAGCAAATTCCTATTTAATTGCAGGAATAGCATGCTTTAGCACTTAGCTAATGTTTGTTAGCATGTTTTAGCATGGTTCCCGTGTGTTGTTAACATGTTCAGCACTTGCTGGCAATTTTTTATATGTTATTAGGAGTCCAAAATGGTGTTAAACATGACACTTCCTGTTGCCAGCAGGTGGCGCTATTACTCTAACTGATTATTCTCATGTAGATGTGTTCAGGGCAGGACTCTTATCAAACCTGTGAAGTTTGGGGCAGATTGGACATTGCCTACTTGAGTAACAACAACTTCCTGTTTCATTGCATTAGCATGCTTTAGCACTTAGCTAAGAATTGCTAGCATGTTTTAACATGTTTCTAACATGTTTATAACTCAATGGTTTATTTAATATGTTGCTAGTACAGCATCACAGTGTTAAACATGTCACTTCCTGTTGCCAATAGGTGGCGCTATTACTATAACTGAATATTCTCATGTAAATGTGTTCAGGACAGAACTCTTATCAAACGTGTGAAGTTTGGGGCAGATTGGGCATTCAATGCCTGAGTTACAGCAAATTCCTATTTAATTGCAGTAATAGCATGCTTTAGCACTTAGCTAATGTTTGCTAGCATGTTTTAGCATGTTTCTAGTATGGTGTTAACATGTTTAGCACTTGCTGGCAATTTTGTATATGTTAATTAGGAGTCCAAAACGGTGTTAAACATGTCACTTCCTGTTGCCAGCAGGTGGCGCTATGACTGTAACTGAATTTGAGCATGGTCATGTGTTCAGGACAGAACTCTTATCAAACGTGTGAAGTTTGGGGCAGATTGGACATTGTTTGCCTTAGTTACAGCAACTTCCTGTTTCATGGCGAAACATCAAAATTTGTCAGGCCGCCGAGGACACGCCCTTCGACGAAAACTCTAGATCTTCGCAATTTAACGTCGCAAAGGCCTTAAGATTACACTCACCAAATTTGAAGATGATCAGATTAAAACTGTAGGAGGAGTTCGTTAAAGTACGAGGCCTGAAAATGCCAAAAACTGCACAAAAATCAGAGAGGAAGTTCAAAATGGCTGACTTCCTGTTGTGTTTAAGGCTATGCTCCAAGAGACTTTTTTGTAGGTATTGGGTCATTACATGTATGTACCGAATTTCGTACACGTACGTGAAACGTAGCGGGAGGCGCACTCCGTTGAACCTTTATAGGTGGCGCTATCGAGCCATTTTACCCCGCCCAATTCTGAAACGCATATCAGATGTCAATTTTCGCCAGTTCTGACGCGTGTGCAAATTTTCGTGAGTTTTCGTGCATGTTTAGGCCCTCAAAAATGCGATCAAATGCGGAAAATAATAATAATAATAATAATAATAATAATAATAATAATAATAATAAACAGAGCAATTCCAATAGTGTCCTCGCACCATCGGTGCTCGGGCCCTAATAATAATAATAATTAAAGCTGCAAGCAGCGATGAAAGGGCCCTCGCACCCGTGCCACCGCCACCCGGTGGCTTTAGGAAGACAGAGCACGGTGGGCAATGTGCATTTAAGTAGGTAAAAATAGGAGTAGTATGTCAAAGTCAGTTACAAAAATGTCCTTTATCATGGGTATAATAGCATGCGTTATCACTCAGATAAGTGTTGCTAGCATGTTTTAGCATGTTTCTAGCATGTTTAGAACTCAATGGCATATTAAATATGTCGCTAGCAATGCATCACAGTTTAAAACGTGTCACTTCCTGTCGACAGTAGGTGGCGCTATTACTTTAACTTAAAATTGTCATGTAGATGTGTTCAGGGCAGGACTCTTATCAAACATGTGAAGTTTGGGGCAGATTGGACATTGTCTTCTTCAGTAACAATAACTTCCCGTTTCATTGCATTAGCATGCTTTAGCACTTAGCTAAGAATTGCTAGCATGTTTTAACAGGTTTCTAACATGTTTATTACTCAATGGCATATTTAATATGTTGCTAGTACTGCATCACAGTGTTAACCATGTCACTTCCTGTTGCCAGTAGGTGGCGCTATTACTATAACTGAAAAGTGTCATGTAGATGTGTTCAGGGCAGAACTCTTATCAAACGTGTGAAATTGGGGCAAATTGAACATTCAATGCCTGACAGCAAATTCCTATTTAATTGCAGGAATAGCATGCTTTAGCACTTAGCTAATGTTTGTTAGCATGTTTTAGCATGGTTCCCGTGTGTTGTTAACATGTTCAGCACTTGCTGGCAATTTTTTATATGTTATTAGCAGTCCAAAATGGTGTTAAACATGACACTTCCTGTTGCCAGAAGGTGGCGCTATTACTCTAACTGATTATTCTCATGTAGATGTGTTCAGGGCAGGACTCTTATCAAACCTGTGAAGTTTGGGGCAGATTGGACATTGCCTACTTAACAACAACTTCCTGTTTCATTGCATTAGCATGCTTTAGCACTTAGCTAAGAATTGCTAGCATGTTTTAACATGTTTCTAACATGTTTATAACTCAATGGTTTATTTAATATGTTGCTAGTACAGCATCACAGTGTTAAACATGTCACTTCCTGTTGCCAATAGGTGGCGCTATTACTATAACTGAATATTCTCATGTAAATGTGTTCAGGACAGAACTCTTATCAAACGTGTGAAGTTTGGGGCAGATTGGGCATTCAATGCCTGAGTTACAGCAAATTCCTATTTAATTGCAGTAATAGCATGCTTTAGCACTTAGCTAATGTTTGCTAGCATGTTTTAGCATGTTTCTAGTATGGTGTTAACATGTTTAGCACTTGCTGGCAATTTTGTATATGTTAATTAGGAGTCCAAAACGGTGTTAAACATGTCACTTCCTGTTGCCAGCAGGTGGCGCTATGACTGTAACTGAATTTGAGCATGGTCATGTGTTCAGGACAGAACGCTTATCAAACGTGTGAAGTTTGGGGCAGATTGGACATTGTTTGCCTTAGTTACAGCAACTTCCTGTTTCATGGCGAAACATCAAAATTTGTCAGGCCGCCGAGGACACGCCCTTCGACGAAAACTCTAGATCTTCGCAATTTAACGTCGCAAAGGCCTTAAGATTACACTCACCAAATTTGAAGATGATCAGATTAAAACTGTAGGAGGAGTTCGTTAAAGTACGAGGCCTGAAAATGCCAAAAACTGCACAAAAATCAGAGAGGAAGTTCAAAATGGCTGACTTCCTGTTGTGTTTAAGGCTATGCTCCAAGAGACTTTTTTGTAGGTATTGGGTCATTACATGTATGTACCGAATTTCGTACACGTACGTGAAACGTAGCGGGAGGCGCACTCCGTTGAACCTTTATAGGTGGCGCTATCGAGCCATTTTACCCCGCCCAATTCTGAAACGCATATCAGATGTCAATTTTCGCCAGTTCTGACGCGTGTGCAAATTTTCGTGAGTTTTCGTGCATGTTTAGGCCCTCAAAAATGCGATCAAATGCGGAAAATAATAATAATAATAATAATAATAATAATAATAATAATAAACAGAGCAATTCCAATAGTGTCCTCGCACCATCGGTGCTCGGGCCCTAATAATAATAATAATAAACAGAGCAATTCCAATAGTGTCCTCGCACCATCGGTGCTCGGGCCCTAATAATAAACAGAGCAATTCCAAGAGGGTCCTCACACCATCGGTGCTCGGGCCCTAATAATAAACAGAGCAATTCCAAGAGGGTCCTCACACCATCGGTGCTCGGGCCCTAATAATAATAATAATAAACAGAGCAATTCCAAGAGGGTCCTCACACCATCGGTGCTCGGGCCCTAATAATAAAGAAGAATAATAATCCGAAGAAAAACAATAGGGCCTTCGCCCTTTCAGGGCTTGGGCCCTAATAAAGAAGAATAATCCGAAGGAAAACAATAGGGCCTTCGCCTTTTCAAGGCTTGGGCCCTAATAAAGAAGAAGAAGAAGAATAATAATAAATAATAATAAATAATAATCCGAAGGAAAACAATAGGGCCTTCGCCTTTTCAAGGCTTGGGCCCTAATAATAATCCGGAGAAAAACAATAGGGCCTTCGCCTTTTCAAGGCTTGGGCCCTAATAATCCCATGGAAAACAATAGGGCCTTCGCCTTTTCAAGGCTTGGGCCCTAAATATAGCTGCAAGCAGCGATTACGGGCCCAAGCCGGTGGCACCGCCACCCTGGTGCCTTCAGTTACACTAAAGGCACCGACCGGGCTGGCGCTGCCACCGGCTTGGGCCCTCCATCGCTGCTTGCAGCTATATTTATTTATATTTATATATATATATATATATATATATATATATATATATATATATATATATATATATATATATATATAAAAAGCCGCCACCCCGTTGCCTTTCGGGTTCCTGTGCACGACGGGCAATAACGTAACCCCGCTTTGACTGTCGAGAAGAAGTCTGCTTTAGAGCTTGCATCAGTGTGAGTCTTTCTGCTCCCCTCCAAACACACACAGAAAAGGGGGGGGGGGGCTGTCTGTGTGTGTGCCCTCCCTCCCTCCCTCCCCACACACACACACACACACACACACACACACACACACACACACACACACACACACACACACACACACACACACAGAGAATGGCAGGGGGAACTCTGTCAGAGAGAGACAAAACCACATTCAAACCAAAATATCTGACTTCCTGTTGGTCGGAGCTTATGACTGTAAATGAGAAAGTTGTCCGGATCGATAAGCACAATATAGAGACCGAGTTTTGTGACTGTAGGTAAAAATAACCCACCCACTTTAGTCAAAAGTATCTTGAAAGTAATACACTTCCTGCTGCCAGTTGGTGGCGCTATAACTTTGACTCACAATAGTCACATCCATGTGATCGCCCTCTTACAACAAACACACTGCTGAAGTTTCATCAAGATCAATAAATGTATGAAGACGTTATAACACATTGTGTTTTTCTTTTCTCGCCATAACTTCGTTTCCTCGCCACGGCCAAACCGTTCGAGATATCAAAAATCCGTCCGCAATTTAGCGTCCTCAATGTCTTGACTTCATGCTGACCGAGTTTGGTGGCGATAGGATAATTTTTCTTGGAGGAGTATATCAAATTCCAGGGGCTTGCATTTTCATACAGCCCATGATAGCCGACTTCCTGTTGGACTGGCGTAAAACTTAGAGCACGAAAGTTGTTCGGCCCGATTAAATCTATATGTGTACCGAGTTTCATATTATTACATGCAAACGTGTTTGATATATGGACCAAGTTTTTCGGACCACGTTCAAGGGGGCGCTGTTGAGCTCCCCTGCCACGCCCGGGTACCAGCTTCAGCCCAGCCCTGATGGCCGCAGGTTCTGACCTGTGTGCAAAGTTTCAAGAGTTTTCAAGCACGTTAAGGGCCCCAAAAGTGCCCGAGAAGTCCCACACAGCAGAGAAAGGGTTAAAATAAAGCCCCCCCTCCTCTCTCACACACAGACACTGAGAGAGACTGGCAAAATTCCCATCAAATCACATTCAAACCAAAATATCTGACTTCCTGTTGGTCGGAGCTAATGACTGTAAATTAGAAAGTTGTCCGGCTCGGGGAGATAAATATAAATACCGATTTTTGTTACTGTAGGTAAAACTAATACCCCATTTTTGACTAAAGGTGGCGCTACTGAGCCCCTTACCACGCCCGTTTCTGAAACTTCACACATGCCTAGTACCTAATAAATCTGATATGCATGTTGAGTTTCATGCAATTTGAAGCATGTTAAGAGCCTCAAATGCACCCAAAAAGAATATAAAAGTTTAAAGCGTTGCCATGGCAACAGTATTTAAGATATCAATAATCCTTTCAAAGGTCTACATCTGCCGTGTGTTTACATTATACACATAAAGTTTGAAGCAAATCGGGTAAAAATAAGAGGGTGAATTCAAAGCATTTTGAAAGTGACACACTTCCTGCTGCCAGTTGGTGGCGCTATAACTTTGACTCACAATAGTCACATCCATGCGATTGGCCTCTTACAACGAACACACTGCTGAAGTTTCATCAAGATCAATTAATGTATGAGGATGTTATAACACACTTCCTGTTTCCAATATTCGCCATAAATTCGTTTCCTCGCCACGGCCAAACCGTTCGAGATATCAAAAATCCCCTCGCAATTTATCATCCTCCATGTCTTGACTTCATGCACACCGAGTTTCGTGGTCATCCGATGAATTCTCCAGGACAAGTGTTTCAAATGCCAGAACATGCGTTTCCATACAGCCCATAATAACCGACTTCCTGTTGGACTGGCGTAAAACTTAGAGCACGAAAGTTGTTCGGCCCGATGAGATCTATACGTGTACCGAGTTTCATATTATTACATGCAAGCGTGTTTGAGATATGGACATGTTTTTGAATCCCATTCCAGGGGGCGCTGGCGAGCCCCCCTGCCACGCCCGGGTCCCAGCTTCAGTCGGGCCCTAATGGCCGCGGGTTCTGACATTTGTGCAAAGTTTCAAGAGTTTTTGAGCACGTTAAGGCCCCCAAAAGTGCCCAAAAGGTAGTAATATAATAATAATAAAGAAGAAGAAGAATAAATAATAATCCCATGGAAAACAATAGGGCCTTCGCCTTTTCAAGGCTTGGGCCCTAATAATAATAATAATAAACAGAGCAATTCCAAGAGGGTCCTCACACCATCGGTGCTCGGGCCCTAATAAACAGAGCAATTCCAATAGTGTCCTCGCACCATCGGTGCTCGGGCCCTAATAATAAACAGAGCAATTCCAATAGTGTCCTCGCACCATCGGTGCTCGGGCCCTAATAATAATAATAAATAAATATAGCTGCAAGCAGCGATTACGGGCCCAAGCCGGTGGCACCGCCACCCTGGTGCCTTTAGTTACACTAAAGGCACCGGGCTGGCGCTGCCACCGGCTTGGGCCCTCCATCGCTGCTTGCAGCTATATTTATTTATATATATATATATATAAAGCCGCCACCCCGTTGCCTTTCGGGTTCCTGTGCACGACGGGCAATAACGTAACCCCGCTTTGACTGTCGAGAAGAAGTCTGCTTTAGAGCTTGTATCAGTGTGAGTCTTTCTGCTCCCCTCCAAACACACACAGAAAAGGGGGGGGGGGGGGGGCTGTCTGTGTGTGTGCCCCCCCCCCCCCCAGAGAGAATGGCAGGGGGAACTCTGTCAGAGAGAGACAAAACCACATTCAAACCAAAATATCTGACTTCCTGTTGGTCGGAGCTTATGACTGTAAATGAGAAAGTTGTCCGGATCGATAAGCACAATATACAGACCGAGTTTTGTGACTGTAGGTAAAAATAACCCCCCCACTTTAGTCAAAAGTATCTTGAAAGTAACACACTTCCTGCTGCCAGTTGGTGGCGCTATAACTTTGACTCACAATAGTCACATCCATGTGATAGCCCTCTTACAGCAAACACACTGCTGAAGTTTCATCAAGATCAATAAATGTATGAAGACGTTATAACACATTGTGTTTTTCTTTTCTCGCCATAACTTCGTTTCCTCGCCACGGCCAAACCATTCGAGATATCAAAAATCCGTCCGCAATTTAGCATCCTCAATGTCTTGACTTCATGCTGACCGAGTTTGGTGAAGATCAAATTAAATTTCTTGGAGGAGTATATAAAATTCCAGGGGCGTGCGTTTTCATACAACCCTTAATAGCCGACTTCCTGTTGGACTGGCGTAAAACTTAGAGCACGAAAGTTGTTCGGCCCGATGAGATCTGTATGTGTACCGAGTTTCATACTAATTCATGCAATATTCAGTTTGATATATGGACCAAGTTTTCGGACCCCGTTAAAGGGGGCGCTGTTGAGCCCCCCTGCCACGCCCGGGTACCAGCTTCAGCCCAGCCCTGATGGCCGCAGGTTCTGACCTGTGTGCAAAGTTTCAAGAGTTTTCGAGCACGTTAAGGGCCCCAAAAGTGCCCGAGAAGTCCCACACAGCAGAGAAAGGGTTAAAATAAAGCCCCCCCTCCTCTCTCACACACACAGACACTGAGAGAGACTGGCAAAATTCCCATCAAATCACATTCAAACCAAAATATCTGACTTCCTGTTGGTCGGAGCTAATGACTGTAAATTAGAAAGTTGTCCGGCTCGGGGAGATAAATATAAATACCGATTTTTGTTACTGTAGGTAAAACTAATACCCCATTTTTGACTAAAGGTGGCGCTACTGAGCCCCTTACCACGCCCGTTTCTGAAACTTTGCACAAGTGTACTAGGCAATAAATGTAAAGTGTCTGTCGAGTTTCATGCAATTTCAAGCATGCTAAGAGTCTCTAAAACTTTAAAAAAGAATATTAAAGTTTGCTGCGTTGCCATGGCAACAGTATTTAAGATATCAATAATCCTTTCACAGGTCTACATCTGCCGTGTGTTTACATTATACACATAAAGTTTGAAGCAAATCGGGTAAAAATAAGAGGGTGATTTTAAAGCATTTTGAAAGTGACACACTTCCTGCTGCCAGTTGGTGTCGCTATAACTTTGACTCACAATAGTCACATCCATGTGATCGGCCTCTTACAGCGAACACACTGCTGAAGTTTCATCAAGATCAATTAATGTATGAGGATGTTATAACACACTTCCTGTTTCCAATATTCGCCATAAATTTGTTTCCTCGCCACGGCCAAACCGTTCGAGATATCAAAAATCCCCTGGCAATTTTTCATCCTCCATGTCTTGACTTCATGCACACCGAGTTTCGTGGTGATTGGTTGAATTTTCTAGGAGGAGTATTTTAAATTCCATTGCATGTGTTTTTTAAACTACGCCAAATAGCCGACTTCCTGTTGGGCTGGGGTAAAAAGTCAGAGCACGAAGGATATATGAACCGATGAGATCTATAAGTGTACCGAGTTTCATATTATTACACGCAAGCGTGTTTGATTTATGGACCAAGTTTTCGGACCGCGTTCCAGGGGGCGCTGTCGAGCCCCCCTGCCACGCCCGGGTACCAGCTTCAGCCCGGCTCTAATGGCCGCAGGTTCTGACATGTGTGCAAAGTTTCAAGAGTTTTTGAGCACGTTAAGAGACCCAAAAGTGCCCGAATAGTCGTAAGAAAAATAATAATAATAATAATAATAATAATAATAATAATAATAATAATAATAATAATAATAATCCGAAGGAAAACAATAGGGCCTTCGCCTTTTCAAGGCTTGGGCCCTAATAATCCGAAGGAAAACAATAGGGCCTTCGCCTTTTCAAGGCTTGGGCCCTAATAAGTGCATGAGTTATCCAATCAATGGCTGGTTGTAGGTTTGAATCTTGAAATGCCGTGCAAACAAACCTTTGAGCTATCACAAATTCACAATTATGCCTTCAGTTTGAGCAAATCACATCTTATACGGATAGTAAACATAAAAAATACAAATTCTGACATGTACCAGTACCCTGATCTAAACCTGTATGACTTTCTTTCTTCCATGGACAGCATTGGACCCCACTGACTTTCAAAAGCTAAAAAAAATTAAATAAATAATATTTACATATATTTTTGAATATACACAATCTTTTTAATGGCTGATGAAAATTCAGCTTTGCCATTAAAATAAATAAATTGCATTATATTTTATAATATTACATTGTAATATATACAGTATATATATATATATATACAGTCATGGCCAAAATTGTTGGCACCCCTGGTAAATATGATCAAAACTGGCTGTAAAAAATAAATCTGCATTGTTTATCCTTTTGATCTTTCATTCAAAAAATTGCCAAAATTCTAACCTTTCATTGAAGCAAGAGAATTGAAAGTGGGGCTAAATCACATTATGAAATAAATGTTTTTCTCCAAAACACGTTGGCCACAATTATTGGCACCCTTTTATTAAATACTTTTTGCAACCTCCTTTTGCCAAGATAACAGTTCTGAGTTTTCTCCTATAATGCCTGATGAGTTTGGAGAACACCTGACAAGAGATCAGAGACCATTTCTCCACACAGAATCTCTCCAGATCCTGCAGATTCCCAGATCCATGATGGTGCTTCTTCTCTTCAGTTCAGCCCACTCATTTTCTATAGGGTTCAGGCCAGGGACTGGGATGGCCATTGCAGATCTTGGTTTTGTGCTCAGTGACCCATTTTTGTTTTGATTTTGATATTTGTTTTTGGATCACTGTCCTGTTGGAAGATCCAAACATGGCCCGTTATAAGATTTCTAGCCCCGGCTGTTAGGTTTCGATTTTTTATCTGTTGGTATTTGATCCAATCCATGATGCCATGTATCTGAACAAGATGTCCAGGACCTCTGGCAGAAAATTAGGCCCACAGCATTAAAGATACAGCAGAGTATTTCATTTTACACATGGGGTACTTTTTTATCCCTGTGTGCACCAAACTCATCTTAACTTAAGTGTTTGCTGCCAAAAAAGCTATTTTTTTGTTTCATCTGACCATAGAACCTGTCCCGTTTGAAGTGCCAGTAGTGTCAGGTACTTTTCAAACATTCTATGGACAGAGGAACCAAAAAAATAGCTTTTTTGGCAGCAAACACTTAAGATGAGTTTGGTGCACACAGGGATAAAAAAGTACCCCATGTGTAAAATGAAATACTCTGCTGTATCTTTACTGCTGTGGGCCTAATTTTCTGCCAGAGGTCTTGGACATCTTGTTCAGATACATGGCATCATGGATTGGATCAAATACCAACAGATAAAAAATCGAAACCTAACAGCCGGGGCTAGAAATCTTATAACGGGCCATGTTTGGATCTTCCAACAGGACAGTGATCCAAAAACAAATATCAAAATCAAAACAAAAATGGGTCACTGAGCACAAAACCAAGATCTGCAATGGCCATCCCAGTCCCTGGCCTGAACCCTATAGAAAATGAGTGGGCTGAACTGAAGAGAAGAAGCACCAACATGGATCTGGAGAGATTCTGTATGGAGAAATGGTCTCTGATCTCTTGTCAGGTGTTCTCCAAACTCATCAGGCATTATAGGAGAAAACTCAGAGCTGTTATCTTGGCAAAAGGAGGTTGCAAAAAGTATTTAATAAAAGGGTGCTAATAATTGTGGCTGACGTGTTTTGGAGAAAAACATTTATTTCATAATGTGATTTAGCCCCACTTTCAATTCTCTTGCTTCAATGAAAGGTTAGAATTTTGGCAATTTTTTTAATGAAAGATCAAAAGGATAAACAATGCAGATTTATTTTTTACAGCCAGTTTTGATCATATTTACCAGGGGTGCCAACAATTTTGGCCATGACTGTATATATATATATATAGATATATATAGAGAGAGAGAGCGAGAGAAAGAGAGAGAGAATATCTGAATAGAGAGAATGTGAGAGAAGAGAAGATGTGTCTTTATATTTTTTAATATGTATACTTTAATATATTACAGTAAAAAAAATACTGCAATACAATGATTTATTCACAATTTCATTCATTAATCCTCAAATACTTCAATCAGAATTATTTAGTAACAGGCATAAAATACTTTTATTGAGATTCACCCTCACCCTCATTGCAGTGAATGTTCCCGGGTGTGCATCTTGCCACTTGTGAGTTTGATAAAGTGCCCCTCTCTCTCTCTCGCTGGTTATCCTTGGTTTTCTCCCACATAATTTCCATTTCTCCTCAAGAGCCAGAGGAAAATAAATCTATAACCTCCTTTTCTTACTCATCTTTAAACACAAGCGAGGTCGTCTCATCTGCGATTGCGCTGGGTGGATTTCCACGGGCGTGAGACACAGCGGGCTTCAGACCGACAGTTGATGTGGGGTTTATGCTGATATCCAGCGTCTGTGCCAGGCTTAAGCGGCACACTTTCCTCTGCTCTTTATGAAAGGGATTTAAGTTTCGCTCCACAGTGCTTAGAGGTTTTAGCGATGTGACTGTACACATCTCACTGCGTACTTTCTGCGTCCTCAGTAATAGTGTGAAGATTATAGTGCTTGTGCTGTTTTTGGTCTTGATCTGGGAAGGTGACATTTAATGTCACGGTTCAAAAGACATGTCTTCACGTTGGCTTTTATCTGGGGTTAAATTGGGAATATTACACGGCCACAGTGCCTGGAAGAATAAGTGTGATAAGCACTAGATGGTTCAAGGGCCTGAGGCTGTGTAATCACAAGATGCCTGGAAAGAGATGTTGGATATTGTGGCACCAATAGCTGTATGTTGTATATCAACTGAAGGTGAAGCAACATCCCCTTTCATTTACAGTCAACATGAAATCAAAATCGACTGTATTTACTTAACTGAAGCTGAAATTCCTGGCCCTATTGAGAACAATTCATCAGAGGATGAATTAAAAAAAGAAGTAGTAGTAAAACCTGCTATAATATCTATAAGAAGACATTTTTAAGAATGTCAGTAACCAAACAGTTGATGGACACCATTGACTTTCATAGTATTTTTTTTCCTAAACTGTTCGGTTACCGACATTCTTCAAAATATCTTCTTTTGTGTTCAGCAGAAGAAATAAATTCATACAGGTTTGGAACAACTTGAGGGTGAGTATTTCATTCAGGCCAGAGACAGTTCTCTCTGAAAATATCATTATCTTACCAAGATACCCAAAAACGCAAATATTGTCTTTTCTGTAATTTTGCAAGAGTATTCTGGCATAGGTAAAATACATCCACCCAATTTTCAGCTTTTAAAAAAATAAAAACTTAAATAACAGGCATGAAGTCTAAACCTCAAGCCTATCCACAGTGAGCAGAGGTTAATATCAGGCATCAGAAAGTGTGTTTATATGAGTACATGAGCTATGGCATGACAGTGTCATACACAAAGGCGAACGGTCCAATTTTAGACTTCCCCTTATGCAGTCCGCTCTTTAATTCTCTGCCTTAGGCATTTTAGGCTTTGTTTTTATATGCCACTACACACACACACACACACACACACACACACACACACACACACACACACACACACACACACACACTCACACGGACACTCACACGGACACTCACAAGGAGACATACCTCACACTAAAGCATCACAGACGTCTACATTGCTTCAGGGCTAAGAACATACACAACAGGCCTTCAGTGGGAGATGGTGGCACTCCAGTGAAGAGAGTGAACAATGACACACTAATACACAGATGCCACCCCGTCCCATATTAGTGCATCTCTGCTGCACATTCTCAATCCCCCTTTCAATTCACATTGCCATCCCCAAATATGACAGGCAGGATGTTTACCTTTGAGTTTATATGCAGGCTTGAGAAGTCACTTTTGGGATCTCACTTTGTTTTGAGTTATACATCAGTCTGTCCCTGAAGCCAAAAAAAAAAAATCAGCTAAATGGTATCTCAGTTCACTTCATAACATTTACACAGTCGTAATATGGAAGCTTTTGAAAAAATATGACAGTTAAAGGGATGGAATGGCTATAGGCTTTACCGAGACTTGTCGGCTGTTGAAAATAATTTGTATATTTTTAAATATATATATTTTAAACATAATTTATTTTACATATTTATTTTATGATATTATGTTGTATTAACGATATTATTATTATTTATTTTTTGCACAGGTCTACTTTGATTTAATTGCATGTATTTTATCTATTAATCATCTTTACATTTAGCAATTTATTGTCCTTACCTTGCCATCTAAAAACATCCAAGCTTATTTCTAAAATATTAACGTAGTGAAAATTATGCACATAGTGGGGGATTCTTCACTGTGGGTTGAAGTCAAAGTTTTATTTATACAAATATAAAATGTATTTATATTTTGAATTATATTTTGAATTGACTTCTCTTATATTGACCTGCACGTAGTAGACACTAAGGCGCGTTTTGCCCTAAAGTCTTGGCCATGCGGCATTTATGAGAACGGGTGGGAAAAATTTGTCTCTTAAAGGGGTGGTTGATTGTGATTTCACTTTTCTAACGTGTAATGTTGGTTTTTGAGCATAAACAAACTCTGCAAAGTTACGACGCTCAAAGTTCAAAGAAAAGGAAGATATTTGCTTTTAAAGAAATCTTTCTTAAGGACTACAACAAACGTCTGGTAGGGACTACACGACATTCCTCCCGGATTAGTGACATCACCAACCCTAGAATTGACATAAACACCGTCCTACGGGAACGCAATTTATAGATTGTCAAGACAGAATGTTCTAATCAATGACTAAAAGTTAACTCCACATCAGCTACATAAATTCATCAACTAACCATTCAGAAATGTCCTGTTGCTTCAACATATTGTCACTTCTTCTTGAGTCTCTCCATCATTGTCTGACTCCGGTTTGAACATAAAAGGCTAAAAGTTTTAGACATTTTCAGTGTGTGTCTGTGTGAGGTAAAAGGACACGAACTCTTTGCCACGAGCAGCAGCTATTTTTTGGGACAAACAAACAAAACAAAAACGGTGCGTTTTTACTCACCCTCAAAAAGTGACAATTTTAACATGCAATATAAAAATATCTGTGGGGTATTTTGAGCTAAAACTTCACATACACACTCTGGGGACATCAACGACTTATTTTATATCTTGTGAAAAGGGCATTATACCACCCCTTTAATTGTCTCCTATAAAAATTAACCAATCGCATAGCAGGCGGGAATTTTAAAGACTCAGTTGTTGACCCTATTTATGCGCGGCCCTCATTTTTGCTAATGACTCCTTCTAGGTGAAGGACTTTGATAGCGATGCCATGCAAATTGATAGAACATAATTTATGAATCATAACCCGCCAAATTGGCTAGTGTGGTATGCGTTACCCGCCACAGCAGTGTTAATTGCCGGGTGTTAATTTTAAACCCTGTATACTATGTGCGTGTTATTTGTCATTTTTAGTAGTTTTTTTTTATTTCTAATTAGTTTTCATTTATTTAGAATTTAATTTAGTTTAGTAATTTTAGTACTTCAACTTATATTTTAATTTGGGCTGTCAAAAGATTAATCACGATTAATCACATCCAAAATAAAAGTCTGTGTTTGCATAATATATGTGTGTGTACTGTGTATAATTATTATGTATAAATACACACACATTCATGTATATATTTAAGAAATATTGGCATTTATATACTGTATATACATTTATATAATTTATATTATATATAAATATGTTATATATAAATATAACCAATTTTTCTTAAATATATACATGATTGTGTGTGTTTTTATATATATAAATAATTATACACAGTACACACACATATATTATGTAAACACAAACTTTTATTTTGGATGTGATTAATCGTGATTAATCTTTTGACAGCCCTAATTTTAATTAGTTGCAACACTTCTAACACTTTAGTTTTTCATTTAATATTAACATTTTATTTTATATGAATGAATATTTTTTTTAAACAGTTTTAGTTAACAATAACAACACTGGCTATTTAAAAAAATTCCCAGTTCATGCCTGCACTTATGGGGAGATGGAGAAAAGGTATTTTGTAAATCTGGTTATTATTTTTGATAACATATTTTTCCACAGCAACTAAATATTTATCATACATTAGATTTAAAATTGTACAAAGCAACAATGCTGTGCGCTTTAGGACCTTTAGGAATCTGAAAACTGTTCAGCAACTGCTTTTGAAATATGCTAAACCCCTCAGTGCGCAATGCACACAGCCCTAAAAATATTACATAATGTATCAAAAGCTGTTATTACCCCTCTGGACTTCCTTACAATGATTTTGACTTCAAAGGTCTAGTCAGAAATACCTAATGAATACATTAACTTGTACTGAGTATCACCCTCACTCATTTATCCCTTTTGCTCAATTAGATCACATATACTTAATCTTACGAACAATCTGGTTTGATTTCTCTTTGTGATGCTAAGCCTTGCACCCTGCTTTACCCTGACAAACCCTCTTCATTAGTTCCTCCCTTTACTATTCATCATTATCAAACACAGCCGAGAGTGTCAAGAGGGAACACAGATAGTAAATGGTGGTTAATATCACTGCTGATGTTGTATTAAAGCTAATGTCCTTAGGGCACCACACTCTTAGTTGATCAAGGTTTAGAAAAGAGAGCTGGTGAGAAGAAGAATACTTCCCTTAAACAACATAAAAGACAGCTAATCTACACCTGCAGAGACCAAATAGCAGAGAATACTTAAATGATCTTGCTTGGTTCAACTGATGTAAATTGCATGAGAATACACATTAGAAGTACCCAGACATGCCTTTGATGCACCATGATGACATCAGAACAGTCCCAGGAAGAGTTTTTGGGTACACTTGTCTGAATTAACACACTGAAGGCTATGCTGTTGGCTTTAATGCAACATTAATTTAAAGCGTTAAAAACACAGATTACCACTGCTAGGAAATGCCAGGATGATTTCAGAATGTGTAACACAGGTTTGCCCTAAAAGAACGGCTGTCCACATCTCTCAACACATCGCTCGTGTTAAATGAGATGTGACTAATGAGTAATGGAACAAACAGGAAAAAAGAAAGCAACATCTAACATTCATTAAATGCATCAATGTCCTTCCTGTGCCGTCACCCACAGCTTACGAAGAAAAATAGGTCATTCAGGCTGGAGCATCTGAACCACATTTCAATGGTCAATATAACGCTGCATACAGAGCGGATTTAAATAGTTCTCTTGCAGTTCAACAAAGTGACTCAATCTACAGCAGGTTTTCCCACTAACAGCAGCCTGCACATAACAGTTTGTGCTTTTGAAAAAACTACTCATCAGCCATTACTCCAGTGTCCAGTGTCACATGATCCTTCAGAAATATGTATATATATATATTGTTTTCAGCGTTCTTTGATGTATAGAAAGTTCGAAAGAACAAATTTACTTGAAATATAAATCTTATGTAACATTATACATGTCTTTACTGTTGCTTTTGATCAATTCAAAGCATAATTGCTGAAATCTTATTGACCTCAGACTTCATACTTTCATTCATTAAATATTGTACCCTCATTTACAAACTTTTCATTTTAATGTTCTTCTATCCTTCTGTATTCTAGAACAGTACCATCTAAACAATGCCGGCTTCCCTTTTGGTACACCGGCCGGACTCTCTCATCCTCAAAGAAACCTCAGCATACCAGGCCTGGCGCTGAATAAGTACAACTCTCTGAAAGCAGTTGGTAAGATCAGTAACATGCTATATGTGCACAAACATACTTTATTCACAGATGCTGAACTATTTCATGCTCTGCTGGATGTCATAAACAACAATCCCATTAGTTTGATTGAAAGAGCCAGCTTCTGTTGTGGTCAGGACCTGTCATGATCACTGTCTTGTTTTGTGTTAGGACTTTTAAGTTGTGGGTTTTCTGTTCCTATTGTGTCTGTATTTATTGCCTATATTCAGTTCATGTGTTAGTGTAGTCCTTTTGTTGGTTAGTTCCCCCTGTTAATTAGTCTTGATTGTTCAGGTGACAGGTGTGTCTTCTTATTTTGTTAGCCCTTGTGTATTTATACCCTTGTGTTTCCCATGTTCTTTGTCAGGTCTTGTCCTTCATGGTTATATGTTTGGTGAGCTTATTCTGTTAACTGGTTCTTTGGTGTCCATGTTGGATTTAAGTTTATTATGTTAAAAAACGTACTCCTTATGGATCCAGCTGTTAGGATTAAGAGTCTCCGTCAAGGAGATCTGGAGGACATAGGCTGCTATCCAGTCCACTTTTAGACACGCACTTGCAAACTTCCCTAATCACTTCCCCTCGGGGGAATCCCTACCGCCATTTTGAAGTGCGTTCCACTTTGTGACGTGGATGAGGGAAGTTTATTATGGGCAGACCCTCGTTCCCTCGATTTTGACCGAGGGAGAGAGTCTACTTCATGTGTACACTTCAGGCACACACCTATACATTTGGATGCTGCATTAAACAAATTCTTACAGGGGAAAAAAATTTAAATAATAAATCAACTCCATAGCTGATTCCAAGTGATCCAGGGCTTAGGGCGTTCCAATTCAGCCAATTGCAGTTTCCGCCTGTAGTGGGCACTCATGCAGCGTAAGCAATGACGTACATCCGAGTGAACGAGACGGAGGGAAGTTAGCAAGTGAAGGGCATGACAATTTTGGACTGGAACGCAGCCTAAATGATAGACTTTATCGTACTGGTTCATTTGGCCAAAATGGACGAGATCCCTCTCCTGATTTCATGATTTTTTTAACAGGGGGAACCAATCAATAAAAGGACTACAAAGCCCAACACAGGAACTGAACATAGGCAGTGAACACAGAAACAATAACCCATAAAACACCACAACTTAAAATCCTAACACAAAACCAGTGAAACAAAACATGAATCATTACAGGACCACAGTTAGGGCACTTTACTCTGTCCCTCTGGTATTATTTAACATCCCAGTGCCGGTGGCTACACTTTTAGACAGACGTGTATATTCAAGTGTTTTGGCAGAATCCTCACTACACAAAAAGGTGTTGCTTATCCACTGCCACACTAGATTTTTAGCCTCATAAGACTTTTATAATGGCTTAGTGTAAAGAGGTATAATGAGGGAAATTTAGTTTTATTTTCAGTTCAGCTGCAAATAATCTAGTTCTTTCAGGTCAAAGAGATGATTCCTATAAACAATCTCCCTTGTTTATTACATCTCATTCAAACATTTTGATGTTTTTATTGTTCACGATGCATAGTATTTATCTTTGTTTGGAAGACAATCAGTGGCCACTTTCACACACAAAACCCATTAAATTGCAATAAAAATGTCTTATTCTGGTAAATGTACCACATCCGCAATTCACACATATAACAGCTACAGCACCAAAATGCTGTCAACTTTTAGTAATTTGCCGGAAATTACCTTTAAATAGACCCTTAATCTATTTTCTTCATTGCTCACATGGAGAAAAGATATTTTGTTTCAGGTTCTGTCTAATTTGCTGGTATTTTCTCCACAAAATAGATAGCGTCTTGGTTACTGTTGTAACCTCTGTTCCCAGATGGAGGAAATTAGACATTTTGTAGATGTATTGACACTAGGGTTCACACTTGGGAGCTCCAAACACCTTCGATAGAAAAGGCCAATGAGAATTGGCGAGTGAAATTAGCATGCCACTCCCTAGACATACGGGTATAAAAGGAGATGCTTGCACCAACTTATTCAGGTTTGTGCTGAGGAGCCGAGACAGTGCCCCGGCCATTTCAGCAGTTAGTTCAGTGTTGTGGCAGGATAGACAAAATCTACTGACACTAGGGGTCCCTTTGGAAAACAGCACAACAAGCTGAACCATGTTACGAGATTTGGTGGTTCAGATGTTGGGCCGGATAACAAGTTCACTCGTAACATCATGACTTTCCCAATGCCCCACATATGCCGTATAGTCCCTCATACTACACATGGACAGAAATAACAGTACTTCCAATGGTAATAGATCACTTCAGCTGTTTCTTTTTGTTATTTTTGTTAGTTTATTGTATGTCATCACCTCAGATAGGGGAAGGCGTTTTGTGCAAGCAGTACATCTGGCCAGTTTCCTAATAACACAGGAAAAAAACTGTCTCAAACATGGAGATTCTAAAATCTCACATAAGTGTTGTGTGTCACCAAGCCCCCTGCTCTGCAGACGTCTGTTAGAAAGATGCCGTTCGCTTGAGACGAGGATGCAACACTTCTCCTGGAGTGTGCTCTCACTCCTAGGGGGCACGGCACCCCTGGGCCTGCTATGCCAAAGCAATGGCATCCACAATCCAGTGTGCAATTCTCTGTTTCGAGACTGAGTTCATTGTTGATTCAGTTCCGTTGTAAAGATCATCAATTATTAAATGAGTTCATTTCATCTATAAAGCAGTTTTGCCAATAATGATGTCATCTTCCATCTCAGTCAAATCAGTACAGTCAGATCAGTTGTATAGTTGAATATTAAGTGTCCCCAACTAAGCAAATCAGAGGCAACAGTGGCCTGGAACCCAAACTCCATCAGGTGACAGAATGGAGAAAAAAACCTTGGGAGAAATTAGGCTCAGTCAAGGGGACCAATTCACCTCGGACCAACTGAGGATCTGTGCCGTATTCGTACGTCTAGTAGATACTGTCTCTGCTGACATTCAGGGTTGCGTTTTGCGTTTCGAGTCTTGTGCAGGTCCACCATCTGATCTGGATGGACCAGATCTGGGGTGCGTTTCCCGTACAACTATATAGCTCACTGCTTAACTACCATTGTATGATGCATCGTTGGAGAAATCAACTAGCTAGTCACGACTGTTTTCCCGAAACCGTATGTCGCAAAGTATCGTTCAACCACGTTGGTTTATGACGTCTCGCACGTGGTGGACTAATAACTTATTTTAATTAATCTGTTTGAGATCGAATTAACGCTATATTTTGTCATATAAGTTACAGACATGGCATCTGAAGACCATTTAAAATTTTTCTCAGTTATTTTCAATATTCAATATTTTCAAAATAGACTCAATATTTGGCTCGTTCTTACATAGTTGAGCACGTTCGCACATGCGCAGTCTTCAAAAACGGTACTTTAAATCTCTTGACAAACTAGAAGACGTAAATAACATTTGTATGTATTCTAAATAAAAAACACGGGTTGTACTGAATGTCAGCTTGCTTATTTTGCTAAAGATAAGGATTTATTCAGTCTACATCTCATGTAAACTAGAAACTATGCTACTAACCACAGCTCGAGAGCTCTCGTTCCAACCACACAAGTTTGCGATGCTGTTTACGAACGTTCGTTGGAACGATGGTTTCGGGAAACACCAAATCGTTGAACTACAGTGCTATGCATAAGTTTAGACACCCATGCTAAAGTTGACTAAAAAGAGGAATAAAAAATCATCTTTTGGAAATTGAACTTAATGCCTTAATTTAAAAAAATAGGAAAAATCCAACCTTTAAGGACACCAATTTTCTTTGTGAATGAATAATGTATCGTAAATAAATAAATGTTCTTCCTTAAAATACAGGGTGCATAAGTTTGGACACCCCTATGTTAAATTCCCATAGAGGCAGGCAGATTTTTATTTTTAAAGGCCAGTTACTTCATGGATCCAGGATACTCTGCATCCTGATAAAGTTCCCTTGGCCTTTGGGATTAAAATAGCCCCACATCATCACATAACCTTCACCATACCTGGAGATTGGCATGGTTTTATTTCAGTTAGCCTAACAGCTGGTTTGATTTGCATTGAGAGATGATCTTATGGAAAGTACCCCATGCCAATCTCCAGGTATGGTGAAGGGTATGTGATGATGTGGGAATATTTTAATTCCAAAGGCCAAGGGAACTTTATCAGGATGCAGAGTATCCTGGATCCATATAGTAACTGGCCTTTAAAAATAAAAATCTGCCTGCCTCTATGGGAATTTAACATAGGGGTGTCCAAACTTATGCACCCTGTATTTTAAGGAAGAACATTTATTTATTTACGATACATTATTCATTCACAAAGAAAATTGGTGTCCTTAAAGGTTGGATTTTTCCTATTTTTTTAAATTAAGGCATTAAGTTCAATTTCCAAAAGATGATTTTTTATTCCTCTTTTTAGTCAACTTTAGCATGGGTGTCTAAACTTATGCATAGCACTGTATGCTGATAACGACGGAACTTGCGACCATAGTTGGCTAACGATGCTTTCGGGAAACGCACCCCTGGCTGACTACGGTAACCTCGGGATAATGAAGAGACAGACAGACAGACTAACATTCACGTAGATGCCATTCTTCTTACGATGTATTTGTTATAATTTTGATGATTATGGCTAACAGAAAACCTTTTCACAACATTCTAATTTTGAATAGCCATAATCATCAAAATTAAAACAAATAAAGGTTTGAAATATCTTACTTAGCATGTAATGAGTCTATATAATATATTAGCTTCACCCTTTAAGTTGAATTACTGAAATAAATGAACTTTTGCACGATATTCTAATTTTTCGAGCTTCACCTGTACATCGGATGTTATAGGAAGTGTTACCGGTTTTGGTTGACCTAATATATGCAGCCTAACAATCATTTAACTGATTTGAATAATAGAAATTGATAATGTGTTAAGTGTATGCCAGGTTAAAGAGTTGTGTTTTTAGTGTAGATTTAAACTGACAGAGTGTTTCTGCTTTCTGATCAAGGCTAGGAAGTCTATTCCAGAGTTTATGTGCTAAATAGGAGAAGGATCGACCGTCTGTAGTTGATTTTAATATTCTAGGTATTATCAACTGGCCAGAATTTTGAGATCGCAATAGACGTGAAGGACTATAATGTGTTAAGAGCTCGCTCAAGCTCGCTCACTCAAGAGCTAAACCATTTAATGCTTTGTAAGTAATTAGCAAGATTTTAAAATGTATGCAATGTTGACAGAACTGGGCTAATATGGTCGTACTTCCCAGTTCTTCTAGGAACTCTAGCTGCTGTAATTTGGACCAGCTGGAGTTTGTTAATTAAGCGTGCAGGGCAACCACCCAGTAGAGCATTACAATAATCTAGCCTTGAGGTCATGAATGCATGAACTGACTTTTGTGCATTTGTCATTGAGAGCATATGTCAAAATTAAGCTATAATTTTAAGATGAAAAAAATGCGGCTTTACAGATGAAAAAATGTGGCTTTCAAATGAATGAATGGTATCTAAGAGCACACCCAGGTTCCTAACTGAAGACGAAGACTTGACAGAACATCCATCAAGTGTTAGACAGTATTCTAGATTATTACTTGCGGAGGTTTTTGGTCCAATAATTAGAATCTGTTTATTCAGAATTAAAGGGATACTTCAGGATTTAGCATTAAGCTTTGTATCAGTAGAAAGCCAGTATTATTTTCAAATCACCGTGCTCCCCCCTCCCTCATATCCCCCTGAGATGAGATTTATGTATTTTTAGTCTGGAAAAAATCCTCATATGACGCAAAAATCGTCATATTGCGTCATATGAGGATTTTTTGGCCAGAGGCTAAAACCCACAGCCAGTAGAAGGCGCTAGATCCGCATGTTGTCAACCCGCCCATAGAGGGTGGGATCTCACTCACAGAATGTACAAATAGTGTCAGCCATCTTTTACTTGGAAGCTAAGCTAACAGGTTCTTATTCTGTGGAGAAAGCTGAGTAGTAGGGGTTACCATCCTCTTTTTCCCGGACATGTCCAGCCATCGAGATTGTCCAAAATGTCCGGGATTCGGCTTTTGCTTTCTGCAGTCGCCATTCATTGTTTACACGCACACTTTAATTTTAAATACACATTAATCTTTCCAGAGGTGAAGTATCCCTTTAAGTAGTAGGAAATAACTAGTCATCTAATTTTTTTATATCAGCTATGCATTCCGTTAATTTTGTGAATTGGTAAGTTTCGTCATGATGCGAAAAAATATAGAGCGGAGTATGATCAGCAAAACAGTGAAAACTAACATCATGCAACATAATGATATCTGTAAGTGTAGCATGTACAGGGTGAGAAGCAACGGTCCAGGTACTGAGCCTTGAGGTACTCCATACTGAACTTGTGATCGATACGACACCTCTTCACTTACTGCTACAAATTGGTAACAGTCAGATAAGTATGATTTGAACCATGCCAACGCAATTACACTAATGCCAACATAATTTTCAAATTATGCAAAAGAAAAGTTGTGGTCGATAGTATCAAATGCATCACTAAGATCCAGTAACACTAATAGAGATACAACCAGGATCGAATGATAAGAGATTGGATGATACGGCCTAAATCCTGACTGGAAATCCTTGCAGATACCATTTCTTTCTAAAAAGGAACACAGTTGTGAGGACACTGCCTTTTCGAGTATTTTTGACAGAAAGGGTAGGTTCGAAATTGGTCTATAATTAACAAATTCTTTAGAATCAAGTTATTTTTTTTTTTTTTATAAAATATGTTTAATAACAGACATATTAAATGTTTTTGGTACGTATCCTAATGACAATGATGAATTAATAATATTAAGAGGATCTATAACTTCTGGAAGGATCTCTTTCAGTAGCTTTGGGGTAGTTGGTATAGGGGAGTTACATACGTTGTTATACAAGTCATGCAAGGCGGTGGCAAATTAAGAAAACACCTTCAGCCTTGTGAGCATTGGCTGCACATGTGTTGTCAAACTGATGAAGATGTTTTCTTCATTTGCTGGTGTTTTTATCTATTTGCATGTGTTTTCGTCAGTTGAAGTGTGTTAAGCTCTCTCGACCACTGTACATGTACCATCCACAAAAGCTGATCAACATTGGCAAAACTTGTTTGAAATACTCAAATCATTAATCTCACAGGGTTGTAAACGCATCGATACAGAATTTATTTTGGTAATGTTACAATGTCTTCAGCTAGCAAATCAGCTCTGGTAATTGCAACAATGGCTCTTGTTCACACATGACCTCTAAACGCAAAAAGTTAATTCTACAAAAGGAGACTGTATGTGTGAGAGTGCCTAATTACTTTTCTTATTTTCTCGGGTTTGTGATTGGTTGAAAAAACAGCTAAATAATGAATGGCTATTTGCGTATTTTGCTAAATTATTACATATTTTAAAAGAAAGAAAAAAAGCTGTGGGCTTGAGAGGTTTTTTGGCCATTTAAGCAGGAGCATTAGCCTGCCCTATATTTTGAGAACATGTCAAGCCAATACTATCTGGATCACAATGATTCAGTGACATAATGACACACATAATACATACACATATTAGATACTTTCACATATGAACACGTCTGTATCTGACTGTTATAAAATAAAGATCTGATGCCAGAATGGTCTGCAATCAGCACACCGTGGTGATGGTGATGATGAAGATGATGCACACTGACAATATAGCCTTTGGAGTAAGCTCAAGGATTTTCAGATGTCATCTATTTGAATCACTTTGTGGCAAGAAGAAAGTAATGAATGAGAAAAAAGGATACAAATATAATTTGATGACAATGTTACTTGAAAGAATGCCATCTGACATCAGTTTATAAATTTGATACTGGATTTGATGAGGCTTAGACCAAAAGAGCATCCAAAGGAACTGTACTCAATTCTTTTTTTTATTTTTGTTTGTGATTCAGGCATCTAGCCCGATATACAATATGTCCCCTGACATACACACCTTCTAAAACCTTCTGATTTACTCAATACAAGAACAAACTGAAAAAGTGCATCTAGCAGACATTAATTAAGCGAGACAGAGTGAGCAGCTCGCAGGAAAATACCGTGAGAAGAGAGATAACTCATGTCCGAGGCATGACCTTTAAACATTTCAGGCAATATAAAGTCAGTGTTTAATAAAATAGACAAGCTCTCAATGGACATCTCAACAGTAATACAGACACTGCTGTTTTATGTCCTTCATCAAGACTTGTTTTAAAGTTGATACGCCTAACTCATGGTTCCAATGGATGGATTTAAATTTACACGGTGCGGGTGCACATTATATTATTAGATCTTTGATATTATTAAATTACATTTAAATGTGTACATGCACTTTAAAAATCGGATTTCAATTGGACTAAACAATAGTTTGTGTTTTTAAAATGTCATCAAAACGCTTTGGTTAAACTGAAATCATAACAGTCTGGTTTTTGTGAAGTCTAACTAACAGACCTAGATCTTCGTCCAGCATGTATACATGTTAATCGCACTCCAATTGGCCTCAGTATTGTTCACATGCTCAGAAAGACAGAGGTGACATGCAACATGAATTTATTCCTTAAACTATGACAAACACATATGGAAGCCCTTAGTGTACATGTTGGCCCTTAGTGTACGTTGATGGAGAAAATATATTTTAACGCTTTTCCGTGTGCTCGCAAAACGGTCACTTTACCTTGAGAAACTTTGTGCAAACAAAACTTTTGTATTCACTCGCAAAGCTATACATTCATTCAGAAAACTTTCACGTTTCTTGAAGAAACTTTGCATTCGCTCAAGATATGAGCATTTGCCAAACTTTTGCATTCACTCACGAAACTTTCACCACCACCTTTCACATGCCAAGGTTTTACAAGCGTACTTAAAGTTTCTCTGGGAAACACAGAACATTTGTGAGAGAACCCAATAGCAGTGGAATATACATTTTCCTTTATATTCTTTTCCAGCCCCTTGTCCATTTAGGGGCTCCGTTGCCACATAAAGACTGTCGAAAACGCAACGAAAACCCACTGTAGCTCAATTATAATGTAGTTCAAATATGCATGTATACAATCTTATTTTTGTCTGTCTAACTTCTTCCATTTCTTCTCCTCCCTTACAGCTGATACTGCAAGCCGGGGTTACTACAAGAGCTATCCACTAATGGATTTCTCCCAGTATCATTCCCCTCCTGTACCTTTCCAACCAATGTCAATGCACCCAAAAGACAAGTCCTACCTCCACCAAGTCCTCCCCTCCCATGACATCCATTCCCCCCTGTCCATCTCAATCCCAACCAACCAGTTGGAGAGGACCCGCATCCCAAAAACCATCACCCACCCTCAACTTTCCAGCTCAGCCTTCAAAGCTTGGGATTCTGGACAAAGACACATCCACCGGCAAACCTCGCATCCAGGACACTCTGTTCGCCAACAGATCTACAGCAGCAGGAGACAGTACAGCATAGAAACACTACCGGAGTTCATCTCCCAGCCCACGGTCTACGGGGGACAACCGCTGTATCAGCCCCATCCCAAACTTAAGGCCTATCAGACCAACAGCAAGACGGAGGTCACTGTCTGAGGAAACGGGAACGAAAGAAACAACACAAACTGTTAACGGACTGTATGCAGAGCGACTAAAATGCCAGGACTGTGTTGTCACCCCTTCTTTTAGTGCTAGACCACTCTTGTTTATGTTTATATGGCTTCTTTTGTGTCCTAATTTTTCTGGGTTTATCTCTGTCTTTTGTGTCACTGACAACAATGAGGTGAGTTTTCAGACCAGAAGACAGGAATGGTGCCCAAGGCCACATTAACTCAACGGGGACAATGCCATCATCACGTCAGCTTAAATCTAAGTCATTAAGGGACATTATCCTGGCCATCTTTATTTAAACACAACCCCAGGATCAATTTAGTGAAAAAAGACTAAATAAACCTGTTCTCCTACCCCAGAAGAGGCAAAGAGCAACACCCAGATGTCTGGTCTCACACTAGGATTTAAGTATAAGCTTGGCTGAGTGTGTTGAGGATTTTGTGCTCATGAAGAAAGGTTTTTTGAGTTACTAAATTTCACGGTCTTCCTCTCTGGCTTGGGAAGTCTCGTTGTGAGAAAGTCACTCATTAAATCACTAATTTGTTTTAGGGGAATGAAGTTGAGAAAAACCACTAAGACATAACAATCTTGTTTCAGTGGGTTACCTACTTTGTAGAAAAGAACCACGTGAAGCTCTCAATGGTGATGGAAACTTGACTACAATTCTGAAAAGGCACCATGAAACATGTTTATATTGAAAAATACATTTCTGTAAAGCTAAAAACTGCATTTCTTTTTCTCAATCTTTTTTTTAAAGGTTTATTTGTTGAATTTTTGTCTTTATTGGGACAGAACTTAACAGGAAGACAAGTGGAATGGGATCGGGAAGGGACCACAAGCCAGGACTCAAACTCGGGTCTCCCAAAGCGTAACTGCACTACATTCCGGAATGCTGCCCACAAGGCTATTGACTCTGTCTTGGATACATTTTCTATGGAATTTCAAGAGAGAAATTGTTTCATGAGTCCACATTAGTTTTGACATTCAAATCACTCCAGTCATGGAGTGAAGACATCATCAAACATCCAACTTCATCTTATCTTCCTGTTTTTATCTTTTGATTGCTTAAAATAATCTGATCTCCACTGTTTCTCAAGACCGCCTATGTTGAGTCCTTAATTTCCTACTGAGTAGTTCACTTTATAGTTGACCAAGGCTGACTGCCTCATGGTGTGAGGCTGAAGAAATTATGCCAGCAGCTCTGAGCAATGAACCTTAGAACTGGGAATGAAGCACATCATTCTTGTAAAACAAGCTATGCAATGGCAAAAATATCAGCTCTAGTGAATTAAACCATCCTTGAAATCAAGATCTCACAAGCACTAGTTGTCTTGTAGGCAAGCCTTGCACTGTTTACCTTCTACTCATGTGTCCTTTCTTTTACTTGGATTAGTGGAGTGAATTACCAGAACTTGTACCTCAGATAGGCTACAATGTATCAAAAAAAAACAAGATCTACTTTAATACCATAGCAAGTCTGATGGGGAAAAGTCTGATATTTTAGAATGTAATCTAATTGTGTTGCATAACCATCTGCAGTGTAATCAGGAGATTTATATTCAGATTCTGATATGCTAAAAAAACACACGCTAGCATGATTGGAAAATGGAAAACCCAGAGTGATTACAGAACACATTGAGTGGCGAGGGAAAATCACTGTTGACCATCTTTACACATAGTTTACTTGTTAATTGAACTGTCGTATAAAAGCAATACCACACTCAGTCTTGATATCAGCACGGCTGCGATTACCTGTGGCCTTGTGCCTACAGCCAATCAGATGTGCTGATATACAGATCAACAGCACTTGCTAGTGTGATGTTTCTTAAATGTTCGTAGTATTTAATTAAAATATATGTAGGCTACTTATAAGTGCTACCTATCTGTTTCTGTACTGTGTCGTGCTTTACTTTTATTCAAACCAGATATTCATGTGATCTGGACACTTTTTCTGTTTTCATATTTAAGCATATTTAATATATTTCTGTATTCATGTACATTAATTGTATTATTTAATTATGTAAGAATTGTATGTAAGATTATTTAAGATATTTAAGACTGAACTATGCTTTGTTCAGTAACGTTTAAAGATATCTGAAATAGGGGTGTTTGTAAGCTATTTGTTAATGCCTGTGTTGGTAATGCACTGTGTAAAAATGTGGTATGTTAATGAACTAGTGGTATAAGGGCTTAGAACAACAATTGGAGAAACCAAAACTGGAATGACAAGCTGGAATCTTTTTTTAAATAGGGTTTTATATTCACATTTTGACTAAATATGAGTTAATAAAACAAACAATAACAACAAAAAATCATGCTTGAAATTGTAAATCAACGTTATCAGATGAATTTGACGTAAAACGAGTGTAGATTTGTACTTCAAACAATGTCTCTTTTCAAAATAAAATTTGTCAGACTTCGAAATGGTTTTGAGGATTTTGGTTTGGTTTGATTTATAGGCTACTTACTTCTAAGAACTCCATTAAGCCATCAGCACTCACCATATGCAGGTAGCCTACATTTAGGGTGTCGGTCATGGACGGTTGTCGAGGCAGAAAGCAGGAAATCTCATTTGTCTCACACAGCACCACTGCCTCTACTTGTTGTCACACGATAATCTGGGATAAATAGATATCCTGCGCCCTCTTTAGGCGATACCGCATAGTGTATCAGAAAATCCTCTGTCGTTTTATCAACAAAACATTACTTCAAAAAGTATACTGTTTTATTGGGCACACGCACTTGTTTGTTAGTCATTAAAAATATGCTTTAGAGCATTCATGTTCCAAGGATAGTTGAGAGTTCTCCCAAAATATATCTCATTTCATCCCCTTCTTCTTTCTTCTTTCGTAACGTGAAACTCATGACATCGCCATTTAATTTAATTGTAGGCATATGGAAAAAAAATATGCCATGAAAATTGAATGGTGACTGAGACGGTCAGTCCTCAAAATATCTAGAAAACCATATAGATTAAGGGGGAGTTGCCTAACACATTGTCACTGTAGTTCAGAGTCCGTTCCCAGCCTTTTCCCTCATAACAACAGAAATTTCAATTCTCCTCACAGCAGCTCCTTGGTGATCTATCATTTTTATGATCTGATATTACAGACATTTAATATAACTGCATATCTTATTTTTTTAACAGTCAGAAAAGAAAATCTGGATTATGTTTTAATGGATTACCAAATGTTCCTGATTTAAAATTTAATTTTACGTTTGCATTTGGCAGATGCTTAGGAGACATCTAAATTCCCATTTGCTGCAATAGCAGAATAAGAAATGTCCATTGTGACTGAATGTGCTGTGTATGCGAGTAAGTTTAAAACAAAAATACAACAAAACAAATACACTCCACACTGCATTTTTTTACTTTTATTTTTTTTTAACTTTTTTAAAAAACAAGAAGTTCCAAATACTCTGAAACCTGAACCCCAGCCCTGACCTCCACCAGCGAATCGCTACAATCAGAGAGAAAAAAAAACAAAGGTTTCATCAATACATGATCCTAAAGTACAGCAATGCATAGAGATCTGGTGAACGTCACCAAACCTGGTTCCCTGCAGAGCCCATTAAATTGGGTCGTGTACACCAGAGCACCAGTCGGGTCAGCTTAAGTGCAATGTTGGAAGAACTAACATGCCAAAAGGGTTCAAAATCAAGGTCTATGATATCTCATATTTGTCCTCCATTTAGTTTGTTGATGCAAGTGACTGAGTGAAACCTGTGGAGCAGAAATAGTCTCATATAATGGCCATGAGGTCATAACTTTATTGAGTAGGGCAGAAGCAACACTATAATGTTGCCAAAGATATGTAGAGGAGATTGTACTAACTGGTGTGCTTAAAGTGAAAAAATTAGCCTAACCAGCATAGACAACTGGTCTAATAGCTAGACCAAAGTATGGGTTAAGTTGAGCTGTTGAAGGTGTGAAGTTGGTGTCAGGGTCCAGATTGGTCTCTCTGTTGGCAAAGGCAACAGTGCCGTGTGATGCAAAACATTTGAGCATAATGCAGTAAATGAGAGCTTAAAATTCAGTGCTTAAGAGGACCTATCAGACACAGGAACTGTTTAAATACCATTCAGGACAGGAATATGAAGAAACAAATTTCAGCATAAGAAACAGCATATGTGCATCTGGAGTGTTTTGTGTACAGCCTATACACAGTAAGGTTGAAGGTGCTAAATTGTGTGTCATCAAGCAATTAAGACCAAAAGCTACAAACATGAGTCCCAGTGGATCTGCAGATCCGAACTGTCCAAAAAGTCTGCAGAAAATACACTGGGTGGGGTGTGCGAGCTGAGAGGGGCAAGGACCATACCCCCGCCGTTACAATTACTGCCCCCTCCTACCCCGGGCATATCCAGCCAATCCATGCTATCCAGGGTGGGGTCTTCAAAGTCCAGGTTGGCCGGGTGGGGTGAGAAGCTCAGGTCACTGGTGTCCATTGGAGATGAGGGATGGTCCAGAATACTGTAAGTGCTCAGCATTTGATTGTGGAGGTCATCGATCAACGTCAATGGGCCGTCCGGCTCCACGCCGAGGAGAGGAGCACCGGTGGTGCTCTCCAGGAAGTCCTCGAGGTGGACAGTTCTAGAGCAAGGCCTCTCCTGGGTGTCGGGGAGCTGCTGGGAAGGAGAGGGGACAGGGTCGGGCTGATGTGTGGGAGGCGAGAGGTGGAGCGGAGGAGGTGGGGATGGAGTGGGTGGGCTGGAGTGAAGGTCTGACAGGGAGGGGTCTTGACTGGCTTTAAATCCAGATGAAATTTCTGCAATGTGGAAAGAAGAGGGATTTATTATTAACATATATTATATATTTTTTAAATAAGTCTCTTATGTTCACCAAGGCTGCATTTATTTGATCACACAGTAAAATAATAATTTTGTGAAATATTATAACAATTTGAATATATTTTCAAATGTAATTTGTTCCTGTGATGGCAGCAGTCCTTAGTGTCACATGATCCTTCAGAAATCATTCTAATATACTGATTTGATGCTCAAACATAATTTCTTATGATTATCAATATTAAAAACAGTCGTTTAATATTTTATGTGGAAACCGTAAAACATTTTTTCAGGATTCTTTGATGAATAGAAAGGTTAAAAGAACATAATTTATTTGAAATAGAAATTATCCATATATTTAAAGCATCCTTGCAAATTAAAGTCATTTTCTTTAAAAAAAATCTTGCTGAACTCTAACTTCTGAATGATATATTTAAGACTCTTAAAAACTCTTTTTACCTCCACTCTTGATCAGGATATCGAACAAATCATCTATTTGCTGGTTGTTAGAGACATTATCCTGTGAACAGAGAATAATCACCAATGTTACTATAAGAAAAACGGTGGAAACAGAAAAAGAAGGTGAAAGAATAAAGGAGAAAAAATAGAAAAAGAACAAAGTAAGAATGTGAGTGAAGGCCATACTTTAAAACGCTGAGGGGGGTGAGGGATCGGCTTTGGGGAGGAAGGGGTGAATAAAGTATGTCGATCAAATGTTGGGCAAATGTCCTCCTAAAACAGATGGACATGATGGGTAGAGGAAAATGGAAAAAGAAATGCGAGCTTTAGCAAAGAAGGAGATAAAGACAAAAGGAAAATGGGTAACAAAACTAAAGCATGAGTATTAATGTGGGATACCTTAAATGAAGGGGGTGAAGAGGGTTTGTTCAGTGGGTTCGATTCATCACAGAAGAATGGCTCAAAGCTTGGTGGGGCGGACACTGGCTGGCTAGACTCCTGAACACTTGTGGTTTCCAAGTCGAGCCCTACTTTCTGAACCTGGAAATGGGAGAATTCAACATGAGTCAGCTGCAGAGAGGAGATAAAGCACAACGATATGCAGCCTAGCCCTTTATATTCCCCTAAGTACTATAATTGTAATCCATATACCGGTACACTGTTTTGTTAGCTCTCAATGCAATCCACAAATGCACACAGGTCATTTCATATCTGCAATTTAAATGTACATTTGAGACTGTTATTCTGTGATGTTGATCCACAGGTCTATAACTGTCAACAACTTTGGAAACTCATGCATGTTACATATGCATGTTACATAAATATTTTAGAAGTTTTATTAAAGTGTCAGAGTAAACTGTAAATGTAATTCCTTTGTGCTTTTGGACCATGCCGATGATTTTGAATGACTGAAAAAGACCCAGTCTCAATTATACTGAGGTGGCATGCGAGTTTAAATCTGGTGTAAATCAGACGCATCTCATTCAAATTCATGCAATGTTAACTTTGTGTTTATTTTAAATAAGAAGAAGTGTCAAAAAATTCCCTTAATTAACTAGCTTCCCCTTGTAAGTTGAAAACGTGCTTATCATTGGCTTTTATCATACACTATTTGTACATAGTCAATCCAATATGTATTCAGACACCTACAACATTTCTCACATTATCACAGTTTATCCGCTATAGTTTAGAAAACTGAGTTATCAAATCAGTTGATATTTCACTGGTTTTGGCCAACCTTCTGTTAGACTTTCTCACAAATGAATAAGATTTAAAAGCTGTTGGCGGTTAAATTCAAGTACACAATTAGATAATATCAGTTTAGGTCAATAAATTACCAAGCAACGCTAATTTTTTTTTCAGTCTGTGGTGTAAAGGTCACATTAGCAATCAAAGAAAAAACACTTAAGCAAAACATGGTCAGGTCAAAGTGTCTGAATAATTTTTGGTCCCAAATAGTTCTGGTAGTCCACTGTATGAAGAATATTTGGGTATAATCTGTCACAGTTTACTTTATTTTGCTATTCTCACTTACATAAATGAACTATAGTGCCGTGCCCCACTAGTAAAAGAATATCAACAATTATATCTGGTGTCTGAATAATTGTTGGTTTGACTGCATCTGTTACACATCTTACTGTTTCATGCCTCTTTAAAGACTTCACAGTTCAAGTTGTCAGAGTACTCTCCATCTCATGTAAATGCTATTTTTTAGAACTGTAACAGGTTTGAGTAAGCACATCCACATTGTTATATGCACATACTTTGGAGATGGGCTCTTTGACAGCTTGTGATTGGTTGGCAGAACTAGCCATATCAGCAGATGACTGGCTAGGGAGCTTGCTTGGGGTTGACTGCAATCTCTGAAACACAACAAACCAAGGATTATCATTTCACATTAGGAAAAAAAAATAAAAAATAAGTAAAACTGTTTTCAACATTGATAATAAGTTTCTTGAGCACCAAATCATTATATCATATATTACATATGATTTCTCATGTGACAGTGTAATGGCTGCAGAAAATTCAGCTTTGCATCACAGGAATAAAGTTGCATTTTAAAATTAAAATTTAGTTAAAATCTCAAAAGTAGTTTAGTCACCTGTAGAGTAATCCGTCCGTTAGATTTGCTCTGAGGAGACTTTCCTGTCAGGCTTTCCACACTATTACTGGTGAGTGCAATCAGATAGCGGTTGCCATTGCTGTCAGTGACTAGCGTGGGTGTGGAGTGAGCTTTCAGGAGATCCAGTGGGAAAGACGTAGTCATTTGAGTACCAGATGGCTGATTGATAAACACCTGTGAAACCTGTAAAAAAATTAATAAAAATAACGTGAAAATGATGGCAAGAACTGCATAAAAACAAAATGCACACATCATTCACCATCCAAACAAATATCTGGGCTATCAGAAAAAACAGAAATGTTGCTGACCTGTGGTGTCTGTAACTGCTGATTTTGTGGTGTCTGCTGCTTCTGATTGGTTTGTAGCTGCTTTTGTTGGCTCTGCTGGATGATGAGCTGCTGCAACTTTTGTTGCTGCTGCTGTTGCAGTAACGCGGTCTTCTTTTGCTGCTGCAATTGAGTCTTCTGCTGCTGTTGTAACAGCGTCTTCTGTTGCTGCTGCTGCATTAACTTCACCTTCTGCTGCTGCTGCAGTAACTGCAACTTCTGCTGCTGCAGTAATTGCGCCTTCTGCTGCTTCTGCAGCTGCAACATCCGTGTCTTTCCTTGCTCTTGCTGCAGTTTCTGTGGGTCGATTTGCTGCTGCGTTTGCTGTTGCAGTAACTGTGTGTTCTGTACGTTAGGTAGGTCCACAAGCATTTGCTGCTGCACCTGCAGCCGGTGAATCTGCTGCAGCTTGAGCAGAGTCTGCTGCGAACACTGCGTCTGGATCTTTTTTAGGGGCTGGACTTGCTTCTGCAGGTCCTCTGATGTGTCCATCTCCTCCTTGACCTCTTCCTTCACCCTCACTTCCAGTCCGTTAGACAGCAAAGTTATTTCAGCATTGCCCACGTTGTCTGCGCCCTCAGCAGCCGATCCGTGCTTACCCTGCTCCAGCTGAGAGCGCAGGGTCTCCACCAGCCTCTGCTTCTGTCTGAGCATGCGTGTTAACTCCTCGATCTGCTTGTCCTTCTCCTGAAGCATTTGGTCTTTGTCCAGAGAAAGCACAGCAGTTCCTGATGCTGCCACTGGACCTGGATCCTGACGCTGCGAGACTGGCAGCAGACCTGGGCGAGAAAAGCTGCAGGATGCCTGCATCTGCCCATGAGACTCCTCTTTAATTGGAGACCGGTGGTCTGGAGACGGGTGCAGGCTGAGCTGTGTGAGAGGTGAGCTAACCTGTTAAGGGAGAAACACAAGTTCTGGTTAAACTTTATTTGAAGGTCTCTGTGTTACAGTGTGATTATACATTTCAGTACTGAGTAATATTAAGCAACTAAATGTACTTACTATAGGGTTAGGGTAGGATTAAGATTTGGTTGAGGGTTAGTTGCATGTAATTATGCATAATTTACTGTTATTACTACTATGGTAAGTACATGTAACATTAAGTAAATGGGAACAGGAGCAGGCTTCACTCAATGATTGGACTTTAAGAGTGCTGGCCTGAATGATTAGAATATATAAAACAGGAGAGAGGCCGCACTATGCATAAATTGTTTTATTTGCACAAACGCGTTTCGGCGCGTGCCTTCTTCAGTGTGCCATAGTGTGTTACCAATGGTTTGCTTGGTGACTGTGGTCCCAACTGCCTTGAGATCATTAACTGTTTTAAGTACATGTAACATGTAATAAGGATACTGTAAAATAAAGTGTTACCCAAGTTCTTCATTTTTAGAATTTAGAATTCAGAAAAACTTTCACTGATGATAGAATTTTTTCTTATTCAATACAAATCTATGCAAATTACATAATAACATCAGTACAAATTACATATCGGTAATAGGGATGTAAAACTGAACTAAAAAACTAAAATAAGTTTGTTAAACTTGAAAGGTTAAATTTAAGTGTTTGAATTAAGTTATTGAAAAGTGTTACCAGTTTATCTAAATTAAAATAAGATTGAAAGATACCAATAAATAAAAACAATGGAACCGATATATTGTGCATCTTCAAACACAGAGACCTACCATTTCTCCAAACACATCCCCATTGCAGCTGGTCTCATCTGGACTCAATCCAGCCAGAGAGCGGTCGGAGGGGGTAGGAGATACAGGAGGAGAGGAGCTAGTGCTGCTGAAGCGCATGATTTGTGGTGGAGTTGTGCTGTGGACCCTAGTGGAAGCCGCTATGGAAAAGGCAGACACTGGAGCAGCCGCGTCTTTCGGGTTTTGATGTGGGGCGGCACCAGATGACTGAACTGACACCTGCGGTACCTGAGCAGGCACAGTTTTCATAGCTGCAGCTCCAGCGGCTGATGATCCATTGTTCTGCTCCTGGTAGTTCTTCAGTCGTTCCAGAAGATCGTTCTTAGTTCCAGATACTGTCAGACCCCTCAGTTTGAGCTCTTGTTTAAGTTCTGCAACCTGAAAGCGAGATCAATCAGTTCGGTTTCAAAATATCCACAGTAGTGAGCAACAGTCGGAAGTAAAATTTCCCATCATATTCTCCATAGGTTCTAATATTGTGACTAATATTGTTTTGGTTCATGGCTTCAATCCTATATCTTTTTCTTTTTTTTTTAAGCACTAAAGACAATGTAAGTAGGAAAAATACTTCTGGAACCAAAATCATCCAAGAAATTAAATGGTCACTGTTATTGCTTTAGTATAAGTGAATAAATTACAACTGTTACCCACTTTGAATTCATCCAGATTTGGGGGTAAAGTGCTGGGCTTAGCTCCTCCTGCTGTAGGCTGGCTATGACGATTGGGCCCATTCTGATTGGAGGAGACTGTCGAGCATGTGGAAATAGTCTGGGAAGGGGAGGGGCCCAGATTGGTGGATGGTTGCTGTTTTTCAGCAGGAAGTCTGGAATTGAACAGATTTATTTTTGTTTTATAGCTAAATCAGTTAGTTGTGTCTACACTTCTCTAGAACAGTGGCTTTGCTTCAGAACCGAGATTTTGTAACCTGCATTTAATGTATTCTGGATCATATTTGGTTTTATCTAGCAAAGGTTTGTCTGTTTACTATTTTTTTTATCCTAATTATGCATGATTTATGCATTTTTTTATTTGCATATAAATAGGATTTTTTTTTTTATCAGGTTGAGAACCACTGCTCTAGCAGACATACACTACTGTTCAAATGTTAAGGGTCAGTAAGATTTTTGAATATTTTTTATTTGTATTAAATTAATCATTTTAAGCAGCAAGGATACAATAAATCGATCAAACATGACAGTAAAGACATTTAAAATGTTACACAATATTTCTATTTCAAATAAACGCTGTTCTTTTGAACTTTCTATTTATCAAATGAATTAGATTTTTTTTTATCACGGTTTCCTCAAAAATATAAATAAGCACAACAGTTTTAAACATTGATAATAAATAAAGATCTGAAGGATCACATGACACTGAAGACTAGAGAAATAGCTGCTAAAAATTCAGCTTTGGTATCACAGGAAAATAGAAAACAAAGTTTGTAATATTACTGTTTTTAATGTATTTTTGATCAGGTAAAATTAATCCATATTGTGTGTGGTTGTACTCACTTTGGAGGGGCAGGTAAGATAGTGTGGTAGTTGTAGTGCTGCTGTTGCTGGTTGATGATCTGAAGCTGAAGGAAAAGCTGCTGCTGGTGGAGGATCTTGGCGTACGAAGAGTCCAGCTGAGGCGGCGGCTCCCGGTCGTTCTTCTGGTCAGGTGGGATATACTGGTGATATTTGAGTTTCTTCACTTTGGGCTTGTTATCTTTGGGTTTCTTGGATCGATGAGAGATTCGATCTGTGCTGGACTTAGACTGCTGCTTGTGGTGAGGAAAAGCAAAGGAACAAAAAAGAGAAGCATGAGTGATGAAATGGGATAAGATGAAAAATTTAACTGATGATAGGTTTGATGGTTTTTGCTTTACCTTAGTATGTCCCGTCGGCGGACGGGAAGAGTTTGTCATGGTAAATTCACTGGTTAGATTCTGTGGCGGAGAAGCATCGGATGCAACGAGTGGAGGAGGTGGGGGCTGAGTGAGGAACTACAATATGTACACTGGTTAAATACGTTATGTGAACTTAAAAGCATTACATTGTCCTCAACTCTGTCTGCATATGTTCCTTTGTGAGCAATAATAATTCGAAAATTTAAAGGGACAATCCAAATGGAAAAAAATAACCTTGACCATTCTGCTAAATTTCTGTTTTTGTGTTCCAGAGATGAAAGAAAGTCATACATGTTTGCAACAACATGATGACATTTTCTGGGTGAACTGTCCCTTTAAGTGTACAGCAGTGCTGCTCTCTAGCTTACTGATAGGACAAAATAAATATTCCATTTATCTCATATTAAACAACTGAAACAGGAATATACCTGAGATGGTGAGAGGTCTCCATTCATATTCAGCATATCAGAGGGGGAGTGTTGAGGAGCAATACCCAACGGAGAGTCCTGACTGCACTGGGGATCCGGTGACAGCGCATCACTACTGTCCTCATCCAATGAGGAGCTCTCACCCTTTGGAGACTCGGTACCTGATAATACACAAGAAATTAGTTGTCTGATATGTGCATAGACACGCTTAGGAAATTAATGATGGTAAAACTAAACTTAGATTTAATATTTGGTTTGCGAATTAATCAATGTGAGCGAATATTTTAAGTGAACAAATTGACTCGTTTTTTGTTCACTGAACTGTTTCACAATTTAAAGGAAAGGGATGTTATTGAAAAGAAATATAGTTAAAGCTTCCTGCTTTTGTCAAATTTGCAAATAATAGATTTGCATTAATGTCATTTGTGGAGAAAATGCTTCTGGTGCTTAAACAACAACCAACAAAGCTGACATTGCTGTAATAGTGTGTGCAACATAAACAGTGTTTGTGACTGTGGTTACAGACTAACCAATGAGCGCGTGCACAGGGAGGATGTTCTTGTGGATGAGCTCGATTGGACCAGGGCGGTGGGAGATCTTATCATTGAGATCGTCTGCCAATCGAGCTCTCTTCAGCTTCAGCTGCTTGGCCTGCAGTGAGGGCTCGGCCGAAGTCTCTGCGGGTGAAACAAATGTAATCATTAACAACTGAATCACTTCCTTTTATGCAAATACCACCTAAATTCCCCTCTGAGAGTCTACTGACTCAATTAGTATTTTTTGCATATTGATCAGCTGTCTGTTTTTATAGTATCAGAAAGGGAAATAATACAAAAGAATATAGAAGTCACAGACAGCTCCTTCAATCCTGAACAGGTCAAGATGAGATAATGGCTATGGACATTTTTCAAAACTCTGGGGTGCTCAGAAGCGGAAGTTGTCATAGTTTGGAAAACTTACATAGTGGTGATGAATAGAAACTACAACAAAGATATACATTTTGCTTTATAATTGCATAATATAGAGGGATTGATTACAGTGGTTAACTAGTTTTCTGAAATGTAATGCAAAATAGAACAAAAAAGTTTAGTGTTATAAATGCACAACCCTTTGTTAAAAAAAATTAAATGGACAAAAAAAACTGTGGAAACGTCTGTGAAAAGGGTCCATTGCAAGAGGCAGAAATTGCATAACAGAAACACGACGTGCAATAGATAAAAAAAGTATTATTTGAAATGATTAAATATGGTAACCATTTAATATTACTCTATTTTAATATTCAAAAGAGAATGATGAGACTCACCTTCTAGGATGTGCATCCTGACCAGTTCTGACCTCTCTGGCCGACTCCTGATCTTCCTCTTCAGGTAATCCTCAGTCTGCACCAGTAAAAGAGAAAACAACTGTCAACAAAAGAGCCAATCAAAGATGAGAAGCAAGTGAAAAAAAGAGATAAAGTGACTTACGCGTGCTCTCTCCAGACTTCTCCTCTGTTCGTGGAAGGCAGCCGGACTCTTCAGAGCTGTGTACAGAAAGAGAGATGCCCTTACTTCCTGATCTTCAGTGGCAGGGACTGATGTGCATATTGGTCGTTGTGACTGTCAGGTACTCGATAGATTAATCAGCAGAGTATTCAAGATCGGGTGCGGGAGATGGAGCGAAAACACCAGAATGTTTCCTGCGTGAGCTAAACTACAATATAGCGTTTTCTCACAATTACTGCTATGACTTTTCAAGTATTCAAGAACTTTTGTATCTGTACACATCTAGGCCAACATTTCGTATTCGATATTGAGGAACTATGTAAGGAGAATGTAAAACTAGTCATTAAAAGGTCATTCTGAAAGGTCATACGTTACAATAAAAGAGAACATCCACTTATATCGGACTCTCAAATCATCTGCTGAAAGAACAAAGGGAGGTCAGTATAATAACAGCAAGTGTGTGTATCCATCTGCATGGATGAAAATGTACTTGGGATGTCAAAATCTATATTTTAAAAGACTTAAAACAATTTAGTTGCTAATAGTAATTATAATTTTTACTAAACAGTTTGCCACTAGTCATCTTACAGTAACCAGGCAGGTATATTCTTACATTAGTAAAGAATGCTAGTACTGTATGTGCAATATTCACTACAACAGTGGATGTTATTTCTTTAAAAAGATTGAAAACCATGAAAACTGCACATGCGATTGAGCTGTAATGTAAATTTTTTAACACAGAATAAGAATGTGATGTAACAGCTGAGCTTGGGTAACTAAATTCATGAAATTTCCCAAACCACAAGCTATGGTTAGCAATGATCATCCGCCTGTTCTCTGTGAAAGAGAAATTCGCAATAATAAACCTACAGTACTGTACAAAAGTTTGGGGTCGATTTAAGCATATTAAAATGATGACACTAAAGACAGGAGCAATGACTGCTGAAAATTCAGCTTTGAAATCAAAAGGAATAAATCACATTTTTAAACATCATAAAAGAGAAAAGTAATTTTAAATAATAAACAATACAAATCTGACCTAAACAAAAAAGATTCAAGATTCCTCCCTATGATGATACTGAAGGGGGTGAAACCGATGCTGCTTCAATGTATATGTAATGAGAGATTATAATCAGGGTATTAATCAATATTTTCCCCATATAAATCACATTAGTTCAATGACTTCTCTAGGCTTATGAGATTTTACTTTGTTATATAAGTTACCAGTGTGATTACTAAAATGTTCTTTTCATGTATTCTGTAATGTCTGTATTTGATTTCTGAATGCAGTAATAGTGTTTGATCATTTAGCCCGGCTTCCAGAAATGAATTATGGACTTGTTTAAACGTGTCAATACATACATCTCTTTTTCTAGGGTACCCTGACAACTAGGTCACAAGGGTCATTGGAACCAATAGTTTGAGTGACCATTTCATAGTTAAAGCTTTACTTTACTGTGTTATATTAAAGTGTCCTCTCCTTGAGAGAAAGAACACATTATCTTGATGTTTTGAGACGACTCTCCTGTTTATAGTTAGAGCCTGGCCAAATCCAACCTTGAAAAAGCTGTGTGTCGGTGTGTCTGTGTGTGTGTTAGTCTTTTTGGTTACAGGTTAAGCAAGCACTGACATTTATTGGAGATTGACTGAGTTCTTGTTCTGGACACACAGCCCAGCAACCCAAATCTGCGACCTGGAAGGTCTTGACGTGCCTAACTTCAGGGTCCGAGTGTCATCCGCATTATCGATGGAGATATGCTTCAGTCTGTCTGTTTATGTGTTGGAAAATTACTATATTTATCTATTTCTTATAGCCAATGAGAATCATTCAACCTGAAGCAAGGACGTAGCTTAGACCTTGGTGAAGGGTATAATGGCTGTGATCTTTGTAACTGTAAGCGGGGTGGCCCACAAACTCCTTGTGAGTCTTGAAGATGACTTCTGCTGATGAAACTGCAAACTATCTTTAGTAAAACTTTTTTTCAATTTATTATCATTCTGACTTCGAGTCTTCTGACTGGTTCTGGGTCTTTGACTGTAAATCCCCTTAAAATACATACAATGGAGAAAATAATTATTTGATCCCCTGCTGATTTTGTAAGTTTGCCCACTTACAAAGAAATGAAGGTCAATATTTTTTATGGTAGGTTTACTTTAATGGATAGAGACAGAATACCAATAAAAAAATCCAGTAAACATGTTATGTAGCCTATATGTTATAAATTGATTTGCATTTCAGTGAGTGAAATAAGTATTTGATCCCCAAGCAAACCATAATTTAGTACCCTTTTGGAGAACCCCTTGTTGGCAAGCACAGAGGTACGATGTTTCTTTTAGTTGGTCACCAGGTTAGGAGGGATTTTAGGATCCCTAATGAGGGATTTTGGTCCATTCCTCTTTACAGATCCTCTCTAAATCGCTTTGCAACTCGAAGTTTCAGCTCCCTCCACAGATTTTCTATAGGATTAAGGTCTGTAAACTGGCTAGGCCACTCCATGACCTTAATGTGCTTCTTCTTGAGCCACTCCATTATTGTCTTGGTGGTATGTTCTGGGTCATTGTCATGCTGGAAGACCCATCTTCAGTGTTCTGGCTGAGGGAAGGAGGTTCTCGTCCGAGATTTTACGGTACATGGCCCTGTCCATCAGCCCCTCAATACAGTGAATTCGTTCTGTACCCTTAGCAGAGAAACAGCCCCAAAAGTATAATGTTTCCACCTCCGTGCTTGACCGTAGTGATGGTGTTCTTGGGGTCATAGTCAGCATTTCTCTTCCTCCAATGACGACTTGAGTTGATGCCAAAGAGCTAAATTTTGGTCTCATCTGACCACAGCACTTTCTCCCAAGCCATCACTGAATAATTAGATGTTCATTGGCAAACTTCAGACGGGCTTGTACATGTGCAGGGGGACCTTGCGGGCGCTGCAAGATTTCAATCCATTGTGACGTAGTGTGTTACCAATGGTTTGCTTGGTGACTGTGGTCCCTACTGATCATTACCAAGCTCCTCCTGTGTAGTTCTGGGCTGATCCCTCACCTTTCTCGTGATCACCTTACCCCATGAGGTGAGATCTTGCATGGAGCTCCAGGCCGAGGGCTATTGATGGATATTTTGTATTTCTTCCATTTCCAAATAATGGCACCAACAGTTGTCTCCTTCTCACTAAGCTTCTTGCTGATGGTCTTGTAGTCCATTCCAGTCTTGTGTAGGTTTACAATCTTGTCCCTGATGTCCTTTGAAAGCTCTTTGGTCTTGCCCATGGTGGTGGAGAGGTTGGAATGGAAGATAGAGATTCTGTGGACAGGTGTCTTTTATACAATCAATACGAGCTGACATTAGGAGTACTTTCTTAAAGTGACAGGACTAATCTGTGTTTTACATGGCCACATAACCAATCTGTGGGAGGCAGAATTCTTCCTGGTTGGTAGGGGATCAAATACTTATTTCACTCGATCAAATGCTAATCAATTTATAACCTTTACATAATGTGTTTTTTTCTGGATTTTTTGGTTGATATTCTGTTTCTATCCATTAAAATAAACCTACCATAAAAATTATAGACCCTTCATTTCTTTGTAAGTGGGCAAATTTACAAAATCATCAGGGGATCAAATAATTATTTTCTCCACTGTACATAGTACTAATGTTTAGTTAGACCAGTGCAGTGGCCTCTGAATAAACTTTCCCTTAGACATTCAATATACATTTTAATCTAAAAACTTTGTATAAGGGTAGCTGACACATTATGCGTCCACTGACTTTATCAGTTACATTAAACAGCTACGAAAGCTTGATATAATCCTGCCATCTTATGTGTGCTGTAATGGAGGGGTTTTGGATTTGACATGGGCCATGTAATTTAATGTCTTGCAAAATGGTGTTTAGTGCTATACTGTATAAAGCTAAATAAACAGTTCATTTTTGGCTGACACTTTTATTAAAGAGCAAAGCTAGAGCTCATGGGGAACTTCCTCCTTTCCACCGAGGCCAAATAGAAAGCACAGTGTGAAGACTGCAAATCCACTTGCCTGATGAGCAGAACACAGAATAAGGAAGTGGAAACAATAGGGGAAGTAGATCCACCTGATAACACAACAGTCCCTTTCACAATGACTGTGTTGGCAAACAAGAGTCAAGTCTTCTATTGAGGACATGCTAGACCACAGCTAGTGGACTGTCCCATCAATTATTGCCAGCTGGAACCTATATGCAAAATGTTTATGAGACAACATGCATAATAATGCATATTCTGTCAGAAACATGAATAGCTTAATATTTTTTATTTTGAATTGACGTTGATTTCTACATAAGCTTTGTTGAAATAATGAATTTGAACGGTGCAATATCCTTTACTACACTACCATGAAATACTTGTGGGTATAGCAGCACCACAATAGCAACTTACTGTATTGACATACCCCCAAAAAATAATTTAAAAAAAATAGTAAAATACAGGCTCCTATCCAGGAGTCTGCCTGTCATTGTGGATATGTTTTACAACTCATTTGTGGAACATAAATATATATAAGAATATTTTAAGTGTACCTTGCTTTGATTATATACAGCTTCAAGAAGTCACACTTAAAAATGTCTGAATGTCATTACATACTAAATATCAATGCAAGTGGCATATGAAAACATGATGCTGGAGCTTCACTCAGAGAGCCATTTTCTCCATTACTTTCAATCAAATGGTCCAAAAGGGATTTTTCCATGCATATATGAAGTCAGTTCTTGTAAAGTTCAGACAGATGTTCTAGCAGAGTCTTCTCCACAAGTGAAGTTTAACACATTAACAATTTGATTAGCCATGCATGTCTGATGTATGCAATAATAGTCAGAATTTTTTTTTAACAGTTATTTCTTAAATGTAACTTTATTGAACCTTTATATCAAAATATATAATTTAAATGTCTTTTTTATTTGTTTTATGTGTCATATTTAATACATAGGCTTTTATTACTCATATAGTACGATATAGTGAGAATATGGAGCTAACGCTCGAGAAGGGAAAAAAACACCTCAATTTTATTCAAAGCCTAAAAAATATATGTATTTTAGTGCAGATGTTGCTATTTATATGGCATGTACCACAACCTAAATGTGGAGATTTGGACAATATAGTAAAAGGCTTGCTAAAAAAGTATAAATGATCAATTACAACAGATGTCAGATATTTTTGTCAGTTTTTTTTTTTCAACAAAGTTTGGATCATGTTGATAACTTAGAGGCCTTAGAAATTCATGTTTCAAATATGATACAGTAGGCTTTATAGGATTAAACCACAAGCTTAATTTTGCAGAATATATTTGCCGTTTCACCTGAAACTTCTGATGTTTTGCTTGAAGTGTTTATAAATATTATACTATATTATAAAATAAACGCCATTAGCGTGACATTTTGATATACAATGCACAGAAATTCATACATTAAGTGTCCAAATACTTATACTAATATATGAAGCCTGCACAAACATTCCCAAAATGAATGACATAATACATTGCAATCTGCATTTACTGCAAGTAAATGTGTGTGTATATATATGTATATATAAATAAATTAACAAACAGGAGTGATGCTCGACATAAAAAAAAGGAGTAAAATGTGACTTACGAGGCATGATTCCTTGACTGACCAACTCCTCTCGCGTCCTTCTTTGTTGTAGTTTGAGCTGAAGAACTGCATGGGGAGAGAGGAAAAGGGTTCAGATACAGAGAATGACAGACGGCTGGAGCCAGATGACTATAACATAGACAAGACAAGAGCTCTTTCGATATCTTACTAACTAAAGGCTGAATGCTGATGGGAGGGACTGCGAATTTTGAGGTTGTTTGGGTGGTTTTCATACTTCCCGTTTTACCACACTCAACCACTTTTTCAAACGAGAGGCAATAGGCGTTCTCCAAATCAGGAACTTGCATGCAGGCCCAAAACATTGAGTAAGTTGCTCAATGACTATAAAGAGGGTGGTGGTGTGTAGACAGCTTTTGAGATTTGTTATTGCTTTGTTCTGTGAAAAGAAGCCGTTACGGTACCATTGTGTCAAATGTCACGTTGGGAGGGATGTGGCTCATGAGTATTGATGGCATCCCGGGATGCTTTAGACCTGGACCTGTCAATCCTGACACAATGACATCATCAGCCACATGGCATTGCTTTGTGTGTACTGGTCAGCTGTTCTGACCTTCACAGCCACTACGTTTGGGGATCATGAAACCAGAACACTGTCTGCGCTCAATTACTGTAGTTCAGCATGCCAAGACCAACCATTCACTCCCCTTTGGAACATTCATTTTTAAGGGTGTAAGGTGACAAAACCAATTGCTGTTTTGGCGATCAGCTGTGAGGATGTGAACCCAGTGCTTTTAAATTAGGACCCTTTTTTGTCACAAGTTCCCATAAAATTCCAAACACCCACTCCCTTTCTCACTTGCAAATTGAATAAAGTTCCACTATTTGTTCTTCATTCTTCCTATTCTCACTTCATTTTAGCAGCTGTTTTTGACCACCCACTCCTTAGCGTTACTAAGCACTATTTTTGTAGCTACTGAAGAAGAAACACAAGCCCCCTCGCACCTCTCAAACAACCTGGCCTGATACTGTAAATCAATAAGACACTTTTAAATGCCAACACTCGCTCTATCTTTTCTTTGCCAGCCTGGAAAATTCTGTGGGAGACCTGGAAAGTGTGGCATCAACATTCAGATCTAGAAACAAAAGAAAAAAGAAGAAAAAAACTCAAATCATGCAGACAACTGGGTTAATCCAAGAGCCTGTGTGTCTGTGGTCTTAATTAAACGCGCCTCTTGCTGACCATCCACAAAATCCCTGGCACAGTTTGCAGGTCAACTGGTGCTCGCTCTTGGCTCAGTATGAGCAGCTGGGGTGATCTCACCACTAAGACACCTGAATAATCAGGTCTGACGTGTTGAGATTCGGGATGAGCAAATAATTAAGCTAAATTCAAGGTATTAAGTTGGGTGCACACCTGGAGGGTGCTTTATTTATACGTAAAAGCATAAAAACAACACAGCCCACCTTCTTTGAGGCTATGATATGCATGATTGTCACAGTCCAGACTCCAAGACAGCTTCTCTTGATCATTTTGGATGGGTTGATCCTCAAAAGAGGAAGTATCAATGTGAAGGCAGTGGTTTGTGTCCAGCATGTTTGTATCCAGTGTTGCAAAGTCTCTGCAAATGTCTCAAGTCAAAACTGATATTCCATCGATGGTTCAAAAGTGAGGAAAATGGATTGCTCGGTGCAAGGTATGTTAGTCCACAACAAAAGTATTTACAGCATTTCAAATCAAAGAAATGGAGAACAGACAGCTTCCACTTGGTTTCTTCCTCATCCAAAATCTGATCCTCTTATTTGTCCTCTTTTATTCTCAAAGATGGATGCAGAAGCTCCGCAACTGCGTCACGCAGAGGCAGAAAATGAAGCAAATGCACAAAGGTGAGGACGGCAGAGCACAGAGCCTGCTCTGCACTCAGCAGAAGACATTCACAGAACAGCGTGTCTCTCGCCCTCAAACACAGAGGAGGGTCCGCTGAGTGCCAATGAACGCTCGCTTCAGATCAGCTGTTGCCTCTAGCTTACGCTCTACAATATGGTAGACCACCATTCACCCCCTCAACTCCATTTCATTGGGTCAAAAACCCAAACCGACCACTTACTATAGTTTTGAATATTTAATTGAGTTCTATATGATGAACAGATTGAATTTAGGTGTTTATTCACATATAAACATTCATCAACGCACACATCAGATATGGTAAACATGGAAGCTAAAGCATGTTCACTTGACGTGCGAGAACCAATGAGGTTCATTCTCAAGTCCAGCAGGTTCAGTTGAGCTTCTATTTATGTTGGCTGATCAATGTTTATATGTGAATAAAAGATGAGTTCTGAAGATGAACAAAGTCTTACAGGTTTAAAATGACACGAGGACAGGATTTTCATTTTTGGGTGAAGTACCCCTTTAATATTTCTGTGGAAAGCATGATACATTATTTTCAGGATTATATTACCGGTATACCATGTATTTGTGGTCATTCATTTTTCATGAAAATGTAAAAAGATAAAATTCTATGTGCCGGTATATACTTTTGTTTTTCTAATTGTTAGTGTTGAAAGACAACAAATGTTCTTTTATAAAATGTTCACAAACTATGAGCTTCTTATTGGTGTTTCTCACATGCACATCAAGTGAAAAATTAAACGTAGAAAAGGAACAGATCAACCCTCTCACATATTACATGCTAAAAGCAAACAAGAGTTCACATTTCACAAGGTATTTAATATGGAAACCTCTCACGGCGCTCTCAGAAATGGTGTCGTGCGGGGCTCTCGGGAGACCCGGTGACATGAGCAGAGAGAGTGGAAGGAAGGAGGTCACAGGAAGAATATAGGTTTCCTTTGACCTTTCCTTACTTTCTGGCAGATAAAGTACAGGAGTTTGCCTGTCAGGGATTGTCAGGCTCACATACACCACACATATTGGACTGTTGGCGAACCCCCTCATCCCCCCACCCAGGTCCTCTCTCAGTTTTAAATAGTAAGGCCAGCTGGCCAAAAGGCTCTATATTCAGCTCAGTATCACCTGTGCAAGCACTGGATAGGGTTACCCTCCGCTAGAGTTCTTGCAAACATGACTCACGCACATTTTCTAACAAATGCACACAAAAACAATGTTCAAAAAAACAAAACAGTAAAGGATGGGACTTGTAAATTTGGAAAAAGTTTGTGTTAATGACTTTACTCTTTCCCCGCTAGCATTTAAAAAGCTGCCAGCCAGCCCAGCATATTTTTTTTTTTTCACAAAACTTTCATGGTCCCAAGTATATTTTGTTGTATGAATATCTAAACATACAAAACATCAAGAGAAAGAACAGAGCCCCTGCTTTCAAACAACAACAACAAAAACAACATTTTATTCTAGGTTCAAGCATTCTTTTTTTAATCAACATTTGAATGTGGGTAAGTTTAATAAAATAAAAAAACATTGAAGAAAAAGCTGAGAAAAATTACGCTTTTGTCAAGGTCTATGCCCGGTTGGGTTCAGAACGATGATCAAAACATGGATTGAGTAGATTGCGTCCATCAACAACCCCAAAGCTTGCACAGTCCAAAACCTCTTCATGGGTTTGACATTTCATTCGGTAACCTTAGGTAGTTTTGATATATATGCGTTTAATGTTTGATGATCACATTAGAAGCATTGCTTACGAATATGTATTGCTTGTTTCTGCTTCATCACTAGTGTTTTGATCGGGAGATTCTGTACTCTTTCAGTAGATGCGTAATAGTGCCCTCTACCATATAAAAGGGGAAAAAATTATTGCCAGAAAATTCCATCAATGACAGGGAAAAAGGTTAAAGGGATTTGACCCTAAAATTTTAATTGTCATCATTTACTTACACTCATTCCAAACCTGTGACTTTCTTCTGAAAACAAGCAAAAATATATATAAATTTTTTTTTAAATCCATAATTTGTTCCATTTTAATGGGGTCCAAAACAACCCTAGAAAAAATATATATAATTTGTCCATTTTTTTTCCTGATTCACACAAAAAAGAACATTCATAGGTTTGAAATGACATGGAAGTGAGTAAATGTTGTCTAAATATTGATTTTTGGGTGAACTATTCCTTTAAAAAGTTCTGCGTGTATTAATCAGGTGCCCGGAAAAATCTAATTCATTTAATTAATTTAATAAATGTGTTTTTGGCCACTATAATTTTCATTCAGATTAAATATGAGAATGTGTGCTCTAATGATAAACAGTCATATTATTATATTATACGGAAATGAAGGTCACTATGCACTCCCCAGAGACAAAAACATTAGCGTGATATGCTTTTAGCCCACAAGCTCATCGCTGTCATCATCGCAGTTGACGCTCATGTCGTCATTGACCAGAAGGGCCCAGCACTGCGAAGTGCCGACTGACCACAGAGGAAGTCTAGAGCAGTCTATGCTAAGCCCATAAGTCACTGCGAAGAACAAAACACCACCTTTATCAAGTAAAGCATCACAGATAATAAAACCAAAGTTCATCTGGCTCTCAGACAGATCTAAAACACCCAAATGAGTAATGCAATGTAGTTTTTATTACAAGCAACGCAAACAATTCGTTATGACTGTTAGAATCAATGCTGGTTGATCATTACTAGCTTAAGTTAACTTATGTTACAGAACTGATGCAGTTTTTGCAGCGGTCACATCCACTTCGGCATAACAACATTTATATTGAGATTAAATTAACCTGAGCTTCTTCCATAACCACTAATTATTTTGAAGTATATATTTAAAGTAATGAAAACATTTCCTCAATCCCAAAATGGAGAGGTTGATTTTCTATTACATCTAAACTGTTCTATTTTCAGATAATACGTTTCTTTTTACTGTTAGATGTTTACACTTTTCTTACTGCTATTTTTCCTTTCTGCTTTCAATCACTTACTGGAAACACCGTCATCGTTACTTCATTTTCCAGTACTAGCCAGAAGTTCCTAGAAGACCAGTTTTCATGCAGCCTTCATTTATACAATGACGTAAGGCATCCTACTGCCATAAAGTCATCAAAATGATAAGCACAAGAGAGCCAGACACACAAAACAGGATTCTACAACAGATCTCCTCAATTTACCACAGAAACAAGTTTTCATAAGAGTGAAAATCTGAAGGAACGAAAAGAGTACACAGAAAATCAGGCCAGCTGTCTGACTCCTGTAATATATGTTGCTAAAGCGCAGAAGGGACGTTAGATTGAGCTCAACAAATGAGGTTATGGGAGGAGAGAGAGACGAGTGAAGAAGAGAAGTTCACGTCTAAGCTCTCCTGTTTTTCTGAATGTCTTGCATAACATCTTTCTAAACTCATGTCACCCAAACCTCTCTACCTCCAGCTCTACTTTCCGGCATCTCTGCAAATCATGACTCTTGCTTTTATAGGTTTTGACGCTCTCACACATATTTTGTTCCCTTCTAGGCTTTACAACTCTAGAGTTGCCCAAACCCTACAAAGCCTACTGTATGAAATTTGATACGCACATTTCTAAGGGTTCTAAATTGATCAAAACTTTCCTGAAAAACCTGTTGTACCAATCTTCTGCCTTATTTTTTTCTGATTAGTAGTTTAGTAGTTTATTCTTTAAGTAAAAGGCCTTTTAGTGGAATTCAAAAAATGTCCCCCTTCAGGTCGAGCTACTTGCAGTGAAATCTTAGCTGACTTAACTGTAGTTAACATAAGATAACATTTTATATTGATAGTAATATTTCAGGATGAACACTTTCTGGTCTGAAACAACTTAGATTTACTTGATTATACATGCATCACTTTTAGAAAAATCATGTTAAAATTTGAGCATCAAATATGATATATCAAGCTTTTGAGAAATGTTGTTTGTACATCTTCTAACCATCATTGTACTGCATTGAATCATGTTTTGCTGCCACAATAAAAACTACAGAACTTTGATAATAATCTAACCATTTAAATATCATTAGTCTTTCATACTGTTGATTTCAGTGGTGTAAAGTATTTGAGTAAATGTACAAATGTAACTACAAAGTAGTTTGTAGTTTTACTAAGCATCAAAGATATTAGACATTTTTACTCTCTACATGACTATATTTTTTTGAATAACGTATATTTACTCTTTATTCCAATGCATTTATGATGAGTAATGCAATTTGTCGTTGCATTTTGCATGGCACCTAACCCTTTCTGCAGCCGTTTATATCTGCTATAAAGAAGCAATATCGCCATTTAAGAGCATTGAAGGTACTATATCTTGCGTTTTGCCTTTACTCACCCAAACTTGTCAACAAGGTTACTTTACGCGAGTGGATTAGCAGGTGAATCAGTCATTTGTATTAGTGACTTGTAACTAGAGTCATTTGAGTCATTTTCGCTGTAAGGAATCTGTAAAAGTACTCAAGCATGGTTTTCAGGTACTCTTTACACCTCTGATTGATTTACATTACACACTTTTTGTTTGGATTCTGTCTAAAGGTTCAATAAACGGCTCCATTTGAAAAAAGGAAAGACTTTTTCAGACTATTATATGTCAGGCTTTACATAGTTAAACCATGCACCATGTCTTAACCAGAAGTGACACGATGCAACGTTGAACGTAGTTCTGCAATGTTGTGTAGGTAGTAATGAGAAGCTGTATTTCAAACCAACAGGATTTCACAGTGGGTGCACTGTGAAATCCTGTTGGTTTAAAACACAGCTTCTCATAACTCCACATCAAATATCCTCTAATTAGACAGATTAAGATAAAAGTGCAGCTTAGACACTGAAAACAAAGATGAGAAAACAACTACTAAATTATTATTAATAAATTAACGAAGTTGGTAACACTTTAGTTTGAATTCCAAATTCTCACTATTAACTAGTTGCTTATAACCATGCATATTGCTATAATATTGGCTGTTTATTAGTATTTATAGAGCACATTAATTGCATGACCATTTTCTCTTAATCTCACCCAATACCTAAACTTAACAACTACATTACTAACTATTAATAAGCAGTCATTAGGAGTTTATTTAATAAAGAGAATTGGACCCTAAACTAAATTATGACCATGAAGTTAAATAAATAATACATTTTATACATTTTAAATGAATTAAATAATATTAAATAAATTAAAAGCAGTTATGCATATGTTTTTGGAAAGATAGAAAAAAGAACTATTGTAATCGTTATAAAAAAGCAATATTTTGTGGTCTCTAATTCTGATTGAACAATTGTGGCACATTGCATAGGGGTTTCACATTCAGTGTGAAGAAATTGCTTGTTGCTGGACATTGTCACACTGTGACTGAGGTTAGGATACAATGTTGTTTTTTTATCTGTGGTGTCATTACCAAAATACACAGATAATTTCCATGAAACAATGCACATTCTTTTAAACCTGAAAAACCTTGCAGGAACGTCTGAGTATTTAACCCTGGTCCTGTCAAGACTTGTTAGCCTGGTAAGGGAGAGTCGCTAAGTTTTGTCCCACTGATCATTATCTTCTGTCCTTTCTAAAGGTGTCACTTTTTTCAAACAATTGAAATCTGACACCACACTTTCCTTTAGAGAATTAAATGACAAGCAAAAGCATATATTCCCCAAATTCTGCAAACATTATCCGAGATGGAAATAATAATCCTGCGGAGAAATTTCACCAGGATATAATTTGGTTTGTGACAAAAGGTGCTCTCTGTATACAACCATTGATATGTCAATGAGTCAGTGGATGCTATCAATTCAGCCGAAAAGCTGGAATTGCAGGAACAGACAAAAACAAAGCAGTTGATAGGAGTGGTTCCCTCGTATTGCTGTTCATGTCCAGTAGCTTAAACAAACAATAAAACTAAATTATACACATTTGTAAGACTAATATCGCTCAAGATAGAGCACAAGGAAATTTTTTTTCTTGATCAAAAGTATAGTAAAACAATATTGTGAAATATTGTTTTACTATATATAGGTTGTAAGTCTTCAGAAATCATTCCAATACTGATTTTGCCCATTTTTAAATATTTTATTAAACAAATCTTACTGATATACTGTGTGTGTGTGTGTGTGTGTGCGCGCATGCATATAGACTACTATACATAATATCAAAGTTTTTTTATATTAACATTTTATATGAATTTGTGTGAAATCTTGACCAGGAATCTGGTTGAAGGGTTATGCAGACATTTTTGTGCTTTGGGAGCATCACTAAGGATGTCTAGCTGACGACGCACTTTTAATAGCTTGAGGACATGAGTGCATTATTGGTTCTGGCATACTGTCCTCGAACAAATCAAGTAAATCAAAGCTCTAAACTGATGCAATCTTTATTACTACCAGAGGTTCTGTCTGTGCCTGCAAGTACAAGTACACACTTCTTAACAACAAAGCCAGATAATTCTAGGAAGTTTCCCTGTTCCTGGAATATCCATTCATCCTGTTGTCAGCAAAGTTGTCATTTTATCATCAACACCACAATCCACAATTCCAGTGTTATGATTCGCCTGACCTGTTACCAGACAGAAGATGCCTAGATTACTTGAGGATTATGCCCAGCTGTAGGTTGTGTCTATTTAATGCAAAGCAATGGCTCTCTTTTCCCCCGTTCCTTCCTCCACCCTGTTATGTTTAGGGCCTGTGTAAGCATGCTGGAGTTAAACTTGGCAAGCATCTCTAAGATGTTACATAACAGCGCAACCCATAGACAGTCAGTGCAAACCCCACTGCAGAGTAACTGTGCTCTGCAAAGCATGCAAATCATGCATTTTTCACAAGACTGTCTAAATCCAGACCACACACAGAAATATCACTTTAAATACCAATTGCCGAAAGTTAACTGTGGCAATGGGACTGAAAATGACCAGAGAGCTTCGATCAATCCATCAGTTGCAGTTAAAAATCAATATTAGTATCTCATGGTGACTGGCACCGAAGGTTTGAAAGTCCACATAACTTTTCTTTTATCTAATAACTCAGGTCAAGGCATCTCCATCTGGAGGAGGGGATTCTCGCAGATAATCAATCACTCTTTACACTGACTTTTGCCAGAACGCAGTCAACCCTCCTTGTCCAAGAGCATTAAACATGACATGGTAACTCTGTATGCTTCCTTGTCTTGCTGACCCAGACATTCTGTCCCAAAAGGAGTCTGTTCTTTTCCTCAAAGCCCTGAGCTCCACTGCCAGACCTCAGGGAGAAAACAGCTGGTTTTAACAACAGAGAGAAGGAAAACTCCTATTCATCACTGACACATCCGCCCTTTCCAGCAGCCAGCTCGAGCAATTCCAGGGTGGGCTCGTCACATATCTGTTTCTATAGAGTATCATTCTGGAGAATTTCACTTGAAAGTATGAAAGCAGTGAAAAAGAGTAGTAAAGTAAGAAGTACAAATAAGTGTGATTTGATGCTCTGAAGTGTTTGGGGTGTCACAGGCAAATAACTGATTTTAGGTTATATATATATAGATTCTGCCATCTCTGTTTCTTTGCAAGTTTCATGCACAAAAGAGCATCTTAAAAAATTAAGTTGTTGTCATCCTTGGGACGTTCGAATCCAACCTGGGTCATGTCCCCTTTCCCCTTCTCACACCCCTACTTTTCTGTCTATGCTCAAAAGTGTTAAGGTTAAACAAACTAAAACTCCTAAAAAATGGTTAATTACAATAAAGCTTAAAAATATAAATATTAGACAAAAAAAAAGAAGAAATTAGAAATGTTGCCTTGCCAGCTGAAATAAAATAAGTTTAAGCTGTAGTAAAATTAGTGAAACAATTAAAAATAAACCAATAGAAATATTAAAAAACAAAACAAATTAAAATTACAAAAGCACATAAAATTACAAAAAGAACTGAAATTGAACAAATAAATGCCAATTCAAAATAAATACTATGATAGTATATAAATAATACTAAAATAACACTGATGCTCAATTGTCCTTCAAATAGCTCAAATTAAACGTATAATGGTTACTATAATGAATTCCCATGAGGAAAAAATAATCAGTCTCATTCCACAACGGTTTATCGTTATTTTCCATATACAAAAACATGCTTAACATCTTCAACAGCTAAAAATCTGGATTGCTTTGGCTCAAGACTAAGTAAATGTTGTGGTTTAGTGAGACCTCAGTTCAAACAACAATAAATCCTGTGCAGGACTTCACAAACAGCAGGCTTAACTATTAAACAAAGTTGTTAAACCTCAACCGCAGACACCACACGGTCAACACCTCACCTCAACATGATTTTATTCCCACCAGCTAACATTAAAAACCCAAACGTGCAAGTACTGTACCTGAATGTATGGCCATATCCTTCCACTGCAGAAGGATACGGATACAATCACGTCCACACTTTAATAATCCATTTCAAGACTGGACAACAGAGCAAGTTGAATGAAGTTGGCTGACTGAACTCCAGGCTGTTCTGCTGAGAGATAATTCCCGCAGTAGATCCAAGAACACAGGGTGTGTCTGTGCGCCCCTCACCTTCCTCCGCTCAGAGCTGGCGTGTGTGTGCACGCCCTACAGATGTGGGTGTGTTAGCACAAGTGTTTGTGTCTGCGAGTTGGTTTCTTCCTTATTACTGGTTAAGTGCTGCTTTCAGGCTCCGCTTTCAGCTGTGTTGAGTAACTCCTAGTTTCCCTGCTCCTTGGAGCCTTTTTTTTTATTCCTTCCAGGAGAGTGGGGAGGAGAGATAAAAAAAAACTTTGTGTACTGATTTGAGGTCACTCGTTTACTACAGAAGAAAACGTGTGCAAACTAAAAGCTAGAAACTAAAGCCAAAACACATTCCAGATCACCTTTGGCCCTCATCATTCTCCTGACCGCCTGCTTTCTGAGGAAGGATTTCAGCTCTGTACACAAAGTTATGCAATCAAGTGTTCAGGACGGCTACCCAACACACACCCTACCTCAGGCCTTTGTTCCCCCTCCCAAAGTTATTCACTTTAAACAGTTCATAGAGATAACTCGGGTGGGATATTGTTCATTTTGTCAATTGTTGCTTGACAACTATTGATGTAAAAAAAAAAACTCTAAACCCTAAACTTGCGTTATTTCTACATTCATTTTCCAGCTATAGGTGGCTTGCCAAAAAATCTTGTCTGAAACTGAAAATTCTGTACAAACTGAGCTAAAAATGCTCTTTAAATCAAATAAAATAATAAAAAATAAATCTGTTTGAAACTGCTTTTCAATTAAAAATTTGTTTTTGATAAATTCATTTTTAAATTTCAGTTCATTTTAATTCTGCATCCTATTTGCTACCTCAATTCCAATCCAGTTCAAATTCAGGAATTTAATTGTAATTTTAAGGGCACTTTCAATTCAATTCTGAATTAAATAAATTTTTCAGCTAAATGTGGCTTGCCAAAAGTGATGCAATTAAATATAAATTCTCCACAAACTGGGCCAAAACTGACATTCTGAAATGTACATAAAAAAAAAAATTCTGTTTAAAATGTTGCTTTTCTGCTATTTGAATTGTATTTGAAATTCAAATTGAGGAATTGGAAAAGGCATTTTCAAATCAATTCTGAATGCCACATAATAACAAAACTTTTTTTTTTTTTTTTCTTCATTCTGACCACAACATGCCTCCATAGGCAGTGAATTTACTGAGCAGTTGACCTCATCTGTCTTGATTTCTCATAAAAAATTCAATTTCAGAGAAGGAACATGTGCCTCATCAACAGTAAAATGTGACCCTTTTTTACCACCAATATACAAGTCGGTTACATTATATCTAATTAAACCTGCATCAGTTTTACGTGTATTCTGTTTTTTCTCAAAGTCGCAAACAGTAAACCAATTTCAAAAAGCTAATTATTACCTGACAAAACAAAAATTGCAACAACATTTTATTTGTTTTCCAAAAGCCTTTACAGGGGTCACTTCTGTTTTGTGCAGAGAAAGGTCCTGCATTAACATGTCTGCTACTACAATCTAACCCTCAATGAAGTGCAGCTCGGGGGGGGGGGGGGGGGGGGGGGGGGGGGGGGTCTGGGGCTGAAGACTGAAAGAAGGGAGTGGTGACTGCAGGCCATGCGCTTCTACATTGGACTTTTAACTTTATTGGCATTCCTGCAGTTCTGGAATGGCAGAGTCACAAAAACATTGAATAAATCAACAACATCCCACCACTCAGCGACCTACCACAGCAAACCTTACATAATAACATCCCACAAATTTTTCAGGATTAAAATATAACATCTCCCATTTAGAATGAAATCACAGCACGCTGAAGCGTCTGTCCGTCTTCCTGCTGGCTCCGTTTAATTTTCACTTCTCTAAATCGTCCTTTCCTTTAAGCTTCCTGAAGTCGAACAGAGTGTCTGCTGTATATCAGAGCTGAACGCACACGCTTTGAAGTGTCTTTCTGCATGTCACACAGACTTAACGGACCATTTAATTTTCAATAATCTATAATTCCTTAACCTTCTCCCACGGCATCTAAATATTCATCCTTTTCTGTGAAGAAAACACTGCATTACATAACATTACACAACAAATAATTGATTCTGACCCTGCAAAATGACACGGAATACAGAGGGAAGGAGAATGAACAGCCCAAAAAGTATGTTTTTGAACACCCAACATAGTTTCGATGTAAATAATATGATTTGTGTCCAAAAAATGATATCACCCTCTGTCCTTCCATTTCTAACCCACCCACTGTCTCAAACCGTCTTAGAAGAAACAGAGCAGCTGATATAAAGGCAACTTCCCAAGACATTCTCTGTCGTCTCCAGCTTTAACACTGTCGAGACTTGTAGGTTTCTGCACATACAAAACTGTAACATTGTAAATGATCTTATTACTTCATTACTGTGTGCTAAATCGAATTAGGAAATCCCCCTATATGTACATCCATATGAACGTATTATGCTGCTGTACATCCTGTTGTTGTGAGAGACATCACAACCCTACACCATTGAATTCTACTATTAATCTTCTTCATCAAGGTACCTAATATATGCATTCTACCACTACAAAATCTATTAGATTTCAAAATAAGGTGGATAGGAATACCATGGTATATCTTTTGAAGTACACTGAAGTATATAAATATATGAGCCGAGTATCAATGGAGATTTCCTGATTCGATTCACAAGCTCGATTCCATTTTTTTTCATCTGTATGTTTCAGTTATTAGACATTCTCTCTCTTTGCAAATGTTAGAGCAGAGCAGATGTATATTATACAGAGCAGGGTTTTAAACTGATATAACCGGTAGCTCATTTTTGGAATGATTCAGTAAAAGAACTGGCTCATAAGATTTGTTCCTGAAGCAGACTTCACTGGTCACGTTGTGTCTGTTTTTGCATGCAGCCTGCAACTCAATAGAAACATGTTTCTTGCCACTATTTTGTGGTATGCAGATATTTTATTGCATAACAGAAAATACACACTGCAAACTCACAATCACCACTCAGGTAAAATATGATTTATTTTGCTGTGGCACTGAGGAACCAGAGGGATATCGGAATCCTTCAAATGAAGTCTCTGATTAATTGGAAAATTTGAAACCAGCCATGATATGGTAATCATTACCGGTACATACTGTGTATTTAGTAGGGCTGTCAAACGTTTAAAATATTTAATCGCGATTAATCGCATTAATGTCATCGTTAACTTTTCATCTATTCTAAATGTCTCTTGATTTCTTTTTGTCCCATTATTTTTTCTAATTTTAATGCTCTTATCAACATGGAAAAGTGGATCGGCTTGCTTTGTGCAAATGTTTTTTATTGAAAACAACATTGGCATATACTGTGTTCAATTTCACACTAACATTCTCACTTGGAGCAAATAATCTAATCGCTCACACGATGTAACAGTCCATCAATAAAAAGGTGAAAGAAATACTGACGAGGTAATGTTACTGATATTGACGAGTGGGCATAGAAACGCATCAGCTGTGTGTGTGCTGGACCATCACGTGGTATTTCAGACTGGACGTGCTGCGATGATAGCTCAGTTCACAACGACAAAACACACAGATCACTTAGGTCTTGTCAATTGAACCATTTGGTAACTTTTAAAAGTAAACTTTCCATTCAGAATCTTATTTACATCCATTTCGGCGTCTCGCGCTCATCATTCATCCACTCAAAACGTAACGTTAAAGGGGGTCGCAGTCGCACACATTTTTCTCTATGAGTGTACACACACCAGCGGAGCCATTCTGTGTTTTTATTGCTGGCCATAAACTGAGAAAGTGCGCGTCCGATGTGCGATACGAGTTGTCCAAGACGCGGCTCGGCACTGCGCTTCTCGTCCACTCTTTGGCCGGTTCGCATCGCAAGCCCAAACAAGTGTGTGCGCCGTGCCTGTTGTTTTGTTTCTGGTCTAGCTAGATCCGGTGTGGTGTTGTAGTTTTAATAAACTACAATCACTAGTTGTTGCAAAAGCATGTGAAAAAAACGACAAAGTTTGCTAGGCGTTAGTCTCGCAATAAAAATATTTACGTCGTTAATAACGCGTTTAACGGACAGCCCTAGTATTTAGCCATTAAAAATTTTGGGGTCGGTAAGATTTTTTAATGTTTTTGAAAGAAGTCCCTCACGCTCACCAAGGCAGCATTTATTTGATAAAAAAAAAAAAAGTAAAAACAATAATATTTTGAACATTACTACAATTTAAAAAAAAAATCTATTTTTTTTATATATCTTAAAATGTCATTTATTCCTGTGACGGCAAAGCTGAATTTTCAGCATCATTACTCCAGGCTCCAGTGTCACATGATCCTTCAGAAATCATTCTAAGCCGATTTGATTTATAAAAGTCATATTTATAAATCGTTGGTGATCATTTAAAAAACATGATATTGAATATTCACTGGCCAGTTTGCATGCAATTAAAAAATGATTTTATAATGCTGTTCACTTCATTTAATTTCATAATCAAGCAATTAATTTTAATTTAACAACATTGTATCAGGTTTCTGGTTCAAATGTGATTGTTTTTAGCAATATGAGAAAATGGAGAGACTTGTTAATGTTGCCATTTAAAAGTTTCTGTTATGTCAGAGTTTTGGGGGGGTTACCATTGTGGTGAAGTGTAGAGCATGTACTGTGTTGACAACCTGCAAGCAAGAATTCAAATTGCTTTAATAATAAAGCAACCATTGTGGCAGTGAAACTTAGTTATATTTAGTTTGTTTATTTTTTGTAAATCACAGGACTAAACAAGAAGCATTATTTGAATAATTCAATTTAAATGGAAACCATTTAAGTTAAGCTGAATCCATTCATTCAAGTTAAATGAACACCATTGATTATAGTTAATTGTACATGGTTAATTCAATTGGGTTTTACTTATTTCAACCACGTGGAACCAGTCTATGGTAGAATCATGTTCAGCAAAAGAGCTTGGTTTGACATTCTAAGGGGGTTTTGCTAATGAACTAGCACATAGGGTCTAGTGGTTAACTCACCATTCTTGCGTTCTTTCAGAGGCAGTGGGCTCGGTACAGACTGCAGAGTGAGTTCCTGCAGCTCACTGGCCACCGCCTCGCTCTGAGGACTGGGCACGGAGCCGTTCCCCACAGCAGACACCATGCTGCCAGGGCTTAGCTCCTCCCCACGCTTGGCTTCCTGCGCTGCCAGGGTGACAGGTGGGTGAAGCAGTCAGACCTGTGACAGGTTAATTACAGAGATGAGGCTGAATTAGAAACTGGAAAACACCACAGACAGACATAACACATAAGGGGGCGTCAAAGGCTTTGCAGAGCGAGAACAGAAGGTATTATTTCTGACACGGTGCATCTGAAGTGTTATATTTTGCAAGAGCATAAATAAAGACATCACACCTTTAACAAATGACATTTCTAAGTCAAACCTTAAACCGAAAAAAAGTTACATGCAGCATGATCTGTGTAAACAGGGGAAAAAAATATTCCCATGTCCCATTAGCCTATATAAAACACTATTACTTGCTACTTAAACCAAGTGAAACCACTGTGGTTGTGTTAGGCTACATGTTCTATAATAAAGCACAAACAGCATAAGTTCAGACGTGAATCATTGTGCAACTCACACATTCTTAATGCTATCCAATATGACTGGAGGCAGCGATTTACAAAAGCATGTAAATATCATCAGGTGGGGAACTCAAAGCCTCCAGCAGTAAGTCATTTAGAAGAGTTTTGCTTCGTCCTTTTTCCCCCGACAGAACAAAGAGCGATTGTATTGAAATCTAATCTGTGAGGTTGAAAAGAACTGCAGAAACAGACTTCCAAAGAATCCAAATGCCCATAATTCACCGTTCTATACATCTAATACACTATGCATGCCATGTTCATTTGTTAAATATTTCAGCTAATTGTCCATAGATAACAATTAGATTTTTCCCTCACAACACTGCTGTTCAAAAGTCTGGGAAGATTTTTTTTTTTTTAAAGCAATTACTTTTATTCAGCAAGGATGCCTTAAATTAATCATGTGACAGTAAATAAATCTATTTTGTTTTTAAATGCATATATTTTTTTAAATAAATTCTGATCTTTTAAACTTTATATTAATCAAAGAATGTATCATGGTTGTTTCCCATAAATATATAGCTAAAGCAGCACGACTGTTTTAAAATGTATAATTATACAAAAGGTTTATTTATCCCCAAATCAACTTATTAGAATGATTTCTGAAGGATCATGTGACACTGAAGACTAAAGTGATGATAAAAATTCAGCTTTGCTCTCACAGGATGGAATAAGTTACATTTTAAAATAAAGTAAAAAAAAAACAAGTTATTTTAAATAGCAATAATATTTCACAATATTATTGTTTTACTGTATTTTATTCAACAACATAAAAAATTTACAGACCTTAAACCTTTGAATGGTTATGCTGAAATTGTGAATAAAACCCAATTTATGGAACAAAGATAATATTATTAAAATCCAAATAACATCCAATCTCAGAAAAGACAGATGAAGAATTATGGAAAAATGCAATTAAATGTATTTAAAATTCTTTTCCTTGCACAAACTTATTGTAGGATTTCAGAAGACTTGAAATTAAATTCTTCAAAATATCTTTTTTTTTATGTTCCACGGAAGAAATTAAGTAGGCTAATACAGATTTGGAATGACAAAAGGGTGAGTAAATGACACATTTTGGGTGAACTATCCCTTGAAGAGGGCGCACAGTGCACACACACAATTTGAATCGTTTAACTTTATTCACCCATCTGTTCACAACTCTGCGTTGCTGATTTTATCATTTAGCCTTCTTTCTTGCCATCATTAGCTACTTTTTAGGGATGGGTACCGAAACCCGGAATTAAACGGGCCCCGGGGCTAAATTACGAAAGACCACAGTATCGATACGATAAGCTGCGACATTACCAGTTCTGCTGTCGGTACAAAAGAAATCTAGACCAAAAATGTAGGCCTACTATTTATTACTGCTAAACGTTATCTTGCCAGCCAAATGTGATAATATTAAACAATAGAAGAGAGAGAGAGAGAGAGATCTCTCACGCACAGCTACAGCGCGCATGAAACGAAAAAGTCCCTGCTTAATTATTGACGATGGCCGAGAGAACTAAACATTCAGATGTCTAGTTACACTTTAGGCCTGTGATATTTATCCAATTTTATTTTCAATTTCGGCTTCCAAGGATTAATAATAATAAATAAAGATATTTGAGGTAAAACTATTAAAAACTTGCCGCATTCCGTATAGCGCACTTTCTTGCCTACAGTGCACAATAATTTCTCCCTAAAACCTAAACATAACGTCAGAGTCTCTACTGTTGCTAAATTGCGGGATGCATTTTCCAATCCCAACAGTTTGGTAGAATGCATTAGGCAGAAAAAGGCTGGCACAAGCCCTGAAAAGACGTCTGAACAATCCCTGTAAAAGGCTCCACATGGAGCATTAGATGCAGTTTTCCAATGAGACATTAAAAACAACTTAAAAGCATCATCTGACTAGGAGCACAGTGATGGCAATGGCCATTCTGAGCATTGAAACTGTAGAGATGGCATTCACAAATGCACATTATGCAACTCTCAATTGGTGAGGTAATGTAGCAGGCTACATCTACGCCCGGTTTCACAGACCAGGATTAAACTAGTCCCGGACCCAGACAAAAAAAGCGAGTTTGAGCCGTTTTAACTGAAAGAAACTTGCATTAACATATCTTAAAATATGTCATTGTTTTGTCTAAAGATGCACATCGGTACTGTTTTATTCAAAGGGCATGTTTATAAAAGCTACTTTTCTAATTTAGAATTTGGGGTTTTCATAAGCTGCAAGCCATAATCAAAATTATAACAAATAAAGGCTTGAAATGGCTCACTTTGCATGTAATGAGTGAGTCTATGTAATGTATTAGTTTCACCTTTTAAATTGAATAACTGAAATAAATGAACTTTTGCACGATATTCAAATTTTTCGAGTTTCACCTGTATAATGCAAGTCAATGCAAACCAAAAATATTTGGTTACCAACATTCTTTAGAATATCTTATTTTATGTTCCACATAAGAAATTACCTTTTTGGGTAAACTCTCTCTTTAACTGTATGGTGACAACTGATTTAAAGGGATAGTTCACCCAAAAATGAAATTTACCCCATGATTTACTCACCCTTAATTCATCCTAGGTGTATGACATTCTTCTTTCAGACGAACTCAGAGTTATATAAAAAAATGTTCTGGCTCTTTCAAGGTTTATAGTGGCAGTGAATGGCCGTTTCTGTTTTGAATTCCATCAAAGTACTACTGCTAGTTTAATTGCTTCTATTGTTTCTCATTTGTAAGTCACTTTGGATAAAAGCGTCTGCTAAATGAATAAATGTAAATGTAATGTAATGCAAAGTGCATCCATCCATGATAAAAGTGTTTCACACAGCTCTGGGGGGTTAATAAAGGCATTCTGAAGTGAAGCGATGCGTTCGTGTAAGAAAAATATGCATATTTAAAACTTTATCGACTAAAATAAATAACTACTGTAGCTTCCGGCAAACGGCCTACGCAAGTCGACTTATGCTAAAAGAGTAACCTTTGACGATGTATGACGTAGGATGTAGGAGTATCGTACGTTTAGACGCCTCTCGTGCTTCAAACAAACAGGGCTGGGCAACAAACTCAAGCTCCTCCGATATTTCTCTTTAAAAATTGTCGTTTTAGACTTCTAATTCGTGACTGGTGTTTTGTTTTGCTCTATCCTCTGCACTCGCGCATTCGTCATTACGTTACGTCAGGTCAAGTGTCACTCTTTCGCCGTAAATCAATGCGTACGGCCGTCTGCCGGAAGCTAGTTATTTTAGTCGATAAAGTCGAACACATCGCTTCACTTCAGAAGGCCTTTATTAACCCACGTGAAACACTTTTATTATGGATGGATGCACTTGATGGCCATTCACTGCCATTATAAAGCTTGGAAGAGCAGGGCATTTTTAATATAACTCTGATTGTGTTCGTCTGAAAGAAGAATGTCATATACACCTAGGATGGCTTGAGGGTGAGTAAATCATGGGGTAGATTTCATTTTTGGGTGAACTAGCCTATCTCTTTAAGGGCTAGAGATCCAAATATTAGAGAAGTATTGCTGAATGCTGTTCTTTAAGAGCAGCCAAAATCAATGTCAAACTGCATGATTGAGTTTTTGCTTTCTGTAAGCTTCGCCCATCTTGTAAGCTGATGCATTCTTCATTATGAGCTCATCAGCATCCAGAGTCTATCGACATGGCAATCCCACCCAAACGTCCCATGAGATGAGAGGTGGAGTAGAAAGAATAATTTTTCTTTTGAACAGTTACCTAATATTTGACAAGCCTTTTGCGACTATTTAAATGTTTTTCCTAATGCTGTAAGCCTAATGTTTACAATAAAGTTTCAAGACCTGCAAGTTGCCCATTTCTTTGAGAAGTACTATTAGATTAAATTGTCTCCTGCCAGCTATGAATTAAAAATTTTTAAATAAAATTAATAACACGTTAACAACACTAAAACCTGGCTGGCTTATCACACTCATTGCTCTCTGGAATACTTGATTCTGATTGGTCAATAGCATGACTGAGAGGTCAAATACATTTATAATGCTATGTTGTATATTTACTGCTGTCATATCATGTCATTTCATATCATGCCAAGCCTTCTTTTATCTCATACTGAGTCAGAACAGCTAATTTGCAGCACTGTGCAACTAAGCAGTTGAAATATAGTAGTTAAGTATTAATTTTAAGGTAAGCATAAACAGATAAAAACGTGTTTTGAGGCTTGTTTAACACAGTGGTTCTCAACCAGGGGCCCTCAGTAAGTTCCCAAGGGGACCACAGAATGACTTAAAAGTATTTCAATTAAACAATTATTATTAATATTAAAATAATAGAAAGCTAATCTAAATTTAAATGCTAGACACATAAAATCAACAAAAAACTAAAATCAATATAATTTTTCCCTTTAATAATTTTTTTAAAATAACAAAAACATACAGTTTTCAAAACTTCTGGAATCCCGAAATTAATCGTGGTAATTAATTTAAAACAACACTCCCAAAAAATATGGGGGGGACCTTTGAGTCAAAAAGTTGGAGAATCATTGGTTTAATCCATAATGGACTATTTTTATTAGTAGAATCTTTAAACAATTCTACAAGTAAGATGAAATACTTATATAATAATTTCATAATAAAATAAATAAATACTAAATGTCTTTGCATTTATTTATTAGACAAATAGCTGTACAACAAGCAGAATGATGTACAGTCAGGTGATACAAGATCCCAGAGATTCGTGTGCCCGTCTCAATCACCCTGCAGGACTGTATTTTGTACAAAATTACAGACTGGCTGCACACCATCTCTTATATATCAAATAGTGGGATTATCTTGCAGGAACATTCCTACTTTGCTTGAGAAACAGTGTTCAGACATGCAGTGTTCAGGTTTAGTACACTGACAAGGGGAAAGTCATAATGCTCTCTGACATTCCTCATTGTGCACGTCCACACCTGCCTTTAACCATCAGCCACAGAAGTAATCTAAAAACACAAACATCACCCAAGCAATTCACAAGTGATGCAGGTAACCCCATGCCCCATTAACCAGACAAAATTACATAATATAGATATACAGCCCCTTAAAAGGTTTAGTTCACCCAAAAATGAAATTTCTGTAATTAATTACTCACCCTCATGTCACCCGTAAGACCCTCGTTCCTCTTCGGGAACACAAATGAAGATATTTCTGAAAGCTCTCGGATTTCATCAAAAATATCTTAATTTGTTTTCGAAAGATGAACGAGGGTCTTACGGGTTCGGAACAACATCAAGGTGAGCAATTAATGACATAAATTAAATTTTTGGGTGAACTAACCCTTTAAGAGATCAGCCATTCTGAATTAGCCAGAGTGATTATCAGAGTGATACGGCTTCTCGAAGAACAAATGTAGAGCAGGACTTAATTTTGCACATTGGGAATTGATTGGATTGTTGTTGTTTGCTATTGCTGTGATCTCATGTGAGCGACAGGTTGCCAAAAACACATCATCATATGTTGTTGCAAGAGGGAAGGGAAGTTATTTTGATTATATATTATGAAGGCACTTTTTTAAAATAATGATGTGCCCAGATAAATAATTTATAAATACTGCAATATTCCATAAAGAAATTACATTATTGATTTCATGGTGACTTTAAAGAGCACAATACCTTAATTATGAGATCCACAATAACAGATTTCACCCTCATTTCCACTCACAGTTTGAGAGCATCTTGAAGGCCTGATGAAAGAGAGGACCCTCATTTGTAATGAAAAACTGTATATATACACAAGTACATAATCACTGTACAATAACCCAAAGCCAAATAGGAAAATTATGCCTTGAGGTTATATTAACGTGTTGTCATTAACAGTCAATGCAGATGCTTATGTAATAATCAGTAGTGCATCGCATCTGATATACTATTTCATGAGCATGCAGATAGAACATCTGACATAAATTTGGCCATAGAGATTGTATTAATATATAAGCCCCTTGATAGTTTGTCTGTATCCATCAAGTGGAAGAATCCGCATGTGTTGATGATTAGAAGGTGTGTCCAAGCACTAGCTCACCAACTATTATTATATATACATATGAGCACAACTAGTATCATTAAACAACTACAGCATTATGATAGATATTTGACTTAAATAATAAACATACCGCGAAAAACATTTCTTTACAATACTTTCATTATCGCTTGTTGTTACACATTCATGTTCTGATGCGACATGGCAGGAAATGAGACGATGCTGATAAGCGCATACATTTGAAAAAACATCAAATTTAACATTTTAAACAAGCCCAAACGGCCCAGATATAGCAGGCCAGATCCTCGTCGCGACAGCTGCATGTCTGTAGTAACAGACACTAGTGGATCAAGTGAAATGTAGGCTGAGCAACAATACACGAGAAGCGGGTGAATTGTCACATTCCACTGCTTGTTATTACTATTTTAAAACTTTCACCGTTTAAAGGGAGTCACAAGCGAACCCGTTTGATTTTAACAACTTACCGAATCGCAAAGTGAAACGCAACAACCGTTCGGCTTTACAAAGATATTCATGTAACGTTACTCAAAAAATTGTTCTGAGGCATCCGGCTACTCGCTGCAGCTCAACAACCGCAGAGGACCATGAAGCCAGTCAACGCAGTCACATTACTTCCTGTAGATAAAAGTCCACTCAAAATAATAACGTCACGATCTTTAGATCAGTCTTATATCAGATATTTGGTCTTCCAAATATTGTTAATTATATAAATATTAAACAAACAATAGTAAATGATGATAATAAACAAACAAACAAACAGTTAATAAAAGAGTTTAATGAACAAAAATATAAAAATAAAAATAAATAACACAGTCATTCGTTAATATATAGTCAATCAATTATAACATTCCTATGTTTGCATTTGCAATACTATACAAAGGGCTAGGCTACTTTGTGTTAAAATAAAAGTTCCCATGACCAATCTTTTTTTCTTCTTCTACAGTTTCCTCAGTAGGGACATTTTATCATAAAATAAATAAAATATACAATAAAAAATAAAATACCAGTTATACTGGATGCTAAATATTGGTACATGTACCAACTGCACATCAAAATAACTAACTTTGAGATGTTTTATTGAGGCACTTTCACAATTTAAACATGAGTCAAGAACAAATTCACATTCTGAACTGTAAACATTTTAAAGGTTAAACAATCAGACAGCAAATGTGTATCCACATTCTGTTTTACTGCCTTACTATTTACGTCTATGAAAATAACATTTCTTAAAGCGATCCACATTTATGCATGTTTTGCAGCTATATAAAACAGTAAACAAGCCAAGTACAAAATCTTTTGTTCTCACCACCAAACAAATTGACGACATTTAAACAAACAAACAAAGCAAATCTCTTAAAATAAGGCCCCTTCAGTCGTCAAAGAACAGTGACATCAGAATACGAATATAAGTATATAAAACTATCATTAACTGACCAAATATTTTCATTGGGTAAGATAACATGTAGGCACTACCTAAGCTATATCAAAAATAACAGACAAGTCAGTTAGAGATGAGGTTACTTCATACATTACTAACCACAGCCTTCTCAGGTTGTAAGACAAAATATTTATGACACAAGAGTTGGTACAGTGTATTTACTTCTTCTATACACTCTTAAAAATAAATGTTCTTTATTGGGATCAATGGTTCCATGAAGAACCTGCAACATCCATGGAAACTTTCCTTTCCACAAAAAGGTTCTTTATAGTGGAAAAGGGTTCTTAGATTTTTTAAATGTTCAAAAAAAAAAAAAAAAATGTAAGAACTGATCACTGCAGGTTCTTCGGGGAATCAAAAATGGTCCTTTAATGGCATTGCTGCGAAAACCCTCTTTTGGAACCTTTATTTTTAAGAGTGTACTGTACTAACTCATCTATGACTCTTCTATCTAGCTCCATCTTGTTTGGTGACAGTTTCCCATGGGCAAATGATTTCTTTCACGCCTCGTCTTGCTGCATCAGGACTGTCATCCTCCTCATCTTCTGAATCAATGGGGTAGATGCGGCATTCAGGTGGGATGTCGACTTTGATTTGAAAAAAGCTGTGAAAGTAGGTTTTTTTTATACACTGTTAGCAATTTCTGTAAATTACACAGTATCTAACTGTAAAATTAGCTGTATTTTACTGTAGGACAGTTATACAGTATGTTACTGTATTTTAAAGTTGGATTGTGGGAAATATCCCCTTGGCGCCATTAAATACAGTATTTTTCATTTACTGTAAATCGTATTGTAAAATCAATCGGACAAAAATCAAATCAAAAAGTGCATACTAACTTTGCAATTCTTCTGGGCTGGGGTTGTGCTAGCGGCTCCACTCCAAGCGGTTGTACTTTGCCTCCCCCTGAAGCTACAGCGCATTTCGGGGATAGGCTGGCAAAGACAGACGGGGCGTTGCATCCTCTGCGAAGGAGTCTGCTCAGTGACAGAGCCATACGAGACTTAGGGGCAGGTGGCTGGTTCTCTTCCTCTGATACAGACGCCTCTGCAATAGATGGGAAATGGGAGGAGGAAGGCCCTCCGTTGCCATCAAACCTCCTCTCTGAGGCTGGAGTACTGTCGATGGCCACGCTGATGGGAGATGGGCAGGCAGCACTGTTGGGCAGTGTCATGAGCCCAGGGGAGGCAGTAGATTGAGCTTCACAAATGCCCGTATACACGGCCAGATGAGGCACAGGCGCTGTGAACCGGCAGAGCTGTAGGGCACAGTTCATGTAATGCATGTATTAGTATTAACGACCATTTGTGTCAAACAACCTGGATTCTATCAAATATAGACAATGCAATATAGACCATTTCTGACAGATTCTGCTCTTGGCCTCTTCCCATTCATCCAAGAAATAATTGAAACAGATATGTAGTGGATTTAGAAAGTCTACACACCCCTGTTAAAATGGCTGCTTTTTTTTGTGATTTAAAAATTAAACAAAATAAATAATATCAGATTACAACACTCATTCTGTTTTGATAATATGACATACAATGACAAAAATATTGGGACACCTGACCATTAAATCAACAGGAACTGTAATGACATCGTATTCTAGTCATTAATATGGACTTGGTCACCCTTTGCATCTATAACTGCTTCCACAAGGCTTTCCACAAGATTTTGGAGTGTTTCTGTAGGAATTTTTACCTATTCGCAACCTCCATTCCAGTTCACCCCAAAGGTTCAACCAAGGCTCAATCCACCTTGTTTTTATGGAGTCCAGTGGCAGCGTGTTTTACACCACTCCATCCGACTACATTGTACTTGGTGATGCAACAGTAAACCCATTCCATGAAGCTCCCACAGCACAGTTTTATTGCTGATATTAATGCAAGAGCTGGAAGTCTTCAGACGGAGTCATCACACTGTAAAAAAATTCCGTAAAAATACGGTACAATGTACCATATTAATTTGAAGGAATTTTCCGTATTTGTCTTTTACAGGACTTTTACCCGTATTTTGAATTACGCGTTGCATTGTGGGAACTAGAACCTGATCGGCGCGAAAAGTTTGAGACGCAACCGCCATTACACACGCAGATGACCGCGGCCAAAGTTGCTTTATAAAGTCGGATTTCGGATGTGTGGAAGTTATTCTGACACTTCTGTGGTAAAAACCGAAAATTATATTTAGCTAAGAGTCAAATAAGCTGTTTACGTAATGTTATTTGGTTGCCACCCGGCTTGTTAGGCAAATGAATGTCGGAGCCGTCGCGTTTATCATTTTATGCTTATCGTCACACATTGAAATATTTATTTCACACTCGTGGAAGTTCCCCTGGTTGTATGTGTTATAGTGTCCTCGTTGTAACTGGTTTATTGGCTTTTATTTGGTCGGTGATGCGGTTTATTTCGTGCCGAGCGCACCCGTTAACCAGGATGAAGTGCAGTAACGTTACTCGTGTTTTTGGAGCAGTTTAATGGCTTCAAACAAAAGCCACCAGATAAAATCGTCGAGAAAAGTAAAGGCCATTTAAGACTTGATTTAAAAGGCATGAAGATACAACGTGAAGACTGTGTGTGAAGATGCAGTACAGCTGGATAAAGGAAAACACCACGTTTTCTTCCAAATGAGGTACGTTAATGTTATGTTTACGTTAGACTTTTTATTGTCTTGTTTTTGTTTTAGACGACACACAGACATTATACACACACGACACATATGACTTTAAACCCTTAATAATGACCTTGAAAGAATAATTTAACATGACTGCTATTATACTTTATTATAGTTTGTTTCATAGTTTCTGTTGTTTTCTTATCTATTGACAGGACTTTCCTTATGTAAGTTACTGTGCATCCCAAGCACCACCCTGGATGCTCCTTATGGGTTTGTATTTTGTTTTATTAGTATTTTATTATTATTAATCATTATGAGTTCTCAGTATTGGCAAAACACATTTAAATTTAAAGTCTGAGGAAAAATGTTTATAGAAAAAGTTGGTTGCTGAATAGCCCCTTCAAAGATTTTTACGCTTATAGGTCAGTAGAAAAGCATTTTATAAGGAAGATTTAAACAACTGTTTTTGGAGCGGTTTTCTGAAGTGGTCGTGTAATGTTTTTCATTTTGTAATATCTTATTTGTTTAAGGTGATGGGCTTTCAGGATTGCTGTCATTCAATAAGTTATTATTGACCACATCTCCTACCCTATTGAGGCAGTGAGCTACAAAATGGCACTTATCCTGGAGTTCATAAAGGTAAGCAACACATTTTTAATGAAATTATTTATAGAGCATGTTGTTGTGTTACTGTTTATAATTGAAAATAATGAAACATATAAGGTATAGTTGAGCAGACAAGCTAACATAACATGCAATTGGAGTCCACTGGAAACAGAAGTCTTAGCATTTAATACAGTGTTTGAATTTGAAAGAATTAGGGATGGCAGTTGATAATTTAACGAACGTAAAATACTGTACGATTATCTTTCAACCTCAACCTGGTCTGCATGATACTTTGTAGTTCAATTTCCTTCATTTAATTTCGTGTGTAGCTAAAAACATATATTTTTTTTCTTATGCAACTTTCCTGTGCAGAAATCCTGAATGAAGGTCGAAAAGGCTGAGATGAAGGAAACCAAACGTCTACACATTCCTCCAAGACTGCTGAAGTTCCTGTATGAACAACTGAAAATCCATGTAAAGTTTAAAGGGATAGTTCACTTTGAAATTACATTTTGGTGTGTTTTAGCTTACCTGAAGTGCATCCAAGATGTCGGTGTCTTTGTCTCCGCAGTAGTTTCAATTTTGATATTTTTAGGTCAAACCATTCTTGTCTGTCAGTCATATAATGCAGGTATATAGGTACTGTCTCCAAAACCATGCAGAGAAAAGTCCAAATTAAAAAATGCCCCATCGTAAGTGCACATTGATGGCCTAAGACACGAAACAAGCGGTTTGTGTGAGAAAACGAACAGTATTTATATCGTTTTTATTTCTTTTACACAACCACGTCCAGGCGATCTGTTTACGTAGTCTGCGTAAGCGCCGTAAAGCTCCGGAAGTGTTCTCCCGGATGAGTTCGCGCGAGCTTGCGTAAATGTATTTTTTTACATCGGTTTAAACATCCCGGATAAGTGCAAACTAGTACCATTTATATTAGCCATCCTACCTACAATCTCTGTTCTGTGCATAGGTTCTGGTGTAAACAATGAGTGACGTCCACACGCAAGAGATCACTTCGCCTTCCGGCGCTTACGCAGACTAAGTAAACAGATCACTTGGACGTCGTTGTGTAAAAGAGATAAAAACGATATAAATACTGTTCGTTTTCTCACACAAACCGCTTGTTTCGTGTCTTAGGCCATCAATGTGCACTTACGATGGGGCATTTTTTAATTTGGACTTTTCTCTGCATGCTTTTGGAGACAGTACCTATAGACCTGCATTATATGACTGACTGACAAGAACGGTTTGACCTAAAAATATCAAAATTGAAACTACTGCGGAGACAAAGACACCTACATCTTGGATGCACTTCAGGTAAGATAAAACATACCAAAATTTAATTTCAAAGTGAACTATCCCTTTAAGCTTTTGTCAAATCTCAAAATGGACCTTTAACTGAACATACCTGAAGAAGGAAATTTTTTCACGGAAGTTGTTCACTCCAAAATTAAAATAATGTCATTTATTACTCGCCCTCCTGATGTTCCAACCCTGCAAGACTTTAGTTCATCTTCAGAACAAAAATGACGATTTTTTTTTATGAAATCTGAGAGCTTTCTCTTCCTCTGTTGACAGCTTACGCAACTACCACTTTCAAGCTCCAGAAAGGTAGTAAAGACATCATTAAAGTAACATGGTGTCCTAACCAGATGCGATAAGATTCTAGCAACAAGCTGTTTTTCAGCGATCTATATTTTGTGAGAAAAGATGTTTTTTTTCTTCACACAAAACATTTGTGCACATTTATTTCATAAATTTGAGGTTAAACCACTGGAGTCACATGGATTACATTTATGTCTGTATACCTTTCTGAACCTTGAAATTGGTAGTTGCGTAAGATGTCAATGGAGGGACAGAAATCTCTCCGATTTCCTCAAAAATATCTTAATTTTTGTTATGGAGACGAATGGAAGTCTTGTGGGGCGTGGAACAACATGAGCGTGAGTAATTAATGACAATTTAAATTTTTTGGTGAACTAACACTTTAAGGAATATGGTGTTCTCTTACAGAAAAATGGCATTAACACTAACATTTCACTCTACTATTGACTAAGTCTAAAGCTATTTTTAATGATAAAAGCAGCAGACCTGTATTCGTATTCCATTTGTTTTTGTTTCTTTCTGTATTGTATTTGTATTGTATTGCATTTGAAAATGTTTTGAATCTTGACTTTCACAGTTAATTAAGTTTTTTTTCAAAGAATTTTGTGAGCTATTTGGTGCAACACCAATATTGTGCAAGTACCTGCTCATGTTTTCTTTTTTTAATTCTGTCTCTTGTTTGTTTAATGTCTAAACTTATTCCACAATACAAGCACTTTTTAATGGGTCTTTGTACATTGTTTCATTTGTCATATATATTTATATGTACATTTCTTTACTCATTGAATGCATTTAAGAATGTTTGCATGAATATTTGTACAAAAATAAACCATGTTAAATTTGTATATATGGTTCTTGAATTATTTGCCACCAAAATATATGGTATAAAATTTCTATAAATATAGAAATTTCTGTATAAGGATTATCCGTTAATAGTACAGAAAATGTACTGTTAATATACAGAATTTTCCGTTTTAGAGGTGAAGGAACTGTCCGTAATTTAACGGAAAATGTCCTGGTAATTTTCTGCCAGTACATTATCCGTTTTTTTACGGAATTATTTTTTACAGTGCAGAGCGTTGGCGACTTTTATGGGATCAGCACTCGGTGACCCCCCGTTTTGTGACTTTATATGGCCTTCCGCTTCGTGACTGAGTTGCTGTTGTTCCTAAACCCTTCCATTTTCCAATAAGTTGACTGTGGACTGGCAAGGATGACATTTCATGAACTGACTTATTGTGAAGGTGGCATCATCACAGTGTGTCCCATTAATTTTGCCCATATATATAATATACAAATGAGCAGTTGGTAAAATGCAAATAGGAGCAGTAGTTGAAATTAATCCTGGATCATTTTAATCCATTTAAGAAATACAATCTACTGCAAATAAAAGAACTGCATTAGTAATATGAGAGCAACACAAGCATGACATCTAGTGATCACAATACAAAATACGTCAAAGTTTTTCCTGGAAATATTTTCTAGGCACTGTTTTTACCATAAGCCTATATTTAAGACATTTATGTCCAGTTTTATAAGGCTTAAGCCTATAGACCCAGACTAAAATGCATGTTTTAACTGAAAGCAATTTACACTGATATATCTTAAAATATGCGTTGTCTCAAGAAGCACAATAGTAATGTTTTTTTTTCTAGGGCACATTTATTAAAACTAATTAAATGTCCAATTGAACTAAGGCCCTAATCCCTGTCTGTGAAACTAGGCCTTTGTATTATTTTTATGTGATACAGTAATTTATTTTTCAATTTCAATTAATTGTATTTAATATCTATACTTTGCAAATCTTATTGAATTTCTCTCAGCTTACCTAATTTTTCGTTTGCGTATTTTTCAGTTACATAATCAACAGAATGTTTTATTTTAATTTACTCATCACAGTGTGTGTGTGTGTGTGATGAGTATTAAAGAGTATCACCTTCATGTTGTACTAAGCCAAATTTGACTATTTCTTCTGTCACAATGAAAGTGAATGGGGGCCAGAGGTTGTCAAGCTTCAAAAGTCTTGTCCTGCACTGCCTTGAAAATCTTGCTTGGCAGTCAAGGGGCCCTATCTTGCACCCAGTGCGATTGACTTTGTACACGACGCATGTATCATTCCAATTTTGTTTTGGCGTGTTTCGGCGCAAACGTTCCCTGGTGCTATTGTGCATATTCAGAAAACAATTCCGTGTTGTGCGTGTTAGCCTATTTATGGTATTTTAAGGGCGCATGTGCTTGGCCATAATGTAGCGTGTGCACAACGCGCATACACTTTGATTCTCTCATCTACACAAACCCAGCAGTTTTCATTTTTGCAAATCATACATTATTACAAGGAAAAATATTAACACACGAGGGAAATCATTGTTGTGTCCATGAAGATGTGAAAAAATAAATCTAGCTTATTTACCCAAATTACTATACGCCTGTTTAACCGAAGCTAATTTGGGTGGGTTTCTCCCATCCCCATAGAATGTCACCTCTCTGTCTTTTATGGCCCTGACGAGAACGTCGGTCTCCTCGGCTGTGAACCGCTCCTGGCGTTCACCTGGCAAATCCGCCGTTATAATAGCGATCCGCCATGGAACAAGCGCGCCTGCTCTTAAAGGGAATGTGAGATGATTGGTTTATTTCACGTTACGCCCAAACCACACCTATGAATAATGAAGCTACTTCAGACCAACCCATTTAGATATACACCGAGATACACCCACAAATTTGCTTGTGTATTGCGTTTGATACTTGTGTTTCAGATCATTAAAATAGGGCCCAGTGTCACCATTGACTTTCATTGAATGGAATTATTAAGCAGCTTGGACATCCTGTTCTTCTTATATCTTATCCACATCTTGCTATGTGCTCTAGAAAAACAGCAAGTCATGGGGGTTTCAAAACACATCAAAGTGAGTCAATTATGACAGAATATTTCAGAATTCACACACACAAAAATTGCATGTTCATTTCCTAATCCTATCGGGCCAGTATTTTGACAAGTGGTAACTATGCACACACTGATGAAATACATGATGAGATACACTGTACATTTCACTCAAAAACAATCATGAATGACAAAGACACATGATATGACCACAGATGACAGAAATGGTTTTACTATATATTTCAATAAAGTAACGATTTACAAGGAAACTGCTACAAACATGGAACAAACATGAGACAAAAACAAACTTTAGTAACATCTAAATCTAAATCTAACATCTAAATTTAGCAACATCTGATCATTTTTGCACATGTATAAACATGTATTATACATGTATAAAGTTTGAACAAAACATACATATGACATAAAGGTTTAAAATTATTGTGAATGAATAAACAAGTATGGGAAAAGTAACACACAATGGCCTAATAAAACAGCAAAATGGATTGCACAAATTGATGACATTTTAAAAATATATCAAGCAAGCTTTCAAAAACTAGAAATATCTGTGTGATATTACAGACAGAGCTTTAGCATAGCAACAAAATCTATATTCCTCCCTATATAAACATATAGGTTTGCAAAATAGTGTATTGCTTTGACCAAATTGGAGGTTTTCCTTTTTGTTTATCATAAATATTTGTTAAAATCTATTCTATTTTTACTCGGTCTCCTTTCATTTTCTCTGTTTCTTTTCAAGTTTGCTCATGACCTGTGTGATGTCCACCGGTCCACTTGCTGCAAGTTTAGCTTTCTGTTCTTCCTCCTGCTGTTTCAGCGTGATGGGACTCAGGCTGGGACGCCTTCTCTTGGAATTCTGTTCCAACTGTGTCTCACTACAAGACATCAGAAAGGAATAAAGATAATTTTGAATGTCACTTATGTATTATAAAGCAGTTTATATATATATATATAAAGGGGAACTAACAGAAAGGCACATCTAACCTGAATCTGTGTGCATCGGGAGCAGCGGCCTTCTTCTGAGTTTCCTTGAACACCGGGGACTTGAGATATCGCCCATACGAGTCCTTAAACGCCAGATCATAGCTAACATTAATTTCATTCGTAAAGGCCACAAGCATTTGAGGTGCAAAGTTTTACAAGAGATCAGATACCTTTTTCATAAGCATATAAATGTGAGTCTGGGCAGCATCCAGTACATAACGGTGAGGATGTGCCAAACCTTTCACTGTTATGTCCATTGTTTTGCCATCAATGTTGATCCAACGTGGAGCTCCACGAGCCAAAAAGGTCCTAATCAAATAAGAGTAAAAAATGACTGGATTAAATGCTAATGTAATTAGTTTAATTAATGGTTAAAAACATGTAAACAAAATGGAAAACATAACATATATTAAAATATACATAATTTTATATTTTACATAAAACGATATATATATCATATATATATATATATATATATAGTATATAAATTGTTATGAAAATAATATTTGATTCAGCAACGATATATTAAATGGATCAAAAGTGACAATTAAGAAATTTATAATGTTACAAAAAATATTACCGTATACCGTATTTTCTTTTTAAGCACAACTGTATACAACATTGAAATAATGATAAATATGCACTAAATCAGCATATTATATTGATTTCTGAAGGATCATGTGACACTGAAGACTGGAGTAATGATGCTGACAAACCTCAGGAATATATGATATTTTAAAATATGTTAAAATAAATAAACAGTTATTTTAAATTATGATACAATTTGATTAATGATTTTTTACTGTATTTTTGATTAAATAAATGCAGCCTACATAAGAGATTCCTCACGAAAACACACAAAAAAATCGACCCCAAACATTTGAACAGCTGTGCACTATTGTCACAGTTATTCTTAATTAGGTGTGTTTTAGTTTCAAGAACTTTTAATATGCTTATCATTGTTTTCCAGTTTCCTTTGATTCATTTTCCTGCTCTTTGTTTGTTTCTAGGGTTAGTGATTAATTAGCACACATGCTTGTAGTTTTGTTCATTATCATTGTGCATTTAAGTTCCTCATTTCCTTCAGTTCTGGGTCTGGTGTATTGTTTAAGTTTAAGGGTACGTTTACACGACGTCGTTTTCAAAAACTTTCAAAAGTTTGCGTTTTCATCCCACCAAAACACTGTTGTCATGTAAATGATCGCCCAAAACACATAAAAAGTCTTCTGTTTTTAAATGAAAACAGCGTCATGTAAATGGCCCCTAAGTGCACACTGCTGTCTTTTACTCATTGGAGTGTTTTGCTTTTCTTTAAGCTTATTAAAGTTTTATTGCATTTAGATTGAATTTGCCTTTCTTCATCATCTTTGTGGAAAATACCGTGACTCATAATATAATATAATATAATATAATATAATATAATATAATATAATATAATATAATATAATATAATATAATATAATATAATATTTTGCCGAAAGGCCAAAATGTGATGCTTACTTGTAAATTTGCTGGGCTTTTTCTTTCATTGTCTCTGCAGCACCCCATTTCAAGTCCTCACATCCCTCCCAGAAGGCAAGATTCTCACCTATTCACCAATCAGATTATAGTCACAACCTCCCCTAATAAATGACAGTTATTGCAGTTTTGAATTTGAATATCAACCATTTAATTCCATTCTCAAAAAGAGCAGAACTCACTCAACAAGTCACCTAAAAAAAAAAAAAGCCAACATTGTTAACATTTTTTGAATAATACATACCACTGAACTCCTTTTTAAGGAAGAGGCGAAAATCATCTCTTCCCCGGGGGTCAGCAAGCAATTCTCCAAAGCTGAAAGTCCAGCGCTCCACTCTCATTTTAGTAGGGGTCTCAACACTGTATGAACCAAATACACAGAGCACATTATCATCAAGTTTTTAAATGAGGAAAAAATTTGCTATTATTTAAAATAAAAATGTTTGTTTCTGACATTGAAACACTTTAAGATATTGGAGCTCACTTTGGCATGTTGAGGTTCCAGTATGTAATATCATCCGTTAACCAGGGGTTACTTGGGAGGCAGGAGTTGAGAAATGGGTCATGCTCTTTGTATGTTGCCGTGTACTTAACAAGTCTGCAAAAGATTACAATAAAATTTAAAATAAATTGTAAAAATTATTAAATATATATTAAAGTCCCCCTGTGGTGAAAATCAAGCTTTTAATGTTGTTTAGATGTGGTGTTTTTAATATGCTTTAAGACAAGCCATGTGCAAATTCATAAGTCAACACCATTGCTGAGTATTTTCTCCTTAGAACTGCAGTGATCAAGTTTCAAAAATGCGGTTTGAAGTCGCTGGTGTTTCTGACGTCACAAACTACCTTGTAACCAATCACGTCAACGAGTGGATCTCTGAGCTGGTGTGAGTGAGCGAGTGGAGGGGGGGGCTAATTTGCATATTCATGGTACTGCGTATACTAAATGAGACAAGGGTGTAGAGTTACATTCAAGCTATAGGCATGAAGTTTGTTTTTTTTTCAAGGAAAAAAACTTTCAATATGTAAATCAGTAAAATAATCAAAGATGAGTTACAGGGGGACTTTAAAGATATTTAATACAAATATATTTTTTTATAATTATATATAAAAATATTTTATATATTTAAATGATAAAAAAAAAATTTTGTCCAAAATTCTTGATCTAATGTAAGTCATAACAGGAATTGTTATATCACAGTAACATACGCTCCAATCGACACAGATGACTTCACCCTTGGTCTCATGATACACTGCTGCGTGAACATAATCTGCAATAAAACAATGAATCGTTAGTCAAAAACTAACAAATTTTATATTTGATCTTTGTCTTTTACAACTAAATATTTGAGCTAGTTCTTTGGTACTTACAATTCTTCTGTAGTAGTCAGGTGTTTTTTTCTGAAAACAATTTTAGAAGCAGTTTAAGTTCAAAGAAAGAGAATGGTGACTCATAACTAGAGGGTAGTTTTAAAAGCAAAATATTGTCATTTGAACATGTTTGGGTTATGAGTGAAGAGAAAGTGAATATGGTTGCTTTGTGGACTTGCAATGTCATTTTAAAAGCAGGTATTCCTATTTTAATTACACAGCGCCCAATTTATGATCCATTGAGAATGTGCTTTCATTTTGAAGTCGTCTGATTACATGTGCTTCTACATGTAAGTTTAGGAATCAAATCTGTAGAAAAGAATGTGAGAAAGGGTGTAAGACAAACCTATTATATTGAACACAAAGAGACATTTGGAGCGCTAAGCAGTGAGATTATGATCATTTAAATCCTATTGGATATAAGCAGACATTCTAGAAATATCCTTGATAAGCCTTGATAATCTCAGCAGTAATATCTATTAATGTTGGTTATACAGTCCATTGTTTCATTACAAGATTCTTCATCAGAAACACAATATTTTGAAAGCCTACTTTTCATAATTTTGCCATTTCATTAAAAAAATACCTATTTTGGCTCCTTAGAAGTTAAAATTAATTCTCACACATACCTTTACCTCCTCCAAATTGGGGTCGACCATCCTGTCGAGTCCATGGTCCATGGCACTAACTGTTCCGGGCTGTGAAAATAACACACTTATACTTAATCATGTCTTTCTAATGCTCTGAAGCTTTATTTAACAGGAGCCTGACAGCAGAATTAGGAAAATAGCAAGATAATTCAAATTCCTTAAAATTCCAGTCCAGAGGAAACTCACCGGTGGCCGATGTACAACCCAGTAGGCCCGTTCCTGACAGTCAAAAACCACCCGGTCCGGCTTCTTCCTCTCCTTACCCGCCCTATACAAATAGGCAATAGTTCTTATTATATGCTGGCATAAATAGTTTGACTATATAAATTAAATATATATTGAAAAACAAATAAAGAAATCATTGGGTCTTGAAAACATCAAGAAAAGAACATCTTTCCTCACAGTTTTATGCAAATAACAAAAATCAGACATGCGGTTGCTCATTTAGAATACTCCAAATTTATGAGCATATTGATGTGCGTATGCACCTATTGTGAATCTTGCGGAAATGTTTTGTGAGAACTTCTTGGGAGACAAATCATTTGTCGTCTTTATCCTATCGTTTACTATATTTATTTGCTCGGTCAGTGTCACGTCAGGGTTCTGCCCTGGCAGCTTTGTCTGTGTTGTCTTTGTTTCATGTCTCTATGTTTGTGTTGTGCTTGAACATAAGGCTCTGTCTTTGTTTGTGTTGGCCATGTGCTCCTCTGTTCCTGCCTCCTTGTTTCCCAGTACCACGCCCTCTTGTCTGTTGTCATCTGTTCCTCTCGTTCTCAGCTCCCTTTATAAGTGTTCTCTCGCCCTCATGTTTTGCCAGTTCGTTATATACTTTCTGTATGTCATAAACTTTGTGTGCTACATTGTTTGTTTGACAGTCTACTGTAGTTTCTAGTCAGAGCTTACTTTAGTCTCACCTTGTCTAGTCTCGTTGTGTCTTGTGCTTGCTGTGTCTTTTGTCTTCCCTAGTTTGTCCACTAAGCTGAGCTTCCCTGGCCGCTTAAACCATCAGCCAAGCAGCAAGACCGGTGCAGTAATTGTCGATCCCCTTGTACTGTGCGATCCTGTCTGGCACTTTCTGTTCTCCTCCAGTCTCTTGCTGCCATTCTGTCTACCCTTCCTCCGACTGTCATCCTGGGTTGGATTCAGCGGTCGCTCTCTCAGTCTGCCTGTCTTTGTGCCTCATCCCTGCCTACTGTTTGGACTGTTCACCTCCTCTCCCTCACAATATCCTGTCTTTCAAATAAACCCCTGATCCATAATTTCTGCATTTGAGTCCTCCCTCATAGGTCCGTAACATGTCGTTGTGGGTTTTGGTCCTGAAGACCTTTGAAATGACTGAAATCATTTGGTGAAGTGATATGGAACTGTAATGCGGTCAAGACCTGCCTGGAACTACTTTCGCTGTGCGTTTCCATGAAAATAATTGCACACCTTAGAACGTTCGTCAACCAATCAGATTCAAGCATTCGACAGCCCCATAGTATAAGTTCAAATAATTCACTTACTGAATTAGTGAATGAGACCCATTCTCAGATTGATCCAAAATCATAAATATTCTCCAATAGTTTAAGTAAAGTACGTGTGACCTACCTGTACTGCTCTTTGGCCTGCATTACAATAAAATCCCACTTGTGATTCATCCATTTGTAAAGATTGTTGTACTCTTCCTGGGTTGAGAAACAGACACATTGTGTTTTACTGCCTAAGTATAGTAATTTGTCATGCAGTTTATTATAGTAAATAAAAAATAAAAATGAAATGCATTACAACATAATAGGTTTTATTTTAGCAAAAGATTTCAGAGAAATTACTATAAGCATGATTATTAAGACAATGAAGAATATGACGTCGTATTACCTGTTCATACAACTCCAACATCCCTTTCTTGCGTATATTTCTCTTTGCCAAATAGATTGCTGGAAATGCACATAAAAACATCTGACCTTGCCAATAAAAGCCAATTGGAAGATGTGATGTGACTCAACAAGAAAACAATTAATCAAATTCTTTATCTCAGACAGCTGTTTGGAAGCATAACAAATAACCTCACTGTGAATTATTGCTATGACAACCTATCAGCATGCATGGAAAATGAAAGATGATTACACACCATAGTCTGTGTCTTCCACTGGCCATTGCTGTGCAGGCCAGAAATATGGTGTCTGGAAATAGAAATGTATGGGGAAAATGTAAAAGATTAGTACAAAGAAGCATTTACACTGTGTCAAGTCATAAGGCACTGCAAAAAGTGCTATCAAAATGTGTGGAAATGCTTCATTAAGTTCAAAATACAGTAAAAACAGAAACTGAAATATTAATAAAATTACAATGGCTTTCTATTGTAATATATATTAAAATGTTATTCAGTCCTGTGATGGCAAAGCTGAGGAATTATTTGATGAATAGAATGTTCAAAAGAACAGCATTTATTAGAAATTTATTTTTTTGTAACATTATAAATGTCTTTACTGTCACTTTTGGTCAATTTAATATTTCAAGTTACCTGAAAGCGATACAGGGATGTGTCTGGTTTAATGATAAGTCTCTTATGATCTTGCAGTGGATAGATGTACCCAAACGCCACCATCATGGTCCCCATAGCTTGGGCCTCTAAACATTTAAGTGTGAAAAAGTTACTTCATTTATCTAAGCAAGACCCAAATGAACAATACCACATCTCACCCCATCATATTTTATAGCACTAGAATATATTTCTTCAAGCAGATATGTAATATAAAGACCTTGACTGGGATATATTCTTATTCTTATTATTATACACAAAAAAACAAAGTACTTGACTTACCCGAGGCATCTATTTTTAATCGATTAGCAATCCATGCAACAATATCTTCCCCTGAAAGAACAATATACGCAATAAACAACATTTCAGAGCAATAAAAGACTATCAGTGGGTGGGAAAATTGGCCTTCAGATTGAATCTGCCCACCAGGATTTCTATAGATGGCTGCGCACTTGTTTTAATAGGGCATTAAAAAAAAACTTTCACTAAAATTTAAATGGAAAATATACAAATATTTTCTAAATATTAACAAAAACTCTCAGTGATATTAAAATAACACTGGAGAGAAGTCTCATGATGGTCAATCAATACTAATATAAGCATATATAAACGTATGAATATAATATAAGCGTATGAAACATGATGAGAAACTAAAAGTGGCAGAGAGGAGTGTAAGTGAAATGCTAAATTGGAAGCAAAAATGGAGGCTGAGATTAAGTAAGTTATATACAATTTATAAGTATAATTTATATTTATTCATTTAGCAGGCTTTCAAGTAAGAGATTCATCAAAAGAATTACAGGCAAAACAACAGTGAGTATTAGACACAAAACTAAGGTGTATTCTCAAAATAGGTATCGCACAATGGCTTGGTCCACCACTGTGCGTCCCGCTGAGGTCCTCGTGATAGGAGACTAATGAGAAGATCTCTGCAGGGGTGAATCTGAGTGGCTTCATTAGTGCCTGCTAGCCTGAGGAGCATACCGTACCAATTCAATGAATTTTTAAATAAAAACCTTGGGTGTCTTTCCATTAAATCAATTATATGTATATAAATGCTGTGAAGAATCACAGGCTCCAATTAAGTTTAATGGGTTAGTTTACTCAAAAATGAAATTTCTGTAATTAATTACACACCCTCATGTCGTTCTAAACCCGTAAGACTTTTCGTTCATCTTCAGAACACAAATTAAGATATTTTTAATGAAATCTGAGAGCTTTCTGTCCCTTCATACGTGTTGTACTGACGTTGTTGCGTGAACACACCTAAATAATGTGGTAATTATGTTGTTGTTTTTTGCCTCATGAATTTGAGGTTAAACCGCTTAAAATGACATTAATGACATCTTTCCTACCTTTCTGGGGCTTGAAAGTGGTAGATGCGTATGTGTTCCTTCAAAGCTCTCAGATTTCATTAAAAAGAGATCTTCATTTGTGTTTCGAATCTAAACGAATGTCTTACGGGTTTGCAACGACATGAATGAGTAATTAATGACAGAATTAATTACATTTTTGGGTGAACTAACCCTTTAAGCAATGTAGTTTATGTTTCTGTATATAATTGCCTGGCAGCATTAAGACCAAGAGTGGAGATTACAAGAGCTCTCCTTCCTGAAACCATGCAGTCTAGAGGAGAGTCATTGCAGCCGGCTGCTCAAAGGTTGTCATGGCAATAGATTCTTCAGTCTCAGACCCACATAAACAGACTCTAAATGCATGGACCGCACAGATGACTAGCACTCCCGAGGAGTAATGTAGAACAACTGCAGGAGTAACAACTGCAGAAATCAATACAAATAAGTAGGTGAGCCCACTATCCTTCACTATAGATGCTGCGTCTCATATCTCACATTTTTCTTCTAGTTTTTCAAAGATTCCTTCTTGAGTAATAGTACCAACTGATGTAAACGGCAGCCATGTTTGATGATCTCACCTGTTATAGCATGTGGGATGGTTGTGATAACAAGCCTCTGGGTCTGAGATTTCACTCCAGTTTTGGGGTCCTGCATCTCCAACACCACAGTCTCCACCTAACATGCAAAAAATGGGACGTGCAACATGAGAACGTCTTGAGATTACAAAATCTATGATGACAAATGTCCTTCTAGGCCTTTTTACCTTGTGGCTGCCTGTGTGCACGTCTCACTAAATTATTCCACCGTGAAGTCTACCCTGCTGGTTTACGGTCTGAAGGGGCTGCGGCTGACCCCTTTGAAATACACTCAGTGATTGATTTGTGACTCAGCTGTTTGAAGTTTTTCATGCTTTGTCAGGGTCTCTGGCTTTTGAAGACTGTTAGTGAACTAATGCTACACCCTGGTCTGGATCACAGAAAGCTCTTGGCCGAGTTATTTGGTCATTATCAGTGGACTGGTCAAGAGCAAAGTAGTGCGCCAATAATATATGGTCTAGTGGATCATACTGTCGGGTTTGAAGGTTTGAAGAATCGCAGCGATAGAAGAGGGACTGCATTACACCAGAGGATCATGACAAAGCTATACTAATACTATTAGCACACAGTGACCTTTTCTGAGAGTAAGCTGCTAATAAACAATTAACACCTATCAATGTAAAAAGTGTTTTTATTATTAGGCCATAACATCTTTAGAATCCATTTTAATTGTAACACTGTGTTTAATTTATAAATTGATTTTATGAGTTGTTTTATTTTTATTAACTCAATTTTGTTCATCATTAATTGATTTCAAGGTAGTCAAAAGGTTAGTTTTTTTTTTATCCACTTTGATTTCAGTTATTAATCCGGGATTTAAACTTAATGTTGATTTGTAATAATATTTAATTCACAATTAATTAATTTAATTTCTTTTGATTGAATCGTTGTGGTTCAGAAGTAATAATAAAATCTATTTTGTAACTGGAAAACATTTTTACAAATATATCTAGGAAGCGCACAAAAAAGAAAAAGAAAACAATGTACATGGAGTGTCAAATCATCAATAAAAAAATCCTGACTGTACAATAAATGCATCAACAATTAAATCAATAAAAACAAACATGACAAACGCAATTTACTTTGCCATTTTACTCAATCCAGTTAATTAAAAAGTTCCTCTGTGACCAAAACATGGACAGTGTTTAAATACTTTTCAAAATAGCCTAATAGGGCTAATTTCTGATACAACTACAAGGCAACAATATTTTTATATAGCATATAGAAAAAGGTGCTTTAAAATTCTGAATGGATGGTATAGATGGAAATCACCATTGAAAGTGAAATGGGCAGCTTTAATTAATCCTACACGATGATATGAATTCAAGTAGCCCAATTATATTGGTGAATTTGGTGCGCTCAATTACACTTTACAGACCCAAGACCAGCAAAAATATAATTCGACATTAAGGCTTGAAATACTATTTGTTAGATTATATAAATCAAATGTAACATTATTCGTATATCATTGGTGAATGGAAATAACACAGATGGTGATGAGCCATGGATGGAGCGCCAACCCACCTTCTTCAGGCATGCCATGCGCGGTCTATAACGCTGCCCATGGTCCCGCACATTCCTTATGGTCATATTCGCTTCTTCACGCCAGTCTCTCGACGCTCGTAGACGAGGGAATGCAATGGGAAATACTCGGGAGGTAATCGTACTATCGTTTTGGCTATGTCTAATCTATAATCATCACTGATGCACACAAAGACGATGACTGTGTGCGCCAATCAGGTAACAGCTCTGCTCGTGTAGGTAAACCTGTACGCAGAAAGCAGTGATAACACTAACACGTCATCTCCGGTAGATGGCGCTGGTGTCGTTGTTTTCACATGAAAGCACCTGAGGAGGATGATGATGTGCATACAAACTGTACACGTTCAAAATGGAAAGAAAACAAAAGCCTCTGAGCTGGATTTAAGATTATAGTCCATAAACCATGTTATTGTGCGTATCTTCTATATATAAAAAAGTTTTACTGAGAATAAAAAGTAATGTGAAGGCAACGTGTTTTACATTAAAGGGACAGTTCGCCTATTTTTTTTTACATTTAAGTTGTTCCAAACCTGTATGAGTTTCTTTCTGTTAGTTGACGAGCCCCATTGACTTCTAGAAAAAATAATATGGAAGTTAATGAGGTCCATTAACTAATTAACTAATGAATCAACTGTTTGGTTACTAACATTATTTTTTAAATATCTTCTTTTGTGTTTAGCAGAAGGAACAACTTGAGGGTGAGTAAATGATGAAAAGGATCCTAACAGGATGGAAATAAAACCTAAAGTTAGACACTGCTCTGTGAGGGATTGGGAGTTGGTTTACATTAGATATAAACATCTTTTGAAATATTGATCACTGGAATTTTACCAAACAGGACAGAGCAAGACCAACCAATCACAAAATATATTTTATTTTTATCAAAACTATTGCTATAATTCTGAAAGATGTCATTAAATAACTTTTGCTAGTTAATTTGGCATTGTAAAATATTTACAGCATGAAGTGTTATGCATATGTAAAAATAATAAAATTGTTAGAATTTTTTTGATTGCAGAAAATGAAAAAATAAAGACAAACCCTGTAATACCTATACATTTGGTAGTTTTCAAGTCAGAAGTGGTGTTATAAGGACATGACAAAATGGTAACATCCACTCAAACCAAAGTTTTTTATCCAATATATATATATATATATATATAAATAGGAATGGCCTTTTATATAAATACTCAATTAATCTAAATTATGAAAAAATAGCTGACAAGTTTTTTTTTTTTTCTTCAAAACATTAAACCACACCCGGGTATCCGCCCGTTTCTGCGGAACACGTGAACGCGCCGCGCGCGGGCGCGGCAGTGCGAGTGATGTATCCATGAAGTCGTTACTACAAAGATGGCGGATTTCCTGCCCTCCCGGACTGCTATAGTTTGTATTCCCAATTGTCTTCTCTCCAGCAGCGAAGTTGATCAAGTTAGGAAGTCTAAGGAGATCGACAAAGGCCTGTCTCGAGAGAAGACTTATGTGAAGAAACTGGTGAAGATCTTGCTGTTAGGAGCAGGCGAAAGTGGCAAGTCAACTTTCCTCAAACAAATGCGCATAATTCATGGGCAGGACTTCGATCAGCGGGCCAAAGAAGAGTTCCGGGCTACAATCTACAGCAATGTTATCAAAGGTACCACGACAATAACTTGAAATCAAGAGAGACACGGTCATTATTAAAAATGAACGCTCAAATTAAGTTCAGCGGCAGGTGAAGCTGTTTGTCGATTCCTTTCACTCAACTTACGCAAACTTTCGATTGCTCACCCAGCCCATAGACGACGCGAAGGCCAGTGCTTTTAAATGTTGCTATTGTTTAACCCCTGTTTTACATGGTCAGCAAATTTGACTAAGGAAAATGAAACGACTGTTTAAAAAATATATATATTTGTGTGTAGACTGTTCAATTTTTACATAAAACCTTTCAATAAACTTGGCGCCTCATAGAGAAAGTGCAGAGTACAGCGCCTACTTTTGGTCTGGGTTAACTTAACGTTAGTTATCTGTATGTGTGATTCATTGTTTTATGATATTCTGATAAGTATAAGTTAAGTTACCTCAATATTCCACTGATTCCTGAGACTTACCTGAAAAAACAGGCGACAGGACCCGGATTTAGTTTGGTATATATTTTTTTCTCAGTCATGTTTATGTCCTGCTTCCATTTTCAAACAAAATGCTTGTTTTTTCAACACCATTAAATACAAACATTTAATATTTATTATACATGTCCACTTACATGAATAAATGGATATACAGATTATTTAATACGTACAGTCAAAATATGTAACATTTATTAAAAGTAGAGCTATTAAAAGTAGAGCTGCTAAAATTAGCTATCTAAAAATATGGGTAATGACCTAAAAGCCCTAAGAATTTCTTTACAGTTTGAGTGATGCATATATGAGGTTGACATGCATATAAGAACAGTTGTTTTTAATAAGTATGTTCGTTTTGTATAATTTCTTTCTTTAATTATAAAACACATTAGAACTCAAATGACCTTGTTTACCTCGTAAAAAAAAAAAAAAAAGGGAAATATGACAACATCAAAATAAGCTTTTCAGGATAGAGACAGACTATGGTTTTTCATAAATTTGATTGTGTTGACAAAAGGAGAAATTATGGTCTGAGGATACATAGTAACTGTTTCATTTTCTTTTTAAGGTCATTATGTCAGCAGCCTCAAGTTTATTTTTATAGTATCCTGATTACTGCAAAATGTATTTTTCTTATGGGTGTCCTGTTTAGGTGTCCGGGTGCTGGTGGATGCCCGTGAGAAGCTGCACATCCCTTGGGGCGACCCTGACAATCAGGTTCACGGGGAGACAATTATGGCCTTTGACACTCGCTCGTCCTTGATGGCCAAAGGGATGGTGGAGACCAAAGTCTTTCTGAACTACCTGCCCACCATCCGTTGCCTGTGGCTAGACAGTGGTATTCAGAATGCCTATGACAGACGAAGAGAGTTTCAGCTGGTAAATGAAATGATCACTCATAATCATATATTTATTATTCAACCTTCTAAATGATTGTTTATCGTTTTTCATTTGTTCTTAGTCACCAAGAAGTAAAGTTTTGGATCTAGAATCCACCCACTCAATCTTTTTCATAGGATTTGTGTAATTATGTGAGTTGTGATCTTGAAGGAATGTTGATCTGTTGTTAAATAGCTTGGTATTATGAATCAAGGCAGATAAGCGCAGTGTACTTGCATAATAACTCCCATCAAGCTTGTGTGCCACCAGCAGTACACTCCATACACAAAGCATTAATCATGGTGTAATGCCTTCTTATATTTTTCATAAATTTAAAATGTAATTTAGGGGCCATTCTTGAATTTATTGGACTGATGATGCAAAAAGGAACCTACGTTTGTGTTTGCTGATATTGACAGTGATTAAAACCTGAGAGTAATTCACCGGTATGAGTTAAACACAAATAAGGTGACTTGTTAGTCATGACAGTGAGGGCGTTCTGTCTGCGGCTGCGCATGAGTTCAGTTTGCATGTCAGTTATGAAGATAGCATCATTCATGTTCAGGGGTAGATCCCTTGTGACTTAGATTAGGATTTAGCTCATTTTCCAACTTTAAAAATCTCCATTGTTGTACAGGTTGTGATTAGCATGTTTATCTATATTTATTCAGTGATAAACTATTTTATTTGGGACATTTAAGCCAGTGACTTAGTAACTTTCTCTACCTGAGGCTGATTTGCATACTTAACAAAGCAAACCAGTAGAGGCCACAATGCTGTGCTTTATTTTTCTGAAACCTCGCTTACGAGGGCCAGAGTAATCTAGCAAATTACTATAACATAATAGGTGTCTGCCTTGGACCAGCAAATGTGTTGGAAAATGTATGACTGTGTGTGTAGTAGATGTGTATATATATAATTTATTTTATCTAATGGGGCTTTTTTTATTATATATATATATGATTATATAGTGTCAGGAAAGAAAAAGGGTTTTAAAAAAATTGGGCTTATTGAGGCACAACACAGTCAAAGCTTCACCTTCTGCACCACAGTTCACATAACAAAGACCTAATTATGATTGTCTTTTTTTTCTCTTTAGGGTGAATCTGTGAAATATTTCCTGGACAATGTGGATAAACTTGGACAATCGGTAAAAAATAAATAGTGTTTCTTAAATGTTAATGTCATCATGTACTAGTATCCAGAGCACAGGGTAGTTGGTATTATACCAGTATGTACATGATACAATTTAATGACACTTCTTTAAATAAATGGGGAATAAAGCAGAATTTTTCACAATATTAGTTATTTTATTTTACAATATAGATATATATAGATCACAATATACCTACCTATTATTATGATATATCAAAATTCTAAATGTCATCGAAATTGGTGTTATGAATTTCAATGACAATTAGAATTTTGATATCACAGCAATAACTAAAAGTTCTCAAGCTTACTGTTGACATGTGAACGGTCAGTAATAAAATAAGAACAAATAATCTAATTACGAACAGTAGGGCAAATAAATATAATAGAACAAAGATGCACATGAAAAGCTGCAGGCAGTTATACTGGGCCAAGTGAAATGTGCAAAATGCCATGCCCGAAGAGAAATGGATTTTACATGAATAATTGATGCGAGAATAAGAAGTAACAAAATGAGCAACAGAAAAAAGGGTCAGGACAAAGAAGAACTTAGCAGACCCAGTATGTCATCCTCTGTATATATCTACTCATCTGTTTTTTTCCCCCAAATGTTTACGTTCATGTAAAGACCCTTTGCGAAACGATTGATTTCGAATGCGAAGCAATTGATCGCCTTTGGCTAACTCACGCCTGCATAATAGGTGGCGCTGACCGAGAATGCATTTTGCCTTGTGTATGTATCTTGTAGATTTTTCCTTTTGATTTAACCTTGTCCTCTGCAAATTATCATCAACAAAGTGGGGTACTACACTAGAAACACAAATGATCTATAATGCTTACGAGACCTTACAAGAATTCTTTTGACCGAATACATAAAAAAATCACAGCTGGGTAACGGGTGCATTAGAGCTACAATTAGCATCAAGCTACACATCACCATTTATGAGATTATTGCTGTTTTTGCTCAAAACATATTGTAGGTCGATGGATGAAAGCCGAACGTTTGGATTTCCTACCCGACATACTGTAATTACCACAAGGACCCCCCGTTAACGATCTGTCCCTCACGGACCATGTGACTTCACCACTTCCTGTGGAGTTTTTTCTTTCTCCGACTAAGGAAATCTTGGTCGACTAATCCTCTTTTATTCGACTAACGTTTAGCCGACTATTAGAATATCCAAAGCCACATGAAGAAAAAAAGAAGTGATTTCTTAGGTATATTCCACTAACCTCTAACCAATGGCAGAATGTCTTGGTTCTGTGAATCATAGGAAAACCAATGTAACTCGTATATCGAGCAGAAACAAAGCAACCTCGGTTTATGTTTTTAGGCCTTCCCGCTCTCTAACGTCTCTCCAGCACTGAAAAGCTTTCCAATATTAACATGGGCCCTTGTTACAGCATTTCTCAGAAATCACTTACTGTACCTTTAAACTGGCGAGGCTTAAAACGCATGCAGATAAACTTTCGTGACAACGCAGCGCTGCCACAACCATGATCCGTGAATCTATACCTTTTGTTAGTGTGTATGTATAGAATTTCTACCTGTATATTGACTACAGTTATATCGCTCACCCCTAATATAGGTACTACATTTTTTAAAACTGTTTTAGTATTATGCCTGTCTGATGTTTGTTTCCATTTAATCTGCAGGACTACTTGCCCAGCCAAAAGGATATCCTGCTGGCACGAAAACCCACCAAGGGTATTCATGAGTACAACTTTGAGATCAAGAATGTACCTTTCAAGATGGTGGATGTGGGAGGGCAGCGGTCGGAGCGCAAGCGATGGTTCGAGTGCTTTGACTCGGTGACCTCCATCCTCTTCCTAGTCTCATCCAGCGAGTACGATCAGGTGCTCATGGAAGACCGTCTGACCAACAGGCTGACGGAGTCGCTGAATATCTTCGAGACTGTTGTCAACAACCGCGTCTTCGCCAACGTCTCCATCATTCTCTTCCTCAATAAGACAGACTTGCTGGAAGATAAAGTTCAGAATGTGAACATCAATGACTACTTCCCCGAGTTCACAGGGGAGCCCCACGATCTGCAGGATGTGCAGAAGTTCCTGGTCGAGTGCTTCCGTAACAAGCGTCGAGAACAGCAGCAGAAGCCCCTTTACCATCACTTCACCACCGCCATCAACACAGAGAACATTCGCCTCGTCTTCCGTGATGTCAAAGACACCATCTTGCACGACAACCTTAGACAGCTCATGTTACAGTGAAAGGCACCGATTGGCCTTTAAGAACATTCCATTTTAATTAGGGTTTTACTTTATTTAATACAAAGTACAAGTGGTTCAATACATATTGTGGTTGACGAAAAATGGATAGGATAATTGTGCAAACATATTTTCTTTTTTGCATATTAAGTCATATATATATGCAAATAATTTGATATAAAAGCAACCTTTTTTTAGATGCTTGTAGCCATATCAAATATGCCAAGGAATGGTCCTCAGTTATTCACCAAAATGCTGTAATTGTGATCGTTTACTGTATGTTTATGAGCGCATAGTTTCGTATAATGGAACAGTCAACACTCCTCTAGCCCTTAGGCTTAGCACCTAGTTTTGGATAAAGCTTTTTTTTTTCTCTCTCTCAAAAAGAAATCATAAGAACTCAGGGCTTTCAATGTTTAAATCAAAGAGCTCTTCTGCACCAGTGAACAGGTTTTTTTTTATTATTTTTTTTATAAATAAATGGACTTAAATATTGTCCTTTTTTTTTGTGATAGAAGAACATGGTTTAACTGCCTTTGTCTTCCCACACTCAAAATGACTTTTTGTTGCACTCAGATCATGACAATAATGTAGTACAATTAAGGTACTTTTGTATGAAGTACTTATTTGTCATTTATATGTAAAGGGAAGGTGTCTTTGCCGTTCAAGCCTGTACAGAAGATCTGTACATACAATTTCTTTTGCTCTGACAGTTTTTCTTTTTCCCTGAGCTTTATATTTTACACACTAATGTAATACCATACTTTTACTGTATTTTTCTAAAAACCCTGAAAGTCGATATACAGTAGTCAACATTTGAAGTGGATCAAAAAAGTTCTTCAAAGTTGTTCTAAGACAATAACTGTTATTGTTCAAAATGCTTGTATAACTTTGATGAAAGGTTTTGATTCTCTTCAAATGTTGACTACTGTATATTTTTTTCCTTTATTTTTATGAATTCACTTTAAAAACAGAAAGTTGCCTTGTGTTTTTTTTCTCCTGTGTAGGTTAAAGTGGACAGCTTTAGCTCAGGGTTTTATAAAATGACTGTTAAAGCAGTCCAGGTGCCTTTCTGTGTATTGGTTACTACAGGCATTTGTTTTTTTGTTTTACAGGCCAAGCAAAGGCCTTGCCTTAAATGTCTGTAGATCAACCAAAGCTGGTTTGATAAGACAAATTGAAATGTGTGGATGAAGAGACTAAGTCTTAATCTTAAAGAAAACAAGCACTGTAATCTGTCTGTTGGTAGTAAATTGATATTAACTGATTGCCTGATTTAAGGTCTTTATGTATAAAATCTGTAAAAGAATTTGCTTTACAATGTTGTGTATCTTTGTCATGGCCATAATCACTTGCTTTTGTATAGTGTTTCCTTATTGTTTTTTGTTGATCACATTTGTGTAATTCGGTTTATTAAATCTGATTATTTTATCAGAGTGGTTGTTTTCTTTTTTTCTGTTGACTTATGATTTCAGTGATTAAAAAAAGGTTATATTGATCCAGCATCCCACTAATATAACATTCTATCATTTCTGAATAAAATGCCAGTTCCCCTGTAGATTTTGTTTTAGAAATCATGCATTTTCATTCTATCATTTAATAACTGCCACTTTTCTAAAGATGTCTTTCAATTTTTAACAAATGTATGTGCTTTTATTTTGTTATTGAGTTATGTTTGAAATATCACTAATTATAAATGGGATTAATTACTCACCCATATCCAATAGTATCATAATATTTGGTACGGTATAACATATGCTTTTAATAGTTAATACATTTTAACAAATTGTTATATATTGTTACGTTTCCCAAAAATATCAGAAAAAATAAAGCTGGTTTAAAAAACAGGTATTACAGGGATTGGGACTTTACATTTGAAAAACACAATGGCAGCCAATGTTAAACTCGAATTTTGTTCTGATCTGAGCAAGCTTGATGCTTAGTGCGTAGGCTTCAGCTCAACTAGGTTTTATGGTTTCCGTTTCTATTGCTGTTTCGTTCATTATTGTTCAGTTTTACCTGAAATATCCTGTCTTCGACGTTCAATCTGGAACACATTTTAAAGGTAGCTTCAGCTTTATTAATATGTGTTGACACGTGCGTTTGATATGTTATAGCGAATCAGTTTATTTTATGTAATCACAACGAATGTCAAGTCAAGTCGAACTCTGTTGTCATTCAGACTCGTAAGTTGCATTCCTCTGACACGCCGTGGTAAAAACAATTCAACTTTAATAATTAATGGCGTGACATTATCGCAATATGATACATACAGTACATTCCAGTGTAGCATATACAGTGCAAGTGTGACAGTAAATGTTGGACACAATTCAGTAAATGACAGTACAGTATATACAGCAAGACACATTACCTGTATACTTGGAACATGCATTTTATGTTTGATATTTAATGTATGTAGGCTATAGAGAGAGAGAGTTGGTGAGCCACATTTGTGAACAGTTATTAAACATGATTAAATCAAAATTTACATTTAATTTATTTACTTTCTTAAAGGGATAGTTCACCCAAAAATGAAAATTCTGTCATCATTTACTCACCCTCAAGTTGTTTCAAACCTGTATGAGTTTCTTTCTTCTGTTGAACACTAAAGAAGAATGTTGGTGACCAGACAGTTGATGGACCCCATTGACTTCCATAGTAGGAAAAAAAGATACTATGGAAGTCAATGGGGTCCATCAACTGTCTGGTCACCAACATTCTTCAAAATATCTTCTTTTGTGTTCAACAGAAGAAAGAAACTCATACAGGTTTGAAACAACTTGAGGGTGAGTAAATGATAACAGAATTTTCATTTTTGGGTGAACTATCCCTTTAATGCATTTCCTTGGTTTTATTTTCAACAACAACTAAAAATATTACTGTATTATTTCAAGTCACACGAGCCAATATTTTATTCACAATAGAACATAGATAACAGTTTACACTGAGAAATTAAATGTATGCACAAAATGAGCTCATTTCAAATTTGATTCCTGCTACAGGTCTCAAAATACTTGGGACATGGACATGTTTAGAATCAAAAGCACAAAGCTGCTGTGCACATCCCAAACACCCAGTTTGGGCTCAGGTGCAGGACAACTAAGTGATATAAACAAAAGTAAAGAAGTGTGAAGTCCGCACACTGATATTAACTGCTTCCAAAATGGATTTTATTTTTTAAAAAAGGCAACGTTTCAACCCTCAGGTCTTCATCAGGCACACATGGGCATGTTTACCATGGGGTTGAGGACGTTTGAAGACGTCTGGGCATCAAGGTTATGAGTTGCTGGAGTTTTGGTGTTGGAATTTGGTCCCATTCTTGCCCTATATAGGTTTCCAGCTGCTGAAGAGTCCGTGGTCGTCTTTGACGTATTTTTCGTTTAATGATGCGCCAAATGTTCTCTATAGGTGAAAGATCTGGACTGCAGGCACCCAGACTCTTCTACGACGAAGCCATGCTGTTGTAATACCTGCAGTATGTGATTTTGCATTGTTCTGCTAAAATAGACATCTTCTGTAGGGGAACATATGTTGCTCTAAAACCTTATATACACACCTTTCAGCATTCATAGAGCCTTCCAAAACATGCAAGCTGCCCATACCGTATGCACTTATGCACCTCCATGCTGGCTTTTGAACTGAATGCTGATAACACGCTGGAAGGTCTCCCTCCTCTTTAGCCCAGAGGACACGGCATCTATGATTTCCCAACAAGAATGTTAAATTTGGATTCGTCTGACCATAGAACACTATTCCACTTTGAAATAGTCCATTTTAAATGAGCCCACAGGACACTACGGGGCTTCTGGACCATGTTCACATATGGCTTCCTGTTTGCATGATATAGCTTTAGTTGGCATCTGCAGATGGCACGGCGAATTGTGTTTACCGACAGTGGTTTCTGGAAGTATTCCTGGGCCCATTTAGTCATATCATTGACACGATCATGCCGATGAGTGATGCAGTGCCGTCTGAGGGCCCGAAGACCACGGGCATCCAATAAAGGTCTTCGGCCTCGTCCCTTATGCACAGAGATTTCTCCAGTTTCTCTGAATCTTTTGATGATGTTACGCATTGTAGATGATGAGATTTGCAAGGCCTTTGCAAGTTGACGTTGAGGAACATTGTTTTTAAAGTATTCCACAGTCTTTCACAGATTGGAGAGCCTCTGCCCATCTTTACTCCTGAGAGACTCTACCTTTTATAGTTAATCATGTTACAGACCTGATATCAATTAACTTAATTAGTTGCTAGATGTTCTCCCAGCTAAATCTTTTCAAAATTTCTTGCTTTTTTCTTGCCATTTGTTGCCCCCGTGCCAACTTTTTTGAGACCTGTAGCAGGCATCAAATTTGAAATGATCTCATTTAGTGGATTAAAGTGTAAATTTTCTCAGCTTAAACATTTGCTATCCTATCTATTTTCTATTGTGAATAAAATATTGGCTCATGTGATTTGAAATTCTTTTAGTCTTCATTTTATTCCAATTTAAAAAACGTCCCAACTTTTCCGGAATTTGGGCTATATATATATATATTATATTCATAATCTTTTGGAGGTGTTTTATCAAGTTTGATTAATGCTTAATTAATATTTCACCTTGCACGTGGATGTCTGAAGTGTGACTGTGTTTGTGTGTGTATTTCTATGGACAGATGCAGGTTATTAAGCATCCTGTTGAGAGACTGCATACTGCTCTCCTGTCCACACGGAAAGATTTAATAAAAACATTTCAAAAATTCAGCAGAGCAGAGAAGACGTTTCTAGAAGATGGACTCCTGCCTGGCAATTCACTCTTCAGCCCCATCACCATTCACTCAGACTCGGACTGGATTCCTGCACATCCAGAAGATCTTCAAGACTTTCAGAGTTTTTACATCAACCCATACCGCCGTCCTCCAAACCGTGGACATAAAACCATCTATATTCAAACTATTGGTTAGTGTACTTAATATGTAAAACAGCTTAAATGTGTCATTTATTATCATGTTTACGTGTGTAATTTGATCATGTTGATAAATGCACAGGCTCTTTTGGTGAAGGAACGGTTGTGGCAGAGCAGTATGTTGAATGGATGAAGGACTACTGTCAGGCTTTCTTTTACGGACTAGTGGTCAAGCTTTTACCACCAGTAACAGTTGCTTCAACAGCCTGTTCATTTCGGGTCAACAACAACACACATAACCTTCAGCTTCATGCTGGTTAGTATTGCTGCAACAGAACACAACCAGTATATAGTTAGTGAGGCACTTACATTTGGCAGATTTAAAGGGGTGGTTGAGTATGATTTCACTTTTCGAACTTTAGTTAGTGTGTAATGTTGCTGTTTGAGCATAAACAACATCTACTAAGTTACAACGCTCAAAGTTCAAAGCAAAGGAAGATATTTTCTTTTAAATAAATAGTTTTTTAAGGACTACAACAAACGGCTGTTACACTGTAAAAAAATATTTTCATGATTTGTTATCACAACTTTTTATCTTTTGTCAAATCAACTTCAATAAGTAATGTGTGAAGATAACATACTATTTTGAGTTTCTGTTTATTAAACCATTCTTCTTCATTGTATTAACTCAAATGTTTAATTAAAGGGCACCTATTATGACATTTAAAATGTTCCTAATGTTGTTTAGGGAGTCCCCAACAACAGTTTTACATGCATGCAATGTCAAAAAACACTTTTGTTGTCGTATAATATGCATTTATTTTTTACCTGATTTGCTCACCGACTCCCAAATGATTCGTTCAACGACTAATTTTTCCAAACCCCTCCTTTGCGCGACGCTAATCTACGATTGGTCAGATGACCCAGCAGTGTTTACAGTGATAATACTTATTGTTTAACACGGAGTACAACGATGCTTTTATCAATTAAATTGTGTTATAATAATGATTATAGTCCACTGCTTTGTAGTTTGTAGTAAAAAACTAAAAATAAGATAAAGAATTTAATGTTATGTTAGCGAGCATAGCCCAGAGTTCATATTGTAAAAGCACAATCAGTCTTTGTTTGCATTAGCCCGATGCATAAACATAACGTTTTTACAAACAAAAAAATGCAGTTACGTTACGAGGTATTACTCTATTCTTTAAGACAACTCCGAAAACAACGACAACACTTCACATATCTCAATACAATTGTCATTGAAGACCTAGAAGCTAAACGGTGCTTACACAACAAACAAAATAATTATTAATCATGCTACATAAAACATAAAAGCAACAATTATTAATAACACTTACAGGTTGTGATACGGAGGAGGAAGCTGATGCAAATACACTTAGTTTGATTGTATTTAAAAAGCAATCGTCTTCAAAATGGCGCGAACAAAGCACAAGGCTCGGACTATACTTCTGTGGTATAGTTATATGAATTGTAGCCACTTAGTCTTCAAATGCTCCTCCTTGGGCAGATGGAAAAAGTTTGCTTTTGAGTCGCACTTCAGAACACAGCGTCTCGTCGCCATGATATTTTCCCTGGCCTTGGAGCGCAATAAGTGGGCGTATCGTATTCAAATAACTTGACAAGTTGACGTCATCTAGTCAGAGAAAAAGCTTCGGTCTTCTAACGATTCATAAAAATGACTCAGAGTCGACTCTTACTTTTGAAAGACAATAACTTTATATACGGTGCACTTTCATATTTCAAACTTTGCAGGATGTTTTTGTTCACTTAGATCTATGTTACACACTACATGAAAGGTAAATTTCAAAATTCCATAATAGGTGCCCTTTAAAACGAACTAAAAAAAATTAAGGCAACAAGGTAACTTGCTTTTTTAAGTTAAACACCCTTTTCTTTTTACAGTGTAGGGACTGCAGGACATTCCTCCCGGGTGAATGACATCACCAACCCTAGAATTTACATAAACCCCGCCCCCGGGAACGCGATTTATAGATTGTCATGACAGAATATGCTATCAATGACTAGAAGATAGTTAACTCCACATCAGCTAAATATATTAATCAACTAACCATTCAGAAATGTCCTGTTGCATTCTACATGTTGTCACTTCTTCTTGAGTCTCTCCATCATTGTCTGACTCCGGTTTGAACATAAAAGGTTAAAAGTTTTTGACATTTTCAGTCATGTCTGTGTGAGTTAAATGGACACAAGCTCTTGAAACCCCACCCCCTATGCCTGGAGCTGCAGGTCATTTGCATTTAAAGGGACAGACACAAAAACGGTGTGTTTTGCTCACCCTCAAAAAGTGACAATTTTAACATGCTATATAAAAATGTTTGTGGGGTATTTTGAGCTAAAACTTCACATATACACTCTGAGGACATCAAAGACTTATTTTACATCTTATGAAAAGGGCATTATACCACCCCTTTAAATTTGGTTTAGGCTTCAGTCTGGTATGTAACGCCTAATTTTCACAATCCAGTCAATTCCTGATGGATAAAATCTGTTGTGACTAAAAATTATACATTATGATAATTGCAAATGTGTTCACTTTGACTTTTTAACTGCTTTCTTTTATTTACAGGAGAACTTTTGAACTTCTTGAAAAAGAGGAAGCCCAGAGATGCTTTTTGCATTGTGGGGATCACCATGATCGACTTGTACCCTAAAGAGTCATGGAATTTTGTTTTTGGCCAGGCTTCTCTAACTGAAGGTGATTTTTGATTTTTTTTTAACTTGTGCTTCAAATGTTGTCATTGTAGCCCAGTGTGCGTTTTGATTTAATACACCTTTTGTCATTTTAGCAGTTCTTTTAAGTTTGAATGTTTTTGTTTCTGTAGGAATGGGAGTCTTCAGCTTCGCCCGATATGATGATAATTTTTATGAGAGAAGCTATGCAGGGCGGCTTAAGAAGAAAATAGAGCTAAAGCAAGGAGACTATTCTGTGTTTGATAGTTACTACACTCCTCCAATCACCAGCGTTCTCCTCCTCCGCTCCTGCAAGGTGAAGTGAGATGACTGTGCTTCTAAACTCCCCAACCCTTACACAGAAAAAAAGTGCATCAATGCTTTTTATGCTTTGGAATATACTTATTACTATATTTAAAAGCAAAACCAGTGAACATATTTTAACAAAGATTTTTTTTATAGATGAAAAGACACTATCTAGGTCAGTGGTTCTCAACTGGTTTGGCCATGGGACCCACATTTTCCAGTGGTCATCAGGCTGCGACCCAAATCTTTCAGAATTTTAACCAAGCTAATTTATTTCTCAAAAATAGTTGACACACACAAGTACTGTCTCACTTTACTTAACATGCATATTATTGAAGAATAATAAGTGAAGTGTTTAACAATGAAGCTTGACAGTATATGTCATACATGATTGCATTATGCACTTTGTGTACTTTAATTACTTTGAAATGAAAATAACATTGGAACAAAACTAATTAAACAACATTGAGGGGGTAACTTATTTCAATAATTTGATCATTATCTATATTTTAGAACAAAATGTATGCAGGTTTGAGGAGTGACTAGTTAATGAAATTATGTTATTAAATTACAAAATTAATGTATTTAGTTGTATTACTGAGGTAAAATGTGTAATTCAATTAGTTACTAATCAAATTAAAAGGAAATTGCTTTGCATAAATAAATCCAAACCACATTTATAATGGGTAACTTATAACAGTAAGCAATTACATATCCAAAGTAACCTTCCTAACACTGAATGTATGTGAGATTCAACACATTCTTTTTTGTTGTGTGACTGTGTGTAATTTCTTTGAATTGCCATGAATTTTATTCCTCTTCCTGTCATTCAAATTCAACTTCCTGTGGGGCGGAGTCCATTCAAATTCCAATTCATGAATTGAATGAAGGCCAATTCTGAAATTCTGAATTTTGCACAAGCCTGCTCTATAGTGAAGTGATATATTAGCATTTGCGTGCAATTGAAGAGCGCGCACCGTGAGCACAGTATAACGACAGGAAAAGTTAAGAAAGTAACGTTAGAATAATGACACTAACATATAGCCTGACAACATCTCATCTGACAGCAGATACTATCAGCACAACGTTTTTCTCAGGCATTCTTTACTTAAACTGCATCTGACAGTGGAGTCAACAGGAGTTCATTCACGTCTGTCAAACTAAAAGTCTCGCATTTGAAAAACATTTCATTCTTTTGTTGTTGTTGTTGTTTATTTGACTACACAATCCACGACCCACTCAAAACGGTCTTGCGACCCACTTTGAGGTCGCAACCCACCAGTTGAGAAACACTCATCTAGGTCATTGCGTGGTTGAAAATGTGTGTGTCTGTCTGTAAGTCTAAACTTTTTATTTGAGCTCTTTTAATCAGACCTGTTATTTGTGCATCTCTTTTAGACCCTGACTCATGAGATTGGACATATATTCGGAATGGAGCACTGCCAGTGGCTAAACTGTGTCATGCAGGGCTCCAATCACTTAGTGGAGTCTGACCGTCGGACACTTGTCCTGTGCCCCATCTGTTTACGCAAACTACAGTCTGCCATCGGATTCAAAATAGCTGACAGATACAAGGTAAGCCCAAATCTATTTTGACTAATTTGCACTGGCCCACTGATGTAATCAATATAACATGGTGTCAATCAATCAATATAATGTAACATCAACATACAGTATGTTACAGAATGTAAATATAATACCGGTATGTACTCTACAGGCCATACTGCACTGGATTGAAGATAGAGCTGACAGCAATGGACAACATTCAAAACCCACACAAGCCTTTCAAGAGTATAAAGACTGGTTGTATAAGTGCTTACAAATATTGGACAGTGAAACGCCATGAACCAGCAAGTATGATCTTTTGCTACCTGCCGACAAGCAATGTCAAGACAAGTTGAGACATGCTATATGCACATTCTTTGGTGAGAAAGCTTCTGCTTGGAAAATACAGGTAAATGTATATGTAAAGTAGTGCTTTTGGTTTCTATGTATGGATCAAACAAAATACATTTTTATTTCTCTTTTTGCTTTTAAGATATCGATCAAATCAGAAAAAAAAATTCAGGCAGCAGTCTAAAAAAAGTATGTATTTATTTATTTTTTATCTGATTTAAAGATTGTCTTTAGTGCAGAAAGAGAAGAGAACATTGCACTTTCACATTCCACTGAACATAAAGCACATAATTCCTTTCCAGTTATAAAATTCAAGTCATGTGACAGTTGTTCGATAACAACAAATACAGTTTTACCTAAAAAGGTAAGTGATGAAGCGGTCATATAAGACACTTTGAATTTGGCTTTGCATTACATTGGACATCCTTCAACTTCATTTCACATTTGCATCAACCTGAGCACTGTAAAGCATTGAATTCACAGTAATCTCTATTTAATAGATATATACGGTAAGTGTTTTCCACAGTTGAAAACACTGTCATGACCATTAAAAGACTAAACAACACCCTAAACCATGGAAGCCTGCTTCCGCCACAGAATAAAAAATAAAAAAGCTAATTGTGACTTTTTTTCTCTCACAATTGCGAGTTTACATCTCGCAATTCTGACGTTATAACACGCAATTGAGAGATATTAAGTTAGAATTTCATGATATAAAGTCAGAATAAAACATTTTAATTGAGAGAAATAAGTCAGAATTGTGAGATATAAACTCGCAATTCTGAGGAAAAAACTCAGCCTTGGTTTTCTTAGAATTGGACTTTATAACTCGCCATTGTGAGTTTATATCTCACAATTCTGAGAAAATAAGACTTTTTTCTCGCAATTAGAATGTTTTATTCTGTGGCAGAAACAAGCTTCCGTACTAAACAAACACTTTTCGCATTTATAAAGTTGGGTTTAATATTTAGTTACTGGGACTGGTCCTGTAGTATACTAGTTAAAAGCCTGAAATGAGCTGAATATGAAGTACTGAAAAGCAATCCATCACTCTCTTGCAAATATTCATAAAAGAATATTAGGGGGAAACTATATAGATAGTTCCTTTTTAAAATAAAGCATCAAATACCCCATGACATTTCTATAACATTTAGATTTTGTATTAGGCCATATGAGTTTTAAGTTGCTGAATTCAACATTATCTTTGGTCATTGCTTTACCCATCAGTGCCTAGTAGTTACAAATAGAGTCATTGGCATTGCCTATAATCTCTAAAACCACAAAAATGGGGTTTCCTGTCACAGATAATGTTCGTCTCTTTTGTATCTAGGACTCTAATCAACCTAGTGTTTACTTTCAAGTCTAATAATAGTTTATCATGACAGCTACTACTAATATAATGTACTATAATAATTACATCCATGATCTCAGGTATAAACAACAATTGCACATCTTTAAGGGACAGTTCACCCGGAAATTATAATTCTGTCATCATTTCACATCTCATGTCGTTCAAACCCATAAGACTTTTGTTCATCTTCGAATCTCAAATGAAGTTATTTTTAATGAAACCCAAAAGGTTTCTGTCTCTTCTTTGAACGTCCTTTCCACCAAAACTTTGACACTAGTTCATAAAGGGATGGTAAATAAATTCATATGAATCGAACTGTTTAATCCAAGATTTTTGAAGAAACATTTTATATGATCAACAGATTTGATTTAGGATTTTATTCCCATACAAACATTGATCAATGCACATGCGTAGAGTAAATAAAATATTCGTTAAATAAAGTATCGACTTGCTTGAAACCTAAGAACAAAACTGGTTCTTGTTTGTCAATAATGACCGAATTTTCATTTTTGGGTGAACTAACCCCTTAAGCAATTATTATGAATCATAATGTAGTTGTTCTGCAGATACATTCAGTTGTAACAAATTTCCTAAGTAATCAACAGGTCTGATAGATCAGTTCAAGTTAAATTCACAAAGGATGTCTTTTTTTCAAGACCAATATCTTGGTTATCCAATTCTAGGAATTCCTCCGGCCTGTCTTTGTCTTTGGACACTTGCTCCACTGTGGGTTTATTCCGTCCACAATCCCTCCTTGAACACAGACGACCTGTCTTAGCTGGACGTACGAACCCAAGGAAGATGGCACCTAGTCCCATTCCCGCAGCGCAGGAGTAGAATGCAGCACTGTACCTTTGTGTAATATCCACAAGGACACCTAGAATATTTGGGGGCAAATGCAGTTGCTTATTGAGGTTTACATTTTATATACACTATTGTTGAAGAGTTTGGGGTCAGTAAGATTTTTTTTTTGGGAGAAATTAATACTTTTATTCAGCAAGGATGCATTAAATTTATCAAAAGTTGAGAGAAAAAAAACCCTGCACAACTGTTTTCAACATTGATAATAAGAAATCCAGTTTTTCTTACCTCCTAATGGTGGACCAGCCAGTCCTGCAAAGCTCTGAATACAGACGTAGACGCCTACAGCTAAGGGCATCCTCTGGATCCCTACGACATCATCCTCAGCCAACATTGGGATGTGCGTGGATGCAATGTTCCCGAGTAAGAAGCCATAAAGCACACTGCACACTGTTAGTCCCCAGAAGCCGTTTACCACAGTGAACAGCAGCAGGACTAGGCACATCAGTGACACGCATACGAGAAGTACAAATATCTTCCTGATGTGCCCCCAGTTCAGGACCCATCCGATAGAGAGACGTCCAAAGATCTCAGCGATGGCCATTGTTGACAGCATATAGGCAGCCTTGTCTCTATCGGTACCCAAACTGGCGCTGAGCTCCACCACATACAGCTGTGGGGCAAAAAAGCCAAGTGTTGCAAAGAGACCAAAGGCTGAATAACACAAAAAACTACCTTCTTTTAGCACAGTCAAATCCAAGAGCTTATTTTTACTCGTAAAGTCCTGTTGTTTTGGTAGGATCTGAAGTGCTTCAGCTTCTCCCTGTTCCTTCCCAGATTTGAGGTCCCGTTCCAGCTCATCAACTGACTGTACACCTGAATCTCCAGAGCTCACAGAACCTTGCATTTGTTCTTCAGGGAGAGAGTATGTGATCTTCTGCTCAGTTTCTGTTGGAGAAGTCTTTGGTTTGATGACTATGGGACGGAGCAGAGCCCCACAGACAATAACGATGCCCTGCAACGTTCCAATCACCACCATTGTGTACCTCCAGCCAATCCAGTTCTTAAGAGCTGTGAACGCTGCAGAAACAAGGAAACAATATGAGCGACTCTTCGTGTCACAATAATACAACTCTTGTTTTAACATAATGACACATAATATTTGATGCTATTATATTGCAGTTGAGCACGCCTGCCCTCACCTGGAGCAAAAGCAAATATAGCAAATGACTCTCCAGTGGAGGCCATGGCTGTGACCACAGAACGACGCCTGCTGAAGTACTGGGACAAGATTGTGACGGTTGGCAGAAATGTCAAACAGTAACCCAGTCCTACAGAGAGGAAAAGACATCTGAAAATCATTAGATGCTTTCTTTTGCTTATACAGCTGGTAAATCAATCTTTTCAATCAAACATATACATTATTAGTTTTTATCGTAAAATGCCTTTATTTACAGACAATTCTGGAGAAGTTTAGTTGTACTTATATATTATGTACTAACGCAAGTTACTTTGTTTTTGTTTTTACATTTATCTACAGACACCTCTCATGTTGAGAGAAATCGAGAGTAAACATTATGGTTATAGTAGTTCTAGACTAAATGTGAGCATGCATTTACGCATCTCACTTGCATAAAAACAGATTCATTATTCCTCAAAATTAATAAAAATAGTGTCATTTTTGTATTTTTATTGTTGAATAACTTGGATAACACGGCATAAAACTGGAAACTAATTCTATGTTTTCTTATAATATTACCAAGTGGCAGCATTTATATTGAAAATATCGGAGGGCCTAACACAGATCCTTGTGGTACTCCACGATTTACTGACGTTATCTTATGACGATTTTTTCCCATTTATGAAAATGGTAACGGTCTGATAGGAAAGATCTAAACCTGAATACCAGGGACATGCATTAAGGTGGTTTAGATCATTCCTAGTTTCACTGTTATGCCGTGTTATCCAAGTTGACAGAGTGTGTTAAATATTGGATTACCAGTAATTTTCTTTTTTTTAAATCGATAGTGTATGTATAGTGCAAGGCTTTACCTACCAGTCACAATCCCAATACTGAGGTACATCTGATTGATGGAGCTGGTGAATGCAGTTGAGATTGTGCCCAGAGATATGAGAAATCCACCAAACATCACAACTGGCTGGAAGCCGAATCGATTACTCAGCACTGTTGATAAAGGAGCTGAAGGGGCATAGACATGGATGCCAAAGTCACAGAAATGAACATACTGTATAAAGAGTCAACATGCAGCTAAGCGGAGTTCTTTGAATTTAAAGCAAAAGTGGCAGTTTTTACCTGTGAAAGTCATAACAAAGACACATATTGAAATTATCCATGATACTCGACTGTTGCTCTCCCCAAAATCACTCATTAGGTCCTTGAGGAAAATCCCAAAACTTTTGATAACCCCATAAGTGAACATCTCCACCAGGAAAAAGGCCACAGCCACAATCCAACCCCAACCACCGTCTGGGACCTCTGAGTACACTTTAGAGCCGAGGCAACCTTTCAGTCGGAAAATCCACTGTGCCATTTTTACCTATATGACCTGTGAATGTAACAAAGACAAATGTAAGCTATATTAAGTTTATAAGTCTATCAACTTTTATAGCCACTCACATCCATCATTCACATCCATCATTCATAAAGAGACATCTCCACAACGCAACACGTGGAAAAAACTTAACTTAAATGTACATGGTTGATAATTCTATGAACAACTTTTATATTTCATTTAAATTTCAAACAACTGCTATATCAGCTTAGTTTACAATTTGTTTAACTAGTTTTTAACAGGTTTTAGGGCAGAGGTTTCTGTTCAGTTGAGCATCTGATGATGTATGCTAGAGACCAGTGTTGATAATGTTGAATTAAAGCTGAAATAAAATGAAATATAATTATTATATAAATAAACGTAGTCACAATGAAATAAAAAATTGTGCCCTTGTAATCTTTAATCAAAATAACCTTCCCCTCCCCGTCGCAACAACATCTCGTCTCTTTCTCTGATGACGTGCATTGGCGTGAGGCAGGAGGAACACTCAGAGAGTGAGGTCACAGCAATAGCAAACCACAACTATACAATAAATTCCTGATGGACAAAATCAAGTCCCATCCTATATTTTTTCTTGTTCGAGAAGCAGTTTCACTCAGATATACATCGTTTAAGTTAAACTTATTTAAAACTTAAATAAAAATAAATGTATTAATTAAAGATGAATTTAATGACAAAAGCACATAACCAAATTAATAAAATTTAAATAAAAACTGAAAATGTAAAAATTAAAATACTAAAAAAATTATATAGTAAGCTGCTATATGCTAAATACATACCTTTTACTTGTAACCATGTTGCCTCTAAATTGTATTTATTTTTTAATTTGATACATTTGGTCTATTTAGATGTTTATTAAATGTTATTGGTAGAAAATGGCACAAACGCACAAATCAGTTTGACACTGTAGATCCACATTTAGGTAACAGGGTTTAAAAATGCATCACATACAAAAATGAATTGAAAATAAAAAACAGATCATATAAATTTATGTTGACCTCCTGTGGTAGGTGAAACATTTTATCAAGCGGTGCCAAATGACATCCTGCTCACCCTCTCTAGACGTAGGCCTAATGGGTGGAGCTTTACCTAATTTAGGCTAGATCATGGGTAGAGCCGACCATGTCTTGAAAAAGAACAAAACTTTGTGAAAAGTGGCGAACAGTGGGTGCTTAGTTCTCAAACGGAAGGCTGCGTTCTATAAGGCAGCAATGCTCGGCTACCACGTCATCAAGCGCCGCTGAATAGCCATCTCAATTTGAAGGAACCTAGGAAGGTAGCCTTTGTTTCGCGTCCTTCATCTCATTTTTAAGGATACCTTCACTTCCTTCAATCACCCACAATCCTTTGCCCACATTCCAATTCACAAAAAAGAACTGATGGACAACTAGTCAGTACTATTCATTACAAAATGTTCATTATGAAATGTAAGACAAAAAAATATGTTTTTGGAGATGAAGCATACACATTATCTTTTGTTTGGGTGTAAATTAATTATTAGGCTACTAACATTAAACTGCCAATAATAAACCACTAGACCACCGATGATTGTCATTCACTGTATTGCAATAATAAAAAGCCAGTTGATATAAACGTTTTTGATGCAAAGTATTTTCGTGTCGTGAGTCCGTGGTGGGCGGAAACATTTGTGACGTAGCCATACGCACTTAATAGACAGTCTCATTCTAGCGTTTAGTGCTGAGAAGGACTCCAGCCTACACGTCTCCGAAGGACTGGACTAGGACAAAGAACTAAGGACTCCATCAACAGGTACTTTTGGCATGGCCTTTAATATATAAACACAATTTCTCCCCCCATAAATTCTTTATTTGGAATAATCAAAATATGTTATACAAAAACAGATCTTTATTTTTTGATAAATGGTTTAATAACGGTTTACTTTTAGTACGGGAGCTATTCAACAACCAAGGTTTTTTAATGACCTACACAGAATTTCTTTCTGAATACAATATGCCAGTTACCCCCAAAGAGTTTGCCATAGTTATGGGGGCAATACAAACAGGAATCTGGATCCTCTTTAAAAACTGCATTCACTCTCCTACTATAATTACTACTTTTACTGAGCCAACTGAAACTCCAATAGGTACAATATGTTTTTCAGGAAAAAAAAGATAGAAACAATAAAGTTAGATCCTTTTTTTTCTAGATATCATCTCTGTTTCTCCTGCAATATCTTACTGGAATAATTTATTTAAAAACTTAAATTGGAAAAAGATTTGGTCCCTACAACAAAAATATTTTCTAACTAATAAAGTAAAAGAAGTGTCCTTCAAAATAATAAATACATTTTACCCAGTTAAATATTTTATGATTAAATATAAAAGAAATATTGACACAAGATGCATTTAGCCAAGTTCACCATTTATTTTTGTCATGTTTCTATACTGAACAACTATGGAAAAATATTAATATATTTATTAAAGATAATATCCAGCAAGATATATCAGTAACCTTTAAAGACATTATTTTTATGACCCCACTAAAAACAAAGCCTGCTTTGTTACTAATTTAATTTATTTTATTGGCAAATTTTATATCCATAAATGTAAATTCACCAACAGCAAACCAATTATTATTATTATTTTTTAAAGAATTTAAAATGTACCTTAACACTATTTCATCCTCAGCAAATAAGAAAGCAATTAAAACTATTTCAAATTGTAATGACTTTAATTTGTGGACACTAAATTATGTATAAAATAACTTTTTTATTTTTTTATTATTATTGTTTTTTCTATCATCTATTTCACATTTATTTATATTTTTATCTTTGTTACAGGTAGTTATGCATTGCTAAATTCTTCCTTTATTCTGTATGTTCAGATGAAATTGTACATATTGTTATTTTGTACAGACATTTTTGTAATTTGTTACAAAATTGTATAGGCCTACCTCGATTGTCATCTCTGTTATGTTTGCAAGCATAAAAAAAGGACTAATGACTAAGAACACACACAGACACACCCTCACTACTAGTCACTAGGATGCGGCAGCCTTCCGTTTTAATGGCACCCATGGGAGCGCTGGTAGGCGCGTAGGGTTTCCAGAGGGATGTTACGTCACGAGAGGGGCGGCGGGACCCGAGTGTCAACAAAATGATGCGCTTTAGGCAGCAGAACAACGTTTGAAAAACTTTCAATGAAGTCATCGCTCAGCATTAGGTGAGCCTTAATGAGTCTCATAATATTATATTACATTATATTACTATAGCTTTCTATGCAGTTTAAAGCTGAAGTTTGTTGTATTTCTTATAAGTATTTATTTCCAATGTTATTACAGCTAATACTGTTGCTGGACAGCAGCATTCCCATTCCCATATTCAGACCGCGAAACTTCCTCATCAACGTTAGTACCGCTGTAACTCCTCTGTGTGGCATGATATTGTCCCAAATTAACATTTATTAAACATATTAAGTGTAATTAGTTTTAAAATGATTATTTCATGTTTGAGCACGTCTGTTTGTTTTTCCTTAATCACTTTGTACGTTATCAACCAAGTGTTATCATTTTCCTGCATGTTTTATCAGCTCCTCGCCACGTGGTCGTTTCAATGATAAAGAACACATACCGTGTCCTAGTGTCCTGCGTATATTCCTGTGTGGGGCACTTAACTGACCAATGTCAATAGGATTTTAGTAGAAGTATTCACTCAACCATTGATATAACATTTAACAACCAAAACAAGAAAGAGTACTCACCTGTTCCTATAAGAGAGGGGAATGTTGCTGATTTTCTGCTGTGCTGTGGTGTCCACTGCCTAGAGTGAGTCCAGTGTCTCAAACACTGAGCTGCTCTATGGTGGGAGGTTACAGCTGTTGAGTAAGTTGAGGATTGGTTTACAATCAATGTTGAATGAAACGCCACACCAGCAACCCCCCTTTCCCTTGAGCTGGAATGTCAAAGGAACATGCTGTGTTCCTCTGTCTCTTCTTCCCCACTATGGTGTAAAGTGGGAACTGCATGAGTGACTGTACTGAACGATTTAAAAGGACTTTTGTATTAGGTAAAGTTTGTTACATAAGCCAATAAGATCTGCTCAAACCCAACAGTGAAAATACTCTCCTCAGTGACATCCAGAGGGCTTTATGCTGTGAAAAAGTGCCAACCTCTAATTGCTACATTAAAGAGCTATTTCTGCCTAATTTACCCCTTAAAAACAGATTTTGTTGGTATAACTTCATTTAAGTTGATCCAGTGATGTTAAACAATATATAATATTTTTGAATTGAATAAAACTAGGTAATTTAGATGTTCCTTTTTTTATAGTGTACTGTTAGTTTGACTACTATATCATTAATAGAATCTAATGGATGTAAATGGATGTAATTCAAGTGTCTCTGCCAGGTAGAGAAACACTTAGGCTAGTGCATAGAAAGATAGAGTATGGTACATTACACATTCTATCAGACACCATATCAATCATATAGTACCTTATTAATATATTTACATACTTTATGATTTTTTTTAACATGGCAAAGCCATTAAAATAACTATTAATGATGTTATTTTAATAGTATCTCTACATGACATATTAATTAAATTTAACATGAGCCTGAACTTTAGTTTTTAAATTTAACTTTGATGGAAGGTAACATAGTATTGTATTTTTGTTTAATGCATATTTAAATTTTTTCACCCCCCCCACTATTATAACCTTGCCTCAGAACCCCTCTCGATTGGCCTGATTCACTAATCACATTGTGTTTTATACTACTTTTTATTATTATCTGCCAAATATATCATAATTTAAATGACTCTTTTAAATTTGTATTTATTTAGATTTTGCCTTTAAAAATGGCACAGTTTGGATTATGTGCACTGCTCCTGTTCTCTGGACTGGTTCACCATATCAAAAGCCATATTAGAAAGGAGGACAAAACTGGTGAGAAGGAACGACCCAATTTCATCATTATCTTAGCCGATGATATTGGGTGGGGTGACCTCTGGGTGAACAGGCCTGATAACTTCACACCAACACCCTGGCTGGACTCATTAATGCTGAAGGGCAAAAGGTAGTGTTGTTATTATAATTTGGCTATGCATGCCACAGTTTTGTGCCTGATTATGTCTAATTATGGGTGCTTGTGATTTGCAGATTCACAGACTTCCACTCTCCTGCCTCCACATGCTCACCGTCACGCGCTGCCCTCCTGACCGGCAGACACGGGCTGCGCAATGGGGTCACTCATAATTTTGCAGTGCGGTCAGTCGCGGGACTGCCACTCAATGAGACAACATTTGCTCAGCTCCTGCATGACGCAGGTTATTATACAGCCATGATCGGTAAGTACAGAAACTCTGAGAACATGCCGAGAATAACATTATTAACATCCTGAGAGCAATGAACTCTACGCTGTGCTGTGATTAGTTCCTGATTAACAAATACGCATTGTAGCCATGGCAACTAATAAGCCTCCCGAGCTGAACTCATATGTCGTAATATTTCTTTTCCATTTATTTATAGTGCTTATATTGGTTTTAAAACAGGAAAATGGCACCTTGGACACAATGGTTCCTACAATCCTGTTCATAGAGGTACAATTTTGTTCCTTTTTCAATCCATTTGAATCTGTTTTAATTATGCATAATATTTTTAAAGATGAATTACTGTTAAATAAAAATGTATTGATAAAAATATATGTGTATATATATATATATACATTTATACAGTGCCTTGCGAAAGTATTCGTAGCCCTTTATCTTTTCACATTTTATGTTGCTACCTTATGTTAAACTACTTTAAATTACTTTGTTCACATCAGTCTACACTCCATACACCATTATGACAAAGCAAAAAACTGATTTGTGACAACTTTGCAAATTTATTAAAAATAAAAACTGAAATTATTACATTGCATAGTATTCATACCCTTTTCTAGGCCCAGTGTTGGGTGTAATGCATCACTAAGTAATTAATTACTGTAATTTAATTACTTTTCCCTTGAAAAAGTGAAGTAAGGGATTACTCTTAATTTTATTACAGTTACTTATACTTATAGTAAATACTGTATAGACAATATAACAATTCTATATAAAACAATAGTAGATTTAACATAAAAATTGTTGTTGAATGTTTAAATACATTCGTCAGTTCAATAATAATTTATGCAATTTTATATTATTTATTTGATAGAATTAAAAGAGCAGTTTCATGTCTATCCTTGTACTGTTCAACTGGTCGAGGTTGATATGGAATTTAGAAAGTAATAAGTAATGCAAAACTTTTTAGAGAGAGTAATTAGTACAGTAATCTAATTACACTGTTGAAGATTTAATTAGTAGCTAGTAATTAATTACTTATTTAGGGTAACTTACCCAACACTGTCTGGGACACTTGAAATTTAGCTCAGGAGAATTCCAATTTCGCTTGTAGATTTTTAGTGGAGTTACAGTAAACTGTGGCAAATTCAATTGAATGGGTATGATTTGGAAAGACAAGCACCTCTCAATAAAAGGTCTAACAGCTGAAAATGCATATTAGAGCAAAATACAATCCATGAGCTTAAAGGAACTGCCGATAGAGCTCAGAGACAGGATTGTGTCAATACACGGATCTGGGGAAGAATACAAAAAAACTGTATTGAAGGTTCACAGAAGCATGTAGCCTCCATAATCCTTAATGGAAGAAGTTTGGAACAAAGACACATGAAAACACACTTGGAATTTGCAGAAAAGCACTTAAAGGACTCTTTTAGACTGTGAGAAACAACATTCTCTGGTCTGATGAACCTCAGTTCCAAGCATCATGTATGGAGGAAACCATGAAACCATGCACTGCTCATCTCCTGCACAATCAGGACTGAAGGTTCACCTTCCAACAGGACAATGACCCTAAGCACACAGCTAAGACAATGCCAGGGTGGCTTATGGACAACTCTGTGAATATCCATGAGTAGCCCAGCCAGAGCCTGTGCTTGAACCCAATCGAACATCTCTGGAGAAACCCGTTGGTCCCATCCACAACCTGACAGAGCTTGAGAGAATCTGAGGAGAAGAACAGCAGAAAATCACCAAATGCAGATGTGCAAAGCTTGTCGCATCATACCCAAAATACTTTAAAGGCTAAAAGGCTGTAAAGGTGCTTCAACTAAGTACTGAGTTAAGGATACAAATACTTATGCAATGTATTTATTTCAGTTTTTCCTTTTTAATAAATTGACAACGTTGTCACAAATCAGTTTTTTGCCTTGTCATAATAGTGTATGGAGTGTAGATTGATGTGAAAAAAGGTATTTAAAGTAGTTTAACATAAGGCAGCAACATAACAAAATGTGGGAAAAATGAAAGGCTGCATTTCTTGACATGGAATTTGATAAATCATTTTTTTCATTGATTCATTTATTTTGAGTTATTTCATGAGGATATGCTTACTTTTGTGTGTTCACACTACAGGTTTTGACTATTACTTCGGTATTCCTTATAGTAATGACATGGGCTGCACTGATGAACCAGGCCTCGACCTTCCCAGCTGCCCTCCCTGCATCCTTAATCAATATACTACTAGGTGTGTGTTACTTTCCAGGTCATCATTAAGTCAAAACACACATCAGATGCTATATAACCTGAGGTTTTGTGTAGGCCTATGTCTCGTGCTTTACTGAAATATGTAAAATTTTCACTCGTCAGGAAGCATGAAGGATGCTACACTCAAGTGGCACTACCTCTGTTTGAAAATGAGACAATAATTGAACAACCTTTGGATACATGGAGCCTTAAAGACAGATATGCCAGAGTGGCAGTCAAGCAGATATTCACAGCCAGGTATGGTCACTGCTTCTGACACCAATTGTATACAGAAAGTCATATATTTCTGATTTGGATACCAACCTGAGCTCATTTCCCTTCCTGGCAAATTGCGCTTTTGAGCATTACTTAATGAGTATTACTTTCTATTCTGTACTATTAATATTATTATTGTTATTAAAGGTTATTAAACCTCTTGAACTTCTTGGTAAAACATATGTTCATTAAAAAGGTATTGTACAGGTTTTAGGCTCAGCACTTGTTATGGTGAAACAAAACAAACATTCTTGATTAAAAATGGATTATAAAAACAGTTTTGCTACTCACAGGGGCAACCGTTTCTGGACTTTGATCAGTCAATATAAGGTCTGGTCTGTAAACAAGTTTGCTAGGCAGGGGAAGTTGCATTGTTGACCTTTGACACAGTCCAAGGATAGATTATCATCTGTTGGGGTGCGCGCAGCCAAGTCTCATTTATTTATCATTTCAGCTGTGCACTTGCACAGAGAATCGAGACCTGTGACTGTTTTAAAGTCAATATCACTTCACTTAGTTCCTCACTTTATGTTTGAATCAATAAATTATATTGACATTAAAATGGCCAATCTGCTGACAATCACACCATTAACTACATCACACAAGCTGATTGGTTCCTGTTGTATCTGTAGCCAATGAGCTTGCTACTCAACATTTAACAGTGGTATTAAATTTAAGTAAGCAATGGATGATGAGAGATGTAATCTAACTGTGAAAAAATAAATTGCCATGCAAAAATAAATATACAGTAGAAACTGCTACTATAAATACAGTCCACATGTTTGGGATCAGTAAGATTTTTTTTAAAGGAATTAATCATTTTATTCAACAAGGATGCATTCAATTGATAAAAAGTGAGCATAAAGTCATTTATAATATTACAAAATTGTGAGCTTTCTATTCATCAAAAAATTCTGAAAAAAACCCCATTACGATTTAAAAAAAAATATTACAATGATTTCTAAAGGATTATGTAATGTGACAGGCTGGAGTAATTTGGATAAAATTCAGATTTTCCATCATAGGAATAAATTATATTTTAGAATATATTAATAAATAGAAAACATCCATTTTAAACTGTAATATTATTTCACAATATTATTATTTTGACTGTATTTCTGATCAAATAAATGCAACTCTAATATCAGCTGATAAGCTGGGTATCAGGGTATCACTAAGTTGTGCCTCTAACAAAATTTATCTTATGTTACTGTACAATTTGGATAATATTATTTGTTTTGTGATAATGTGTCTGTGTAGCATTTCTAAGCAGCAGCCGTTCCTGCTGTATGTGGCTCTTGCTCACATGCATGTCCCACTGTTCCATAACACCTTCCTAAACGTTACGACGCAAGATCCTTACACAGCCAGCCTCAGTGACATGGACTCATTGGTGGGGACAATCATGCAGGCGGTCAGCACTGAGCAGCTGGAGAACACATTGATATGGTTCACTGGTGAGTTATTTTGCACATATTTCACTGTGTATTCAGTGGTATTAGTAATTTTCCTAAAGGCTCTGATTGCAAATGTATAAAATGCATCCATTTCTAAGGTGACAATGGCCCGTGGGAGCAGAAATGCCAGTTTGCTGGGCATGTTGGGCCTTTTGTTGGAAGATGGCAGACGAGCAGAGGTAATGCAGAAGCTGCCATATAAAAAAAAGTCTCTCTCGATTTATTTATTAAAAACAAATGGTTTTGTAAGGTGTCATACCTTTAACCTATCATAAATAGAATATATTCAAATGAACGAACATACAAGAGTTTTCTGTGAGTGCAGATTTCATCCTTGTCTTCAGTTGTTTTAGATAACAAACACACTAATTGAATTACCATGTTATTGTCTGTTTTCATTCTTTTGAGCAGGTGGTGGCTCAGCCAAGAGAACCACATGGGAAGGAGGTCATAGAGTTCCCACAGTGGTCACATGGCCTAAAAAGATCAAACCCAACAGCACCAGCAGCGCCCTGCTGAGGTACTGGAAGATTATGAACGTTGTGTAACATGATTGTGTTTGTTTTCACCATATGATGACTAGCTTTTAATCCTTAGTGGTCTGGATATCTTCCCAACCATCCTCTCCCTGGCTGGTGTGAAACCACCATCGGATCGACGCTATGACGGCATTGATATATCATACATTCTGCTCAACGACTCCGACGAAGGGCATAGGGTACAGTCAGTTTGGATGACACACTACTTTACAGACAAATTTGCTCTCACTGGCTTTTTTAAAAATGAACTCTTGTTCCCATTATCAGAGTCTCATGCATCCAAACAGCGGCGCTGCAGGACAGTTCGGGGACCTTCAAACCGTCAGGCTGAAACATCACAAGGCTTTTTACATCACAGGTCTCTATTTATTGAGAAAATAAAAAAAGAATCAATTTATTAATTCATAAAAAAAATATATATATATATAAAGGTGCTGGTCATATAATTAGAATATCATGAAAAAGTTGATTTAATTCAGTAATTCCATTCAAAAAGTGAAACTTGTATATTATATTCATTCATTACCCACAGACTGATATATTTCAAATGTTTATTTCTTTTAATTTTGATGATTATAACTGACAACTAATGAAAATCCCAAATTCAGTATCTCAGAAAATTTTAATATTACTTAAGACCAATACAAAAAAATTATTTTTTAGAAATGCTGGCCAACTGAAAAGTATGAGCATGTACAGCACTAATACTTAGCTGGGGGTCCTTTTGCCTGAATTACTGCAGCAATGCGGCGTGATGGAGTCGGTCAGTCTGTGGCACTGCTCAGGTGTTATGAGAGCCCAGGTTGCTCTGATAGTGCCTTCAGCTCTTCTGCATTGTTGGGTCTGGCGTATCGCATCTTCCTCTTCACAATACCCCATAGATTTTCTATAGGGTTCAGGTCAGGTGAGTTTGCTGGCCAATTAAGAACAGGGATACCATGGTCCTTAAACCAGGTACTGGTAGCTTTGGCACTGTGTGCAGGTGCCAAGTCCTGTTGGAAACAGAAATCTGCATCTCCATAAAGTTGGTCAGCAGCAGGAAGCATGAAGTGCTCTAAAACTTCCTGGTAGACGGCTGCGTTGACCTTGGACCTCAGAAAACACAGTTACCAACACCAGCAGATGACATGGCACCCCAAACCATCACTGACTGTGGAAACTTTACACTGGACTTCAAGCAACGTGGATTCTGTGCCTCTCCTCTCTTCCTCCAGAATCTGGGACCTTGATTTCTAAATGAGATGCAAAATTTGCTCTCATCAGAAAAGAGGACTTTATTATTTATTACTTTAAGAGGACCACTGTGCTTTATTAAATCCAGAGTCAACGCAGCGGTCTACCAGGACATGTTTAGAGCACTTCATGCTCCTTCATTTTCCAGCAGGATTTGCACCTGCCCACACTGCCAAAAGAACCAAAACCTGGTTCAATGACCACGGTATTACTGTGTAATTACTGTGTGATTCCATGTAATATTCTACTTTTCTGGGATTTTGATTTTGTGGGTTTCATAAGCTGTAAGCCATAATCATCCAAATTATAACAAATTAAGGCTTGAAATATCTCACTTTGCATGTAATGAGTCTATATAATATATTAGTTTCACCTGTTAAATTGAATTCTTGAAATAAATCAACTTTTTGATGATATTCTAATTATATGACCAGCACCTGTATATACACGTATATATTATTTAAACTAATTCATTTATTCTTAAAAATGTAGTTAAATATTAAGTATTTCTCAATCTCAAGTAAAAATAATCAAGTAAATAAATAGACATTTGTAATTTAATTTGTATAAAAATGCTGTTTTGTGATTTAATAATTTATTGCTTACTGTTACATTTTTAAATTGATAAATAGATATTATAAACTTTTTATTTAATGTTTAAAAATAATAATAAAATATTTAATTGATCAGTAGATAGTTTCAAACTCTAAATCTTTTGAAAACTGCAATTAAATGTAACATTAAAATAACAAATGAATAAGTTACATTTTTAAATTGATAAATATAAAGAGACATATTTTAAACTATTTCATTCATGTAGTTAAATGTTAGTGAAAAAATAAATCACATTTTTTAAATTAAGCCATTTTAAACAGTTTGTTTAATTTATATACTTAAATGTAGTTAAATGTTACTGTTAATTAATAAATGAGCAAATATAATTTCTTTAAAATAACAATTTAAATGATTTTGTTTAAAAATGTAGTTAAATGTAAACAATAAATAAGTTAAATAGTAAATATTTGTTTTAATTGATAAACAAGTACACAATAAAAACTTGAATGTATAAAACATTATTTAAATGTAACAAAAAAAAGGATATCAAAGGATATCAAAGTACTAAATGATCTCCTTCTGGCTTCTGATTCTGGTGCATGTAGTATTCTGGTTCTCCTTGACCTCAGTGCAGCATTTGACACTGTATGCCACCCTACACTTATCTCACGATTGTCTGAAATAGGCATCACGGGTGCGGCACTTCAGTGGTTGACCTCGTATCTATGTGATAGACAGCAATTTGTTAAGATAGGTAAGAATCGCTCACGCTCTGTGTCTGTTTCTCACGGTGTGCCCCAAGGCTCTGTTCTTGGTCCGCTTCTATTTCTGATCTACTTGCTACCGTTAGGCCAGATCATCAGACGGCATGGTCTCAACTTTCATAGCTACGCTGATGATATTCAAATCTACTTCACGTTCAATCCCAACTCATCTTTTCCACCCTCTTCAGTTACCTCCTGCCTCCACGAACTTAAAACATGGATGTCCTCTAACTTTTTACAGCTTAATGCTGGTAAAACGGAAATCCTGTTGATTAACCCTAGATCAAAGAGTTCACCCGGACATGACATTTTTATTGATATAGATGGTATCGAGATTAGGCCTTCAAAAACTGTTCGGAATCTGGGAATTTTGTTCGACCCCACGCTCAGCTTTCACTCACACATTAGTCAGACTGTCAAATCTTGCTTCTTTCACCTGCGGAATATTGTTCGTATTCGCCCCTCTCTTACCTTTATAGATGCGGAAATTGTTATTCATGCTTTCATCACTTCCAGACTGGACTTCTGTAACTCATTATACAGCGGACTACCCACCAAAGCAATACACCGCCTTCAAATGGTACAAAACTCTGCTGCACGAGCCCTCACATATAATAAAAAATCTGCCCACATCACTCCTATCCTTCACCAACTGCACTGGCTTTCTGTAATAAACCGCATCCAATTCAAACTGTTAATCCTAGTGTATAAAGCCTTACATGGCCCGGCACCCAAATACCTTGTTGATTTGGTACAGCCATACGTTCCAACTCGGGCCCTTAGGTCCAGCACTGAAAACCTACTTGTGGTACCCCGGGTCAGACTCTCTACGGTGGGCGGTAGGGCTTTTAGTGTTGTTGGCCCTAAGCTTTGGAATAAGCTGCCCCTGAATCTTCGTGCCACCGACAACATCCGGACCTTCAAAAAACTACTCAAAACTCATTTTTTTTTTTCAAGCTTGCCCAATAAATAAGTAGGCCTATCCTCATCACCGTTTTCTTTGTTCTCCACTTTCTTAGCCATATTTGCTACATACTCTGTCGTAATTGTATACTTTGGGTAAATAGTACAATGTGTTTTTCTTTGATTCTTGTCAATTAGTTTCATGCTTGTTTCCATCTGTTTGTCTGTAATAAGCAGATGGCTTTTGTATCTGTTTGCTTGCTGTTTGTTTGCTATTTGTATTGCATTGTGAAGCGACCTTGGGTTCTTGAAAGGCGCTATATAAAATAAACATATTATTATTATTATTATTATATATTAATAACTTATTTTGGCTGCTCCCATGTATAAACCATGGCATTTTTTTTCTTTGTTCCGTTTATATACTGGTATTGGTTGGTATAATGGTTCTAATGTTCTCCCTCAGGTGGATCAGTGGCGTGTGGTGGAGGAAGTGGACAACAGCAGTATCACGACCCCCCTCTGATATTTGACCTCTCTGAGGACGAGGCAGAAGAGACCTCCCTGAACCCCGAGAGTGAAGAGTACAGATCTGTCCTGAAGGAAGTGGAGAGAGAGAGGGAGGCTCTGCTATGGGACATCGCCACCGACAGGGTGTCTTCGGCTGACTACACCATGATTCCGTCTGCAGTCCCCTGCTGTCAGCCAAACCACCCTGCCTGCCGATGTCACAGTCTGAAATGAGGTCAGTTGACTCAGCCTTGAACTCAGCACTGTTTGTCAGTGTGTTAGATCCTACCAACATATTGAAAGCACTGTCATTTTATACACTGAGAAGAGCATATTGAGTGCAATTTCCCAGAAAACCACACTACTTTACTAAGAATATGCTGATGTGTAAAGTGGAGTCTGCAGAACAGGAAACTATAGATGTGCAAGATGTTTTAATACTTTTGTATCCTGCTGTTTCATGATGAGCTAGACCAGAGATTTTCAAATCATTTGATTGTCTTTCTAAAAACTGGTCAGAATCCACTAAATAAATAAACGAGGTCTATTTGTCAGCAGTAAGAAATTATCTTTTAGAAATTCATTTTATTTCAATTTATTTATGCATCTTACATTGATTAATTTGTTTAATTTGATCATATGATTTTTATATAAAATACTTTTAAAATTATATATATATATAACATAGTAGCAACATTTACAGTAATAGTGTCACAAATTGTGTAACAGTTGGCTTTCCCTAGTTTGATATCATGTCTCCATCTTGTGGTAATACTGTTGCCATAACTGTGACCGCATAACTTAAATGAATATTTAAGAAAGTAATATGGTATTATGTTTTGTTGATTATTTTGTGAAAATATATTAACTCTGTCAGTTGATTGATTACACCACCACAAACCAATCCATTAATCATATTCCCAGGATTACTGAAAAAAAAATAAAAAAAATGTATTTGAAATAAAACATTGACCCACTGACTGTATCCAATTCATGCTTTCACATAATTTCACATAAAAGTACTAATTTTTCGTTTTGTAAGCCATCTTTTAAGGATGGAATACACTACATGACTTTTAAAACCTGAACAGATTTTAAAACACTAGTCATCATAATTCACTTGCCGGCTGTGTAAATAGTTACAGAGGAAAAACTAAATGAGTGAGGATCTCATACTACCTGACTTTCAAGCCGTTACAAACAGAACAAACTAACACAGAAACATGTGCCTTGTTGCTATATGAGATGCGTGACAAATGAAAACAATGTGTTCTAAAATAGGCTCAAAAGATCGAACATGTTTGATATCCTCCAAATGGATGTAATCAAACTTTGAACTCCTACATTACACAATTTTCTGTGAAATCGGGTCAAATCAAATCTGCAGACTGGCTCTGACTTTCAGAAACTAGCATCAATTTGTCGACTGAAAATCTGGGCAAAAGTCATGTAGTGTATTCCAGCCTTTAGTCGAAAATGCTTTGGCTGCTTCCATGCGTGTCTGTCCACGCATACTTGGTAAGTAAATAATAAATATAATGGTGTCGGTTGGTATAGTGATAGTTGTTCCAATGCGTTTTCTCATGGATAAGAGGGAATTCTGTTTCATTTTAGCCACTTTGTTTTTATTGGTTTGCTGTTAGTAAACACATAAGTAAATCCAAACGAACATACAGTGATGAGCACCTGTAGAATGTAGTCCAGCCTGACAGGCGTGGTGGCTCTTCAAATGAATATAAAACCACATTCCGTGTGGCGTGAAGCCAAGAATGTTCTTACACTCTTCGCAACTAAGAATAAAATGCAAAACTTCAAATCGTTAAAAACTGTAACTTAAAAATCCTTTAAAAACATAAAAATGATAATTTAGCTTTCATTTTTTGTAATAATGCTATTGTGCATTCCTAATCGTCTTACTGTGCTGATTTGCAAAAACAAATAACACCTGTGTGTGATAAGAGATCCCCTTTTTTTAAGGAAATAAACGAGTTCTCTTTTCTGTTAATCAACAATAAGTCCCTTTGAGTGCGTTTCTGTTCACTGTAACATCACAGCAGAAAATAGGAAAACAGTGAACAAGCAGCGTACTTACAACCTTGTGCAACATTAAGTTAAAGAGTACATTACCATTGCAAACAATGTGCACTGTAATTTCTAATGTATCTGTTTTTTTCTTAGCGCATAGTTTCTGTATGGAAATTAGTGTTCTGATCATAAATTAAGCAACTAGGAAATTAAATACCAGAGACGACACACTCTCAACAACCACACTAATTCTGAACAGATAGTAGTACATTATGTCATCATTTACTCACCCTGATGGGAGTTCCAAACCTGTATGACTTTCTCTATTCAAAGGGAACACAAAATATGATATTTTGAAGGGTTTTGTCTATAAAAACTATAAAAATGTCAATGGGGTCCAAAACAACATTGGACAGAAACACTTTTTCCACACAAGAACGTCCTTTAGGTTTGGAATAACACAAGGGTGAGCATTTTTGGGTGAACTTTCCCTTAAATTACCCCAAAGTTCCACCAGAACAAACATGCAACATGTTTTTACCGTTGGGAAAAAAAGGGAAGTGCTTTACAAAAGTGACAAGTCAGTCAAAATTGGGTTTTGAAAATGCTACAATAGACCAGCATGTCATGTGGTAATTCTTGTTTGACGGTAACGTAGCTACAATAATACAAACACAAAACTATTTTGATTTAGAATGGAGAAAATTAGAATCAAGGTGCCATAGCGATTTATATGCTGCTCTGTGTACAGTTCCCTTTCTCGCTCGCTACCATGGATTCATAAAAATTTGTGGCAAGTGCAATTTGCTCACGATCCTGAATGGCACATTAGTAAGTGCATTATCTCTGTTTGTTCACATTGTTTGTTGGGAAAAACACAGCCTGTCTAATCATTCAGTGTATCTTCTGTAAACAGTCTGTAACTGAAAACAACAACAGTGGACCAATGCAAAGAAGCGTGATGTGTTCCTCCCTTTACAGCTACATTCACTCACTCATTCTGAGATCACAGTAGAAGAACGTCTTGAATACTGACTGAGAAAGAGCTGGTGGGAGGACTCTTAGAACACAATGGGTCCAGTCTAAATTCCCATGGGAATTAATTAGTATCAGGTTGGTGGGTAGTGCTGATTATATGACTGTCCGTCTCCTGACATTGCATTGAATCAATCTCTATGGCTTGTAAAACAAGCTTGTTGACATCAGCAGTATTTGCATCAAGGTTGCTGACAGTCTCTGTCACAGGGGCGGTCTGTGTGCTCACTGCTTCCTCAATTCCCTCAAGTATCAAAATGCCACTGCCGGGCTGATGACATTTTGCATTGAGCTTGTTCACCTCATCTATATGCTCCTCATTCGCATTCACGGCCTCTTCCTGGACCGCAGCATCTTCGCTGTAGTCTTCATCACTGACTCCATTCTCTTGGACCGTATGGTCCTCTGTAAATTCTGCTTTATCATGATTTTTCGTATCTGGTATGTTCTCCTCACAAGCATCATGGTGTGCAACATCTACAGTTGTAGCTGCGCTTTCAAGTACCTCCTCTCTGTGATGCTCAGCATTGTCTTCCTTGACAGCACTGAGGTCCAGAGTTACTTCGTTATTATGGATCCTTACTCTTGGATCTTCTTCATAAAGGTCCTCTTCAGGGGTTTGTCTCTCAATGCTGTCCTGTTCAAGTCCAGCATCTTGACCTCCCTTCTTCGCTTCATTGATATCACCAAGAGTCCTTTCCTCAATGACTCCATCTACTGAGGTAATGTCAACAACATCTTCGCCAACAGACGTTTCTTGATCAAGATCTTCTTCATTGCTTGTATCTCCTTGCAGAGGCTCGTCATCAAGGTGTCCGTCTGTCTGTGGAGCAGGATATTCACAATCATACCTTTGCAGATCTTTGGTGACCTCATTTGATCCAATGTTTCCACCCTCTTCCTCAGTCTCGACAGAACCAACAAGATTCGGGTGTATTTCAACTACTAGTTTAATGCAATTCTCTCCCTCTTGAGGCAGCTGTTCATGGTCAATAACCTGCTTCGGGTCATGTGCAGTCTGATCTGCGTCACTCAATCTCGACTCAGAGTCTGAAATGTCTGTAAGTTCATTTGGGGGTCCACTGAATGTGGCTCCTGGACTTTGTAATGAAGGGAGGTGAGGAGCAGGACTGCGAAGAGAAGCATATCATTAGGAGATAAGTGGTCTTAATGTTACAACATCATGTGCTTTGTCATTGCGACCAGTTTTTACCTCTCTACAGATTCATATGGAACAGGGGTGGGCCATAACTCTTGGGCCCCGGCCCCTTCCTCCTGGGCCCAGCCGAGGTTGGAGGAAGCATAATTCAGAATGGCCTCTGTCACAGTGTAAGGGGTGTGACCCTGCACACAGTCATCAATGTGCTTGACAGGAAGCTGAGTCTGCAGGAAAAGATGGAGTTGGCTATCTGACAGGCATACTGTCATGTGCAGCACCCTGTAGATGAAGACAAAATGCCAGGAATTTAATGTTTAACATTCAAATAATATTTATGTAATGCTATTTTTATTTCTTTCATTTGTAACACCAGCAAACACTAAGGGCCCTATCATACATCCGGCGCAATGCAGCGCCAGGCGCGAGTGTTTTTTGCTAGTTTCAGCACAACGCAGTTATCATTTTCATGTCCTGCTGTTTAAATAGTAAATGCATTTGCGCCCATTTGTGCGCTGGTCTGAAAACAAGGTGTGTTCAGGCGCATTGTTGATGCGTTACTATTTTGGGGCACCTGAAATAGACTACGCCATTAACTTTAGACCAGGTTTCAGTCGGTCAATGGCGCAGTCTGTTATTTAAAGAGTGTGCTAGTAATATACGTCTATAGGCGGGTCCACAACTTGCGTACACTCTACTTATTACACACACAGGGACGTGCATCAGTAGCACACAAACCAGACAAATATGAAAAACAAAAGGATTACAATGTAAAAGATTATTATTGTGTACATAAAGATATGGTGGAATCTGGCTTGTCCCGTAGATGGTGCTTTCCTTGCGCATGAGCAGATCCGTTTCCTCTCTGGGGACGCGTTCAGTCTTTCCACTATCAAATTCCATCATGTAAATAGCAAATCCGAAAACTATCTTTTAAAGGGAATGGGAGATGACACTCCGGTTGGTTTATTGCACGTAAAGCCCAAAACACACCCATTACTCATTAAGAGATAGAGACAACCCTTTTAGACCATTTTTCCCATCATTAAACTAGCAAAAGTGGATTTGGACCCGCCCTAAGTGCGCTTAGATAGTTAAGATAGTTAGAAGACTGACTAAGGAGTTAGACTGACTTATCCAAGAAGCTCTGAAGACCCTTTCTTCTTCTTTCAATGAAGTCATCGGTAATAAACGAGAAGAAAGACTTTTTGGGCAGATCAGGAACAGGCCTGTGGAAAATACAGCAATGCATTATGGGTAACTGGACAAATGTAAAAATTAAAAGGCATTGCACACCGTACATTTAAACTACATTATTTTAATTTTTAATTGGCATATCTAAACAAATTATTATCTATAAGTATATATTTAAAAATATTTTTTAATAAAGCACTTTGGCTGAGATGTACAGTGTCCGGTCAAATGTTTGGAAACATTACTATTATTAATGTTTTTGAAAGAAGTCTCTTAGCCTCATTAAGCCTGCATTTATTCAACAATACAGAAAAAAAAAACAGTAATATTGTCAAATATTATTACAATTTAAACTAGGGATTTTCTATTTGAATATACTTTAAAATATAATTTATTTCTGTGATGAAAAGCTGAATTTTCAGCATCAATACTCCAGTCTTCAGTGTCACACAATCATTCTAATAATGCTGATTTATTATCAATGTTGCTGCTTATTTTTTTTATATAACCCATGATACTTTTTTCTTTGAATAAAAAGTTTAAAAAAGAACAGCATTTATGTAAAATAGAAAAAAAAATGTTTACAATATACACAACCATTCCAAATTTTGGGGTCAGTCAATTTCTTTTGGAAAGAAATTAATACTTTTATTCAGCAAGGATGTGTTAAATTGATAAAACGTGATAGTAAATATTTATATTGTTAGAAAATAATTCAATTTATGAATAAATGCTGTTCTATTTAACTTTTTATTTATCAATAAATCCTGAAAAAAGTATCACAGGTTCCAAAAAATATTAAGCAGCGCAACTGTTTCCAACATTGATAATAACAGAGTATCAAATCAACATATTAGAATGATTTCTGAAGGATTGTGTGACAGGAGTAATGGCTGATGAAAATTCAGCTGTGCATCACAGAAATAAATTATATTTTAAAGAAAATTCAAATAGAAATATTTCACAATGTTACTGTTTTTTCCCCCTGTATTTTCAATCAAATAAATGCAGGCTTGATGAGCATAAGAAACTTCTTTAAAAAAAAAAATTAATAGTAATGTTTCCAAACTTTTGACCAGTACTGTATGTCTCAGCCATACTGCCAATTGGAATTGTTTGTGCAAAGGAACTTACACCAGACCAGCGTTCTTTTGCAGCTTTTTCTTCAACCACACAAACTCGCTGTATCGCCGCCTCACACAGGATGTTTTGGCAGTGAATGCTTTACTGTTTGTCTGGTAAATGAAACCAAGTAACCAAATTCAGATCACTGATACAGTTAACATGAGGCCTGACAAAAACAACCGTTTAACAACAGAAGAATAAGAACATGTATACTAGTGATTATTATTTTCATTAATCTTATAATTAACAGAAGTGTTGCACAAACTTTTCACTTAAGCAGTGTGCATCTTTTTCTCTGTGTTAAATTGCATTTTGTACAGAATTTCACCCATAGCCCACCTTGCGCTCTAGATACTGATATACACATTATGTCATTAAAAAGATAAAGATAAAAAACTATACAGACATGGAAACTCCCATCACCTCCACAGATAAGACAGAAATAATAAAATTAGGACACCGCTATGATTCAATCAACACCACTACTGTAAACAATACAGGACTACCAATCAGTTGTAAAAAACAAAACATTTTTTTTAAACAGACACGTATTTGTTAAGAAATTCTTTATAACAATGTCATCTTGACATCTAAATCTACTAGTTTAACCAACTAGCAGTTAACCAAGGGGTAATCAGTCTTACTGTTCCAATTCATATTAGACTGACTGATCTTTATGAAAAGACTTTAAAAAGTTCAGAAGAAAAAAAAATAGATGACTATCTTTTAAGACTAGTCTTAACAGTTTATGCAACTGGCTGATTTCAAGTAGAACTGATCAATGAAGTACTTTGTAACTTGGAAAGAGTCACATTATTATATTGTAATATTATCAGAAATCCTTGAGTCAGAAATACTCACATGAAGGAAAATTTTGAAGTCCACAAATGAGTTCCACGACCCTTCGTTCTGAACACGAGGATCCTGAACTCTCACTGCAAGGAATTCCTACAGATAAAAAATAAAGGAACATTTTGTAAAGAACAACATGTACAGTTATCAAACATGTATGACATGTTATACCTTTAAAATGAGAATCCTGCAGCCCATCTTCTAAGCCTCAATATCTGAATGACCCAACCTCAATATCTTAGACCCACAAGATCTTATTGCTTAAGGGCTTAAGTACAATATTCAGATCTGTCATAACACAGCCAAACTGGAAAGAATAAGAAGGAGATCTTACATCTTGCTCTTGATTTTTGATCATCCTACCAGAGGTAGTAACATGGCACCATTGGCATCTGTGGAAAAACAGTCAACATGAGTCATCAACCACAACAACAACAACAAACATCCCTTATCCTGAATGTTTTACTAAGTCTATGAACTCACATTATTTTGTCTTTGGTTTTCCATAATTTGAGGAGAGCAAATATCTTAACAAATCCATAAAGGGAGAAATCAACAGATTCCTCAGACCTAACGTTACTGTCTACTCTCCAAAACATCACAAATTGTTGATTTTGAGTATCTAGGGGACAAACATCTCCTGACTCGCCCTTTTAACCCTTGCGATGAATCATCTGCCCCTCCTCTTCCTCTAAAACCCCATTAATCATGACTATTCGTCAGCTTTGTGGTCAATAACGTGATTTACCCGTGATGATTACAGGCGTTGAAACTGAACATGTTAATGTTAGCAGTCCTGTTAAGAGGAGTAATTTGGCATTAATGTAACGTTATTGGATTTTAACACGATCATTTTTTGTCTGTTACCTGTCACAACACTTCTTACACTAGAGAACAGTCAGAAGAGACGTTTTCGCTTTATATTTATATTGTTATTAAGTGTGATACTTACTGTAGTGCTCGATTCCCAGGTTGTAGTAAAGCTAGCGCAAGTTAATTAACGTTAGCTAAGATACGAACGTAAACAAAAATAAAGTAAAATCACTACCTTCATCCCATCCGATCGAAAAAATGTGTATGATATTTCACTTAGATTGTATCACATACACAGATAAAACAGATACGAGATATTAAAAACACGTCCAAAACATTGAGTCAGCGAGTAACGTGATCAGCTTCCTTTTCTTCTGCTTTGAAATAAACAAGCTGAGATGAGATACTGCCATCTTGTGTTCGGGTGGTTAGTCTGTTTATGATAATAATAAAAAAGCTAAAAAGCTAATAATAACGCTAAGTTTGAGACACAGACACTATGTAGGCTACTGCTTGTATTCGTTCGCGGCTTTGGAGAGGATAAAGCGGTTTGGAGAATGGATGGATGAATGGAATGTATTTTTTGTAAACTGCATTAAGGCAATGTTCAATAGATATCATCACCTTACTATTTTGCATCAATTTCCTGACATCAGAACATAAAGCGAGGTTCAAAATACACGTTTCATTTTGTTAATATATTAGAGTGGCAGTTTTTTTTATATAGAGTGTATTTTGGATAACTTTTTTTTTAATACTCCATAAATCAGAAAAAAGGCAGGCCTACTGTCAACAAACAGGAAAAAAAATGTTCACTGTTTTTTGGAATAAAATGTTATAAGGAATAAAATTATATATAAATCAGGCTACTGTATATTGTAACAGAGTAAAACCCAGAATAAGATAAAAAAAAAGAAAAAAGAGATCATTTGCTTAATTAAGATCCACACTTTTATGCAAGAACTTTATCAAAGAACAGAGTTATCAGATTTTAAAGTGAACGATTTAAAGTGACAAAAACATTTTTGTTTTTCTTTTAAGACTTTAAATTGAGCACAAAAACAACTGCAGTGTGTGTGTACTATAATCCTGTCACATAAGTGTTCAGTCACTATAGCTACAGTGTGTTGCCATCCAACTATTTTTATGTGACTTTTGGGATAGCAAAAAAAAACAAAAACGCTGAATGGAAGCATAAAGATGCGCATAAATTCTAAAAATGTGGGGGGAAAAAAGCAAAAATGTGCTTAATTTAGCCAGAAACTTTTTTCCCAGATAAGAAGACATGCGCATAGACTACAATGGAAACACATTTACCACCTAAATCCTTCGATGCACAACCAAAAACTCATGTGACTTTGCCTTAACAGAGGATTTGACTGATAACTGGACTCATTGGTAACATCATTTTTAATAAACTGTTACTACTATCCCCACCCCAAGCAGCCATAGCATAGCTAACTGTTTTAGCATGTGGGTTTGAAGTTAGCATGAATGCAAAGCATCAAATTGAACTAGATAAATTGCTATTTTAGGTTATGTATGTCAAATAGTTGTATCTACAATACAATGAAAGCTAGGGAAAAAAAATTCTTGATAAACATTTTTTTTTTATTTCCTGAAAATCAGTTTTCCCTGTAGTGTCTTGCCTTACAAGAGGCTTACTGTAGCCTATATGAAGGAAAGGGCCCAATTTCATGCAATATTGTGCTTTTTAAATCCTCATATCATTAGAACTATATTTTGCAATTGTAATGTGGGATAAACATGCATACAAATAAAACACTTAGTCTAGCACAAAATATGTTTTTGACTCAAGGGTGCAGAAATGTATAATAGATATGGTATTATAGATTATACAACCAATATCTTGTAATAATATGATATTGATGGTGTTTTCAGCACTTCAGAGTCATAAAACAGTCTCTGATGTCAGTAATGAAGAAAGATCCATTCTACCACTGACGTCTCAGTGGTGTGTCGAGCATAAGACCTTTATCCGCTGTAATCTTCTTTAGCTTCTGTTGCAAGCAGGTGGGGATGTCATATAGAGCTGAGAGACGGACAGGGGCAATGAGACATTTATTTCATTTGATGGCTGCTTTGAGCGTGTGTTCTGGCTGGTGAGTTTCTGACAATAACCACATAGTGGATCATTTGATTTAGTACTGCCAAAATGTTGATATTTGTTCTTTTTCAACCAAAGAAATGGAGGACGCAGAGGTCAGACAGCAGAAGCTGTACAATCAGGTGAGCGTCTTTCTTTCTTCTTCTTTTGATTAGACATTTACTTGTGTTGCATATTTTATCAATAATATTTATTTTTCCAGTATTATTTTACCTTTGACATTATTATCATGCTTAATGTCACGCTTGAATTAGTTCTTACTTCAAATTTAAAGTTAACTAATGGAAACGAATACAAATAAAAAAATTTTTTACACTGAACCATACATGAGTTCATACACTGAACGACACAATATAATATATTATGAAATTATTTCTACTTCGTTGTGTTAAAGGATAAAGTATAAAGGATATGCATTTATACTAATGGCGTTGCTGGGAATATGGTCTATAATAAATAACTGGATGTTTAACAGCAGTTTTAATCATGTCAACTCTCATAGCGTTCGCTTTTAATAAAGAAACAACAAAGAAGAAGGGCAGATGCCCGTATGGTCACAGCGAATCATGACATTCGTCCCAAGACACGTAAACAGAAAGCTGAGGCTGATGATACAGCTTTATTGATAAGCCAGTCTCAGAGCAACACTTCCCTCAATGGTTTGTACACACTTACACAAGGCCTATATTATTGTTAACATGTAATTGTTTATTAGTAATGATTCATTTTGTAGAACTTTATAGAAAATAATACCCCGCCTTTTTCTTATCAGACACACAACCTGTGCAGATTTATGAAAACACAGTGGAAGAAATTTGTTTAGGAGAACTGGACATTTCATCCAGGACAGAAGAGGCATCGGAAGAGGCAGCTCATTCTCTTCAGGTTGTCACTAAGAAAATTGATCTAGAGATCAGCCCGCAGCACAGCCCTAAATGCACTTTGGACACAGAGGGCCAAGCAGATGGAAAGAAAACTAAGAAGGCTGTGAAAAAGGGGCAAACAAAATGTAAGTGTTTTTACTATTTTCAATTATCCTTTTTACATCTGCCTCATTGTGATGTGTATGGAAGCTTGTTTCCACCACTGAATAACAAATAAAAAAGACTTTTTATATTTATTGCAATTTAGATTTTTTTTCCCCCTCATAATTGTGAGATATAAACTTGCAATTGCATGTTATAACGTCTGAATTTATTCCTTTAAATTATATGGATTATCCTTATTTTCCTTTTTTATATCTCATTTATATCTTTCTTATATTATGCAATTCTGACTTGCAAGATATAAAGTTAAGTCAGAATTGTACGGTGAAAACTCGCAATTGTGAGAAAATGTTTCTCAGAATTGGACTTTATTGGAATTCCTACTTTATATTCAATTCAATTCACATTTATTTGTAGTGCTTTTCACAATACATATTGTTTCAAAGCAGCTTTACAGAAAACGCATGTTTTACATTACATTCTCCCGATCAATTTTGAGCATCCAGATGATATAATCAAACATATCTTGTGGAGCGCTTTTTGGAGTATGCATTTATTTGTCATTTTAACTGTTTTACTACCAAAAGTTTTTATTCTGTTGCGCCCTCTATAGGCCATAACCAGCGACTAGTTGACGTCAAGCTTAAAGTGTTGTGGCAGAGCATTAAAGTCAAATAATCGACTAATCGAGTTTATATCTCGCAATTCTGAAAAAAAGGTCAAATGTGAGATAAAAAGTCGTAATTACCTTTTGTAATTTGTATATTCCGTGGTGAAAACAAGCTTCCATAGATGTGTCTTTACATTTTGTTTAATTGCACGTTCTAGTACTTGAACCTAAACCAGCATTAGAAGCCAAGGAAAATGAAGGGAAAGAGAAAAAAACAGTGAAGAAGAAGGATAAGACAAACGAATCTAAGGAGAAAGTGCAGATGGGGGAACAGTCTTGTAAGTGTACCGGAGATGTGTCTCCATTGTTTAGCATGACACAAGTTAAAGGCCATTTCCTGTAGCAGAGGCCAGTGGCTCATCCATAAATAGGAAATAACTTGACATTGTTTTTGATAACATTCCAACTTGGGGTATTTTTCAGCAATTCAGACTGATTCAGTGGTGGAATTCAACATTAATGAAGAGAAAAAACCTGAATCAGAGAGTGAGGATGAAAGAAAAGATTGGACAAAGAGCCCCGTCCCTCCCACACCAAAGAAACAACAGCTGAAGACAAGTATAAAAAAGCTTAAAAGCCTAAAAAAATTATATTTGTCTTGTCATATTAACCTTTTTGGTTAGAGATGGTTGCCCTTTTGATTAGGCCTGTTTGATGAAATTCGTTTTCTGTCATTGTAGTGAGATGTCATCTCAGTGATAGTGAGGAAGAAAAACAGGACGAAGAAGAGGAGGACAAGAAGAGTGAAGCTAAGAAAACATCAAAGAAGTCTAAAAAAGGAGCAAAAAATAATAACGATATTGCTTCTTTAAACTCCAACTATAAGGAGCCCTCCTCTGACAGTGACTCTCTGGACATGGGAAAGGTAAGATTTAGTTGAGAGAGAGAACCATGTAGGAAGACACATCAGGGTCACATTCCAGGATGACAACCAAAAACTAAAATGTATGCACCTCTTGATGGAAATAAATGTTGTGATGTTATTTCCATCAAGAGGTGCATACATTTTTGGTCAAGATCTTGTATTGACAATGCAAGAGTCCAGCACTCTGTATTCACTTCGTTAATTTTCGGAACACAAATTAAGATATTTTTGATGAAATCTGAGAGCTGGCTCACTCCTTCATAGGCTGCTAGGTAAATGATATCTGCCGGCCCAGAAAAGTTAGTAAACTTGATAAGTTTATCAAGCAACGAGAATACTTTTTGTGCGCAAAAATAAAATAAAATAATGACTCAATCCAAATATAAATTTTCGTATGTGAGGGCCTCTGATGTGAGTTCACGAGGGAGCCACGACGCATACGCGAGAACTGAGATGATGGCGCTCACGATCATTTGATGGGAAAATGTGAAAGGTACCGTAAGCCATTCATTTTGCGGCATTGGTAAGGCACTCACGATTCGGAAATGCACAGTTTAGAACCATTTTAAACACTACATCGAGACCCATCTGCGTCATCTTCTCAGTTCTCGCGCATGTGTCGTGGCGCTCTCGTGAACTCACATCAGAGGCCCACACCGAAGAAAATAAATGTTGAATAAAGTCGTTATTTTTGTTGTTGTTTTTTGCTCACAAAAAGTATTCTCGTCGCTTGATAAACTGAAGGTTGAGCCACTGTAGTCACTTGGACTATTTTAACGATGTTTTTACTAACCTTCTGGGCCGGCAAGTTTCAATTACAACAGAAGCCTATGGAGGAATGAGACAGCTTTCAGATTTAATCAAACATATCTTAATTTGTGTTCCGAAGATGAACGAAAGTCGTACGGGGTTGGAACAACAAAGGGCGAGTAATTACTGACAGAATTTTCCTTTTTGTGTGAACTATCCCTTTAAGGTCTGGATTCTTCATTCTCCCTCCCAACTATTCTTTCACAATTTGAGCCTGATGAATCTTGACATTGTCATCCTGGAATATGGCCATGATGTGTCTTCCTACATGGTAGTTTAAGAAATGAAAAGCTACACACTCCATCAGTTAGGTTTAGAAGAACTGTTGCCAAACATTTAACGTGCTAGAAACATAATCACTGCAATAATGATCCAGTCATAAACTTTTAAGCATGTAAATCCAAACAGCGACCTTTTTTTTTTCTGGCCGGGCAGTGTATTATACATCCTTGTTTTTTCTTTCTTATCCAGTCCTCTCCTATGTCTTTGGAGGATCTGGAACAGTTTTCCACGCATCCTGCTCCAAGAGATGTGACTATTCAGTGCAGGATCACCAGGGACAGGAGGGGAATGGAAAAAGGGATCTATCCCACCTATTACCTCCACATGGAAAAGGAGGATGGGAAAAGGGTTAGCAGGAGTGTGACTGTGAATAAAGAAAATTTGTAAAAAAAACTACCCTTCTTTCATCTCTTAACGCATTATTATTCTCTTGGCAGGTATTTCTGATGGCTGGCAGAAAAAGAAAAAAGTGTACAACTTCAAATTACTTGATATCAATCGATCCTACAGATTTATCTAGAGATACTGACAGTTACATAGGCAAACTAAGGTGAGTGCCATTACAGTGTGTTAAGTTATCATACTTTTATTGTTTGTAATTCTGCCTATGCTAAGATATATGATTTGTCTCCTCAGGTCAAATGTCCTGGGGACTAAATTCACTGTGTACGATAATGGCGAGAATCCAGAAAGGAAACAATTCATCAAAGAAACGGATACACTGCGACAAGAGCTAGCAGCAATATATTATGTAAGATGCTAATTTTGTGCTACTTGCCCAATAGATGTTTACAGTAACTTTCAAAAAAAAAAAAAAAAAGTTATTTCTTGTGATTGCAAAAAAGCTTTATCTTTGCCGTCACACAGGATAAAAATGTTCTGGGTTTCAAAGGTCCCAGGAAAATGACAGTCATCATTCCTGGTATGCACGAGAATGATGAAAGAGTCGTTATTCGACCAAAAAGTGTGAGTATTTTATTGAGGATTCTAGTTTACATTTTCTGTTAATCATTTGTAGCAATATTATATTTCTTTTGGAAATACACTACCATTCAAAAGTTCGGGGACGGTAAGATTTTTTATATTTTTGAAAGAAGACTTGTGCTCACCAAGACTGTATTTATTTAATCAAAAATACAGTAAAAATAGTAATTTTGTGAAATCTTATTGCAATTTAAAATAACTATTTTATATTTTATATACCGGTACAGTATTTTAAACCATACTATATTTTTTCAGGATTCTTTGATAAATAGAATGTTCAAAAAGAACAGCATTTATTTGAAATTGAAATTGAAATTGTTTATAACATTATGAATGTCTTTAATGCCTTTTGATCACTTTAATGCATCCTTACTAAATAAAGTTTTTTTTTTTTTTTTTTTTTTATTGTACTGACTCCAAACTATTGAACGGTAGTGTATAATTTATGTCTTGGAGATTTATGTTTCTTACACTTCACTCATATAAAGAATATAAAATACATTAGGTGTTCGATTCACTGATTTAAACAACTGTCAATCGTGTGTATATTAATAAGGAACTCTGAACACATTAATCTCTTTTGCATGTCCCAGGAGCTGGAGTCTCTGCTCACCCGATACGAGAATGGTAACAAAGAGAATCTTGTCACCCTTGTAAATAAATCACCCAGCTGGAATGAGCAAACTCAGTCGTATGTGCTCAATTTCCATGGCCGAGTTACACAGGCATCTGTAAAAAACTTTCAAATTGTCCATCCAGATAATGGTGAGTGAGGTTATCTTTCTTTTTCTCATTTTGTATCTTTAAAAAAAAAAGATCTATAAGGTTATTAGTAGGAAAAGGTCCTTCAGGTCATTAAAAGGGTTCTTTTAAGAACTGTTCACTAAAATGTTCTTTGGGGATCCAAAAACACTTTTGGAACCTTTATTTTTAAGACTGTATCTAATAATATACTGGTATGTCAATATTACAATTCTCAATAATACTAATCCTTATCAATGAATATCTCTCTCCAGAGGACTACATCGTGATGCAGTTTGGCCGGGTAGCAGAAGATGTGTTTTCCATGGACTACAGCTTCCCCATGTGTGCTCTACAGGCATTTGCCATCACTCTGTCCTCCTTTGATGGCAAACTGGCCTGTGAATGAGCCTCATCCGTCTGTATTTTCTGTTCTTTTAAAAAGGGAAACTTTGCAGTACTTTAGGATATTAAATGCCTTTGCAGTCATAAATTAAAGAACTTTTCTTTTTTTAAGAACTAGATATTTTCTATTATCTGCAAATTAAGACGTACAGTAGAATTTGTATTTGCTTTACTAATTATTCATGAATCTACAATTAATAACTTGAAAGGTATGCAGTTTGTTCATAGTTCCATCTTAAATGTAATAGTCTGTTTTACAAGACTGTTTAAGCAAATCATTTTGTTTGATGTTTTCATTTTATTTCCTTAATTTATTGTTTGTTGTACTTGAAAAATAAAGCATGGCATTCCTTGGTAAATAAAGGCTGAATTAATAATATTATGCAGTTACTCTTTATAAGGTTACATCGACTTCTTTTGCATCTTACTGGCCTACATTACTGTTTTACTTTCTTTTTGAGATATTTGAGATGATAACCGTAAATATTGTAAACATGGTAGGGGCTTTTCTCCCCCCAGTAGGGGGCAGTAAAAATCGTGATGGTTTTTTCATACGTCTGCCAACTAAAATAGAAGAAGAGAGGGACAAATTCGTATACAACTGCATCGGCCCATGTTGAACTCTTAAGCATAACGAAAGTTTATCCATGTTATTTGATTGTTATCATTCGGGCATCTCCCACCAGCGACCATCAACAATCCTATCTGACTGAAAGTTATTTGTGGAAGTTGGCTCTGGCATGAAATGTGACTTTGAATGGAAACTCCCTCTTTTTGGATTTGAGTTTTTGCACGCTTTGCGAGTTCGCAGACAGATGAACGACGCCCGTTAAGACAGGAACTTTTCATCAGAGTTGGATTTAAGATACATCGAGAATGCGTGACCGGACCAAAGAACTGGGCAATGTGAGTAAAAAAGGGCAGTGCACTCAGGAAACCGGCTAACGAGCTAACCCGCTAACCCGCAGATAGTGTAACCTCTGCCGCAACTACGATTTATTAACCCTCACACATGATCACGGGTGGCAACCTGCTGCTATGTGACTGACTTTTAATGTGTCTTTATGTCGAATGTTGAAAATATAGTAACATTTCACAAACTGGAAGCTAACAACCTCCTCCTCCTACACTGCACTCTAGTCTTGCAATGTTTTAGGTGGAGTGTGACTTTATTTAGCCTACACACAAACTAGCTGCAATGAATGTTTGCACTTGATTAAGTGATTTGTTTCCCCCCATATTCAAAATGGCATCCATTCTCAGTTAACGTTACTATTTAACACTGTTCACCGTTGGTTTTGTCACACCCTCTGGAAAAAAAGTTTAATATCACATCCGTTAGTTAGAACCCTGTTTCTTATCATAACAGTTTGCTCTTAAATTTGTCTGATATATATATATATATATATATATATATATATATATATATATATATATATATATATATATATATATATACACACACACACACATACATACATACATACATACATACATACATACATACATAGGCTACATGTGTGTGTGTGTATATATATATATACATATATACATACATACATACAAAAAGTATACATACAAAAAGTACCCCATGTGTAAAATGAAATACTCTGGCAGAAAATTAGGCCCAGAGCATTAAATATATAGCAGAGGTCCTGGACATCTTGTTCAGATACATGGCATTTATTTCATAATGTGATTTAGCCCCACTTTCAATTATTTTGCTTCAATGAAAGGTTAGAATTTTGGCAATTTTTTGAATGAAAGATCAAAAGGATAAACAATGCAGATTTATTTTTTACAGCCAGTTTTGATCATATTTACCAGGGGTGCCATTAATTCTGACCATGACTGTATATATATATATATATATATATATATATATATATATATATACACATATACATTGTAAACGTATAACAATCTTTAATGTATCTCACTAGACTGCTGGTGATGCCTCGGACGAAGATGAAGAAACCACGGCTCTTATGATAAAGCCTGGAACTGGGAGCTCAGCAAATGAAGAGAAAGAAAATGAGTCTTTCTTTAAAAAGGTTCATTTTTGGTCATTGTAGCACATTTTATCACTAATTGGAAGTATCACTCCAGCTTTCAATAGTATTACATAAACTATTAGGGAACTGTAGAGAATAAGCTTATGAAATGAGTGTCCACCAAAGTCCAAACTCTGTTAATCGATACTTGTGACCTTGTACTATCAGTTATTCAGCATAATTTTTTTTTTATTTTTTTTTTTATTGTAGTCTGTATGGGTTGGGCTTACAAAGTTTCCTGAGCGAAACATAATTGTGACAATAATATCTTCTTTTTTCTCTGTATAGGTTCAGGAGATTCGAGAGGGGCTTGAAACTATTAAGAAGAAGGTGTCGGAATTGGAGAACAAACAGAAAACAGTGTTAGGAGTTGCACTTCCTGAGGACAGTGAGTAGCTTTGCTTAGGGTATTTTTTTATATTTCAACAAATTTCTATGAAATAGAAATCATGGTTCTCCATTGAGGTTTTTTTGTCCAGCTTAAGTTTGATCAAACAATACAAAGTTCAGGATGATTAAAAAAAAGAAAAGAAAAAAAGATTTTTAGGGAATATTACCAATTTGTTTTTTTAACGACATGTTATGATTTTTAACCTTTTTATTTGATTATGAATAAAACTTGACTATAGGTATGAAAAAGGAACTTCAGTCCCTCAGAGAAGACATCAAAGGCAAGGCCAGCCAGATCCAAAGGAAGTTAAAAAGTGAGACTTATAAATAAACATAAGTGGTTGTTATTGAACTATTTCTGCCGGACCTAGTGGATGTGAAAAATTAAACAATACATTTACGTCACAGGCATCGAACTTAAGAAAGCTGAAGGTGAAGACAAATATATTCCAATAAACGTAAGAATGCGGCGAACTCAGGTAAGTTACTTTTTATGTATATTGCATACGTATTTTATTTATTATACGTAAACTGTTGTTTTGCCACAGCATAATCTGCTCCTCCTTTTTTCTTTTGAAAGCATGGTGTTCTGTCCCGTGAATTTCTGGAATTGATGGGTCACTGTAATGCAATTCAATCCCAATACAGAGACCGAAATGTGGAGAGGATACAAAGACAACTCAAAATCAGTATGTGCCTTTTCTGTCAGGTTTTATTCCATTGATAATACTAGCGTTCTCACACAGGTCTCTCATAATATAGTCATTTTAAATGTGCACTATTATTTGAGTAATTATTTTGTCCTTATTTAAAAGTTTTCTTTTGTATAATCCACAATGCTCGGTGCTAGTATAAGACCAAGACTTCTGTCATATCAGCCAGTGCAACATGAAACAAAAAATAGTTTGCTACTGATGCTTTCATATGCATCATTCCTGCTAAATAAATAAAACTAATGTGAATCTGGTTTCCCGTACAGCTGGAAACAATGTCACAGATGAGGAGCTGGAATCAATGCTTGAGACTGGACAAACGGACGTTTTCACACAAAATGTGAGTGTTGTTTTGTGTAGTGTGCAATGTGCATGTATTGATGTGAATGATATGTGTGAGTCTTGCATTTGTCTTATTCATGGCTTAATTTTCTACAATTACCTGAAGAAGACAGTCCACAGCAGAGTGATATTATTTATTACAGTCTTCTTATTACTTAATGCCACATTTCAAGTCTTCTCTTTTGCTTTCTTTGGAATCAATGTTTAATTTTGGTAAGATCCTTTTTGGAACAGTTTCTTATGAAATTTAATTTGATGTTATTTCTTGTTTTTAATGAAGTTGATTAACCTGTCTGGCCCTTTAGTGATATAACCATTTATAATAAATAGGGACATTTCAGTTGAAAGTATCTTGGTATGTTATCTTTTTTTTAAAATTCCAGATTAAGGAAATCTGTGTTGTCAACATCATTAAAAGCATCATAGAAGTAAATGCCTCTCATTTTCAGTACCTCCTTTTTTTAGAATTCCACTTCCCTTTTAGACTTGATTACAGCCATTCTTGCCTTCCATCTTATATATTCAGTTTTATAGAACCCTTCCATCCCCTTTGAAGCATCACCACCACAAAACATTTCACTATTCTGTCCTCTGTCACATGATCAGCGCCGGCCCTAAGCAGATTTTTTTTTTAAAGTGGCCCACCTACCTACATTTTGACCTAACTGGCCCCCATCCCCTAACTTACACATCCTACACTGACACCTTTTTGTACAATTTTATCAAATTATTGTCTTAAGCAAACCTTTAAATGTTTTAGTTTAACCATTACTTTCAGAGAAATCTCAATTGAGTGAGACAATTACAATAGAGAGTAATATATAATTAATAATAATAATAGAGAATAATTTAATTTCTGTGCAGGCGTGTTTTAAAGCTGCTTGAAATTAAAAAATGTTTTAAGTGTGAACAAATGTCTGTAAGTATTTGGTGTTGTTTCTAAAACAACAAAGTGAATACAAAAATCTAAATGGCTGTTTGAAGACATGTAAATACTGTTTGACTTTCTTTGTGACAAGCAGGTGTCAGAAACAAAAGTTACATTGTGTACAGAGATAACCATGGTAACAGCTGTATTTCTGCTGTTCCATTAACGCCACCTACTGTCAAAGAGTGAATTAGCATTTTCTTTCAGCCTGTCTGCTGCTTTTTTTCTTCTATCAGACTGATAAAATCAGACTGAATTTTTGAACTGCAAATACGCAATGGAAAAGGAGCTAATGTGCGTTATAAAAATGTAAACAATTCGGATGAGGTATAAGTTTTTTGAAGTGCCCACGATAACAATACCGTGCATGTTCATTACTGCAATATAGATGGTACTGATACTGTTGTTACATTGGCACAGACAATTGATACAATAACACATGCGACTGACACAAGCAAACTTTATCAAAGTTATTATTTCCAAGCATTACTGTCTGAGCCCTGCGCGGGCCAAAAACTCCGGCCCTGGCCCGTGGTGTTCAAGCCCTACCCGGCCCCAGCCCGACAACGCCTGCAATTTTTCAGCCAATATCACTTTAAGCTCTCTCTGACGCACGCTCTCTGATGCACTCTCTGTCGCGCGGTGTCTGCTACACGCCAACACAAACAAGTCACAGGCTACTAAGAGGTAAACTTTTATTGTAAGCCTGAAACATCATGCCCACAAAAATTGGACAGCCATTACAGAGAAGCATAAGCATGCAGTAGAGAATATAGCGCTACGGGATCCGACCGCAAAAATAAGTACCGGTAAATAAACGGCCTACCTTTCTTTGCTTTTAAGTAACTGAAGAACAATTTTCAAAAATGAAGAACTCTTCGCCAACTGGCTAATGTTAAATAATATTAATCGGAACTTTTATTAACTCCCCACGCTCCAACTTCTCCCTGATGCTCTGCATGGTCAACTGTCACCTGTTAATGCAAGTGAGTGATGCGTGCGTATTGCGTTTGTGTTGCTTAGGCGATGTATAATATTTATAATATAATCAATATTTCATACACACTATGTGACATGTGCTCTGCACGTATATTATGGGCACAATGAAAGGAGAGAAGCTAAATAAGCCCGAGCCCGATCTGTAAAAAAAAAAAATGGCCCGAGCCCGGCCCGATTAGGCTTAGCGTGTCGGGTCCCGACGGGCTTGCAGACCTCTCAGGCATGGGGCCCCCTGGTGGCCACGGGGGCCTCATGCAACCACTTATTAGGTAGCAACCGCTTATTACAGTAGGTAGCACTAGAGGCCCTGTCCCAAATGCCACCCTAAGCACTCGTGGTCTTCATCTGAGCCTGCACTTTCGTGATGTAACGCCAAAAGTGTCCATCAAGAGCACATATCGACGCCAAAGGGGCGCTCGCGAGTACCCTCCATCTAAAATGATAAATGGGACTCTCTACGATCTCATGGAGTCCACAAGACTGAAAGTGCATATGAAGTGTGCCATTTGGGACAGGGACAGATGATGTGTGGTCATGTGAAAAATCCTATTTCACCACACAAGCCATGTTAAGGGCTCTTAACCCTGGTGTAAAATCAAATCTTTCTTGCAGATTTTGAATGATGCTAAAGCTACCAGGCAGGCTCTGAACGAGATTGAGTCGAGGCATGATGAGATCATCAAACTGGAGAGAAGCATCAAAGAACTACATGATATGTTTCAGTACCTTGCAATGGAGGTGGAAGCACAGGTGAGATCAACACACTGGTTATGTTTAGTACATTCCATAAATGTCTAGCAAATAAAAAAGATCATGTCCTATCAACTTAATAACAGTGATGTTTAATAAATGTCTCTTTTTTTTTTTGCCCATATTTTTACTTGTACTTATAATTCGCTTTTTTAAGTGAAATTAACTTGTTTTTTCCCAGGGTGAGATGGTGGACCGCATTGAGGAGAACATTAAGAGTTCCCAGAACTATGTGGTAAAGGCCGTTGAGGAGACGGGCGCTGCTGTAAAAACTTCTAAAAAAGTGCGCAAGGTGAGTCAATGATTTATGATTATTTATTTATTGGCATGACAACATTAAATCTTTGGAAAGTGATCATGATGGCTTTTTTTTTTTTTGTTCACAGAAAAAGATATGGCTTGCAATATGCGTTGCTATTTTAATTGTAATAATAGCTATTATCCTGGCTATCACTTTCAGCTGAGGTGAGTCCCATTAATTGTTTTGAATTTATGTAAATTTCTAACTATGCAAGCTATTCATGTGCAAGGTGTCTGTTATAGCCAAATGTCTTACACCTCTGTTTTCACTACTCGTATGTATTTGATTTAAATCATTTCTTTTTTTTCTTGCAGTGTTTTCCTTTATTAGACTTCTTTGCCCACCAAGCACTGGGGTTTTCTTCTTAAACTTCTTCCTGAAGTCCTCAATGCAAACAACATGGCCATGCGTACACATGACCATTATTGGTGTCCCAACTTTAGCTTCATGTATTTAAATTTTAAAGTGTTAATTTGTTGTTTTAGCTGCTTTGACCTACAAATGACTTGATTTCAGACTCCTAAAAATGTGTCAGTGGCACCACTTGGTTATGAAAAGTGAAATGGTGAAAACTGTTTGGATTAACTGTATTGATTGGATTTCCAAGATGGTGGACTTAATTTGCAGAAACCAACACTTAAACATGGTCATATAGGGTATATTAAGAAAAAATGCTAATGAGATTCCTAATATATAACACTTCCATTTGGAGACAAGCTCAAGAACTCTGAGTGGTGGGCTATTTGTCTTTGGCCTACTACGTTTATAAGATATTTTTTGCATTATCTGTTGTGATTTATCCTTTTATGTCATTTCAAGCTTAACATTTGCTGAAAATAGCATTTGAGGTCATCTGTATATAAATATATATGTAACTAATTTTATACTCCGCTTTGCATTATAGTAACTACCTTTCAAAATATTTCTTCTCTTGCTCTCACAATGACATGTTGCATACATGTGTATATTTTAACACATTTGTGCTCAGAAAGGAATATGTACAGTTACTTGTTTAGTGCCTCAGCCTTGATGCCTTTTCTTGAGCATTTACTTGGTGAGTGCCCAGCCCACTGTGTGGCACTGTAAATGTCAAGATCACCAAGAGTGCTTATCTGGTTTCACTGTGCAGCCTCTGAACTTACTGCCACACATTTCATTCATTACGGTGTAAAATTGTAATTTTTAAATAAACTACATGTATATTTTATTGTTTTGTAGTGTGTGTTTTTTCCCTTATTTCCTTGTCTTTTTTTAATAATTGTTAGATTTTAGTGCATTTACTGTTTGAGTACAACTGATTGACATTAGTCGGCTTTCTTTTTTTTTGGGCACAGTTGGTTTGTCACACGCAAATATTCTTTTGGCAACCTAACATAATTCTTTAACTGTTAATATCTTAAAGACTAAAATGCATGTTTTAGCTGTTTTAAGTTTTTTTCCCCCTAGGGCACTACTTAAATGTCCTTGATTGAACGAAGACCTAATCCTGGCTCAACCTTAAACCCAGTCTCTGAAACTAGGTACTTAACCTACTATAGGGTTTGGTTTAGGGTTAGTTGCATGTAATTATGCATAATTTATAGTTATTACTACTATAGTAACATGTAAGAATGACACTGTAAAATAAAGTGTTACCAATTTTTATGTATAATAAATCTAGTTTTGTATAGTGCTCAAGCTGCCCATCAGTCTTCTGTTCAGGAAGTCACTTTGTGAATACTGATGTGTTTTGACAAACCGTTGAAATGATATATCTAATACAATTATTCATACTTTAAATGTCAGTCCCCTCATAATTCATACACTGTATGACATGTTACACAGGAATCCCCATTACACTAGTGCCCGACTTGTGCGTAGAACTACACCTCCCATATTGTGTTTACTCTCTGCTATTTATAGCAACAGCCTTGTTTCGCACTGCTTGTTCAACACGTTCTGGACTGCGGCACAACGAGGTTCAGGTAACATTTTGTTTATGGTAGTTGTTGTAAAAATATTACCAAATTACATGAGTCAACAGATCAAAGCTTGGATTTACCCAGTGACTGATGCTGATATTTAAAGTATAAAAAGTTTTTATTTCAAGATAACAAGCTGTATCGTGTTTACATAAACGTTTTTTGTCTTTATATTTGTACTTATTTACCGAGCTACGTTAAGTTGTGTTTTCAGTCGATGTTGTATCAGTTTTGTTTAGTTATAGCTACGCCCGTGAAATGAAAGTGAAAGGACGTCACTCAAAGGCAAAATTCAACCTGGCTTTAAATTATTACATGGTTTAAATTAATACATTTTTAGCTAACTGTGTGATTTGTGTATGTACATTTCTGAAATACATAACTTAATTACTCCGATAGATCACTCTAAATTAAATTGCAATGTGGACTCATGTATTTGAAACGATTTAGCCTAACTTACGTGTGAAAAGCGCTATACAAATAAAAATGAATTGAATGTTTACTAAACTAATCTTTTGACCAATTGAAAGGTGACCGTGTCCCCCATAGGCCTAAATACAGAGATGAACAAGGGAACGGAGGAAGAGACGGTTCCCGTTGTAATGGAGACCTCGTCATACTCGCAGGTAGTTTTCAACGATGTTCCTCCATCATATCCGCCAAACACCGCGGTTTCGTGCCGGTATACTGTCACCGGTGATCTGCAGCCCAACACAAGGGACTGGATCGGTATCTACAAGGTGAGTAATTCAATTAATAACATTTATAAACTCATGTACAGTTTACTGACGGCTATTTCCTGATTGCCTATTTATTATTATTATTATCATTATTATCATCATCAACCTTTTGCATTTTATAATGGAAAGAAGTTTAATTTAAATCGGTGAAATTGTTCAGGTTGGCTGGAATTTGACTCAGCAGTATTATAGCTATGAATGGGTGGAACCTTGCCTGGACCAAATCGGACCTGAACCGATTGTGCATCAAGTGGTTTTCAAAGGTAGGAATCCTGTTAGCTCCAAAGGGACCTCAACTCTGCTAATTTTATATTACTATTTTGTTTATCATAACTTTTTAGTTTGTCATCCATGACCTGAACTGGTGATTGGTTCCAGAATAAAAGTATTTAATTATTAAAAGTCTCCTATTAAACACTTTAGTCAGTTCAAGAATAATTTATGCAATTTTATATTATTATTTACTTATAAATTAATAAGTAATGCAATATTTTTCAACAGAGGTATTTGTACAGTAATCTAATTACAGTGTTGAAAATGTATTTAAGTAGCTAGTAGTTTATACATTTAACTTAACTTACCCAACACTGTGTGTGTGTGTGTGTGTGTGTGTGTGTGTGTGTGTGTGTGTGTGTGTGTGTGTGTGTGTGTGTGTGTGTGTGTGTGTGTGTGTGTGTGTGTGTGTGTGTGTGTGTGTGTGTGTGTGTGTGTGTGTGTGTGTGTGAGAGAGAGAGAGAGAGAGAGAGAGAGAGAGAGAGAGAGAGACGTTGAAACTCTATATGATACAGATTTGTTTGTTCTCAGAGAGCTACCTGCCCAAGGATGATGGAGAGTTTTATCAGTTCTGCTATGTGGACAGCATGGGTTATGTCAAAGGAGCCAGCACCCCGTTCTGCTTTCAAAGCCCAGCAGAAACAAGCCTTGACTGCAGCTTGGAGAAGGACCTGTTAGTTATAACAACACAGGTACAATTTGGACGAGTTAAAGCTGCTAGTAGCTCTTCCTTTTTTCTAGCCATTAAAAGTTTAATACTTAGACCAACTGGCTACAAAATCTGTAATTGAATGTCCTTGTGAGTAGGAGCAGACAGAAAAGATGGAGAAAGAGAAAGAGGACTTTGTCAAAGAGATCAAGCACTTAAAAGAAACAAATGAGATCCTGCAAACTGAGTTGGGGGAAAGACTGCATGAGATCTGCCGTCTCAGGGTTAGTTTGTTCTCTTCCTTTTACAACACTGGTAAAATGTATGTACTTGTTATTTACCGTCTTTGTGCTACCTCCAATTGTACTGGATGTTTTTGTAATGAAGGTCAACTGGCTGTCATAATGTCTTGTCATTTTTAGACACTTGTCTTTGTGTAGTGGGGAATGTTGTACTACTTGTTCTAATCAGTGTTTTTTTTAAAACTATTATTTATATACTATCCTATTGCTTTAACTATCCTATACCTTAGAATAGTATCTAAGGTAATAGAATAGTAATAGTAGACATTTACTATCCTATCATTAGTATTTTCCGTTTGTACTTTATTATGTGTCATTATGTCATTTTATTCGTTTATTTATATATTTCTGTGTAGTTTTAATTTTTTATTTCATTCTTAGTTTTCTTTTTAGTTTTAGACTTAAACTTATTTCAGTTACCGGTAGTTGTGAAGGCAGCATTTCTCATTTTCATGAAAGTTTTTCATCTAATATTGTACAGTGGCTACAAAATCTGTAATTGAATGTCCTTGTGAGTAGGAGCAGACAGAAAAGATGGAGAAAGAGAAAGAGGACTTTGTCAAAGAGATCAAGCACTTAAAAGAAACAAATGAGATCCTGCAAACTGAGTTGGGGGAAAGACTGCATGAGATCTGCCGTCTCAGGGTTAGTTTGTTCTCTTCCTTTTACAACACTGGTAATGAAGGTCGTTTTAATTTTTTATTTCATTCTTAGTTTTCTTTTTAGTTTTAGACTTAAACTTATTTCAGTTACCGGTAGTTGTGAAGGCAGCATTTCTCATTTTCATGAAAGTTTTTCATCTAATATTCATATTTATTTTATTTAAATTCAGTTACCGAAAACTAGTTTTATAGTTTTTGTGTTATATTTTGTAACTTATAAATTTTGTTACAAATATCAACACTGGTTCTACTGCATTGTTTTTGTACTGATGGAACACCACTGTATATCTGCAGTGGTGAATAAAATGATCATAAATGTGCCTTTATACTAAATTGCAGAGCTCTCTAGATGATGTGAAGTCAAAGGATAAGCCGGAAACACCGCTGCCAGATGTAGAGAGTTTTAACGCCACCGAAGAGGTAAAGATCAAGCTAACACCCAGTTGAAACATGTCTGTAATTTTATATCTGTAATTTAATCTGTCTGATTGAGAATTGTATGAGATATGTATAACTTTTATCAAACAAAATTATTCACAGTCACTGAATGCTCTTCATGAAAAGTATAAGAGAGCTGTCCAAAAGATCCAGATGCTTAAGAGTGAAAAGACTGAGTTGCAGCAACAGGTTGAACTCCAGGATGCTGAAAACCTCAGGTGAGTTTCCTTATTATGGAAATTTCTGTACCAACATACGTTTTTATATGCAAATGTAACCGGTCCTACTTGACCTGCTACCGGGGTCTCTGGGGAGGGAGGCGGGCGTGCTAACAAGGACGCTAACATGCCCAGTCGCTAGCATGCCTCTTGAGGCCAGGGGAGTGAGGTTTACACACACAGCTCTCACTTACCTATATGTCTGTTACACTCACCCACAAAACCTCACTCACACCTGGGTCACGGCACCAAATGTAACCGGTCTTTCTCAACCCGCTCCAAACCCGGGGTTTCCGGAAGGGGAGGCGAGTGCGCTAACAAGGACGCTAAAGCCTCTATAGAATGTTTTATTTTCATCTGTCCTTTTTCTCCAGGCTGAGTACCTTGCTGAAAGAAACTGATCAAAATTACAACAAAGTACAGGACCAGGCCAAGTTGTTACAGGTTTGCAAATGCTTTCTCATTATTTGCTCTTATAGTTCATGATAATTAAGAAAAAAATTATTTATTTCTGTAGTCATAATCCATGACAAGACCAAGACACAAAAATACAAGAGACAAAATAGAGAGAGAAATGAAAAGTAAACCAAATCAAATTAATATAAAATAAGGCAGGGGAAACAAGTTGTGGCATAACTAAAAGTCAGAGTAAATAAACAGTTTTGAGCAGGACTGTGAGTTCGCCAGTTGACTTCAATATGGCATTTATTTTATTTTAGGTGGATGTGCAAAGCAGCAGGAAAGACAATGAGAAATTGCTCATCGAAATACAGACCCTCAAGATGAGTAAGACTCTGGAGGACCGGGGAGCTGAAAACAAAGCATTACAAAGATCCATGTCAGAGCAAGGAGCCCAAGAGAAAGAAGAAAACAAAGTGAGGCTTGTTTTTATAGAAGTTTGAAGCATAATAACTTCAAATCATTAGTCAGTAATCATCATGAAGTAATCTCTTTGTGACCGAACACTCAGGTCCAGATTCAGGCTCTGCTTACTCAGCTGACAGAAGCCAGAGGCCTGGTTCGCAGTGAGATGCAGAATGGCAAAGAAGCCATCAAGCGTGCAGAAGGAGCTGAGCAGGAATTGAAGGAAGTGAAAAAGAAGCTGGAGGAGATGACCTTAAAACAGACTGAGGGCGAGAAAACCAATCAAATCCAGGTATTACACAATCATGTTTTTTTCTACTTATGCATTTCACTTTAAACTTTAGTTTTTTTGTGAGTATCAATAAGTATTTAAATCCTGATTCAAGAAAATTCTGTAATTACAGGCACAACTTCAGCAGGCACAAGACAAAATTTACGAAATGGCAGAGACATCAAGATTAGACAGAGAGACGCTTGAAAAAAGGAATGAGGTGAAGGTTTTGTTATGACACAGATTAAACATCACTGTTAGGTACATTACCGTTCAAAAGTTTGGGGTCGATAATATTTTTTAATGTTTTTGAAAGTCTCCATAATATTATAATGAAATTTAAAATAATTACATTTTAATATTTAAGAAATAATAATTTATTCCTGTGATGGCAAAGCTGAATTTACAGTAGTCATTATTCCAGTCTTCGGTGTCACATGATCCTTCAGAAATCATTGTAATATGTGCTTATTTGGTGCTCGGAATGCTGAAATCGGCTGTGCTGACTAAAGGTACATTAAGTAACTTTTGGGCCTCTAGTGGTCAAAAAACAAAATTGCATTTTGCGGAAGAACAGCATTTTTTTTATTCCCTAAGGTTCGAAATTTTGCGTTTTCTATGTCAAACTTTTTTCGCTTGTTGTGACAGCTAACTTATGCCACACACCATACGTGCGTCAAAGTAGCCAGAGTAACTATTCTCTATTTACGGATATACGGATATGGGCAGTCGTGGCCTTATGGTTAGAGAGTCAGACTGGTTTGATTCTCAATACCGGTAGGAAATGACTGAGGTGCCTTCGAGCAAGGCCCATCACTCCCAATCGCTCCCGGGCGCCGCAACAAAATGGCTGCCCACTGCTCCGGATGTGTGTGCCCCCTGTTTGCAGAGTGTGTGTGTGTGTTCACTACACATTGCTCCTAATGTGTGAGCACTAACTTGGATGGGTTAAATGCAGAGGACAAATGCCGAGTTACCATACTTGGCCTTCGCGTCATGTCACAAGACACGCACGAGTGATGTATATACGCAATTTCCCACAAAAACCATCCTGACAGGGCTATAACAGGCTTACAATGGCATGTTACATCTCAAGTGGCTATCCTTTCAATAAATTCTAATTTACCATAGTGAATCAGGGTAAGACAAACCATGTTTTGGAAGTAGGATTGATATTGCATTGACTCATTATTTAAATTGTGTTCATTTTGAACAAATAGAAGTTACATAGCGTACCTTTAATATTTTTGTGGAAACTGTAGTACATTCTTTGTTGAATAGAAAGTTCAAAAGAACAGCATTTATTTGAAATATCATGTGTCCTTTGCCAAATAAAAGTTGTACTGACTCCAAACTTTTGAACAGGAGTACATTTTAGGAACTGAACATTCTAGAGCACTGAACTACATGACAGTCAATATTATTTAATCATTATTAAATTATACTTATTTGATATAGTTTTCCCCCTCCCTTTTTATCTCCAGGAACTGCAGGCAGACGTAAATAAACTTCGTAGGTCGTTGTTTGACTACGAGGTTGCATCTGTCACCGCAAAGTCTGATCAACTACCCAACCCTCAAAGCCCACCCACCTCCCATTACTATGAGAGCATCGAAGATTTGACAGGTCGGTAAAATAAGTTATCTTAAAAGTTGAAACATTCAGTTAGACAAAAATCTCAGAAATAAGTGTGTTAACCTGATAACCTATTATATCTTTGTACATTATAGTAAATCCTGCAGAAACAGAGATACAGGTAATTACTTATTTCTTATGAATACAATATTTTGAGAACGAGTTTCCGCAGAGGTCAACATGATTGAATTGTATGCATTTCCTGATGTGCAGATTAGGGTGTGCCAGCACTGTCAGGAGGTTTTTCCTGGCATCAGCGAGGAGGAATTAAAACAACACGAGCAGTCTCACAAAGTGTGTCCATTCTGCACTCAGATCTTTGAAGACTGGCAACAGCAGGAATTTGAGGATCATGTCTACGGTCATGAGGATTAGTCATGAGGATTTCTATATCTGATATAATGCATTTAGGAAAGTATGGTGTCTCTTTTTAAAGTACTGAATGGTCCAGGATTTTCTAGATATGCATCACTTTCGTTATTAGCTATTATCTATCTAAAATATAGTTTTTTATTATTATTATTATGTAATGAATGCAATATCATTGAATAAATAGAAGATACACAACAGACATAAGATAAAACTATTACCATTTTCTTTTATTTACCTAAACTTTTTTCCAGTGGCGAATCAGGTTTTAAAATAATAAACATATAAAACATATTGAGACTTGTTGGGTGGTGAGAAATGTGACTACCGAAGTTTTTCCTCTCAAACAAGCTTGGCTCACACAACATTGTGACATTCTTTGACCTTCACCCTAATCTCCTCCTCCTTCCATGACAATATATTTACAAAATAATGTCTTATTCTCAAGGTGTCATTTGGCTGGCCTCCTCAGGCGTAACGTCTTGCAAAAACAGTTCTGCGAACAGAGCCGGCAGCCAGTACTGTGGCTCCACTGCAGCTTGGGTGTCCAGCCACGCTAAGCCTTCTTTCAGCAGGTGATCCTGAAAACAGTGCGGAAAATATTAAAGAGGACCTATTATGCTTTTTCTTTTACATTTTCAACTTTCTTCAGTGTGTAATGTTGCTATTTGAGCAAGAAGAAGTTCAGTGAAGTTGTAAAGCACAAAGGTTATGTTCACACTGCGAGCCTCATTGCTCAGATTTTGTTTAGTTGTTCACATTGTTGTTTTAATTTGTGACCAGTATCAGATTCCATCCAGTGCGAACCGATCAGTGTCCTGGACTGACCCGTATACGCAAAAGAATGATAAAAAGATGTCTCGTACGGAAGTCAACACAAAGGCTGAATCCGAAATCGCCCTCTATACCCTCATAATAGGGCATTATTTGAGGAGACGGCCATTTGTAGTGGTGTCCGAAACCATCGTGGACATCATCAAGTGCACTCGTTCTATCCCACAATGCACTGCAATAATGAGTGTACAGCCGATGTACGCTCATCACTCGTTTTTATTCACTCCTTCAAGTGAACTGTATTAGTGGACTAACGTAGGGAATAGTGAATGAGGGTTTGGGGGCGATTTCGGATTCAGCCTTAACGATTACGTGTTTATTTATAGTTTGATCTGCCGTGGAAGCCAGCGAATTTTGTGCAGGCTATATAAAAACAAAGACGAGGGTATGAAAAAAGAGAGCAGGTTTTAAACATTTATGATACAAGCCTTAATGTTTTGCCGGTATTTGAGCTGTCACTTTTTTTTTTCTGGAAACAAACTTTGTTGCATTTTCTTGTTATCTCTATGAAGCTGCTTTGAAACAATCTGTATTTTAAAAAGCGCTATATAAATAAATGTGACTTAACTGTAATACTTATGAGTTCTGACATCACTGTCCTTTCACAACTGTCTTGATAACGTTGAGTATGTAAAATCTCTGATGTGGATCCCATGAGCAAAGACAGGATTGTAACAAAAAATGATCTAGAGTGACGTTAAAAGTCGCATGAATTCTGATATGACTGTTCAGACTGAGGTCGCATTGCGAATCATCTTGAAAAGATCAGATTCCACGTGGTTTGTGCTGTTCACACTATCATTAGAAAAACAGATCTGAGTCACATGGAAGCAGAAAATTGATTTGAGCGACATTTACCTGCAGTCTGAATGCAACCAAAGTCCACTCCAAAGGGAGTTATTCTCTATATCAGTAAGCTCTGTTTTTGAACTCCCTGAAAGAGGGGCTTTATAGGACAGAACTACACAGACAGACTGGGAAGAGAGCTTCTGCAACAATGTAAAATATGTGAAAAATAGTTTTTAATAGTTTTTTTTAACATTTAAGCATGAAAAACTATTCAAGTAGATCCCAAAAACAAAATCAAGATTTTGCAAAAGGCTAAATAGGTCCTCTTTAATTTATGATATTAAAGCATTCAGAGTGGTGCACACTTACAAGAACGTGACAGGTCCGCTCTCTCTCCCACTTGAGGCTGTCTCTGATCTCGCTCACTGTCACATAACCCTTTTTCTGTAAAACAAGGCCAATAGTCAGATCTGACATCACAGAAGTGTAAAGGCCTCAGACTTTGTGTCTAGTATTGATTACCTCTGCTAGCTGAAGGACAACAGTGTGATCCATGTTGAGCTCTGCTGGGACCGACTGGACTAGATAAGAACCTCCAACGGGAATCATCCCGAAACCATTTCCCATAGCCTTGAGCTTCTTGATGGCCCGCACCAAGTCATCCCTGAGTGACGACATTAATGGGTGGTGAGAGAATTCATGTGTTCAGAATCGCTAGAGAACAGTAAGTACAATCAAAGACACTCACTGGCTCACATCTTGAGCAAACTTCCCTCTTCCTTTCAAGACACGGTGGTGAAGTTCCTCCAATGTGATGAGACCTGCACAAATAAAGTCATTTATTGATTAATACTAGTGCTGTGTTGAAAAAATCGATTCACCAATTCTAAATCGATTTTCATATTATTTTCTAAAGATCGATCCGTAACTCAGAGGATCGATTTAATAACAGGCCTACATTTTCCCCATAAACACACTGAGACACGGCGACCGGCGGCGCTGCTAATGCGGTTTCTCTGAATCCACTTGTTGACCAGAAAGGAGGAATGAATCGTTCACATAGCGCGTTTTTTGCGCGTGCAAATTCGTTTTCAAGGCGCGCCTCTGTTCATGGTTGCATAGCAACGGCAGACGCAAAGGGAAAGCACGCGCTTGTTGAGAGGAGAAAGCGGTGCAAACTCGTGCAAACTGCGCTCTCCATGATGACGAGGAAGTATCATCAAATAATGTATTGATTTCTAGCCCTTGCATTAGCTTTACTACTAGATATATTCATTGAGATGAGAAATAAAAAGCCGCCCTGTACAGCTATGATCAGCTGTTCGGCCGAGCTTTCCATGTTGTTACGGAAAGGCCGTAACAGGCTTGTTTTTGTCACATGACCTGTTGAGATGCATTGAAGTAATTCTCACTGAATTTGCACACGCATAAAACGCGATATGTGAACGGCCCCTAAAGTGGTATCGTGTGCGGTTCGTTGTATCTAAAGGCCTTTTAAATATGAACGCATTTTTGGATTAAATAAAAGGACAGTCAATTAAGTCAAATAAAACACGTTTTATCTCCTGTTTAGTTGGTAACACTACATGAAGACACCATTCATTAACATTAATGCCTTATCTAACATCAATACATTGAGTGAACAATACATTTTTACAACATTAATGTATGTTTGTGAATGTTATTTAATACAAACACTTGATTGTTCATGAACAGTTAAAACTTTTGATTTTAAAAATATAAGATCGGATCAGATCGGATCGAATCGAATCGAATAATGATAATCGATTCAAGATCTTGAGAATCGGAATCGAATCGATTCTTGAAATTTGAATCGATACCCAGCACTAATTAATACGTACAATTATTTTAATGTAAAGTGAAAAGTTTTAGGGTGTTGTATTGGGCAGTTAGATGGTCATTATTGCAAAACAAACCAGGTGAAAATGTGATCAGGTCTTGTATGGTCTTTAGAGACTGTCTAGGAACATTATTTAGAAATATCTGACTTCTGAATGCCACAATTGACCAATCAGAATCAAGTATTCCAGACAGTTGAATAATCATAATAGAGCATTTGTTTTGCCACACACATGCAATATCTCCAAGGCACAAAATACTACCATCAATAAGCCTGTTTAATTGATAATATGGAATATAATAACTGCATAACCACTTTAACACAACGAAATGTCAAAACCTACCACCATTTCTGTGTTTTAAAGCTAAACAGACTTCAATTATCTGTACACCGAGCTCATAGTAGAAATCCCCAACTCCAAGCATCTCAGACCAAAACCCCTTTCCAGCTGCACAAAAAAGAATAAAGTTCATGAGGTCATATAACTTTTTTCACTGAAATTCGAATTATTTATCATTATACTTATAATAACATTTTTAATATTATAACTATACTATATATAATTTATATATAATATCATTATTATAAATTATCATTATATGAATGAGTATAAAACATAAAGTCATAATTGATCATTTACAATCATTTATATAATTATACTTAGAATTTTTAATGTAAATTATACAGATTTCATATGAGTACACTATGTACACTCTAATATTATGGTAAATAAAAAAATGACATATAAAGGGAAACATTTACGATAAATACATACATGCAAGTGGATCAACCCCGATGGTGGCACACATCTCTTGGAACTGCACCCTGAATTGAGAGTTTTTACGGATTTCTTGTTTATGCTTGCTGGCAAACTCCTCCAAATGGGTCTTAAAGGTTTCCAATTGTTTTGACATCTACAGGGACAACACATACATTCTGATACAGTTGTTTCACATCTCTGTAAAGCTTGCTTTCATTCAAAATCCATGTCGTGCTCATCAGGGTACACGCACCTGTGCAATCTGATCCTCAGCCAGGACATTACCTCTCTCTTTATACTTTGCCTGTGACAGTAAACAAATTAGCTGGCTGAACATGAAAAATGATTTTCCTAGTTAATAAATCTCGCAGAAGTGCTGTGATCATACCTCTGCCAGTTTCTTCTTGGCGATCGCTCCAGCTCCGACTCCTCTTCTGTGCATGATGTCTAAATAAGAATCTCTAAAGTAGCCTTCTATTAAATAAAACGGTATTATTTTTCTGTTCTAACAACTATAGTTATTGACTTCGTATTCAGCTGAACAGCTTACGAGCTACATAACATAGTAACAAATCGAGACAGAATGAAGAAGCAGGCGAACCAAACTAAATTACAATAAAACTAACGAATAGTGTTGTTCTCTGTCAATAATGCTCTTTATCTACAAAGTTTCCAACAGTCCGGAAAGAAGACATCAACAGAAGTATTATTTCTTCTGTACACGAGTTAGGGCTCGTCGTCACTAATGTTTTGGTGAATGTGTCGATAACGACACCTATCGGACTGGAGAACAACTGGCGAAACATTTTTTTTTTTTTTTTTTTTGGATATTTTATTACAAAATTCTTACTATTTTTTTATTAATGCTGAGAACAGGAACATACAAAGGAGAAAGTATACATCACATAATATCAACCAAAACAATAATAAAGGAGACAATAGCAAATAGGACAAAAAATATAAATAGGCTAGCCTATGTAAAACACATAAAAAAATTTAAAAAAAACTTGGTCAAGTTGGATCATTATTCACGTCACGTGAAATTATTTTCTTCGCACTTAAAATGTACGTTACTTTTTGCAGTTTAGAACATAAAGCGGAATTATTATAAACAATCCTCGCTGTCATTAATCAAAATGTAGCACATTGTAAAAATAATCCTCAACAGGGCATCTCATTCAAAGACTGATATTTCTATGAACAGCTTAAATTAAACGATTTTTAAAACAAAACCCCATTACACGCACATGTCTACATAACTTGCACGTCCTATTATTTGATCAAATTTAGCAAATTTAACATTCAACAGAGGCTTCATCAAACGCCCAAAACGTGACGATAATTTCACTTTGCTTCATTCTCTTAGTCTTTCTTCACACAATTTTCTGCAGTCGTGTCAATCTGATCGTCGTGCCTGTATCGTTGACTGTAGCCTACTGTCATTAAAACTTTCAGCTCACTAGCTCAAAATTTGATTCCCGGTTAAATTAGTCTTTGAGTCCCTGACTCAACCGTCCAAGTCATCATGAACTTTCAGAGAAGTTTTGTGAACCGAATACAACTAGCCTATTTATTGAAAAGAGCAGACTCAAATGAAGGATTTTGCCCGTATTGGCGGCTGCTATTTAGAATTCCATTATAAAACACTATGATGTCACAATATTCGGGCCGCGGCAGCCTACTGTGCAAAGTTGACTATCAGTCTGTTGAGTTCAGGAGGAAAACAGCGATTAGCAGTGTTATCAGACCGTTGATATTTGCTAGTTCAACTCGAATTTTTTTGATTTTTATCAATCTATTGCTGAAGTATCATAGCAGACATATCAGAGAATTGATTTTTGCTAGTGATATTGGATTTCCATTGTGATCGATTGCGATCCACTGCAAAAATGACATTTTTAAGCAAACTTTTTGGGTGCTTTAGCGTCTTCTTGCCAAGACACCACATGTCAAGACAGTGCAGTGATGACAACTTGGGATGTAGCAGCATTCAGGAGGAGCCCACCCAGAGACCTGGAGACATGGAGGAAGAGATGGCCTATGAGGACTCTCTTGTTGAGCTGGAAATATTGCCAGATTTCTCCAGTGCGGCAGAACCACTGATGGTTCCAGTGGAGGAGCCATCTCATCTCTTTAGAGAATCCCAAACTCCACATGGAGTGAAAATATTTCCACGTTCCTGCACAGTGGCAAAGCCATTGTTGATTCAGGTGGCACCACAACACCCTCTACCAGATGAGGAGGAATGGACATCTTTCTCCACAGAACCATTGATGGCTGAAAAGGAAACTCCCCCTGATGAGGTGAAAAAATCGGCAAGTTCCTCCACTAAAGGGGCAGAAATACTAATGGTTCAAGAGGCACATGATGAGGAGGAAGCACTGCCATCTTTCTCCACTGTGGCAGACCCATTGATGGCTCAGTTTGACGAATTGTCAAGTTCCTTCACTACAGAAACACTGATGGTCCAGGAAGCACCTTGGCATCTCACTCCACTTTCTGAGGAGGAAATATCTTTCTCCACTGTGACAGAACCACTGATGGTTGAGCAAGAGCGTCCACCTCAAAGGAGAGGGAGGAGAAGGAAGAAGAAGGAGAGACAGACTCGTCATGCTCGCTCTACACTCTGCTCTTCAACTATAAAACTTCCAGGTGCAACTCCACCAGCAACGCCAAAACATGCTTGGATGGATGTCAGTCCTGCACAAGATACCAAGGCTGAGGAAGAGACGATAAAAAAGGAGAGAGAGGTTGAAGATACTCCTGTAATGAAAGTGACCAGGTGTGTACACTGTAAACAATTATTGTTGGTTTAACTTAAAAAAGTAAGTTGCCTTAAAATTTTGAGTTCATTGAAATAAAATATTTGAGTAAATACAATGAAGAAAATTGGTTTAATTAATAGAAACTCAAAATATTATGCTATGAACCACATTAATTATCTAAGTTGATTTGACAAAAGATAAAAAGTTGTGATAACAAATCATGAATATATATTTTTTTTTACAGTGTAGAAATTGTGGAGGTGGATCTGAGACAAGAAAGGAGAAGGAAAAAGGAGAGAAAGACTGAAGATGCAACTCCACCACCAGAAAAAGCAAAGCTTGCTTGGACAGAGATGGACGGAGACGGTGCAAAAGTCACACATAAGAAAAAAAGAAAGGATGAAAAGAGAAGGCCTGAAAGACAAGCAAAGATAGAGGATAGAAAGACAGAGCAGGCGGCAGATATTACTCCACCTCCTGCAAAGGGGAAAAAGACACACGTACAGGAGCCTGAGAGCAGCAGCAAAACTAGCCAGAAGTCCAGCAGAAAGCAGAAGGGACTTCTTCTCATTTATCAACTGGCAGAGAAAAAGCTCACTGCAGAGAGAGAGAAGAAGAAGATCAGAAAAGAGGAGAAAATACAAAGGCAGTTACTGTACGAAAGATACGTCAATGATCCATCCATGAAACACCTGCTTATCAACAAACACAACAGGTTCAGCAAGTCATATGGCTGTGGTTTCACTCTCATCATCTGAGCATCAAGAAAAACATTTAAAGCAAATAAAACATATTTTTATCAATCAAATATTTCAGGTTTTTTTTTTTCAAAACAAAAAAACAGTAGCTAATCCAACAACTGAACACACCTGTGTCTGTCTGTCTGGGTTTATCTGTTTGTCTGTGAGTGTGTTCAGAGTGAAATTTAGTTTTGAGAATGTGACTTTTTCACCTGTAGCTTCATATGTTCACCACTAGATGTCCTGCCTTTCTACCTTTCTATGTGGCATATGAGGTTAAATTGATGTCATTCTGTTGGACCGTGCTCACATATTTACGCTTTTTAATTTTTTCATATCTTTGAGATACTATTATATATAGGTTTTTTTCATATTTTACATTAGCATAATCAATTTAGTTGTGTTTTTTAATGTTTATGTAGTCTATTGATTTTTATTTCCGTTTTAGTTATTTAAGTAGGGCTATAGCCTATACTTAAATAACTAAAACAGAAAAAAAAATTCAAAATTCAATAGACTACATAAACATTAAAAAACACAATCAAATCAAGTTAAACTAAATGAAAACGAGAAATGTTGCAATAAAAATAGGTTGATTTTTTATGTTTTATTTCAGTTAAAGTGTATTTAATAGGCTAGGTATAACCAAATTTTTTATGGTTTTAGTTTTAGTTAACTATAATAAACCAGATTTATACCATTGAAGGGGTGCTTCAATGTATATGTAATGACTAATGAGTGATTATAATCAAGGTATTAATCAATATTTTTCTTTCTAAATATCAAATGAGTTGAATGGCTTATGAGATTTTACTTTGTTATCGAAGTTACCAGTGTGATTATTGAAAGCTGATGGAACTGCAAACTATCTTCAGTAAAACTTTTCTTTAATTTATTATAAATCTGACTCTTGTCTTAAATTGACTGCACTTCTGACTCCGGTTCTTAATTAATCATATCTGTTCTTTAACTGTATAGATCCCCTAAAACCCTTAACACTATATATATATATATATATATATATATATATATATATATATATATATATATATATATATATATATATATATATTATATTTAAAAAATATATAAATCCTAATGAATGCGTGGACATGCATGTACATATTAAAGGGATAGTTTACCCAACATTTTTAATTCTGTCATCATTTTCTCAGCCTATGTTTTTCCAAACCAGTTTCTTTCTTCTGTTGAACTAAAAAGATGACATTTCAAACAGCATTTTTTTCTAATGCTAAAAAAAGCACAAATGACAATTGATGATTTTGAAAACAATTTAATTATAATTAGGCTTACAGATTTTGATTTAGAGATACATGACAAGATATTCAGATAGATGTGAATTCAGGGTGATTTGGACACTTTTTTCCATTGAGATATCCAGGAGAAACATGGATGTGAAATATTCTGGTACACTCCAAATTCGATCTGTTCTCCAGGACGCTTTAGAGGCACGTCCTGTTTAGCTTTATTGATTCCTGTGGGTCACGAATAAAACATGATAAAATGCAATTTACATGATGGTAAATTCTGATTATTTTCACTTGCAGAATTGAACTTACTTGAAGGCATCGGCTTTACTCTGAACCCACTTCACTAACTCTTTTTTCAGCAGGTCATTGAAGATGCGAGTGTCTGAATCATCTGCAGTTGGTCTGTAAATGAGCATCAGATGCAGCCGGTTACTTTATGCAACCTGAATATGTAACATATACATGCTGTCCATTTCCCCAAACTTACTCGCTCTTCTTCTCTCTCTGATTGAGCAAATAGTTTACAAAGTTTTTCTGAACCATCGAGTCCACAATTTTGCTGATGTCACTCGCAATGGTTGATTCAGCATAACGACGGCTAAACTTCTGGATGCCATTTGTTGAGCTATTAATGATATTTGAAAACAAAACAAAGAAACATACAAACAAAACAATCTTCTATTTAATTTGTCTTGACACTTTACAATAAGGCCCCATTTTTATTTAATGGTAGTTATTGTATTAACATTAGGCCTAATACATTTGTTACAGCATTAATCTTTGTGACGTTATTTGATAAAAAATACAGCTGTTCATTGTTATTTCATGTAAGCTTGGGTCCATTAAATAATATTAACAGATACAACTTTTGATTCTAATAATAGGCTATATAGTAAATGTTGAAATTATGAATGAATAAATGCTTAAGTAAGTTCATTTTAACTATAGTTAATGAACAAATGGAACTTAATCATAAAGTGTTAGCACATTTTTATATAGATATATACATATGTAAATGTATTATTTAAAAATGATTTGATGATGCTTTATTATGATCTTACCTGCTATCAATAGGCTGGGATCCTGCACATGAACTTCCCAGGCATATCAAAACCAATGCAAAAACGGCAGCCTTCATTTTTCCTTATTTAATACATCAAAACAGATGAGAAAACACCATTCACCACAAGTATAGTTGAATTCAATTGACAATAGAGACCTACCTTTTTTGGTTCTGGTCCCTATAATGGCTTAAACTGGTGCACAACAGCAATCTGCTCTGGTCTTTTATACAATGTGATTGACATTAACAGCAGAACAACAACTTATTTCCACATCATTAAAACAATTAATAATGAGGGCGATACATAGACATAAAATCTGATAAGGCTGCTTATCTTAGGTGTCAAATCTTTTACACTCTTTGTGGTTTGTACTATGTAAATATGTTCGGGGAACTGAAAATGGTGAAATGACCCCATTAAACCATTAGTTTTTAAAGTCAAACATATTTTCACTATACAAAATCTGAAAAGTATTTGTTGATGTAAGGAAATGTACAAAGCTAATGACTCGAGGTGTACATTTTCAGGCATTTTAAGAAAAGCAAACAGATTATATATTTCTAAAAGGTTCTTTTTCTTGTAGCCATAACAACAGTGGTGATGGATATGCAATTATTAAAGGAAAGACTGGTAAAGATATTATTAGATTTAAATAGACAAAAATAACCATTGATATTTCTACTAATTCTGCTATTTCTACTAATTCTACTATTAATATTTAGAACAAGATCATCTTACAAGTAATGTTGTAAACATTTTGACTGAACATAGATTTGAATATATTCTGTGCAATGTGTGCATATACATATCCTGTATTATAAATGCAAGCATGTTCTTGGCACAGATTACATTTTTAATTTGTGTGGATATGCCTGCCCACTATACACAAAAGGTACACATTTGTATTTAGTAGTAGTAGTAGTAGTAGTAGTATTATTGTACAAACGCAATACTTAAATAATACGAGGTTAATTAAGTTAATTCAAATATTTTCAATAAAATAGCCAATCTTTGTAATACTTCAGTGCTTTTGTGACTGGCATTTAAAGCTTTTATTTTGAAATAAGAACTTCCGGTGTGAGTAGGTCCATAAAATGTCGTGTTTATTTCTGCAGGGACTGATCTATAGATTCAAGTTAAGTGTAGTGATTTAAAATATATATAAATTCGTCGCAGTTGCACGTTGTCAAAGTATGCATTTATTAAAATACGCGTGTCAGCAAACAAGAAAATGCCTACGTCAGCGTTAGTTAGTTAATCGGATATACCAATTGAGAAAGTTATTCCAAAGTCATGATGGATGCAACCTCAGATCTATTTTGGCCGGCAATTCTATTTACGCTGCTTGCAGTTATAGTAGCAGCAGTTGTTTTGGGCAGAAATAAAGGCCCCGTGCCGCCAACGTGCACCCATCAAACTAGTGCTGCTGTTGTGGAGGAGAGAGCTTGTGCAGAGCCTGGATCTTCCTCACAGTATCATCCTGAAAAACACTGTAATGTAACCAGACAACAGCTGCAATCTAGTGGAAAGAGCCTCAAAGCCAAAGATGAAACTCTGAAACATGTAAAGGTAAGGATTTATTCTGATTTTTATGAATGCTTTTGTAATTGTTTACAAGTAAAAATAAATAAATAAATTACAACACAATTAAAAACACAAAGAAAGTTATTTCTTGAATATTTCTCAGTCACATTTAAGATTAGGGTCCAATTCTCACCATTAACTAACTATTAACAACGACTTTTTCCTCAATAAACTCCTAATTATTGCTTATTAATAGTCAGTATAAGGTAGTTGTTAGGTTTAGGTATTAGGAGGATTAGGGATGTAGAATATGGCCATGCAGAATAATGCATTAATATGTGCTTTAAAAGTACTAATAAACAGCCAATATTCTAGTCAAGTGTAGTGATTTCAAAAACAGATAAAGATAAGCAACTAGTTAATAATGAGAATTGAACCCTAAACTAAAGTGTTACCTATTTCTCTAATCAACCATTTACTGATTCTCTCTTTACCTCAGGATTCAAACTCTGATAAAGAGGAAGAAGGGTGTAAGTCTCTTTCTCCAGTTCACTCCACCATTGGATGGGGCGAGGATTCCTCTGAGTCAGGGATAAGGAATGCTCTGAAGGATTATGCTCAATTGCCTGGTATAATAATAATAACAATAACCCTCTTTACTAATTTCCTGTTAATTTGTCTTATCATTTAAAGACTTTGTGGGTTTTCTGCCTCAGAAGTGTTATATTAGACTGGTTTTAAACTATTTTTCGGACCTCAGATTTGTGAATAAAAATGTATTGTACATATAACCTAATAATTAAATAACAATAGGTTCCATATTTAGTTTTTTTTTTCACTGTGACCCACATGCTATTATTAAATATTGTTCATTTTTGTTAAAACTTTGATCTCTCCTGTAGTCATTTAGTGGTGTTGTACACATTGTTGCTCAGGATACATTATCTTTATTGCTTTAGAACACAGGGGACTTTTCTTAGTCATAGTAGGTTTACCCTTGTGAAAAAGAAGTGCTCTTAACTGCTTTGAATGCATACTTCAAATCTTAAAGTATACTTAAAAAAAAGTTGTACTTATAATAATAATTAAATATAAGCCCACTTAAATGTACTTAAGGTCCCCCTGTGGTGAAAATCATGCTTTTAATGTTGTTTATATGTCTATGTGGTATTTTTTAATATACTTTAATACAAACCATGTGCAAATTAATAAGTCAACACCATTGCTGAGTATTTTCTCAAAAACGCGGTTTAAAAAATCGTTTGTGTTTCTGAAATTCTGACGTCACAAACTACCTTGTAACCAATCACGTCAACGTCTAATTTTACTTTAAAGTGCATTTTAAATCATTAGATCTTACTGTAAAGAAGTGCACTTATTTTGATGTGGTGACTATACCAAAGCAATTGTAAAGTACTTGATATTAATTTTAATTTTAATTAACTGTAATGTGTTATTTTTATATTACAATGCAATTAAGTGTCTGAAACCATTACTTTTTTAAAGTATGTTAAAGTATTCTTCTTTTTTTACAAGGATAGGTCTTGGTATGCTTTATATGTAATTTCATACATTTGTCGCATGCTTAGAATAAATGGACATTTTGATGTTAACGAAAAACTCTCTTAGAGATTATTTGACAAAATTATCAAAAGACAAAAAAGCTTGTCGCTAAAGGAAAATAGCAATCGCAAAAAGCAACCACAAAAGTGAATCACGATGGATGGGTCATAAAATAGTTAATGTGTGTAAAAAATTATGATAATAAATGTCCGTGACTTATTGGCAAACAATGTTTAAGGCCAATTTTGTCTACTAGGGAAATTTAAAAATGATAAACTGACTTAACAAATCCACAGTTTTTCAGGCTTCACAAGCATTAATGTTTGGCTATTTTTCACTTTACTTTTACTTACAAATAATTTACTTGTGTCTTGTAGGATGGTAAATTTGAGAACATATTGCAGTGGTTTGACATCTTCCTCTGCAATTATAGATGCTGAGAATAAACCCTTAAAGTACATGGCTGGCATGCTGAGGACCTGCCAGCTTGAAAAGATGATGACCAAAGAAGAACTGGAGGAAGAGCAAAGGTGATTCAATACACTCCTAAATATGGCATAATTTGTTTCATATTACACCATTCTCTGAATACTCAATTCTGATTGGCTGGAAGGTGAGCGTTCAAACATATAATGCACAGGTAGTTCCAGTCAGTTTAAACACGGTTTCATGAATTTCTGTCTTCTGCTGAACACAAAGGAAGATATTTTGAAAAATGTCAGTAACAAAACAGTTACCAGGTCCCATTGACTTCCATAGTATTTTTTTTTCCTGCTATGGAAGTCAATGGGACCTGGTAACTGTTTGGTTACTGACATTTTTCAAAATATCTTCCTTTGTGTTCAGCAGAAGAAAGAAATTCATACAGGTTTGAAACAACTTGAGGGTGAGTATATGATGACAGAATTTTCATTTTAAAGTTAACTAATCCTTTAATGCTATGACTTAATTGAAGCACACGCACACACGTCACACTCGCACGCAGAGATCAGAGATCGTGCTGCACTCGCACAGAAACATTCAGAAGCATGGAAACTTGTCAATGCTGCCTTGTTGTGACTTATCAATAAAATACGTTTGCTACTGAATCCCTACAATATATTTATCAGCATGGAGGTGGTAACGTCGCTGTTTTGATGTAATTAAACTCACAGCTTCACTGTTAGTAGAGAGAGGCTCTGCACAATGCAGGTAATTCACACATGCACATCTCTCTCTTTTGCATAATTATTTCAAATAAATGTTGTAATGAATTATAGTCAACAGAAGTCACTCTGCAGCTCTCCCCTGATTGACCACTGAAGCTTAGCTGGGTTGAGTCTGGTCAGTACCTGGATGGGAAACCTCCTGGAAATAAACTAGGTTGCTGGAGGAGGTGTTAGTGAGGCCAGCAGGGAGTCCTAACGCCCCAGTATAGTAATGGGGACACTATACTGTCAAAAAACACTGTCCTTCTAATGAGACATTGAACTGAGGTCCTGACCATCTGTGGTCATAAAAAATCACAGGATGTCCTTGGAAAAAGAGTAGGGGTTTAACCCCAGCATCCTGGCCAGATTTGCCCATTGGCCTCTGTCTATCATCATGGTGTCCAAATCATTCCCATATTTACTGATTGGCTTCATCACTTTGTCTCCTGTCCACCAATAAGCTGGTGTGTGGTGGGCATTCTGACACAATATGGCTTTAATGCACTTTGCAGAGGCAAACATGAAAATTATTTATTTATTTTTTTTTACTTTAAAAAAATCCTTTTTAAAGTGCAGGTGTCCAGTGGGAACCTTTACCAGTATCAGGAGGATAGTTTAGGACTTAGCTTTTGTCCACAATTTACACCACCATTCAAAAGTTTGGGTTAGATGTTATTTGTATGGTTTTGAAAAGTCTTTTATGTTCATCAAGGCTGTATTTATTAGACCAAAATACAGTAAAAAAAGTAATATTATGAAATATTATTGATTTAAAAATTTTCTATTTGAATATAGTAAATGTAATTTATTACTGCTGAATTTTCAGCATCATTACTCAAGTGTCACATGATCCTTCAGAAATCATTCTAATATGCTGACTAGCTGCTCAATAAACTTTTATTATTATTTTCAGTTTTGAAAATAATTTGCTGTTTAATAAAAAAATTTGTGGAAACCATGATTTTTTTCAGGATTCTTTTATCAATAGAAAGTTGAAAAAGAATAGCTATTATTTTAAATAGAATCTTTTGTAGAATTAGAAATGTCTTTACTGTCACTTCTGATTAATTCAATTATTGCATCATTGCTGAACCCAAACTTTTGAATGGTAGTTTTTCATCACATCCTTTCTCTCTGTCTCGATACCAGATGCAGATAACATTTAATTCACATTGTACATACATCATTATAATATAAATGTGTGTACAGTAATCAAGGTTCACTTTGAGTAAGTCTTACCCTTGTTGCATTTATAGTTTGTTCTCAGAGACTCGCAGGATGTGTTGTTGTAATACCTAATATCTTGACATTATGTATGACCCATGCAAACAATCTTCCTTTGTTTTCACTCCACCCATAACAAACATTTTGAAATATTTGTTCTTAAATAAACTTTGTTAGCAAACAGTTCTGTCAGGCAGTTTTACCTTAAATTATAATGTCGCCTTAAACTGTTTGCATTAAACATTGGATGTAGGTTGCATCGACCCAATATACTCAACTAGGTAAACAACGGCATTTTCTGTTTGAACAGCATACACTTTAACACACCTCAGTGATTATGTTAGATAAACTCACAATTACAGACTAGAGCAGGGGTACTAAAGTTCAGAGGCCAAGAGGGACAGATTTAAATCGCTTTAAAATGTGAAGGGCCATAAATGACAAATTAAGACTCTATTTACCCTGCTTAAGACAGTATTTGTAGTTTTATTTACAATTGGGACTTTATATCACGCAATTCTGAGTTTATAACTCGCAATTGAGAGTTTATAGGCTAAAATGTTTTATTCTGTGGCCGAAACAAGCTTCCATATTATACAGCCCATTTAACTTCGTTGTACTCAAGGCAAAGCAAAATAAACACAATCACATATAACGACAACAATATGAGACAATAAAAAAAACAAAAAACAAATATTCAATACTGCAACTCAGTTTGCGTTGTATGATAGAGTTCAGTTCACTCAATACGTATGTTTAAAATAGTTCAGTTCCTCCAATATGTGTAGTAGTTCAGTTTGTGTGTGTAATATAATTCAATTTTATTCACATTCAACATTAATCTCCTTTTGATCTCTCCGCTTCTCCTGTCTGTCTTTGCCGTTACATTTTTGCCGTTGCTCTCCCGCTTAAGGCTGGAATACACTACACGACTTTTGCTCAGATTTTTGCCCCGATTTGCAATCTGGGTGAGTCTGCAGTAGTTGCCGAATGTCCGCACCAGTCTGCAGATTTTGTGCGTTCGGAGTTGACATAATTCTTAGGAAATCACGTGGTGTATGATGAGCACAGACTCTTCAGACTTTTTACCTTTAGATTATGATTCCATCCAGTCGGAGGATATCAAAACATGTTTGATATTTTGAGCCGATTTAAGAACACATATCGTAGTGTGGGGAGAACAAGTATTTGATACACTGCCGATTTTGCAGGTTTTCCTATTTATAAAGCATGTAGAAGTCTGTAATTTTTATCGTAGGTACACTTCAACTGTGAGAGACTGAAATCCAGATAATCACATTGTATGATTTTTAAATCATTAATTAGCATTTTATTGCATGACATAAGTATTTGATCACCTACCAACCAGTAAGAATTCCGGCTCATCACAGACCGGTTACAGCCCCTGCAATGTCTACCTTAGATTGTTATTCCTCAGTCATTCTCCTCTCAATCTTTTGCTTATAGTTATGTTTACACCTAATAATAACTTGTCTTATTTCTTTTTGCATTACTTTAACCTGTGCACTATCACCTAACTGAAAGGCTCGACCTTTTCTTTTTTTAATGCTGCCTTTAATTCCCCATTTATCCACGGCTTATCATTTGGATGCATTTTAATAAATGTTTTGGGTATGATTTTATCCACAAAAAAATTTATATAATCTGTCACAACTTGATTTAGTTCATCTAGATTCTCACTGGTGGCTATAAAGACATCTCATGCTGTACAGTCAAAACATCCTCTAAGACAGTCCACGGATTCATCATACCATATCTGAATGGTTCTAAGGTTCTGAATGGCTTGCTGGTTTTAAGCCGCTGTTTATAAAGAGGAACATTTTGGTCTGAATCTCCTAAAGGCGGTTTTGAGTACCTTAGGGGTTTGAGTACCCCTTGAATGCACTCTTAATATTACCAAAGCACAAATCAAGAACCCTTTCTCCTCTGGTGGGACAAGTAATATATAAAAATGGGTCAGTACATGCGTTGTGGAACAACCATTAAATTCCCCAAGTACGAATTTAGGAGCGTCTGGTGCAATGTTTTCCAGCCGAGACACATCATCATATATGATAAGACAGAAGTCATTATTTTTGGTTCTCCCAAGGCAAGATCCACTGTGGTGCACAATTTAGGTAATTTCACCCCATTTATCAAACCTCATGCCAGAAATTTGGGTTTTATTCTTGACTCAGAACTCTGTCTTGACAAACAGATTAGTTCTGTTGTCAAAAATAGTTTCTACCAGCTCAGAATGATTTCCCGGCTGAAGTCATTTCTATCTCTTAACGATCTTGAGAAAGTTATCCATGCCTTTATTACATCACGGCTGGATTATTGTAATTCCCTCTACTTTGGCCTCCCACAATCATCACTTAGACGTCTGCAGTTGGTACAAAACGCAGCAGCGCGTCTTTTAACTGGCACCAGGAGGCGCGAGCACATCACCCCCATTCTGGCCTCCTTGCATTGGCTCCCAGTTCCTTTTAGGATTCAGTTTAAAGTTTTATTGTTTGTTTTTAAGGCACTTAATGGGCTCGCCCCAACCTATATCACAGACCTTGTGCAGCTACACTCAGTTCAAAGGTCACTGAGATCCTCAAACAAAGGGCTCCTGCTTGTGCCGCGCTCACGGCTCAAGCAGAGGGGTGATAGGGCTTTTGCAGTTGCTGCCCCACGTCTGTGGAACCAGCTCCCCCAGGATATTAGATCTGCCCCCTCCATTGCTGTATTTAAATCCAGGTTAAAAACTCATTTATATTCTATGGCCTTCCTTACCTAACCTGGCACTCCTCTCTGTTTTCTGTATTTTTGTGTCGTATGCCCTGATATTGAAGGTTTTCTTTTTATTCATGTTTTAGATTATTATGATTATCGATTATATGTGTTTTTTTATTTATAGTTATTCATTGTACAGCACTTTGGTCAGTTTTGCGCTGTGTAAATGTGCTTTATAAATTAAAATTACTTACTTACTTACTATATATATTGTCTGCCGCAGCCTGGAAATTCGTCCGGGGATGAATATAAACGATAGTAAAGAACAATTGTCCCTAGGAGATAAAAAGGTCTTAATGACAATTGACAAAAGTTCGATATCCTCCGAGCAATAGGACTCCCGCAGTGTGTAGTTCTCGCACCATCTCTCGTTTAGACGCACACACCTCCACCAACTTTCTTCCCCGTTTGTCAATACAAATCCTATAGGCATGTTTTTATTCAAATTTTCCTGAACTCTTAATGAAATGTTTACTTTTAACCCATTTAAATGTATAAATTGTATATTATCATATGTACACGTTACAGCCGTGTGGATGGGTAGCTGACAGATTTGGGTTTAATGCATAAGTTTTTGGCCTACCAATTTAAACGGACTCTGAGAAACTGAAGGAAATGCAAAAGTGCTGCAACCATCCCCACTCTTCCCTCTCCATCTTTAGAGCGTGAACACAAATATGTAGGCTACAGGACCATTTGTAAGCAGCTGCTTGTCAGCTTGTACCGAATGGAGTGGAAATAGTCTTGGCTATTGGACCTGCAGTCCACCTGTGACTATTGATTCAATATTAGTGGTTCGCCCGTGTGCAAGACCCTGCTGCAAAGTGTCAGGAGTATCAACTGCATTTAAATTATGTAACCACAAAGTCACACTGCCTAATATTCATCCTACTTTCGAGCGCAAAGTGTAATAGAAATGCATTCATATTTAGCATGGCACAGGCTTATTTTTTTTAATGCAGACAGGCCGCGGCCGCCTTCTAAGGTTCTAGGCTATTCTCATTTTCATGGCACAGGAATCAGTTATGTACCTTCAATTAAAAAAAAAAAATCATGTCTGTCCCTTATAACCCGATGTTCACCCTGATTAAGGTCCAGACTCACAGACTCATTTACACTTTAAAGGGAGCAAATATTTAAATATCTAACTTGCAATTGTTAGGTTAATCAAAAATTATGAGATCTAATCAATCTATTTGCCCATTGTTCCTTTAGACCCGGAGAAGCACATCATGAATTTAATTAATTTATTATTTGAATAGGGCAAATAGGCTAAATACTTTCCAGATCTTGCTGCTTTGCTCATGTAAGTAAGTCCACTGAAGGCAAGTTTGAAGAACCCAAGTGCAGCATTTATTCAAAACGAGATCAAACATAAAACAAAGGGATGATGTGGCATGACCTCAAAACATGAACACTTACAAATAATGGTTACACAAACAATACTTGACAAAGACAAGGCAAACATGAGGGCTAAAATTCACAAGACTAATGACTAGACAAGGGACACCTGTGAACATAATCAAGACAATCAACCAATGACAACATGACACATTCACATAGGGAACATATGGCAGGATCACATGACTATAACAGGGGATTACATGACAGGGATGAAACAAGAACATGAAACAAACCCAAAACGTGACAAATCCCCCCTCTATGGGCCGCTCGCGACACCCAACATGAAACAAAAACACAAGAGTCCAGGAGGGTGGTCTTGGGAGTCAGGCCCGTGGCATGGCGGACCTGGGCCGTAAAGCGTGGGCAGTTCTGGCAGACTATGAAGACAGTTCAGGGGACCAAGGTGACGCCGGCAATTCAGGAAGCCAGGGTGGCGTGGCCTCTAGAACCCTAGCAAGGTACCTATTGCTATGGAGCTATGGAGTCGTGGCCTGGAGTGGATCCAGAATCAGGCATAGTGTCCATGACATGTAGAGGCTCTGGCGTGGCGGCAGCCATCATGGGCTGGAGCCGATGTTTGTCAATAACCACTATGATCAGCACTGCATCTTCCGGAGCTGACTAAGCCGCGGCGGCCATCTTGTCCGAAGACACAGGCCTGACGTGAAGAAGCTCAGGCTTGGCAGGCATGACGTGAAGAGTGTCTGGCTTGGCACACATTACGTGAAGAGACTCAGGCTTTGGCGTGCACTGTGGGATTGTGGAGCACCTTATCCACAATTCCCACAGTAAACGACAACCGCTCAGCAAAAGGACTTTGTCGATGAATTCCTCCAGGGGCCAGTGTATTTCCCCCCCAGGGAGTCGTGAACTAATGGGTTCGTTCAAACCCACACGAAAAATGTATTTGAGTGCCACATCATTAAAATCCACCAAGCAACATAGTCCACAAAAGTCTTCAACATAGTCCTCAATGGACCGTTTGCCTTGACAAAGGCTAAGGAGGGCAACTGCTGAGTTCATGTTGAGGTCCAATATTCTATAAGTAAGTCCACTGAAAGCAAGTTTGAAGATGCAAGTGCAGCATTTATTCAAAACTAGATCAAACATTAAACACAGGCATGACATGGCATAAACTCAAACATGAACACTTACAAACAGTTGTTACACAAACAATACTTGACAAAGACACATGGCAAACATGAGGGATTAAATACACAAGACTAATGACTGTCACCTGTGACCTAATGAGGACACCTGTGAACACAATCAAGAAAATCAACCAATGACACCATGGCTGCGTTTACACTTGGCATTAACATGCGACCTGTATCCGGATGTTGTCCACATACACATTAAAAAGACAAGTGTAAACTGTGTTTGGAAATTCTGATTGGAATGTTATCTGATCAGCATGTCCTGGTTCGGAGGTAGTCAAGGACTTATTGTGATCGGATCTCAGTGTAATGTAAACGCAATCCAGCCATCGTGTCTGCATTCACAGGTGGACGTCATATAAATCCCCGCCCAGTCTCCCCACGTGGCTGTCAGAAAATAATGGCCAGACACAGTTTAGACAATAAATTCAACTTATTTTAACCTTACAATGAACGTCAATATTTAAAACAGTTTATTTAGACTTACATGATACTGTGTGTGTCATTTTTCATTTTAATTGTGCAACATTATCTGAACGAAGCGATCGCCTGTACAATCATAGCTGTGATGATCAGTCATGAGATCTTGATGAAGAGCGTGCGCTGCTTTGCCAGAGAAATAATGGGAATAAACTTTTTCTTTTTTTTAATGTTTTAAATGTTGAATGTTTTTATTGTTTCAGGATGTTTATTAATCTCCGATTTCTGTTAATATAGTCATTGCACGCTATAACCTTAAACCCCGATGATGTGACTTGTTTAACATGATGATCAACTCTGGAAATATTCCTTCATTCAAAAAACGTAATTTGATCTAAGACTGGAGATTGCATAGGAAAGTAAAGTGAGTGAGTGAAAGCAATTGGGGCATTGCTTAATTTGTATAATTTTCACTCTTAATTTGGTGTCGTGCTACAGACCTAATTTAAATATTATGCAGGAAACAGAAATCCGATCGGTTATCCAGATACAGAGGCTACTTAATATGAACAAATGTAAACGCACCGTGTCCTGATTGGCTTATGATCCGATCTGCTTGATCGGATCATGGTGATCGCATGTTAATTCCAAGTGTAAACGCAGCCCATGACACATTCACATGAGGAACACATGGCTGGATATAACAGGGGTTCACATGACAGATATGAAACAAGATCATTAAACAAAACCAAAACATGACAGCTCAGTAAATCTAGTGTCATTACTATACAGTTGTTGTAATATGGTAACATACACATTGCAGATTCTACAAAATAAGTCGGATCATAAAAATTGCTTCTATAATAGCTTATCCAGGGCAGTACTAAAAAAAAATGTTTTAATTAATCTTCCCATTTTGGTAATCCTGCAAGGTTTATGCAAATGTTTGGACACAGCTGTGGGGGTAATGCATTATAAGTAATGTGAGTTACGAAAATAATGATTAATGCATTAATTTCAAATGTACAATAAAATATCTGAGTTACTTTTTCAAATAAGTAACCCAAAGTTACTTTGTTTTCTTATTTATGGACAGACACCTCTCCTTTCCATGTTAAATAAAACAAATATACTTTATGTATTTAATCTCACTTTATTAATCAATGGCTTTGCTGTTGATCTACGATGATCCAATTCAACCATTCTAATGAGCAAAAATGGCTTTAGTCACTCTTAATCACATTTGTTTTTAAGTAAGTGTTGAACTTCCGTCTCCTGGGTCCCATTCTTTTGCAGTCCAGACTAGCAGCACAGCTGAAAGTTTTGTTTGAACTGCGCCCTCTACTGTACAGGAGTGAGTTTTCATCTCCTCCAGGGTCCAGCCTGAGTCTTATTCATTTCACTCTTGGTGTGAAACGGCCTTTACATTTGCCAAAAATACAATTTTAGTTTTTTTATATATTAAAAAACAAACAAGCAAGAAACATTACATTACTGAGAAAAAGTAACACAAAAGTAACGTAACGCATCACCTTCAAAAGTAACTAAGTAATGCTATTTGTTAGTTTTTAGGGAGTAACGCAATATTGTGACACATTACTTTTAGAAGTAACTTTCCCCAACACTGGCTGTAGGTACAGTATGAATGTACAGACTGCAATATATTTTATAAAGTGTATGTGTCCTGTTACAGGGTTCAGCAGGAGCAGTTGGCTGCCATCTTCCAGCTACTCAGAGACAAACAAGACACATTCGGTGACGTGACCGAGGGCGATTTACAAGAACAGCTTAAACTCTACTCTATTTGACAGATCAACTCAAAAGACTGCACTGAGAGACGGACCGGGATGTCTTATATGTGGATTTGGCTAAGCTCCTCGTCATCTTCATAGATTCAAATACTTTTTATGCAAGTGCTCAGATTAATACCTGTCACAAATAATTGACAAATGATTTTATTAGATCAGATTGATTGAAGTCACAGATTTCAGTGAACCTATTCATTGGAGTATTTAAAAATATTTAAAATGTGAAAAAAGGGGTTTATGACTTTCATGTATTTATATTGGTCCTTCATATAATACTGTACATAAAATGAGTAATGAAGATTCGAAAAAGTCTGGATAAGTTTAGTAGCAGTCTTTTTATGATTTTTTTTTTATTCTTTAGCTTAACTTTATTGGTGTAGAGCATGTCAGTTCCAACCCAAATCCATATTAAAAATGTACGGTATGAACTGAAATTAAATTTAAAATCAGGTTACTTACTCTAGCTTTGTGTTAACACTGTGCTTAAGTTGCAAGTATGCAAAATGGACAAATTATGCATATTAGTTTTGTTTTTATAAATAAATAAAAAACCTTTTTTGCTTTATTGTATGTTTTAATAGTTCTTTTATTTTTAAACATCCCCATAGATCTGTGCTGGCCAGGATAAGCATGTCAGTCATATGGAAGGGGCGGACTGTAATCCAAAAATAAACAAATGGTTTGATGATGTAACGAATTTCAATAGGTAGATTATAAAACACTGTTACCAAGTCTTTCACATAGTTCACATGTATATAACCAGACTGATAAGATGAGTGCAATTCACTCATGAAATATGCAGAAAGTCTTGGGCATTGTTAGTCTCACTCTGACTTTTTGCGTGCTGCTCTATTTAGTACTTTGGATGAATCTCTCTGAACACTTCTACAGGTAAGAAATAAGTGTATTGACTTAGTAAATCTTTTGAAAATATTCTAAATTTGTCTTATGGTGTAATTATGATATTCGTCTGACTTGTACATTGGTATTATTACAAATTTGTTCCTGTTTTTAATGTACATTCTCCTCCTCATTAGCAAATCGTTCATCATTTCTGCATTGATTTTATCACCACATGGAAATACTAGATTGCACAAAACCGAAAAACCCTTTCACTCCGCTCAGCGAGAAGTGAACATTACACCTATTCCGGTTCTCTACAAGAAAAACTTTACAAAACTGCCAGTGTGGGATTTCGAAGATGTTTATTTGCGAGACCATCAAGCAAGAAAACCTGTAAGTGCTCCTTTTCCAATACTATTCCCGCGTCACGGTGCAGCTGTGCAGTCGTTTTGATCCTTATGAAAAATCTCCTTTTCCGTAGACCTGTCCAAAGTCCCTTCAAAGCACAGAGGATCCCAAGTTCAAGGAAGCTGTCCTTTCTGATATTCAGCTGTGGCTATACAAAGGTCAACTCAACATAACAGAATGGAATCGATTAGCACACTTCAACAATCCTTTTGGCTTCATGGAGTACAATTACAATGGTGATCATCTAAGGCAAATTACAGAACATGTCTGGCAGATTTTACAAGTTATATGGGTGTTGAAAACCTCCGGCACATCCTGCATATGTTTGAGAAAGGCGTGTAGTAGGTTATTGCTTCATGGTTAGATGCAATGTAAATAGTTTAAACGGATCTCTCTTTACTAAAAAAAACATTATGGGTTCATTATAAGTTAAGCTCAAATCAGTCGACAGCATGATGTTAATTACCCCTCGTCCCATCTTTTCTTTTAAAAACCCCATGAAATCAAACTGACAACTCTTAAATTGTATGTAATATTGCAGTGTTTGTTATAAATGATTTATCCGTGCACACTTTTTCAAAATTCGTGTGCCCTCATAATCTTTAATCAGAATAACTTCTCCCTCTTGCAACGACATCTCTTGTTGACATGTTTACTGGTGGGAGGCAACTCACATGATCAATTCAACATGATCAATGGGATCGGGGAAATAATGTTCATCGTCCGGTATTTTTCTCGTTTGAGAAGCCATTTCATGCAGATATAAGCCGCAATATAATAGGGTAAAGATTGATGCTGCCTTTAAAAAAGTAAAGGTCTGGATTACAGTGAGGCACTTTACAATGGTAGTAAATATGGTCAAGTCACAAAACTAACATCAGTCTCATTTGACTTTAGTCTTGGTAGTGCCATATTTCATTTTTGACAGGGATGAGAACGAGGCTGAGAGGGATAGAATAAAATGCGTTCAATGGATTGTACTGTTTAACAATATACAGATTGTTCAGGTGATGAAACATCTGTATGGAAAAAAAGTTCAGTGGACAAAGTTGTGAAAATTACATGATCCGGAACCTTTGTACAGTGCTTGCCATTGTAAAGAACGTAGGTTAAGTCTATCCCTCACCTTACTTTGATTCTAAGTCTGTAACCTCAATTTTTGTATTAAAGAAAATATAGTTTTGTTCTAATTATCATTATGCCACAAATACTGTTGATTGAGTTTAACTGGCAACCTTGAAATATTTGATGAATTTGGATGCCATCCTTGATAGCAACATAGTGTCAGACTCGGGCCAGATCCAGGCCGACACTATGTTGCTGTCACACTTTGCATTCCTTTACGTACACGTACATTGTTTTCTTTCCACTGAAGAGGTGAAAAAAGCAGTGGACTTGATACCAAAGCCCAAGTCTTCAATATTACTGCCTGTGCCTGAAGGCTCAAAAGATGGCTGTATCCGCTGTGCTGTTGTGGGCGCTGGTGGTATTCTCAATAACTCAAAGATGGGCAAGGAGATAGACTCCCATGATTATGTTTTTCGGTAAGCATGAAACTTTTAAACTAAAATTATCTTTGCGAAAAATGTTTAAGGTAGAGTTGACAATTGAATGAAAAAGTTATTATTAAAGGTTGTGACTGTGTATTCTGATACTGTTTATTCTTAAACAGAGTAAATGGGGCTGTTACTCAAGGTTACGAGGAGGATGTTGGAAATAGAACATCAGTTTATGTGCATACAGCTTTTTCCTTATATGCCAACATGCTGACATTAACAAAGGAAGGCTTTCACGGTATTCCACAAAATGAGGTCAGTATTTTTTACACTGAATTCTAAAATAATATATTCACTGTAATTTGCATATACTCACTTCAATGCACTATGCTGCTGTGCTCTTAATTAAAGGAACACGCCGACTTTTTGGGACTTTAGCTTATTCACCGTATCCCCCAGAGTTAGATAAGTCCATACACACCCTTCTCATCTCCGTGCGTGCCGTAACTCTATCTAACGCACCACTAGCCTAGCTTAGCACAAAGACTGGAGGTAAACGGCTCCAGCTAGCATACTGCTCCCAATAAGTGACAAAATAATACCAACATTTTCCTATTTACATGTTGTGATTTGTATAGTCACAGCGTGTACAAATAACAAGGTCACATGAGACACAGCCATCTTCTAACCGTATACATACTGGGAACTATATTATCAGAAGGCGAAGCACTGCTACTTGGGCGGAGTGATTAGCGCAACACTCTGAGTGAACTCTCTGCTCCTCACCACGGGGCTTCTCAGGTGCTACGAGAAAATCACTCCGCAGAAGTAGCAGTGCTTCGCCTTCTGAGAATATAGTTCCCATGTATACGGTTAGAAGATGGCTGTGTCTCATGTGACCTTGTTATTTGTACACACTGTGACTATACAAATCACAACATGTAAATAGGAAAATGTTGGCGTTATTTTGTCACTTATTGTGAGCAGTATGCTAGCTGGAGCCGTTTACCTCCATTATTTGTGCTAAGCTAGGCTGGTGGTGGCAGCGTCAGACAGAGTTACGGCACGTACGGAGATGAGAACGGTATGTATGGACTTATCTAACTCTGGGGGATACGGTGAATAAGCTAAAGTCCCAAAAAGTCGGCATGTTCCTTTAAGAATTATTTATATTAGTTACGGTTTTTTTTCAGTGGCAGGCAACACTATACTTTTAAAATATTTAGAGTTGGTACGATTTTTTATGTTATTGAAAGAAGCTTCTTCTGCTCACCAAGACTGCATTTATTTGAACAAAAATACAGTAAAAATGGTAATATTGTTAAACATTATTACATTTCAAAATAACTTTTTTTTTCTATTTTAATATATATCTATTAAAATGTAATTTATAGCTGTGATGGAAAAGCTGCATTTTCTGTAGCAATTCGTTCAGTTTCCAATGTCACATGATTCTTTAGAAATAATTCTAATAGGGATATATTGTATATGATTATATTACAATAATAGAATCACACAAACACACGCATATATAACACTCTGGTGTTATTCAATAGGGTATCAAATATGTAATGATCCCTGAGGGCCTGAGGGACTTTGAGTGGCTCCAAGGCCTTTTGCAGGGAAAAGTAGCCAACGGTTCATTCAAGGGTGTGAGGTAAAGTATATCCAGCTCTGCCAGTAAGCAAGATGAACAAGGTAATATTAATATAGAAGTTATTTTAGTTAATTTTCACCACAGTCAACTGGCCAATCAGAATTAAGTATTCCAGAGAGCTTATAAATAAATAATATTAAACCTTTTATGTTTGGCTCCTTGATAAGTGGTAAATATTTATCACTGTGCTCTTGATTTGTTTAAAAACCAACATTCACATTTATTATTTCGTAGGCCACTGAATTTTTTCAATGGGAATTTTAATGAGAGTAGATTCTACGTTCTTCACCCTGATTTTCTTCGATACATTCGCAACAGGTAACATTTATGTTTACAGTGACCAGTTTGTTTGGTCGTAGAACAACCTAAGTGTGATCTATCTCTTTTGAATGACCCTTTATTTTATTTTATTTTATTTTTTAATAGATTCATGCCATCCAAACAAATGCAGGGCAATTACTGGGCACTATACAGACCGACCAATGGAGCGTTTGCTTTGTTCTTGGCTATTCACACATGTGATATTGTAAGTAAATGCATATTTTCTGCTATTACTTCAACTTATTCTTTAATATCAAGCTGTGTGTTGCTCTTTAAAAACTGAAAAGTAATTTTGTTTGTTCCTATCATCATAATTGCATTATATTAGTAATACTTTATGAAAATGTTTTATGCTCAACATCAGGTGGATGCCTATGGATTTATTACAGAAGACCACCATAAGTACTCCAACTATTATTATGAAAAGTTAAAAAAAACCAGAGTCATTTTCTATATTAACCATGACTATAGCCTGGAGATAAAGACCTGGAAGAAACTGCATGACTCTGGAATCATTAGACTCTTCCAAAGACACTAACAGATCAACAACAGAAGGTAGACTCTGTTCTGTCAACAGGGTCTATGATTCTGTGTCTTGGTGGTTGGTTATTCATAGGCAAGATGGACAAAGGGAAGCTATGGACTTAAACTAAATGAAACTTCTGTGAAATGTTGCGAGTGAAAGCATGTTTTTGGTTTACTTTTTTATAGAGAAAGCTGATATTTATACATTTAAATATTTAAATGGGCCAGGTTTGTGTGTGTTCGGTCTTTTATTATTATTCATTATACATTTGATAACATTTCCAATTTAAAACAGTTTTTTTCGGTATATTTTTTTTATAATCAGTTTTATATTATTAATCGTTACTCTTTTTATGACTTTATTCGTTTTTCAAATAGATTAATATTTTCCTAAAACTGGGCTTCCAATAGCCATACACAAACATTGGACCAACTTTAAAGAAGTATGCTATTTATTGATATTTAGATCTATATTTTATGGTATATTTTTTGATAGCTCCATGTCCTATCTAACAAATTCCAGTTCTGTGGATTGCAAAAATGTGTATTGATACGCATTATCAAACAACATGAAGAGAAGAATAAAAAAAGGTTACACTTTATTTATAGTGTCTGTGTTACAGCAATTATACACTGTAAAATAAAGTGTTACCTAAAAAGACAAATGCGAGTTTGTTTTTATGATTCATCCAAAGTACTATTGAACAGCACACTTCTGTGAAAGACTTCTTTGATTTACTTGTTTGCTTGAGTTGTAATCTGATACAAATTCACTGCATCATCAAACCATATGTTTATTTTGGGATAAGGGGAAACCGGAACTAGTCGTCACTCTTTCTCCAGTAAATATTTGTCAAGGTTGGGTCATTGTTGAATATTTTTTGCCATTATTGCTCAGGGGAAATGTACTGTTAACACTGTGTTAACTCATCATGTTGGCACTGTATAACATACATTAGTTGACAAATATGATATCCGGAGGAGGATAATTTCACAATAGTTGCTTTTAGTGACACTTCAAGTATTAAACAATAAAAATATGAGGTGCATGTTATATTGCGAAGGAAGGATTCACTAAACTTGTTTAAGGTATTGAAATTACACAATTATTTGGCATTAAAGGCAAACTCAAACAATTAAATATGGGTTTATTGCATAATGGAAAAAAGGCATAGAAAAACAAAAAGCTCACAGGAAATAGCTTACATTGACTACAATGTAATCAGTTGTGAATATTTTGTTGGTTCTCCCTTATTTTTGATTACAGCAGTCATTCTCCTGGGCATTGACTCACTAAACTTTGCACATGCGTCACGCTTAAATTCCAATTCCAAGTGACTTATCACAATTCAGCTTTATAATTTCACAAAGGTTTTCAATGGCTTTAAGACCAGGAGAATGAGGAGGCCACTTGACAACTTCAAAATGCTGAGCATGAACACTTTCATTGCATGCAACTCTGTTTCATGCGTCATGCGTGGTGTGTTTGAGATCGTCATCATGTTGCAAAGTACACATTTGATCTCCCAACAGATCCTCCATACTTGGCTACATTGTGTTCAGCGTTCAAAGCGGCAGCAAATTTGGCGATCCTTCCAACACCTTCGGCAGACGTGTACCCTATACCATTATGTTTCCCACATGCTTAATGGCGCACCATGCATGCATTTGATATTAAAACACTCCAGTCGTCTCCTACGAACATACCTGACACCATCCAATGCTTGGATGTTACATTTTGACTTGTCGGACTGCAGAACACGGCTCCAATCTTCCATACTCCAATCCAATTTTTTTGGAGTAGATTTTTGTTTTGTTTAATTTACTGGTACACAACCTCTCAATCTAGCCTGTTGTATCTGTTGGCTTACAGTTCATGATAAAATTGGAGGTCTTTAGAAGCTGTTTTAAGGTGGTCCCACATTCAAGTGATTTTCATCCTGTCAAAATGCTGTCCAGCCACAGCACTTCACATTCTACATATACATGTAGTCGTGGTCTCACTAATGAAATAATTCTGTGGACATTGTGACCATTTACATCCAGCACAAGAGGCGACTGACTAGATTTAGCCATTTCAACAATATCCTTATTGGTTGCAGAGATACAGCTCTTTCCATCTAGCCATTTTTACTAAAATTCATAAAATAACATCTTAAAATACAGCTAATATCACAGAGTGATTTATTATATCACAGGCTGCGCACTAAGTGCTTTCGACTTTCTTTTTGATTTGAATGCAGAAAACACTTGAGGTTTACAATAGACTTCCCACTGCCTAGAACACAACCGAATGCTTCTTCTTCAAGCACCTCCTACTTGAAAAAACACGGAAAACTACTTTTAAACAGGAAATGATGGAATATACATATGCTGATCTATTTGCACTGGATTAGCATTACCTGAGGTCATTTTTTACAGAAGGTAAAAGTCGTGTTATCTTTACTGACATTGTCTGTTGTCTGGACTAAAATAAAGTCCCGCAAATAAATTATGGTGGTAATAATTACTTTACCCCACCTCATGTTAAACTAATCCCGTCCGAATAGGGCTCTAGACTAAAATGCATGTTTGAGCTGTTTTAACTGAAAGCAACTTACACAGATATATATCTTAAAAAATGTCTTAAAATAAAAGCCCTGTCTGTGAAACTGGGCCTTATGGTTTAGCTTGCTTTCTCCATGCTGAATGATTAGCCTACTCAGTGAAGGAAGGACTATTTAATAAAACTGTGAAAAACTAAATCAGTTCTTTCTGTTTATTCTAAGTGCGTGCTGCTGTTATTTTGTAATGGATAAAGGCAAGTTGTAGAGAGAACCCAAGTGCAATTTATTTACAAACATAACAAGATCAAACATAAAAAAGCGTGGTGCGAACTCAAAACCATGACCATAGACGCTTCCCAACCATGGTTACAGTGAAACAATACTTGACCCAGACACATGGCAAACATTAGGGCTTAATACAACGACTAATTACAAGACAAAGAAGGGACACCTGTGAACAATGATCAGACAATTAACCAATGACAAGACACATGGCAGGATCACAAGACAAACAGGGAATCACATGACACAGAAACATGACAATAGGCTTGTTCGACTTGAACCGGTTCAACGTATTGTATCGACAAAACCAAATCGTGACAAATTTCTTCTGCTGCTTTAAATGCTCGAGCTCTTTAAAGCAGGATGGATTCTGATTGGCTGTCAAGGTTTTAATCGTTTGTCTTAAAAAAAAAATGCTCTGAAAAATGATTTTCTGTGCCGTTATCATTATAGTTGTGGTGTGGACTCTGCTATTCTTTTATATTTAGAACTATATCTTATCGTTATATATATTGTCCTTGGTGTGAATGGGCCTTAACTGTTAAATAAAGATCAGACCACATTTTATGAGAAATCTAATCAATGGAGAAATCCAGATTTCACAAGCGTTCACAAACTTATTTTTGCCATGCCTGGATACTAAAGGCTGAAGAAACTGCATGACTGGAATCATTAGACTCCAAAACAGGAACACGATGACTGAGTAGGCCCCTCATTCTGTTGACATTCTTTGTGAAGAATAATCTGTTTGAACACAAATTTTTTATGTGTACCATTTTAGATTTTTTTTCCAAAGCCACCTCCGTTATACAATCAAATGCAATTAAAAAAACAAACTCTGTATCATTCTGCATGATTTTATTATATTCCTGTTGGTTGTAAATGGATAAAGGGGGTTATGTTTTAGTCCGCTTGACCTCTGTATGGTTGTAGGCCTTTGCGTCTTTAGTGTTGCGTTCCCCTCGCAGTCTAGGGGTCAGGAGGAAAGATATCGTATTTTCTGAGTGCTCCATCCGTCTCAGGCATGCTCACAACGAGGTGATGGCAATTAACCTGAGGGAGAAAAACAGAGGAGAGCAAAACACAGGGCACACAAGCAAACATGACAATTACATGTCAGAATAAATATTTCTTAAAAAGAAGTGTAGCCTATTCTTTGATTGGCTGATCTTCTCTCAGTGGTCCACATGGGCTTTGACTTCAAATAGGCTACTTAAGTAGATTAATAAGTATGCACTTCTACTTTTATTGATAGAGTAATATTAAATTAAGTTATCTGTCTACTTCTAAGTAGATAATATGTGTGCTTTTTACACCACTGATTATGCATAATATTATTAAACTATGTGACTAGTTATGAGTTATTTTTCTAGTTACTATAGGTTATGAATGACTTCACAAGGGCATCTGACTTAATTTACATAACATAATAAGAGCATCTCACTAACATAAATAGCCTACATGCAAAATGCATTACCAGCACAATGAAATAGAAAACAAAACAACAACAACAAAACGTTTATTTACACACAAGGTGAAACAGACACTGAATACAGTAGGGAAACACGGTTTCAGAAATACAGTAGGAAATGCGAAACATACGGAAACGTACTCGGTTACTAACGTAACCTCGGTTCTCTCTAGAAGAGGGAACGAGTACTGCGTCGAAGAACGCTACGGGAAAGATATTTCTTTGTCGAGATTGAAGCCTAAAATTAATCCTTAATTTTGTAATAATGTAAAACGCTTTTCTGAAGCATACAACCTAGGCGGAGCAATACAGCTCACCCATTGGCTGCTCTGCCAGAAAAGCACAGCCTATGCGAGGCCAGGACGCTGACCAATGAGGGCGCTTCGCGCCCTTCTGCGTCACCTCCCGCCCAAACAGGCGTGGCCTAGGCCTATAAATACGAGCATAGCTGTCTAACACGCCGATTTTCGTCAATGAAGTGACGCAGCGCGGACACGCACGGCCATGAGACGCAGTACTCGTTCCCTCTTCTAGAGAGAACCGAGGTTACGTTAGTAACCGAGTACGTTCTCTTACGTAGAGTTCTCTCGTACTGCGTCGAAGAACGCTACGGGAACCCCATGTAAAACGCCGTGCGTGCTCTTGGACCGACACAGACACCTAAAGGCGCGCGCGCCCTGGTATACAAGTGCCTACCCCAAGAAGTATAGGGAGAGCGGCTAAATTAGCATCATCCCTTTATAGTAGTGCCTCTTAAGGCATAACAGCATATATATGTAAATATAGATATATATGAGGGGTAATAGCATGCTCAAGGGACACATTGTCAGTGAGTGATGCTTAAACATTGAAGTGACCTGGGCCGCAGCGCGGGGCAGGAACACTTATACACATTAAACATTGAAGTGACCTGGGCCGCATCGCGGGGCAGGAACACTTATACATATTAACATAGAAGTGACCTGGGCCGCAGCGCGGGGCAGGTCACTAATACATAGTCTTCTAGACCGAGAGCAGTTTAGCCTGCAACGCAGGAACCTCTAGGTTATAGAACCTAATAAATGTAGACGGGGAGGCCCAGCCTGCCGCCATACAGATATCTTGTAACGAGATTCCGCTATACCAAGCCCATGAAGAGGCCATGCCTCTCGTGGAATGTGCTCTGATGCCCAAAGGGCATTCCAAACCTCTAGATGCGTAGGCTAACGCAATGGCGTCCACTACCCATCGAGACAGGCTCTGTTTCGTCGCGGCTCGCCCCTTGGAGCGTCCGCTGAACGAAACAAAGAGCTGCTCCGTCTGTCGAAAAACAGCGGAGCGGGACACGTAAGCTCTTAATGCCCTGACCGGGCAAAGGGAGCTATTTCCGTCCTCTGAGGCCGGCAGGGCCGACAGGGAGATGACCTGAGCCCTGAACGGTGTGTTGAGGGACTTAGGCACGTACCCATGCTTCGGTTTCAATACGACTACAGAGTCGTTTGGCCCGAACTTCATACAAGAAGCTCTCACTGAGAGCGCTTGCAAGTCTCCCACACGCTTCACTGAAGCGAGAGCCAAAAGAAACACGGTCTTGAAAGACAGGTGTTTCATGTCAACTGAGTGAATAGGCTCGAAAGGGGCCCCTTTCATAGCGTTCAACACTGTAGAAAGGTCCCAAACGGGGACTGAGGGGGGCCTTGGAGGGTTTAGCCTCCTGGCGCCTCTAAGGAAGCGGACCACCAGGTCGTTCCTGCCTAGTGAACGGCCAAGCGTTGGATTAACGAACGCTGATATGGCAGCCACATAGACTTTGAGCGTGGATGGGGTTCTTCCCTTATCCAATAGCTCTTGCAAGAAGGAGAGAATCTCCGGTTCTCCACACTGAAGTGGTGACAGACCTTGATCTGAACACCATCCAGAGAACACCGACCATTTGGAAGCGTAGAGCCGTCTAGTAGACGGAGCCCTAGCTTGCTCGATCGTGTCTAACACTCCTCTTGGGAGGTTAGCGGGTACCCGTTTATGGCCCATACGTGTAGGGACCAAAGCTCGGGGTGAGGATGCAGAATCGCGCCCTTGGCCTGTGAGAGGAGGTCTCTCCTCACTGGAATCGGCCACGGGGCAGTACTTTTCAGTCGCATCAAAGCTGGGAACCAGGTCTGATTCGTCCAGTATGGAGCAACCAGTAGTACTGAGCATCCGCTCTCCTTGATACGCTCCAGCACTTGAGGCAGGAGTGAGACAGGAGGAAAAGCATAGAGCGGACGGCGGGGCCAGACTCTGGCCAGCGCGTTCGTGCTCTTCGAAAAGAATTCTGGGCAGTGAGCGTTTTCCTGGTTTGCAAACAGGTCTATTTCCGCTCTGCCGAACGTTTTCCACAGCAGACGTACTGTCTGTGTGTGTAGGGACCACTCTCCCGTAGGAACATTGTTCCGTGAGAGTCTGTCCGGGCCTACGTTCAAGTGGCCTGGCACGTGTATTGCTCTTAACGAGCGCAGGTTGTGCTGGGCCCACACCAGTATGCGTTCCGCTAACCTGAATAGGTTTCGGGACCTCAGGCCACCCTGGTGGTTTATGTAGGCTACTACCGACACGTTGTCCGAGCGGACCAGGACGTGGTGTCCTTTTATCCGGGGACAGAAGCGCCTCAGCGCAAAGTCCACCGCCATCATTTCCAGGCAGTTCATGTGCGGTAGTTTGGCTCGCTCTGCCCATTGGCCAAAGAGCGGTCTGCCGTCGAGCAGTGCTCCCCAACCTGAGGTGGACGCGTCCGTGGACACCACCTTCAGGCTCGAGGAAGTCCCCAGGCTTACACCTGACCGGTACCAGTCTGACGCTCTCCATGGTGTCAGGGCTGAAATGCATTCCTGAGTGACCTTGAGGCGATAACGACCGTGTAACCATGCTCGGCGCGGTACGCGCGTTCTCAACCAGAACTGTAGTGGGCGCATGCGCAGCAGGCCCAACTGCAGCACTGTAGAGGCTGAGGCCATGAGGCCCAGCATTTTCTGAAATCTCCTGAGCGGCACTATGTGGCCGCTGCGGAAGGATTTCGCCATTTGCAGGGTATTTCGCCTGCGCTGTGATGACAGGCGTGCTGTCATAGACAGTGAGTTCAGATCCAGTCCTAAAAAGGAGATCCTTTGACTGGGAAACAGTGAACTTTTCTCCCAATTGACTCTCAGACCTAAGCACTCGAGGTGATCGAGTATTAGTGTCTTGTGGTGAGCGAGTTCTGACGGCGACTGAGCTAGAATCAGCCAATCGTCCAAATAGTTCAGAATTCGAACGCCTCGTAGTCTCAGGGGTGCCAGCGCCGCGTCCATGCACACTGTAAATGTACGAGGTGCTAGAGACAGGCCGAATGGCAGGACTGTGTACTGATATGCCCGGCCCTCGAAGGCGAATCTCAAAAATCGCCTGTGACGTGACGCAATTTGTATGTGAAAATACGCGTCTTTCAGATCTATCGCCATAAACCAGTCTCCTCGGCGGATTTGCGCGAGGATACTTCTGGTCGTGAGCATTCTGAACTTCCGCTTTGTTAGCGTTTTGTTCAGACGCCTTAGATCTAAAATGGGTCTGAGACCCCCGTCTTTTTTCGGTACCAGGAAATATCTGCTGTACAGACCCCCTTCGCTCTGAGATAAAGGCTCTATGGCCCCTTTGCTCAATAGCTTCGCTATTTCGGCTCGAAGTAGATGTGCTACTTCTGTTTTCACCGTGGTTTCGACTTTCTCCGTGAAACGGGGAGGGCGTCGATGAAACTGTAGCGAATAGCCTCTTTTTATAGTCTCTAGCACCCATTCTGAGACCCCGGGAAGTCTTTCCCATGCATCTGCACGTGTGACTAGGGGTTGAATGTAATCTGGGCCCTGGTCGCGAAATGGCGGCGACACGAGAGCAACCGTGTGCTGTGACATGGACGCCGTGGCGTGTGAGGCGGGGGGCATGTTTAACACAGTATGCATCCCGCGCGCGCTCGGCTCTCTGTGTCGAGAGAGAGCGCGCGGGACGAGTCCCGTAGGGCTCGTTATGCTTGTGAATAAACGTGGGCGCTTGGTGGCGGGCACATTTATAACACCGGGGACACTGAGTTTGTGTACTGACTGACCGTTCGTTAGTTTCGTTTTTACAGAAAACCGCGGAACGTGCAGTGTGTAGTGGTTGTGGGCACTTGGCAGTGGGTCACGCTCACTACATGTAAAACACAATCGGCATGAGCCGATTTTATGTGTGCAGACCCTGTGTAGTTCAGGGCTGTGCTTGCACGGGTTGAAAAACCGGGCTCTGGTCGCGAAATGGCGGCGACACGAGAGCAGTCGTGTGCTGTAACATGGGCGCCATTGCAGCGTGATGCGGGGGCGCGCTTAATCGAGCGGGCAGCCCGCGCGCGCTCTCAGCTCTCTCAGCTGAACGAGAGAGCGTGCGGAGCGAGCCCCGTACGGCTCGGCATGTTTGAGAATAAATGTGGGTGCGTGAACGCGGGTACATTTATAGCACTGGGAAGTACTGTCTATTAGAACTGACTGACCGTGCATTGGTTTCGTTTCATAGAAACCGTGTGACATGTAGCTTGTAGTGATTGTGGGCGCTTGAAAACGGGCACGCTCACTACATATAATGCACAATCGAAATGAGTCGATTTATGTGTGCAAGCCCTGTATTGTGCGGGGCTGTGCTTGTGTGTACAAATGGGCACTGGGTCGTGGGCATATAGTTACACACATTACATCATCGGCCATGGCCGGGACACCGTGTAGCACAGAGAGTACTGTCTATCAGAACCGACTGACCGTACATTCGTTTCGTTTTTACAGAAACACGGGACATGCAGTGTGTAGTGATTGTGGGCACTGAAAAGCGGGCACGTTCACTAACTTACATGTGAAGCACAACCGACAGGAGTCGATTTTATGTGTGCAAGCCCTGTATTGTGCAGGGCTGTGCTTGTGTGTATGAATGGGCACTGAGTCGTGGGCATTACGGATACACACATTACACCATCGGCCGTGGCCGGGACACCAGAAAATACATTTTCAGATTTACCTGGGGCGTCGTGAAAACGGCGTTTGTGTGCAGGCAAACGAGCATTGATGCTGATTTGGTGACTGCAAAATACACTGGCACGGTCGCGTATGTTGGGACTGTGCGAGCGAGACATTTTAGTGAAATCCGGCCGCGGCGGGATTTTAACACTGTAGCTTCCCTCGAAGCAGAAGTGCGCATCCTGGCTAAAGACGGGGCTTTCCGGGACTCCGCGCTTTCTTCGTGAATTCAGGAAGAAAAGGGCGCGGGTCGTGAGGACGGTAACGTACGTTCCTCTGCAGAAAAACAGCCATCCAGCCGGTAAGCGCATCGATGCTGGTCTTTCTCCGTCGACGCTCATGAGCGGCGGGGGAGGGGAGATCCTCGGAGCTCGCCCATCCGAAGCGGGAGAGAAAAGCAGTCTTCCTCCACAGACGCGGCTTCACCTTCCTCGTTCATGACGGACGCGGCGGCACACAGCGGCCCTTGTCCGTCGATCATAGAGTCCAGCGAAGCGGGCGGAGAAGCTGGCGGCAGCAGCGGCGAGCACCTCGTGGTGAAGGGAGGTTCCGGGCTCTGCTAAGCACGGCGCTTTCACGGCGCGGCACTACAGCAGGCGGAAAAGATGCAGCTTCAGTAAATGAACGCCAGGCGAGTCCGCAGAGTCACCGTAGGCATCAAATTACAGCGATGGCAGCCGCCATCGACGAGAGCTGAAGCTGCGTGATACTCACAGGCAGGAAACACAGCACGTGGTCCCCGTCGCTGAGCGGGGCTCTACACGAGCCACAGGAGGTGCGAGGCATCTTGAAAAAGACGCTCGGCTCTTTTAGTGGTGGAAAAACTGTGTGTCGCGACGGCGAACACACACACAAAACACACACACATAATGTAAAGGATATTCCACGCCGGAGAAGCGCAGCAGGGAACGGCGGCTGAAGGCGGCGAAGACCAGCGGCTTCAGGTAAGAGGCGCGTCCTGCTGAGGTGCTTGTTCCAAACGGCTGTGGCGGCTCGAATCCAATCCAGCGATGCGTGCAGCTTCGTTGAATTTTAGAAAATCGGCGTGTTAGACAGCTATGCTCGTATTTATAGGCCTAGGCCACGCCTGTTTGGGCGGGAGGTGACGCAGAAGGGCGCGAAGCGCCCTCATTGGTCAGCGTCCTGGCCTCGCATAGGCTGTGCTTTTCTGGCAGAGCAGCCAATGGGTGAGCTGTATTGCTCCGCCTAGGTTGTATGCTTCAGAAAAGCGTTTTACATTATTACAAAATTAAGGATTAATTTTAGGCTTCAATCTCGACAAAGAAATATCTTTCCCGTAGCGTTCTTCGACGCAGTACGAGAGAACTCTACGTAAGAGAACCCACACTAGCACACCGTGAGCACACTAACTAAACGTTAACGGAATACCGTAACCACAGCAACATTATGGAAACCACAGGACATTAAAAAGTAGGACTTACACACACATAATTAAACAATAAATCACTAATTCATTCTTTCACACTGAACTACATCATGCACACATAACACACTCAAATGTTGCAACTTACCCTTAAAATTGCGGGCAGCAACTTCTGAAATATGTCGGGTTCATCTGGTGGAGCAAAGCAGCCTACTATATAAAGTGGGAGGAGTTGGTGGATCCAACCTCGCCCCCTGGATCCCGTGTTCTGCAGTGACAGTGAGGATCATCTTCAACGACATTAAGAAAAGAAGGAGGAGACGAAATTGCCCACAAACCAAAGATAGCGTCTCTATCGTCTATCTAAAAATGCTAAAATAAATATGTGAGAATAGGCAGTGTTTAAATGGCGCGGCAGCTTAAAACATTTAAATATCAAGCGCGTCCATATTAGAGTTGACAGTTATGCAAATTATGTTCCAAAATTTTTTCTAGGCTGTTCACTCGTCGGTAATCGGCCTATTACAGGTGCGCTTGCAAGCTTTCACTGACGATGTTTCTCCAAAGGATATTCTTTGTCACTTCCCTTATAACTTTAATACTCCTGGTTATTGTTGTAACCTTTTACAATGAAAACACTATAACAGCAAATGTGCGGTAAGAAACGAAAATGTAGGCTACTGAATTCAAATGTGTAATTTTTAAATTCAACATTTTACTTTAGTAGCCTAGGCCTAGCCTACTGACATACTATCATGTAAAGTCACAGGCTATGACTAGAGCTGCAATCTCTTCTCCTCCTTAGACAGTATTACAACTTTTGGGTGGATGAAGACAATGTCACAGATTCTTTGCAGAGAGTTGAGGAGCCCGACCCAACCAACAGTTCTGTTGTGACTGACGCAGGAACAAACAATGTTCCTCTTGAGACTCAATCAAACCTTGTGCCCTTTATGGACAAGCACAACTTTACTGCTCTGCCCCAGTGGAAATTTGAGGATCTGTATCGATTGGATCCACAGTTTAAACCGAGTGTAAGTACAGTGGACAACAACAATAACTTAGAGACAAGTTTGTGAACACCCTGCTAATGGGTGACATGACTGATGCTGAAAAAATAAACCATGCTGAAAAATAAACAGCTCTTAAACCAGCCTAATAATGGTGTGCTGGTCTAGAATGATCTGTTAACTGGCTTTCACAGCTTGGTTTTGGGTACTTTTCACTTTCTCTGCCATTTCTTTGTTGATTCATTTTGAACTAGCACCGACAGTGATGATCACAATAACCGAGGCCTACATATTTTTCGTTCTGTACAGTGTGTGAAACATGTTTAACCCTACAGCCTATCATAATACATTAAATTCTGATAATGTAATTATGATTACAAAACTTACTCACAATCTTCTAAATGCCTTCTGCCCTCTGACTGATAGGTCATAGGCTACTTTTCTTTAAAAAAAATGTTTGCAAATAAAAGTCATTTTAGTGACTTTTTTAAATGTCCACTGTCAGGTTGTGGTATGAGTCTTTTTTTCCTGTGAAATCTTTTTTTTTTTTTTTTTTTTTACAAAGAGGACGTAAGAATGACTATTATTAGTAATATTTTAAGACAAACATTTACTGAACTAAATCAACTTATGGTTTACTTGATTTAATCATACATTTGTTTTAAAAAAAAAATGAAGTATGGATAAATCAAGTAAACCTTTTTATGTGTACCATTTTAGACAATCAGAAATTCATATTTTTGGCCATATAAATCACTGCACCAGATTTCAGACGTTTCCTCAATTTGGGCCTGTGTTTTTCCTCCTTGAGTGTAATCTCTATTCTTGTATATTGATCTATATGAGCCATAAAAGATTGATATATCAAATATGATATAAAACACATACAATACTAGTTGAGATTGGAAACATTCACATTTTAAAACGAGTGTCTTCTGTTCACCAAGGCTGCATTTATTTAATAAAAATAAAATAAATGTAGTACAGTAATATTGCGAAATATTATTTAAAATTAAAATAACTTTTTTTATTTTCATATATTTTAACATGTAATTTATTCCTGTTATGAAATCGGAATTTTTTACATGATCCTCCAGAAATCATTCTAATATGCTGATTTGGTGCTCGGGTAACATTTTTATTATTAAGATTATTATCAATGTTAAAAACAGTTGTGCTGCTTTTGACAGGAATTGTATACAAAACTTGAAAACACATTTTTTGTCAAAGGGTACAATAAACTGTTCCATTTACAGGCTTTACAAGGTTTAAGATGTTTCCAACATGTTTTTCAGGAATGCACGGCATCCTTGCGAAATTCCTCTAATCCAGAGTTTATGGAGAAGTTTATTCCAAACATTCAGCTGTTTTTACAAAGCGATCACCTCAACGTGAGTGAGTGGAACCGGCTTTATCACTTTAACAACCCCTTTGGCTACATGGGACTCAATTACACAGGTTTGTTTAATCATAAAGCATGAACGTGATAATTTAGATGGTTTAATATAGTATTAAGCAAAAATAATGCTGTATTTCCTCCTTTTTATAGCCACAAAAGCAGCTGTTGACACCATCCCTAAGCTTGCATCTACCCAGTTACTTCAAGTACCTGCAAGAGGGAAAGATGGCTGTATTCACTGTGCTGTTGTTGGGAATGGTGGCATTCTCAATGGCTCCAGGCTAGGAACGGAGATTGACTCTAATGATTATGTGTTCAGGTAAAAAAGAACATTGTTTAAATGCACTCTAAAAAATGCTGGGTTGTTTCAATCCAATTTTGGGTAAAATATGGACAAACCCAAACTTTGGGTTAAAAATGTAATGTAAAAATTTAACCCAAAGGCTGGGTTTGTCCATATTTGACCCAAAATTGGGTTGAAACAACCCAACATTTTTTAGAGTGTGCAGATTAAATCAGTCACTTTTAAAAGAGAAAATGTGTAAACCAGGATATCTTGTGAAAGCTTGTATATCAACTGATTTATTATATTGATATTGGCTTTTTTTGGTGATATTCTGATTTAATAAAACCACTTATTCACTTGTTTGTTTCTGATAGAGTGAATGCAGCCATTATAGCAGGACACGAGGAGGATGTTGGGAAAAGGACCTCCGTTTATGTGCACACAGCACATTCCTTAATCCAGTCCCTCATGATACACAAAAACAGAGGTTTCAAACAGATTCCTACTGACAAGGTTGCGTCTTAACTGTCACTTGTTGTTTTGAGCTGCTTTGGATGAACCTCTAATAGTTTTTTTGTTGGCCTTTTTACGGAAGGACATTAAATATGTTCTAATCCCCGAGGGTCCAAGAGATTACAACTTTCTCGAGTCCCTTATGAAGAACAGAAAAATACCATCAGGAGCATATAATGGACGAACGTAAGGCATTCTAACAGAAATGTAATTATCAATCAATATTTGTCATCATAAACCAAAAATAAGAGCGATTAACCTTGTTGATGATTGTCGTCTACACACTAATATTGATTTGTTTATCCCTAACGTTCAATGATTTATTATTTTGAAGGCCAAGGAATTATTACAGTGGGCATTTTAATGAAAGTTCTTACTACATCCTCCATCCAGACTTTCTGAGATATGCGCGAAACAGGTAGGGGCTCAAATGTGAACACATTAGTTATTATGTTAGAATAGTGCATGATGTTACCATTTCATTATTTGTCATTTCATGACTCTCACTTTTTATTTTAGGTTTCTTAGGGCAAAACAATTAAAAACTAAAAGATGGTGGTTGATCAGACCCACTAATGGCGCCTTTACACTTATGCTGGCTATGCACACGTGTGACATTGTAAGTGATCTTTAAAAATACCCACAGTTGTTTACTTTTTGGCATTTATGTTTATTTTATCAGATGACCTTACCTCTGAGTGTATAATTTTATAGTGATGCCTTGTTTTTCTTGCTCTTCACGTAGGTGAGAGTCTATGGTTTTAGCACGGTCGACTATCAGAAATATCCAAACTACTACTATGACACCAAATACACTAAACTAGTGTTTTTTGCTAATCATGATTATAGTTTAGAGATGAAAACCTGGAAGAAATTTCATGACGACAAATTGATCTGGCTGTATTTGAGAACATCTGATATATAAGTGAATCTGTGCTTCTTAAAAGTAATTAATTTTTCTTAATGACCCAAATAATTACTAGAAAAGGAATATAGTTCAGTCAGTGTTATTTCACAATAAGGAAGAGGTGTAACTTGTTGCAAATGTTGAGTGTGTTTTATAACTTTTTGCATGGTTAGTTTCTACTTTGTGTATCTGTATTCGGAAATAAACAATGAATTAACTGTGAAATTCCTAAGTCCATTCTGTTTTCTTACGTGCAACTCCACGAGGAGCATATTAGAGGTCAGACATTAAACTAGTTCAGTAGTCTTTAGCGTTTAGATAAGATGTTAATTATTAAAAGTCATGGATTATATTGCACAGTGATATTATCCGTGCGTCTCCTTTCAAGTCATTTCTGCATATTGTAACATTTAGGGAGTCAGTAAATTACAAATCACATCTAGTTTATAGTTGCAGGTAAACGTTCTCTCAAAAAAAATTAAGCCTTTTTTAAAGATTTACGCAATTTAATTAATGGTAAAATTTCATCAAATTTAAATGAATAATCCTTACGTAATTTAATTGAATAATCCTTAATCAAATAAATTACGTGAATGTAAACAAAGGCTTTTTTTTGTGTAGGAACTTTGGCGTGACATTACATCGTTAAGGCACCAGATGTCGCACTTACTTTAGAAACAACAGTGACTTCACGTTAGGATCACAGATCTCTGCCTTGACTCTATCTCCGAAATTACTATCAAAGCATATGGAGACTTGTGAGAGATAACTGTTTGGTTAGTCTTATTGATTAACACGTGGTGTAAATACAAACTGTATGTAACATGCAAAGATATAGACAGCTTTAGAACATTGCATCCATCGATGTAAACATTTAGATAATGTTATAGAATATATTCGCCATTATCCTTTTATTTTATTTTCTGGAATCGTTGAATTGAATCGAGAGACTTAGCGCACCTTTCAGGAAGAGAGTTACACCAGTGAGGCGCGTGACAGACGCGCGCGCGCTCACGCACCGGTCACTTGTGTTGTGTCAAACGCAGTCAAGTATGGCATTGCGCTTTAGCGATTTCGGAAATCATAAACGGGATTATACTTATTGAACTACTTCGGTTTCGTGGAATAAGTGGCTTTAAGCGTTTAATCGACCTGACTACGAATTGGTGAGTAGCTATGTTATCCTTCAGCTCTAACGTTACATGGCAAGTGTATTCCCTATTTAGCTTTTTATTTAAAAACATTCAGACAAGTAACGTTAACGTGAACTGGCCAGGAAAGTTGACATTATTGTTTAGGGTTATTTCAAACATCTTATTATACGTCCTACGGCACTTTCTCACTTTCCATAACAATTAACCAAAAACGCTCTAAGGTTGTCTTGGTGATTGGTTGCCTGTTTATTTCAAATGAAAGATAAATTAAATACAGTTGTCTATAGACTCAAGATTCCATACTCTGGTTTCTTCAGAAACTGTGTTTTATGCTGAAATATATTAAAGTGTATTCTGATAATAACACTGCATGTGTGTTCTTCCCATAGGTTTCCATGTGATGTTTCTGGCTTTAAGGATGGCTTACATTCAATATATACACGCTGCTCAAGAACAAACATGTAGCATAGGACCTTAAAATAACTTCAATACAAATTAAAAGCTTAGTGTGCTAAATGTTTTGTCCATATTTTTAAAAAATAAGTTGGACCAAAAGCCAAATCCTAGGCTTCGTGAACCGAGAGAACCATGACATTGTGAATCCAGATTGTAACACACTTCTGAGAGCTGGACAAGAGCCATGGGCAAGGAGCAGGACCTTCTTCTGGCTGTGAAGAATGGAGACCTTCCCTTAGCTCATAAACTTCTGGCCAAGATCAAGACCAACCGAAATAGTGAGTTATTTTAAGGCACATGTTTTTCTTTAGACAGTTAGTCATTTGCTAATGATATATTTTGTTTCATAGTTATGTGCAATTTTTTAGACGTTTGAAAATATAGTTAACAAATTCATCATGTACTGAGTCAATATGTCATCAGCCACAGATCATATTATACATCATGCTTTAAGTATTTTTTTTTTTTTTTTTAAGTGTTTCACATTTAAAATATTTTAAAAGCGCTAAGCTGCAACTTGATACCCTGTACAACCGTTCTTGAAAATGCTGTTATTGTGTCCCAGATTAATCTTCAGGCGAAGAATTCATTTTATTTATTTAACATAGTGCTGCATTCACAATAACGCTGGACTAATCACTGAATCAGACACTAAACAACTGCATCCAAACTGAACATGAAAAGACCATAGCATTTCTTGGCCATTCCAGTAATGTGTGCACTATGACTTGATGTAAACACTAGATGTAAACAGGTACCTTTAGACATCAACTCTAGTCGGAATAGTATGCCAAAACCTTTAAAACAAGTAGCCTAGTCTGTTGCTCAGTAGGGTTCAAGTTAGTGCAGTGCACCTGCAGAGGATGTTTTCAGGACAGTCTGTAAGTCTTTCCCAAGCAGACGGAGACCGTATCGACTGGAAGCCAAACAGGGTCAGTTCCTGGCGGGCCAGACGGTCAATGAACTCTCCTGCATATCTGAAGGGTGATATTCAGTCCAATTATGGTCATATTCTGCTACAGGATATTGATCGCTGTGTTATTAATATTGAATATAGTTATTGAATGTGTTCCCTGTCAGTCAAATTCATAGGCTATAAATCTTAATCATGTCAATGCTTTTGAATTAGTGCCTTGGAGATTTTTGGAGCTGGGTTTGTTTTTACGGGTTTACTGGGTTTGTTGTTTAACTTCTCAGTAACTCAAATTAATGTCTTTCTGATTTGATCGGTTTCATTGTGCTTTTGTAAAATTGTCAAAAAATGATTCATTTTGAATTCATTTTTAAAGTCGCAATGAAACTGAAGTAGCGACTGATCTTTCCGTATGTTGTGATGTACATACGACTGAAATGGATTATTGGAAAAGAAAAAAATGTATGGTGGTAACTTGGTTCTATCCATCGAATGTTGATCGGACGGAGGCAGATCTGAATGCGAGCTTGAGGTCGAATTTAAGAAAGTGGCGGGGATTGTGGAAAGTGGACTGAAATGATTGGGGAATTCCATACGCCACCAGAGAGAAGTTATGATATTTTAATTAAAAATTAACAGGGGATAAAAACTACAAATCAAACATATTTCAAGACCAATAACATGCATTTTAAAATATATTCTCATTTCATGCCCACTTTAAGGAAAATGAACGATGGGTCAATCATTCACTCACAGTTTCTGTAGATTGAACGTAACTTGTATTGAACCCGGAAAAACCTTGACATTCCTTCTTCCGTTTAGCTAAAATCTAGTATCTTGTGTTCTTCCCTGCCCCCACCTGTCTTGTTACAAATCAGGGATAACCCATATGGCAAACTGACAGATTAACTTTATAGAGAGCTGGATTTCGGCACAGCATTCACTGTTCTTTAACAATGCCACGGGCTGCTTTGCTTTCAGTCGCTTTTGTTCTCCAAAAATGTAGTAGCCATGTTGTAAATGACTGGGGTAAATACCAGCAAGACACATAAGTTGACTCCAAGCCAGTGATTTTTTTTTTCTTTACACAAAGCATGTTAAATGCAAGCATATACATGTTTTAATACTCTCTCCTCTTGCTCATGACAGATGGGTCAGGCTACTCGGGACTGTTTTGGAATCTGCTCAATGAGTTAATCCATGAGCGATGTTGTCAGTCATCACTAGATCTAGTATAAACTGCGTAAGCCGGCCGTTCCTTCAACTGAGCAGACCTGCATCTTACAGTCAGCTTTTAAATATTCATCGAAACTAGAGGTAATTAAAGGATGGACAGTATTATTAGCATTATCTGAGAGCTTGCATACATTTTCTATTTTTAGCTTAATTAGCCTACAGAACGCAAGGCTACTGTAGAAAACACAAACAGCGCAGATCAGAAGACACATGCATCTTAAATCTACTCACATTTATTTGCTTCCTGAATGTGACTGCATGTGAATCCGCTCCTCTGAATTTGTTTTAAAGTGATCTTAAAGGGGTGGTTGATTTATTTCACTTTTCTAACTTTAGTTAGTGTGTAATGTTGCTGTTTGAGCATAAGCAAACTCTGCAAAGTTATGACGCTCAAAGTTTAAAGCAAAGGGAGATATTTGCTTTTAAAGAAATCATTTTTTAAGGACTACAACAAACGGCTGGTAGGGACTACACGACATTCCTCCCGGGTTAGTGACATCACCAACCCTAAAATTTACATAAACCCCGCCCCCGGGAACTTGATTTATTGATTGTCAAGACAGAATATGCTAATCAATGACTAGAAGATAACTACACATACGCTACATAAATTCGTCAACTAACCATTCAGAAATGTCCTGTTGCTTCTACATGTTGTCACTTCTTCTTGAGTCTGTGTGAGGTAAAAGGACACAAGCTCTTGAAGCTCCGCCCGCTGTACCGGGAGCAGCAGGCCATTTGCATTTAAAGGGACAGACACAAAAATTTTGCATTTTTGCTCACCCTCAAACAGTGACAATTTTAACATGCTATATAAAAATATATGTGGTGTATTTTGAGCTAAGACTTCACAAACACACTCTGAGGACATCAGAGACGTATTTTACATATTGTGAAAAGGGCATTATACCACCCCTTTAAGTTTTGTATAATTCCTGTTTTGCATCTTTTCCGTGCTTCACGCTGTGTCCAAACAGTGAAACAGTAGCATGACACAAAGAGATAACCGATAACGGATATATCTCATGTAAATCTGTATTTTTGTCCTAACCGGAGGGTGATGGCAATTTGACGATCATCTGGTTTCTGTTTTTGCTTCATAGCACTGTGTAGCCCCCCGCTTACTGTGAAATCTAATTCGTTCAAAATCCCACTCCAAATAGTTTTCTTTTTCTGCCATACAGAGGTTTGAATTTTAGCATGGAGAGACAATCTACACTTTTGGTATCAAAATAACCATCACATATATGTCAGTGAGAAAAGCAATTGTTTGTAGCTGCAATACATATATGGATTTAGTTGCGTAGTTAGTCCACTTTTCAGCTTTTAGAATCTCTACGGGCTTCAAAAATCACAACACATTCACATCGTCATTGGCTTATGTAATAGGTAAAACAACGCAAGTGTAATTTCCTACTAATGTGGAAGCAAACATAATCTTTGGTATCACTATAGCCACTGGTCATATGGCTTCAGCTCAGAACAGATTTCTTTGACAAAACGGTACTGGCCTGGTTATTTCCAATAGCATTAATTTCACACAAATTGGTGATTAAATAGAAGGATGCTTTCATAATAAAAATGCCAATGCGCAGACTAGCAAGGTGAATTTGATCTGACTGGTTCTCTGCAGGTTTGTTTACAGTTTTCAGCAACAAATCAACCTTACAAAGGCAGTGACAAAACCAGACTATGCAGGAGATAAAATCAGAACACTGTCTGCTTTCGTTGTAATGATTTTATCGTCATCCAAGTGATTGACTAGGAGGAGGAAGTAAACAAGATGGTATTTAAGATAAACTTCACAGATTGATCCATGTTTGGGTAAATATTTTAATTTTGAGACGAAATAGACAGATAATCATGTATATTCATTAGAGGTGGGACTCTTTTGGTACCTCACGATTAGATTCAAATCGATTCTTGTGGTCACGATTCGATATATGCATAGAGTTGATTCAAGTTCACTGTTTTGTGTTACTTTTTCTATTTGACTGCGGTAGACAGTTTAATAGGTCTAGAAGAAAACAAAATCCCACTGAATTAAATGTTTTTTTTTAGTTTTTAGTCAATTTTTGTCAACCCAATATTATAAAACAATATTGACTTTAAGCTGACTGCAATCGTCATCCTTCTGTAATAAAGCAAGGCAGGTAATTTTATTATATTTTTTATATAAAAAAATAGGAACAAGGCATCAAATTACAAACAATAGGACATATACAATAGGATTTTTTTTTTAAAATTTACAACGTACACATAAAAAAAGTACAGTATAGTAGCATAGGTTTATTTAACATGTAAATACTACTGAAATTGAATCATCAAATGTAAACATAAAATGCTTTATAAGCTTCACTGTATGAAGTAAATATAAATTGATTAATATTAAAGATAAAAAAGTCAAAAGTGAGTGATTTGTTTTTATTTTAAATTACCGTAACTTTAATGAAACGGATGTTTTTTGAGGCTTCTGTCCCTTTAACAATGAATGCACGGATCTTATACTGTTGCGATTTTCTCCTAATTGTTTTCGTTCACGTAGGACATAACAGACTGTTTACACTGAATACTCCACACGATGACACGATGACTTTCTCACAATTTATATAAAAAAATGTTTTCTTTATCGCAATTGCAAGTATATATTTCAAAATTCTGAGAAAAGTCTGAATAGCGAGATTAAAACCCATTTGTGAGAATAATTGTGCAATTCTGAAGTAAAAAAAGCCGGAATTGTGAGAAACAAATGCAAGGAAAAAAGGTTTTAGAAAATTTACAATTACCTTTTTTTGTTGCGAGTTCTGTGAAAAAGTCAATATTGTGATTTTGTTATTACAATACAGTACAGTTTTTAGTGCTTCATGCCATTAAATGTGGCAGAAGAAAGAATAATGAAGGAACATGTTTATGTAACAATTATTATTCATTGATTGTTTTTAATATGGACATATTCATATAACCCAGTGTGCGTAAAATAAATGGATAGTAGTCTAAGTAGTTTGCAGAATTAGAATTTTTTTTTGTGAAACTTTGCATTTACGATGTAGGTTTGTGTGAGTCTTGCAAGATAATTTACATTATTTTAAAAGTACATCCTGCCTAGTATGTCACCCTTGTGCACAGTCACGTGTGTTACATAACCGGGTCCTTTCGTTTATCTCCGCTCATCCACTGACAGTGAGCTCAGACAATTTTCCACTTGTTTTGTTCAGGGAGGCTTTCATCGTGTGGCGGAGTGTTGTTTAAGAAATGATCCGAGATCCAGTGTTTTGGAAAGGTATTACAGTAAAACCTTTTCCCTATTTTATAGTGGTAATTCCCTTTGAACACACTGTCACAAAGGCTCATGGGATAACAGTAATGTGACTGCTGGGTCCGGATGCTGAAATCCACGTGGGTGAACCTTATGCAAAGATGAGAAGTTTGTCTTTTGTCAGTCCAAGTTCTTGTCTTACAGTCTTCATTTCTAATGCCACCTTGTTCCAATAAAATGGCTTTTAGTTTTTACACCCCGTTGTAGAGTTGAGAGGTTGTTTGCTTGTATTTCACACTGTACTGTTTACTGGAACAAATGATAGGTAGGTCATTCAACTCTATACCCCAAATTGATTCTGGCAAGCCAAACCCAATCGGAAGTGATCCATCTAATTAAAGTCAGTATCTAATCTTTTGAGAGCTTTACCTCCAACACCTGCTTGTGTTCCTTTAAATTTCAAAAAAAGAAAAAAAAAGAAAAAAAGGATCCTATGACCGACATATTCAGTTTCAGATTCCATTGTGAATTAAGTCATAAAATAGTCCTTAAGTCATGACTTTTTATTTATTCCATTTTACTCGAATAACACGTCTTTTTATGAAAAGGTCAACAATTTGATATTTTTAAAATATTAATGACCTTGTCACAGTAATGGGCAGGGGGTCTTTAGGGATCTTTTTTTTTTTGTTAGTTGCACCGCACTTTTCAAATGTAGACTTTTAATTTCTTTATACAATACAGTAATATTGTGAAATTATTATAAAATAGTCTTTCAGTCACATGATCCTTCCGAAATCATTATAATGTGCGATTTGGTGCTCAAGAAATATTTCTTACTCTTATCGATTGTTGAAAGCGGTTGTGCTGATAATGTTTTTTTTTTCAGGATTTTTTGATGAATAGATCCCAAACCTTTCAACGGTGCTGTATGCCGTCTTCTTTATTTCTATGGAAAATATATACTTTTGTGCATTGGTATGTTTGAAACATTGCAAGGTTGTCAGAATAACGTACTGTAGCTTAACTGTAATACAGCGCTGCAAAATCTGACCTTTATTCATAGTTTTTGCAACAAGCTGTTTGTCTTTTAAGTTTTATCATCTCTGAAAGTTGCGTTTCAAAATGGCTTGGCATTAAAGACAATCTAAGAGCTTAGTTTGATATTTCTACAAATGTAGTTTCAGTGACTTTATTATTGTTGGCTTAAATGTGTCAACTTCCTAAAACTTGTGTATACTGTATATATGGCTATTGTTGATTTATGCCTTAGACACTCTCTCCTCTCACATGGTCACGTCCGTTCTTCCGATTCACTCAGTGCTTGGTTGTTGTGATTTTAACAGTTTTTTTTTTAGGGGCGATATATTCATAAGTAAAGGTGGAAAGACCCAGATCAACAGACCCAGTGACAAAGAATGACTTGATATAAGGTGTCCTTTAAATTTGCTCATTATGTTTATTGTGTGGGTTTAGGGAGTGGTTGAGCCCTGTGCGGTTACTGTGGCTCATTTCATTTGAAGGATGCCCACATTAGAAGCAGCTCTTCCATTCAACGAGAAAAGACCACTGTTGACAGACACAAAGGGTGTTTGTGTTTCCACGCACGCTTTTGTGTGGATACTGTGAGTGAGGGAGGCAGAGAGGGACATAGATGGAAATTGAGAGACTGGGTGGGTTAGCCATGTCTGGAATGTTGTCATGTTGAAACTTGAACTCCTCTTGAAAGACCCACATCAACTTTTTTCTTCCCCTACAGTCATATGTAAAGTTCATAGCTCTGTTGGCAATGTGCCCTCTGCCCGCTGGCCGTGGGGTGGTCTGTTGGAGTACAACAAGGCCTGTGATTAGCCCAACATGAGCCAAAGGCATGGCTCACAGACCCCTCAGATCCATAGGAAATAATAGTTGACGGCAATTTGATACAATGTCCGAATATACTTGTTGGATTGGCTAAAATAGATGTAGGGATCTGCATTGCTCTGTCTGTACTCCACATGTATGTTTTGTGTTTTTGCTACTTTTTCAGTTTAGTTAATGAGAATGAACTAATTCAACAGTTCTTGAACATTGTCATAACATGGTGTGCATACTTGACAGGTTTAATTTGATTAAAACAAACCCTGCGATTTCTGTGTTAGTGCAGTTCATTTGAAAAAGTGTGAACGCTGCCATCCGAACCCTTTCCCAAGTGGAAAGTTTGATTAAAAGAAAGTTTATTGTTGGCAGTAACCATATACATGGAAAACCAAAATTCAGACAGACAAACAAGTTGGGAAGGGATTTGAGCATTGTTTTTAAAATTTAACATAATCCATCTTTGTAGTTTAACTTTGTACTCTACTATATTAAAATGCTATTTTCTTATGTTTAAAAAAAATATAAATGTGTAATATTGTGGCCATGTTCTAAATGAAATTTTAGCTTACTACTTACCATTGTGCAATGTATATAGTGTATATACTGGCTACGATTTGTGAAAAATAGAATGATACGGTAAGCATTATTCCATGATAAACTGTTTACACAGCACTACATTCCATTTTAAATTGGCATCCAGTTATCATCTTAGAAATGAAAATAGTTATTTTGGATTTTTTTCAGTTTTGTGCAAAAAGTCTGATCATGAAAAGTAATGACTCTGAGTCAGAAGAACCAGGTGTTTAAAATCATTGCTGATATTACTTCATTTTTCATCACTGAAAATGGAGGGTAAAGTTGAGTGTATTGTATTGTGGGATACAGTGAATGAACACAATGTGTGGTTTAATTCAGAATAGCATACAACTCTTATTATTTCTGCCATATAGCCTAGTAAGAGTAATTAGAAATATATACTAGTATGCTTGTATTCAAGATGTGTTCCGATTCCTGTTCAGACCTTTGTATTTTCATTACTTACAATAGGCATAACTAAATTAATTTAAAGTGCCTCTATTATGCTTTTTCAAAAATGACCTTTTCAGGCAGTGTGCAATATAGTTTTTTGTAAATGTAAAGGGTCTGTTTAAAGATCAAAATGCACAACAACAAATAGTTAGTCTACTAAAAGAAATAATCGATTTTGAACTGCTGGAACGAGTTATCAGCAATTCCAGTCTCTCTTCCTGTTACCTAACTACATAACAATGTAACAAATGTACATAATGCCAGTCTATTGTCTTCACTGACTTCTGCTGATGATGTCTACTTTCACCCGCTCTCAAACACTAGTTGTAGCTGTGTTTGGTTCGTGTTGTCATATCTAGAAGACTGTTTTCAGCGCTGCGTGCGAATCCACTTTGCCCACCCAAAAAGGAACTCACCCTCAAGCCATCCTAGGTCTATATGACTTTCTTCTTTCAGCCAAACACAATCAGAGTTATATTAAAAATATCCTGACTCTTCCAAGCTTTACTATAATGGGAGTGAATAGTAACTAAGATTTTGAAGCCCAAAAAAGCACATCCATTCATCGTAAAAGTAATCCATAGGACTCCAGGGGGTTAATAAATGCCTTCTGAAGTAAAGCGATGCTTTTTTTTATTTAAAAAAAATATCCATATTTATAACTTTATAAACTAAAACCACTGGCTTCCGGTAACAGCAGTACGCATTTTGAGTTCTGGCGGAAGAGTGACCTCGGGAGAGCTGACGCATGATGTATTGACGAATTTGGAAGTGCAGATAATGGAGAAAAACAAAACACCGGTCATGAATTAGAAGTCTAAAATGAGAATCTTTAAAGAGAAATGTCGGAGGAGCTTGAGTTTATCGCCAAGCCCTGTTTGTTTGAACTGAGAGAGGAGTCTACTCTCGGCTAAGCTTATGCTACTCCTCTTATGTTAAGTCGTATGTCATACACCGGAACTCGACTCTCTAGTCTCGTAAATGCTCGCATGGACGTTAACGGAAGCTATTGATTACAGTTTATAAAGTTTTAATTATGGATATTTTTCTTACACAAACGAATCGCTTCTTTTCAGGAGGCATTTATTAACCCCATGGAGTCTTATGGATTACTTTTATGATGGATGGATGCGTTTTTTATTTTTTAAAATCTATTTACTCCCATTTTAAAGCTTGAAAGAGACGGGATATTTTGGCTCAGATTGTGTTTGGCTGAAAGAAGAACACTTTCAACACTGTTGAAAGGTCACGCGTGTTCCGGTTCAAAAGGGTTGGGTGAAAAACTCCATCTCATATTCTCCTCCAATGTAAAAATCGGCCGACATTGTTGTTTAACCTTTTATTTATTTATTTACTTTTTGTAAATGCCGTTTGCCTTAGTCTTTGCACGTTCGCTTTGTGGTTTGGTACTTCTGCCTATGTCACGCGTGATCTTTCAATGGGATTACCGGTACGTAATGCGTGGCGCATCATAGCTAGTGCGAGTATTTGTGGTTAAAATATGTGTGCGTGTGTGTGTATATATATATATACTTTTTTTTTTTTTAAATGGCTGATCGTTGCATTAGATAAGACCCTTATTCCTCGGCTGGGATCATATAGAGCCCTTTAAAGTTGCATTGAAACTGCAATTTGGACCTTCAAACCATTGAACCCCATTGAAGTCCACTATATGGAGAAAATTCCTGAAATGTTTTCCTCCAAAAACCTTAATTTCTTTTAGTCTGAAGAAAGAAAGACATGAACATCTTCGATGACGTGGAGATGAGTAAATTATCAGGAAATGTTAATCCTGAAGTGAACTAATCCTTGAAGTGATCTGATAGCCATAGATGTCTATAATTCGGGAATAACAAATGCAGTTTTCACAATAGCCTAAATAAGATTTTTTTTTTCTGATTGGTTTTAATCCAGAAGATGTGGGGGCAGGAATTCATTGCTCCCACTATGCTGGAGGGTACAAATAGTTATAGATCCAATTTCCTGCAGTGTGATTTGGAGCAGGAGACGGGATCTTTTTTGAGGCTGATGGTCTTATATGGATTGGATGGAAAGGTTTCTAAGCAAGTGAATGGTTGAATTGTAAAGGATGTAAGAAAACAAAGAAAAGTTTAGGTCTATTAGTCAAAATGGGGCAGGCAGTTGTGTGTGTACTCACAGGTAAGTGAGCACTGTTTACATTTACAGTTAAAACTCTTCTTTCCCACATTTGAGATAAAAGCAGTCAGGATGCTGTGGTTCAGAGCTCATTTAAAATGATGACACAGCTCTATGTTGTTTAGAGGACAGACTTGTCTACTGTCACTGACAGTTGGGACAGTCTTGCTCTGCGTTCAACGCTCTTCACGTAGTGACCTAAATCACATTTTCCCTTCAGCGACAGGTGAAGCGTACGATTTTTCAATGTTTATTTTTTTTAATGTTACAGTGCTTACAGTGCTCTTTATTCCAAATATTCAATTTTTTTATTTTTATTTTCTTTTACTTATATACATAATTAGAACATTTGGTCTCGCTTTATATTAGGTGTCTTTAACTACTATGTACTAACATATAAATTAATCTTTTGATTAGAATGCACTTACAGTACATGCATTGTTTTTACATTGTACTTCAAAATAAAAAATACCTGCATGCAATTACAGCTGTAATTAATTTCTGTAATTACATCTATAATTACACCGATGACCTTTCCCTTATACACATACCCACCCTTAAACCTACTTATACCACCAAACCTGTCCCTAACCCTATCCCACCTCAATAGCAACAAGAGTGTTTTGCGATACAATATAAACACAGTAAGTACATTGTACTTATTTTTTGATGGACGTACATAGTAATTAAAGACACTTAATATAAAGAGTGACTGAACATTCTAACTTGCATTATAGAACCGTTAGTTACAGATCTTTTCACACACAGTACATATTGTTTTAAAGCAGCTTTACAGAAAGTGCAATGTGTATCAAGTAATGTCCATATTGCAGTAATATACAGCTATAATAGGCGACATGTTATGTGGTTAACTTCATGTATTATGTTAAGCTGAACCAACAAACTTGTGTTAGGCAGCAAATACAATTAGTACTCATAATGTGTACAATACAAGGATTATGTTACAATATTGGGATGATATTTTAAAGTTTTGTCTGTCGATCCAAAGTTGCCATCATCTGAAATCTTCGCAATTATTGGCATCGCCCGAAAACATTGCAAAGGCTGGATCCGAACAGATCCAGATATAATTATAACAGATATAATACGATTATGCAATTAAGAATGCTTGGCTAAAGGGATGTCTTTATTTTGGATTTATACAGAAAGAGTTTGTCTGAGCCCAGAACATTTTGAAGAAGGCTATTCCAGAGTTTAGAAGCCAAATGTGAAAAAGCTCTTTGGCAGATTTTGATGTCCTCCATGGTACCATCAAAAGCCCAGGGTTGTGAGAGCTTGATGGATTGTAGTGTGATCGAAGATTGGTTAAATAACGCTTCTGAATAATTCGGAATCCTTAACTTAGCTTAAAATTGCATTGTTAACGTAATTAACGTCACATAGTTCAGCTTAGAAGTCGGGAGTTTAAGCTCTGGGGAAAATTTTCAGTCCAATGATCTAGTAAGCGAATTCATTCAAACAATCAGTTGAAAACAGCGGTAATGAAGAAAACCAGGTTGGTTACATCAGAGATGGCAGAGCGGATAAAGACTTGTTGTGTTTTCAGTGAATTATTCATTCCACTGTGTGTTTTGCCAAAACGCGAGCTCTGTCATATTGACAGATATGTGTCATCTGTCTTCTTAAAATTGCTCTGTTTATCTGTGACTGATTCTGAAGAGCACGAGCCACGCATCGTGTTTTGTGAAATACAGACTGAACTGAACGTCAAAACATCCCACCGCTGGCCTGATGATATGCAAACTATGTTTGTCGGCTGGATAAAGCAAACCAGCATCTCGCTAGTAAGGTTTTGATGGATGGGGAATGCAGTCAAGGTAAAGACAAGTGAGGTCTCCAAGTGTTCTTTATTGAAAAAACACCTAAATTTACCTTGAAAAAAGCTTGCAGAAAATACAGTTTTGTGAGAATCCTCCTTCAATCTGATGTTTTACTTTGCTGGATATAGCAAATGATGACAAAATGAACGTGTTAAACAATATAAATGGTGCATGCTTAATTTAACCATAAGGGTGCGATTTAATCACAATTAAAATGACAAAGGAGCAAGACCATTTAGGACTATATTCTAGGTAAGAGGCAATATTTTATCATTTATATGTGGCTTAATAGATAGGCAATGTAGAGATGATGTTTGACCTGGTAAGAACTGTATCAGCTGCATTCTGGATTTGGACTAACTATCTTGTTTTCTGAAGATGCAATGACACTGGGACTAAGTGCACTCTTGGACTTTCCACTGTTTGTATCACTCCACTTGCATTTGCATGTTCCAAAAAAGGAAAGAGAGGAATATTTAGTTGCTTAAAGTTTATTCATGGAAATCATTCCTAATTTGGATTGTTAGGAGTCCTGCATGGGTTATAAGACAGTGTTTTTAACAGGGTTGAATAATGAGACCATCTGTAGACATTGGCTGATCTCATGAATGAGCCTCAATTAAAGGGATGGTTCTCTCATTCTCTCACACACACAAATTTCCGCAATGAACTGTCGTTTTATGGCAAAGAGCTGTGTAAAGATTCTGATATTCTTAGCATGCAGGCTTAATTGCATGAGCGCGAGTTAATGACAGAATTACCATTTTTGAGTCCTTTAAGACCGTTTTGAACGGAGAAATACTTTTCCGACTTTTCAGTTCCTATGCAAAAAAGTAATTGTTATAACATAAATATTGTGCCGATGACAAAATAGACACGTAATTAATGTTTTGTTACTCACTGGAAAAATATGACGCAACCGTCAATCTACGTTGTGTTTGAGTACAAAACAATTGCCTGTTGAAAGTTTGAAACAAGTGCTTTCATGCCGTAACATCATCATGCCTCATATCTCTTTAATGGAGGGATCAGCAGCTGACTGATTTGTTTGAAACATCACATCACGTCCTGACTTTTATTTCCATCTGTTTTCCTAGAGTTACTGGGCTCCACAAAGAGGCTGAATGTGAACTACCAAGATCAAGATGGGTAAGTTCTCATTTTCCACACGGTCAGTCCAAAATGTGGAGAACAAGGAAACTTGTATGCTATATCACATGAGCAGAAGTGGGATATGGCTCTATATCAGAACAGATGATATATAGGGGTGAATTCGGGGACACTTTTATCCAGTTATCTCAAAGGCAAAAAGTGTCCCAATCAACCTGAATTCACATAAATTTTACATATTTTAGTGGGTCGTTTTGTGAGTCATCCAAACCTTCCCCCTTTAGAGTTGAATATTTATGTAGTAAACTCACTTGACTGAAATTTATGAATTTTTCATGTTTATAACTTCTGAGGAGCTGATTGAAGCAAACGGAGCACATCTGACACAAAAGCTTAAATCACATGTGCAAGGTTTCTGTGCAGCTTTGACTGATCAGAACATTGCGTGTGTCCCACCTGTTTAAACACTGAAAATGTGCTGTTCTATCATGTCATCCTTCTTTTTTACCAGAAGGTGGTCTTTGCTTTCTGACGCTGTGACTAGTCAACCCTTACTCAATTTAAAAACGAAAATGAATTGTCACGAAAATACAAATAGGGGATTTCTTTCTGTTTGAGAAACACTATTATTAATAATTTAAAAAAGCACCTGCCAAACTTAATGTTTTTTTTTGTATATTGACACTCTTTGCCATGTATCATTTCCCCACTCATGAAATGCGTCCTCATCCGTCCCCAAAGCAGTAATGAAGTTATCAAGAACATTAATTAAACCTAGATGAATATGTTACCTGCAGGGGATAACTGAATATTTGACTCATCCACCAATTATAATTTCCTCTTTTTAGTCTTCTGACTGAGTTTACAATATTGTTCCCCTAGTAAAATAATTGGTGAATAAAGATAAAAGCGAGTCTAATAACTCATTACAAAATTATCTGTATAATTTTGCTTTGCTATATTTAAGTGTGTGTGTGTGTGTGTGTTTAAATAAATTAATGATTTATTGAAGTGATTTTTTTTTTTGTAATACCTTTTTTTTTTTTTTGCCAGTCCTGCATTATATTATAGCAATATGGGGCCCTATTTTAACTATCTAAGCCCATGGTCTAAAGCACACTTAGAAATTCAGTCCGAATTCACTTTTGCTAGTGTAACGACAGAAAAAATGATCTGTGCGCCTGGCGCATGGTCTAAAAGGGCTGTCTCTAATCTCTAAATGACGTTCGTGCAATAAACCAATCAGTCTCATCTCCTATACCCTTTAAAGTAACACTAAGTAGGTTTTCAACCTTTATAATATATTTCCAAGACCCTTGTGATGGTACATCGACTTAAAATAAGTTAAATGACACGTCTGCCATAGCCTGACGTGGTCTGTATCGCTTTTACTGGCACTATGTAACTTCAGGTTTCGGGTCGGAACCCGTGCACAAAAAGAACTACAAAATTTGAGTGTTTTACGGCATACGTCACTTCCCCCACCACTTCCTCAAATTCGGACGCTTTTGTCATGGCCGAAGCGGTAAAAAAAATCATGCATCATACTCTACCTTGTCTGTGGCCATTGTTGATTCCAAAGCCGGTGCTGGAGATCAACAGCGAGCGTGCGCGTGCGTGTGCGTGTGCGTGTGCGACAGATTTACGACAGCGCTAATGGACAATTCCGCTTGCAACCAGTAGGGCGACCGCAGAGGAAAAGATACTTGGTGTTACTTTAAAAGCCAGTTGCGCTCACACCATGGATGATTTGCTATTTACATGGCGCAATTTGCAAGAGGAAAAACGAAACGCTTATCTAGCGAGAAAAAGGATCTGCTCGTGCGCTCTTTAAATAACAAAAAAAATATTAAACCAGTTTTCAGTTGGTCAATGGCGCAGTCTATTTCTGTTGCCTCAGAATAGCAATGCGCCTGAACACACCTCGTTTTCAGACCAGCACACCCATCGGCGCATAAATAGGGTCAAATGCATTTGGCATTTAAAAAACGTGGCACAGGACGTTAGAATGATAACTGGGTTGGGCTGAAACTAGCAAAAAACACTTGCGTTGCCTGGCGCTGGTGTATGATATGGCCCATAGTGTACATCGGCTGTACACTGTAAATCAGATTGCATTAAAAATAAAAACAGAGGGAAGTACAGGACTTGAAATTGTTCACACATTAAAAAATGTCTGGTATTAGTTATACAGTTAAGATTTTTAAACAGGAATTTGTATTGTAAGAATTAAACATATAATATATCATATTATATTAACTGCATGCCCCGCAGAGTCGCAGACACATATTAAAATTATACTCCATGTCTTGACTTGAGTTTGTTTGCTGCGCCTAGCTGTGGTGTTGTATGCTTCCACTGTGTGTTTGCAATGCACATATTCTATCCAAACATTGTGCTTTAACACCTTTGTGCGCAAACAGGAAAAAGAAAGTGCATAGATGCTTGTCTATGAGATAAAAATGTAATTCTTCTGTTGTTTTTCCTCATGACACAAACTTGCATGTATTGTAGGTTTTCTTTAACTATAGTTTGTGGTTAGTCAAAAGCAACGTGACATGGTTTGACTCGTTTTCTCATGACTCTTCCCATGATTCCTTTGCTTTGAGCTACCATCACTGTTTGAAATCAAAGCTTAGACCGTTGAGAGAGCCACAGACTCAAAGCTCTGATCACTCTTAAAAATGCTGGACTGTGGCTCTGGGAAATGTTGTCAGGAGATGAAACCGCTACGTGTATACTTCGTGTGCATTTGAGATCACAACCAATGTACATTAAAGGAAGATGACATGAAAAAAGATTTTTGATGATAATGATTGAGTTGAATGAACAGCTAGACGCCCTAAGGTATTGTTGATATAAGTCACAGATGAAGACAAAGATTTTTGTCTTAATTGTCCTTGGTAAAACTTTTGTTTGGCCAACTTGAACTAGTTTGTTCACTGAATTTCTCATTCAACCAGTAAATTCCTGTTAAGGCAACTACTAATTTCTTGTTTCAGAAAGTGTAAAGAAATTTCATTCTTCGTGGTTTTATTCTTATATGTTTTAAATCACATCAATATATGAAGTACGTGCAATCTCTGCCTCAGAAAAAGAGAAAATTTAGCACAGTATAAGGATTTCATGCATTCAACATGAAATGAAAATTCATCCCTTTTTTAAATGCATGTTGTTGATCTTATTGTGAACGATTAAACTATGCATACATTGTTATTATTATTATTATTAACAGTAATTTAATCAAAATATCGTAACTCAATCTTCTGGTGAAACACGCAGAAATTCCAGTCATTTGGTTTGTTTAAACTCCGCCCCTTTCTTACAATTGACTGCAAGCTTTCATTCAGTTCTTCCTCCATCCAATCAACAACTGACGATTAAACCCAAATTAATACCAAACATTTTTTTCTTCCTTTTTCGATAAATAGAAAACTCTGATGTACATCACTCTACAGAAGAAAAGATCTGCCGCTACTTGTTACATAATACATCCCTTTAATAATCTCCCCAACCTCAGTCAACAAATATAATTTAGTAAAAACATTTTTAGTATCTCCAATTAACAAATGCCCAACAGTGATGGTTAAAACAACATAAACAATAATCTGATTTGAAAAAAAAATCATGCTGCAGTGCATACTGGGAGCTCGCAGTTCAGCTCAGATTTGTTCAAACTCTCTTAGGCTATTCAGTTGGTTAACATGTTTTCTATGTAATTGCCATTTCGTGTATCTGTGACTCACTAAGCCCTGTATGCTGGGCAGAATCTAATTGCTTTAGTACAGTGTGTGCACAGGTTGAATCTGTTGTTGAATCTGGATGTCCCATTAGTCTTGAGAGACGATAGTTGAAAGCGTATCTCGATGAAGTTGAGGGCCTCACATTAGCATGAGTGCTAATTTGCGCTTTCATGAGCAGCAGGGGAAGAACTGAGAAACCGGCTCCTGAGGGACCAGCAGCTGAGGTGGAGGAAAAACAGTTCATTATTCATCAATGCTACTGGCGCTGTTCGCTTCTTTCTTTCTTTCTTTCTTTCTTTCTTTCTTTCTTTCTTTCTTTCTTTCTTTCTTTCTTTCTTTCTTTCTTTCTTTCTTTCTTTCTTTCTTTCTTTCTTTCTTTCTTTCTTTCTCCTCTCTCTCTCTCTCTCTCTCTCTCTCTCTCTCTCTCTCTCTCTCTCTCTCTCTCTCTCTCTCTCTCTCTCTCTCTCTCTCTCCTCTCCCTCTCCCTCTCCCTCTCCCTCCACACACAATAATTTGTCAAAGCCCGCCAGGATATTTTTAACACGCATGGTAGTTTTCGTAGGGTGACATACTAGTGTGTAAGAGGTGTCCCTAGTGGATATGTTTAAGAAGTCTGGATCAGACAGTTTGTGCTGCTGAACCATAGACTGAACACAGCTTTCTTCAGATATGTGCCATATTAATCATCAGTGTTGTTCACTCTCAACATCTGTGACTGCTGAACATTAGCTGTAGGGTGCTTTTTTCCCCCCCAAATCTTTTATCTGTTATTTTCACAAAACTCATGCCCTCGTATGATTTTAACCGAGTCCCTGTTGAAGTTATGAGAAGCAGGGTATATATACGATAAAGAGGCTTAGGAGCACTGCGCCAGTGCAATAAAGGAGAAAACAGAAGTAATAAAATGGGTTCAGGAAAAACTTCACTTAACTTAACCAGGTGGGAAAACCTTTAAAGCGATAGTTTACCCAAAAGTGAAAATTCTGTCATTAATTTCTCGCGCTCCAAATCATAACACAAATGAAGATCTTTTTGATAAAATCTGAGAGCTTTCTGTGCCTCTGTTGACAGCTATGCAACTGAAACTTTGAAACTTATCCATATGAGTTGAGAGATTCATTTAAGCCAAAATTCTCTGAGGAGACACGATTGTTTTATATGATGAACAGATTGAATTTAGGCTTTTATTCACATATAAACATTCATCAATTCATATATCCTTTGTGGTAAACCAACAGAAGCTCAAGCATATTAGTTTGACGTGCGAGAGCCAATGAGGTTTGTTCTTGTGTTACTCAACACGCTTGAGCTTCCACAAGAGGTTTTGTTCTCGAGCGTCAAGCAGGTTTGGTTGAGCTTCTCTTTATGTTTGCTATGTGAATAAAAGCCTAAATTCAATCTGTTCGTCATATAAAGCGGTCAATAAAATTTGGACTATATCTCTCAATTCATATGGATTAGTTTTACGATCTCTTTATGTACTTTTTGAAGCATCAAAGTGTCAGTTGCGTAGCTGTCAGAAAGCTCTCAGATTTCATCAAAAAGATCTTCATTTGTGTTCCGAAGATGAGGGTCATGAGGGTCAGTAATTAATGACAGAATTTTAATTTTTGGGTGAACTAACTGTTTAAAAGTAATTCGTCTGTCCACACTGAATGTGAAAAGAGTGACAACCCTGAAAGCCTATACAGTATCTTTTCTCAGTCAAATGGCCTTCTGCTATAGCCTGGTTCTACCAGACTCTCGTACATTTCATTTGTACAGAGAGTCTGGCCTCTCTCCATTGACAAGCATTAACTTCCTTGAAGGCGGGTCCTCAGTTGAAGTTTAAAACTATTGGATCTGCCCAGAGTCACTCTGGATCTGCCATAACCAATCGCTAATGTTTGATCGTTACGTATGACGACTCAAACTAGCCAACAACCTCAACGTCATCGTTCTCAGCCACTCCCTCTGTTCGCTGATTTGACCGGTAAAAAATTTACTGGAGAAAACCCAAGAATATACCACAATCCCAGACGTAGTTCTGAAGGAAAATTAAAATTGAGCAGAAGTACGTAAGAGGGCGGAGCCAGGCTACTTCTGCTATATATAAATGTAAAAATAATAAGAGTCCGAAAAAACATCTGATCTTACCTTTTAGTATTCATAATCCAATTGGTCTCAACTCACTGCTTTGGCTCTTGTGGCCAAATATCCTCATCTTTGATGACTATTTTGACTGTTAGGTCAGCACCTGCTCACTGAGATCTATACTCCTGTGAAAACTCCCTCTATAATCAAAACAACCATCTACACGGTGCAATGAATCTCTTATTTACATTGTGTTTATGCTTTGTCGGGAATATGAAAGGATTTACGAGCGTGCAGAGGTCTAAAGTGTGCAGTGAACGAAAACCGAGCTGTTTTGAGCGGTGTTGAGCGGATTCTGACTAACTTAAACACCTCTGATAGGCCATTGCGTTCTCACATTCAACAGATATGTCTGTGATTGGCTACAATGATCAACACTTCAAAAACACATTGTAAATGGAAACCTTTGATGCTCTTCACAAAGTGCTTACACAGATACTCACAGGAGCGTTTGAAAGCAGCATCTATCAGCGGGTACCGAATATACCTGGTACTCGAGACTACAGGCACTGCAGAAATGCTGGTATAATCACATTTTCTAAATGTCAGACAATCCAATCAATGACAATCCTTATATTGGCACTTATATATAACTTATAATTAACAACTTTGGAAATTTCAATCGTATATTGATCACTGAACATGTAATGTACTCGGTTTAATTTACTATACTCTGTGAACTCTGTTAGGGCCCTCTATTCTCCTGTATTTGAGGAATTTTTGGTAAAATGGGGTTGTTTGTGCACAAGTGCTCTGTAAAATGCATAAATGTCTCATCCATCATTAAACTCAAGTCAGAGGGATTGTGATGCTGAGCTACACTTATGGTCTGGAAAGGAATGTCTCTAAACTGATCCTTCAAACTTTGAATAAATACTGAGTAACTTTAATTGGAGCATCATTGAACCGGTGCACACTGACATCAAATGACTGCATATAGCATAAATCAAAAGATAGCTGCTAGTGAAAAGAGGGACCTTTCCTCTCTGAGACAAGTCAGTCTAAAGAAACGTTGGGATTCAGTTCCTGTGATACATTTTTAATACAAATTATATATTTATCTGTCTCAGACAGACATGCTTTGTTGGGATTTGCACAGTTCCACCAGATTCCGTTTTAACCCCAGAAAAAATCTGCAAGGAAAAGTAGACTCTCTTAAACTAGAAGGCCAATTATACACTTATTAGCTGCACTGACACATTTTAATAACCGTTCCTAGAACTTTGCCTACTACATGGCATTTACTTATCTATAGGACAATATGTGGTCAAGTACACTTGGCATCACATTTAAGAAATGATAATCCTTTAATTCAGCTCTTCTACTTATAACAATCCCTTCGATGTATCATATATCTGTAGATCTGTCCCGACTCTTGAACAGCACACTATTTATTACATGTGTTTGGTCCATAACTTGTATATGTATGGTGACGCAGTAGTTTTTTTCGGCCTAATCCGCATAAGTTGAGTTCAGTACTTTTAAAGTATGTTAAGAAATGTTCTTTTATTCATTTTCCAGTCATCCATTCCCTCAAACACATGCATATTTTAGGAGCTGGACCATCCCCTGTCATAAAGCGACTGTGAAAGCAGAGATCTAACTGCTAATTGGGCAGTGCGCTCTTGCTGTGCCGTCAGGACTGATCTCAGTGCTGTACTCAATTGAACTCTGTGACAAAAACTGTGCCAGACTGGACAACATTTCCCTCTTTCACACCAGATGGATTATTGTTCTGCTAAATGAGATGTATTTTTGTCATGTTCTGTTTGTAAAATGAATGAAGGCATTTTCTAAGATATTGATTCAGAGGGGGGGTCATCAGGGCATAAAAATACACCATATTTTTTATGTTTACAGTTTATATTTCTTAATTAAATCTTAGGAGTTGCTGCTTGGCCAAATGCTTTAATTTAACCAATAAAAGATCAGTTCAGAGATTAAAGTAGCTTTTAACAGTTTCCAGGAAATTTGTGTGGTTTTCAGAACTTTTTCCTGATTGTCCGTTCTTCAGTTTTTCAGCTCTTCATCATGCGGCTCTCACTGGCACCGCTGACCTCTTGGCTCTGCTGCTGGAGGCACAGGCCACTGTGGACATCAAAGACAGTAACGGTGAGACCTTTTAACATTTTCCTTTACTTGTACACAATGTACTTTTGTCCCCATATCAACACTTTCCACCCCAAAAAAACTAAAATAAACATTATTAATAAAATAATATTAACAAATTAAAGAATAATTTAATTAATTAATTAATTAGTGAATGATAGATAGATAGTACATGCGTATATTATGTGCATGAGCTGAGCATAGAAAATCTAGTCATCGTTTTTCCCTTTTTTAAAGGAGCTATATTTAAAAATGTTCTTGTATTAATCACATTTTTATTGCCAAAGTGTGAAGAGCTTGTAACAAAATGTAAAAAACGTGTGTTTATTCCTTCCCCAACTTCCTAGATTGTTTATAAAAACCTGTAGACAAATTTTTATGTGAAGGACTCTTGACGTTGTTTCTGGTTAAAATCAAAAGGCCTCTCTTTTGTTCAATGACACATGAAATCAATGCTTATACAATGTTCAGGATAATGCCGAAAGAGACATTCTGTAATGTCAATGTGTCATGCAAAGAAAAGGATTAATTCAAACTATAGTCTCACACAGCCAGATCTATATTAGTTTATACTCTCAAATTGACTTTATATTCAAACTATCATAACAGTGTAATTTTAATTACGTCATCTGTCGACTTAATTGAAGAGCTGGTGCAAACATATCCACATCGCTATGATCAGATGCTTTCTTAACAACTTACTCACTGCTGTCATGTGTTTATTTTGTCATTGAGATGAAAGCGCACAGCACATAGTTACATCTCATCTAAACGTTGCATTCAGCAGTTTGGAAAGTGTCCGGGATGTTCGTTAACAGTATATCGCTGCAAAGGGATTTCCAACTTATTTTTTTAATTTTTTTTACATATAAGCAAAAAACTGAAAAAGCATTTACTTCATGCCTTGAATCATGTTCAGTCTCTTGTACTTTACGTGTGAATAAAAGCAGGCTAGAGCAAAAAGTGGCTTGCTGCAGTTCACTTTACAGCCACCGGTGTCGCTAGTAATAGGTTTCTGAATTCTACGCATAGCCCTTTTAAAAGAAAAATGATTGCACCACCAAAGAAAGCACAGTTTCTTTCCCAGTGTGAAAAAAACCCTAGAAGCTGTGAAAAAAATGTATTTTCTACTCACTATTGAAGGTATGCGTCCATTGCACTATGCTGCCTGGCAGGGGAATGCTGAGACTGTACTTATGCTTCTAAGAGCTGGAGCTTCTGTGAATGGGGCTTCACAAGATGGACAGATCCCTCTCCACCTGGCTGCACAGTACGGACACCATGAGGTGGTACGTACCTCACTACTCCTCTACCTTTAGCAATTTGTGCCTGTCTACGCTGACACAAGGGACAACACTATCAAGATTCAAATACTGTAGATTCTAGACTTGAGGACAAAATTGGGTTTGGTATTGGGTTTAGTTGACAGGTATGGTGGGGATTTGTACTGATGTAGTCATAAAATAAATTATACATTCAGTCCTGGTTCGTTTAGCATTAATACTGTCATTTTTAACACTAAACCTAAAGCTACAAAACATTAGGTATAAGGATAGGGCCACAACCTGATTGGACCGCTTTTATGACATATATTTTGCAATGGAATTTACCAAACATCCAAAACAATGTTGTGTGTTGTTCATATAGTGGTATTTTTTCCAGTTGAGAACTCACAAAGAGCTAATAAAGTGTGCAAGGAATCCCTCTGTTGCACATAAATGAACATCTGCTGCAAGGAAACGGCGGTTCCGACTCCTGTATCGAACTGTAATAGAACTGTGACATCAAATCCTGTTTTTGGTTTGTTGAGATGTCTTTGGTCCGTGACATCAAATCCTGTTTTTGGTTTGTTGAGATGTCTTTGGTCCGTTACATTCATATTTCAGCTGAACCCGTATCAGAGTTAATTTGGGTGTGGACAGAGACCCCCTGAAAATCTAGGTCTAGGTTAATCTAGGTTTGCTTGTTTGGTGCACACCAAGGTTCGGACGGCACTGTCACACTTACTCAAATGAACCACACTCAAGTGAACTAAGCAATCACACCAGAGTTTGTTTAAATCAGACCAAACCTACCAAGTGAACACACACCAAGTGATTTCCATGCAACAAATTATTTTTCTTTTTTACGATAATAATAGAAGTTTGTATTGCCATCACAAACTATGGGTATATGTTCTATGTTCTGCATATGTTATACCTAGTGATGCACACTGGGTATATTGTTAATTTACAATATAGTGTAGAATTCTCCCCTCTATTTTTATGACTAAAAATAGAAATATGAAATGTATATTAATGGCTTTTCTTTATTTTTTTCCAATCTTTTTATTTATTTTTTAAAACATTTTATTAACATAACAGACAAAAAAAATAATAATAATAAAATGCAGCAAATTAAATCAAGTCAGTCCATGGTCACAGATCACTGTTCATCCTTTGTGAATTTTATGTAAACATGCCAAACCCTGTTATGACATGGTAGTGTCAGAGGTCCATATGCGGTTCCCATATCCTTCGGAAGGCATCCCCCTTATTTTTTAGGGTGTATGTGCGTTGTTCCAGTCTTAAAGTTTCATTTAGGATTTGTTTAAACAGATTAAATGATGGGGGTCTTCTTTGTTGGTTCCAATTGAGCTAGATGCATTTCTTTGCTATAAGACATTATGATAATCCTCTTCCTACATGTGGTGTCCAGTGTCTTGTCCAATTCCGTACCAAAGAGGTACCGTGGTGGTGTAATATCCAGCGGGGATTTCACAATCTTAAGTTAGATCATGTACCGCCTTCCAGAAATGTTTTAATTTCATTAATGGCTTTTCTGAGGTAAATGCGACATAGTGGGCCAAAATTATTGACTGATGCGCTGACATTTTATTCAATTTAATAATATTATAATACACAAGTATTTTCAGTTGCCAAAATTTCAGTGCATCACTAATTACATCACTCAGTAGTTTGTTCAAAAAGGCTGAATGCTGCACTGATAGTGACTCAGGAATGTGCTGCGACTCAAACCAAAATATTGCTTTTGAGGCTGTTTACAGATCTCTGGCAGCTAGATAAAAGCGACGCGTAGTGTTTTATGTTGTCTAAAGGGAAAGGAAGGAAAATGCAAGACATGTCGTTGCACGCTCAAGGCAAAAAAGAGGTCCCTACTCCTGGCAAAGATATAACATTACTTTGCAGATCCAGGGCTTTGTTTCAAAACAATGCATTTTTTTTAGTTAACCTAGCTGTGTATATGATACCTCTCAGAACCAGGTTAGATTGACCAGTTGTTGGGCTTGAAATGCTGAGTATTCCCTTTCCAAGTGGCCTACCTTTTCTTACAAAAAATGTCACAGGATATATGGTGTGCCATATAACATAATCATTTACAAAGGATCAACGGTATTTCTCTGGCTTTTCCCCTGTTAGTCCTTGACCTTTTTGGATGCCATTTCAGATTTTCATATATGTGTAGACTAAAACCGATATGACTTTTGACATTGTCTTCTATTGTGTAATCCCAGAAACCTTATGCAGACAGACACCGCTCCTCTGACCTTTCACTGTATCTCTGTTTCTGTGTCCCTCAGTCTGAAATGCTACTACAACACCAGTCCAACCCCTGTACTGTCAACAAGGTGAAGAAGACCCCTCTGGATCTGGCCTGTGAGTTTGGCAGACTCAAGGTGAGCCGGGATGAGATGACGTGGGTTCAGTGGAATTGTTCAGCTATTGGTATTTCTGCATCAATATAGTTAGGGCTTATCCGATTTAAAATGGCTGTGCCTTTTATAACTTCTAACGCATTTATCCCAGTCTCAGTGTAAGCTTATAGCGCTGAATCTATTTCCACACTGCATTCTCAAATATAATTATAAGCAGGAGTTCATGACATAACAAAGCTTGAAAGAGGTCTTGTTTATTTTTGCGAAGACTGTATCGCGTGCGCATTCGGGGGCAAAGAATATCAGTAAGCTCATACAAACTGCCTGAGATAGCTTTCCTGATGACAGAGAGATCTTTAAATCACCTCAAACTAGATTCGCCAGGGTGAACTATTTCTATTTTATCTTTCGCCCAAGTCATTTGGAATTCTAGAATGCAAATGCTGCCGAGAGTCGGGCTGATGGAATGAGTCTAATTTAGCAGCACACCAGCGAGTCAGTTGCTGGGCTGCGGGAGGATTCTGCCCCAGCTGGAAACGGAATTCCATTTGACAGATTCTCAATGCCAGGGAGTACAAAGTCATATGCCTGGGCTGACAACCAGGCTGGTTGTTTTCCCGTACTTTAAATTGGCAGTGACATCTTGTTTAGACCTAAGAAGGCAAAACTGGAGCGCTTTTTGGCTGAAAGTTCTCTAGTTTTGGATCACTGTTTCTTAACTCTTTCTTACAGGTGACCCAGCTGTTGTTGAGCAGTAACATGGTGGTAGCTCTCTTAGAAGGGAACGGCAGAGATAACACCCCCCTGCATCTGGCTGCCCGCAACGGCCATAAGGACATCATCAGGTCCACTTTTCCCTAACCCCTTGAATCCTGTTGTGTTTTTCGAAATCTTCCTTTAAGTCTACATATCAGCTTGTGCACTCAAACTGTTGTCATTGTTTCAGAGGAGAGGTGAGCTCTTTTTAAAAACATAGTGAGCTGCATACTACCTACAGTACAAAGGTGATCATGGAACCTCACTAGTGAATGATTTGGAGTGCTTGACATAATCAGCAAGTCCCTGCTCCACACAAATAGCAGGGAGACTTGACTTGCAATTGATTTCAATGGAGTTTGACTGTAGCATGCCACTAAGTAATGGCTCGATAATCGAATAGGTATTAAAATAAATAACATCGCGCACATAAACATTGGGTAAAATAGTACATTTTTGATTATACCAGTTTTAATCCATTTAAATTATTATTGATGCATTTTTTATTAATTATTTTCAAGTGTTGAATGGAAAATAAGTTTATGATCATCGTTTATTATGATGAACATTTCTATTCCATCTGCCATTTTGGATTTCATTTCTTTTTCTTTTCTTTAAGCCTTTACTGCCTGAAAAAAATATTTTTTTTAAAAAGTACTATAATTATTTATTATTAATAAATTATTTTAATAATATAAATAATAAAAATAATAATTATGTGTGTGTGTATAAATATATTTATATATGTATGTATGTATGTGTGTGTGTGTGTGTGTGTATTATTGTGTGTGTGTGTGTATATATTTAATAATAATAATTCATTACATTTATATAGCTCTTTTCTCAGTTCTCAAAGCGCTTTACATAGAAGGGGGAATCTATATAATTAACAATGTGAATTTAATAGGATACTATCACCGGATTCACCCAAAATTTAAAGAAGAAAAAAAAACCCACTGCAATGCATTTTAGGATTGCCTTCTTCACAGAGAATACATCTTAGAATTTGGCCAAAATCGAGAAGGCATCATAAATAAATTTGTGCATTTTGATGTCTGTCGCATCTGGAGCATACCTATTATGCCTTAAACTTCTATAGGCAGTCAGTTGCAATAAGAGTGAGAAAATATGGGTGTTAATATACATGCAAGCATGCCGGGAGGGAGGTTGTCTGTCTTTTTTGCAACGTATGTTTGCTGGACAAAGTATGTTGTCCAGCAGTCAGTCAGGGAGACTTTGGCTGGACGCCTTGTTGACATGTTTGTCGAGCAAGTGAGGTGAAGAGAAGAAGGTGTGGAATGAGTGTAGTGTGTGTAGTGCGTTTGTCAGTGTGTGGATGTGTTGACCTGGGCTGCCCTCCGCTCTGAGTACGCTGTGATGGTAACATGCATAGGAATGAGGCCGAATAGGGTTACACCAGCCAGTCAGCTGCTCAACATGCTCCTCTAGCAGTAACCATATATGAAAGTTCAAGCTTCAGCTCTCCCCTCCACTGCCTTTCTGGAATGCTGGAACTTGTAAACATGGGAAAGAATGACAGTGGTAACAGACGGCCGCTCCACATTTCTTAGTATAAAACATTCAGTTGCTTGGCCTTCATAAAAACTGAATGAGTTTATGCTGAACAGATTTGTTATTTCTTGATGTGTTGAACCAAGAAATCAATTAACATTTTTACTCGGGTGAATAATAATAATAATTATTATTATTGTCATGTTGATTACTGACGTATACTGTAGTTTCAACCAAAAATGAACGTTGTGTCGTCATTTACTCACCCTCATATTGTTCCAAACCTGTATGGCTTACTTTCTTCAGTGGGACACGAATATATTGGTTGCTGTTTTCCATATAATGGAAGTTAAAGGGGTCTCCAAAAAGTTCAAAAAATTTGGTTCAAATGCACAATGTTCCAAATTGTTATGTACGGATCATTTCTGAAATGGACAGCAAAATTCATACAGACTACAAAAATGATGTGTCAGAAGCGCGCACAATAGGTTCTTCACATTTCTTGTGATGTCAGTACATTAGTCAAAAATCTGTCGTCATGACTAAATGGGGGAATTCTTGGGTGAACACTTTTGGTGACCTCTTTTAAAGAGGGAAGGCAAGTTTTTAATCTATTGAGTTGGCTGAATTAATCAATTAGCTCAATGGGAAATGGAGACTGTACTGCTGCGTTGGATACTGAATCCTGAAGAGACACTCGGAATGTAAAATTGATTGATGCACAGGCTGTTTTTGTTACTCAAAAGCTTTAAATTGCCATGACTTTTGACCCCTTGCTGGTGGTCTTGAACTTCCTATCATCACGTGGTTTTAGTTTCAGTTCAGTCCACTCACTATGCAATTTTTGGTGTTGATTTTTAGTTGTATTGTTGGAGGCATAACGGTAAAATGTCTTGCATAGTTTTGCTAGTTTCATGTTTCTCATACTGTATTTTTCTTCTCGCATATTAATTAATTTAAACAGAAATCAATATTTTATATCAATTTGTTCATTAATTTGGCAAATAGCAATTTAATAAAGGACATAGTACAGTATAATACCTGATGACCATGTCAGGTTTAATCTTGTGGTAATGAGCAGCTGACTGTACCGTTTATTAAAGACATGAGTGATTTTGTTCGTGTCTTGTGGACAGGATGGCTCATGTATCGCTGTGGTCTATCATTCATTTTTAGACTGCTGCTAAAAGCTGGGATTGACATAAACAGAACCACTAAATCCGGAACGGCTCTGCACGAGGCTGCCCTCTACGGGAAAACGGAAGTAGTAAAATTATTGCTTGATGTAAGTAGATGCATACAGAATAATAGGAACAGTGTTGATTTACCATCTGCATATTTTCTGTTCCTACGCAAGATGCACTATGGCAATACATGGTTTATTTCTAAGAGAGTTTAAAGTAAACTTATGTGAGATTTATTATCAAGAATAAATACTCTGGGAAAGACAATTCACAGTAAAGTGCTCGGGTCTGTCATATCAGAACACAGTGATATATCATTTAGTATTTTTGTTTGTATACAAAGTTTTTTCTTTACTGAACTAACCATCACATTTCAATCCACTCGTTTACCATCTGTCACTTAGACCGGGATTGATGTGAACAACCGCAACACCTACAATCAAACAGCCCTGGACATTGTGAACCAGTTCACCACTTCACATGCAAGCAAAGAAATCAAACAACTCCTTAGAGGTGACTCAGAAATTCAAAACTTCTTTCATTCTTCCTCTTCCTCTTCCTCTTCCTTGCCCTTTCCATTCCTTTTCCTTTCCATTTCCTTTCCTTTATCTCTTCCTTGTTGTTCCTTTTTCCTTTCCTTTTCTTCATCTTCTCATTCCTTTCCTTATCTTTTTCCTTTCCTTTTCCCTTTCCTTAGTGTTTTTCTTGTTCCTCCTCAAGGCCTTCCGTTTCCCATTTCCCTTTCCATGCCTTTTTTCTTTCCCTTTCCTTGTCTTTCCCCCTTTAATTTTCCTTTCCTTTCCTTTCCTTATCTTTTTTCTTTTTCTTTTTCCTCTTCCTTATTATCTTCCTTGCTGTTTCTTTTTCCTTTTGTGTCCTTTTCACTTTCATTACTGTTTTTATTATTTCTCTTCCAGGCTTTTTTGTTCCCCTTTTCCTTTCCTTTCCTTTCCTTTCCTTTCCTTTCCTTTCCTTTCCTTTCCTTTCCTTTCCTTTCCTTTCCTTTCCTTTCCTTTCCTTTCTCTTTCTACTGTTGATGTACCTTATATTATTCAATGTCAGGCCAAATGTTTTTGTTCATTGTTAGCTTCGACTGGATGTAGACAATGGTTGTCTAGAGGGTGTTTTGTGTTGTGTGTTCGTTTCTGGGAATCTGCTTTCATAGCTTTTGTCATAAAGCTTATAGAGTTGCATAACATTACTGTCCTGAGGCATATCGATGGCAGCCATGCCTGGAGATTTAGCTAAAAGTTTTGTTTACCTGTTTGCGTGTCTGTGTCTAGGCGTACTGTGTGTCTGGATGTGTTTAGTCGCTGCACCCTTCTACTGTCCCTCCTGTAATCCAGCAGCTTGTTGTCTTTGAAGTCCGCGCTTTGATACGAGCACTAAAACAGCTGAAGGAGCTGTGTTTGAAGATGAGGGGTGTTTAGCATCCCTGTTCTGAGCTCATCTCCTCATTAAATTTTCAGATGTGCTAAGTGCTTCAGAGTATTTAAACACTACATTACTCCTCTTTAAATTCTACTTATTACACTTCTTTATTGGAACACACACCACCTAAGTCTTAAATTCTTAAAATTTCAGGTAGTAGTTTTGTGTACCTTGGTTAATATCAAGACCTCAAAAATGACTTCCACCCCGATTAGAGGAATTTTTCAATGCAAACTGTTTTTCTGTCTCTCTCACTCATTCATGCATCCATTGTCCTGGGTTGTGACATTAGATGCCAGTGGAGCATTGCAGGTGAGAGCTTTGAAGGACTACTGGAATCTCCATGACCCCACTGCACTCAACATCCGGGCAGGAGATGTAATCATGGTAGGCTTAAAAGCAACACTCCACTATTTCTCACAAGAGGTGTCCTAATTTAATACTGTATAATGTGCGTTATGCAATTGGCCTATATAATTGGCAATGTGCTTGAGCGTTGCCTTGATCTGCATTCTTACCAAATAACTGTATTCTGATGAATCACAGAAACATCAAAACCCCAAACAACAAAGTTTAGACTAGTGGAAAAAACAGCAAAGCTGAAAGCAGTTTTAGAACGCTAGAAAATATGCACTAAGATGCAAGACAACACTCAGCGTTGCATATCATATGTCTAACTGATATAATCATGTCCTGCACATAAGACATAGCAGTAACGTGAATAAGTGAGGATGGTAATTTGGTCTTCCCAACAGAGAATACTTTAGCATGTTGCAACAGGTTTTTGCCAAACAACCTTTGATGTCTGACTTGAATGAACCGTAGCTTGTTGTTTGTGCTATAGTAGTGTGTGTTCAGCCTAGTTTCCCTTCATAACAGTGTGCTTCACCCCCACTAAAAGACTGTGCGTGTACTCCATAGAGTGCAGCCCGAGGCTCAGTGCCGCATGTACGCTATGTCACTGTTCACACCTTGTCTGTCTAGATAGCTTTAGGCGTCTATTCTGCTAGCATAAAAGACTGCTGTGCTTTTGTATCAGTGAGGCATAAGAGACTTTAGGTGTTTTTAAAAGATAGCAATGAAAGATAGTTCCTTTCCAGCAATATTAGGACTTTAAGGAGTTGAATTAGGGGTAAATTAACACATCTCAATGATTAATACAGTAAGAGGTAAAATATGAACCATTATTCACCTTTAAGAGACAGATGTGGACCTTTTAAATGCGGTTTTGAGAAACAAAGCACTATGGGGTGAGTTCATTAAACAGTGTGGTTCATTTGCAGATTGTATTTCAGCACAAAAAAAAATAAAAAAAATAAAGCTAAATAGAACTATAAAAAAATTAACAAAATTACTAAAGAATAAATTAAAATTCTAAATATTAATGCATACTATAAAAGTATATAAATTATACAAAAATATAATTTGAGCAGTCAAACATTTTTATATAACTGTTCTAAACTGGACTAAACATTAGAAAAATAGAAAACTAATTTTCAAAGCTGAAGTAGGATATTGGATTTATTTCAACCCAAATCAATATTGCATGTCCACGTGTTTATTCTTCACATTGGGCATGTTTGCCCCATTACCTGATTTGTAGTTTTTCTTTTATTTAATCGACTTCTTAAAAAAACCCTCAGACATCCGTTGCACATAAACAGCAAATGTATCCGTGTCTATTTCCAGACCTACTTTAAACACAATTTCATGTCAGTCAGATGCACTGACTGCTACACGGGTCCTCTCTGCCATGTGTGGAATGTCAACTGACTTAATTTACCGCATTGTTTTCGGCCAAATGAGGAAACGATCACAGGCTTGGCCATGAGGTTAGAAGAAAAGGTTAGAAGATGGTTATTTACAACTTGATGACACAAAGGTTATTCAACTTTGAATAGTGAAGGGTACACTGTGGGCTATAATTAAATCGTAGATTATTTAAAATTATTACACACAAAATTAAAAGAGAAGTCTCATTAGCTCGAATTCTCTAAAAATGTGTAAGCATTCTAACTCAGTGTCCTAACCAGATGCAATGCGATAAGATTCTAGCGACAAGCTTTTTGTCCGTCCACAACAGACGCGACACTATTACGAGACAGAATCAATACAAAAGCACAGCCAATTAGAAGAGCATGTGGGCGGAGTCTCTCCAAGCGCACAACACTCGCAAATGGATAAGTACATAAAATAAATCGGTTAAATAAATCACATAATCAGTCATACTTTGCATGTTGTTCTTCTAGCCACGCCATCACGCCTGGTTATAGGACAAAAACACTGATTAACATGGAAAAGATACCTTTTATCACTTTTCTTTGTCTGGTTAGGACACTGTGTAATACCTGTTGGTCCTGAATATCCTGCGATCTCATTGGTCTGTTCCAGGTCTTAGAGCAGCACATGGATGGACGTTGGAAAGGGCACATCCATGACAGTCAGAGAGGCACTGACCGTGTGGGATTCTTTCCTCCCTCCATCGTGGAGGTCATTAGTCGCAGATCAGGTATATTGGAAAAAATCTATGTTTATTGTTCAAGCATTTATTTGTTCACTACAAAAATATGGTCCATTGTCAAATTATGATAACCTATCTACTTGGCTACATTTCCCACTAAAGATAAAGTCAGTCATGTAAAACCTTTTAAGTGAATTTCAAGCACTTTTCAAGTGCTTTCAATTGCTTCATACTTTTCCCAGCACTCTACTCTAAATATCATCCAATTTTAATGTTATTTTTGCACTTTTTAACGCAAAACAATAGTATTTAACAATAGATTAACTTTGATTAATAATCCTGGCACCACCATCTGTAGAACTTTGTGCACAGGTGCAACTGCTCTCAAATGTTAGTCTGGAGCCCTTATTATATTATCAGCATTTGTATTGGAAATATTGTCACCCTTTTGCTTTAAAAAAAAAGCTGCATAAGTGTTTGACTTAAAAGTAGTGCAGAATTATTTTTAATAACTTTTTTTTAAAAATCTTTCATAATCCTGAAACCTTCATTATTTTCAGGTTTAAAATAGAATTTGAATCCCAGATTTTAAATGCGCTCTCTGACATTTGTATCCCACAGTATGCATATCAAAATAATGCATACTGAACTAGTGCAGTTCTCATAAATTCTTGTATAGACATGTGGACATGTAGTCCATTGATGAAGGCTCACGCAGAGACACACTTTAATGGGATTAACAGGAACATATTGGGGGCAGGCGGATCAGCTTTAGAGCCATGTGCCTCTATGAAAGGGGGAGCTGGCCTTAGATTGCTAGGGCCTGAGCAGAAAAATCTTTCCTTGAAATGAGTCTGGTATTTCTTTTTTCTGTTCGCGAGAGCGAGCGCAGCGGCAGACTCAGCATTCTGTCATGTCACAGCATCAACATCCTGCTGCTCGTACGAAATTAGCCTCCACTATAAGCTCCTGCTTCAATACTGCTGAAGAGGACATGATGGAGGCAAAACCGCCAGATTAAGACCCAACCACTTATCTCGTTGTGCTGGGGTTTTTCTCCCACTCGTTTTATCTCAAGATGCTAAAACCTCCCCAGGTCCTTCTCAGTCTTTCATGTTAAAAGGATAGTTGACACAAAAATGAAAATTCTGTCATTCCAAACCTGTATGACTTTCTTGTTCTATGTAATGCCCGTTTTTTTCATACAATGAAAGTCCAATGTTGTTTTAGACCCCATTTATATTTATTGTATGGAGAAAAACAGGTTGACATGGAACAACATGATGAGTAAATGATGACAGAATTTTCATTTCTGGGTGAACAATTCCTTTAAAGATGTCATTTTCTTTTTTCACTTTTCTTTTATTATTTATTTAATGAATAATAAAATGTATATTCAGAAGCTTGGGGTTGGTAAGATTTTTTTTTTGTATGTTTTTGAAAGATGTCTCACCAAGGCTATATTTATCTGTTCAAAAATACAGTAAAACACGAATGTTGTATATAATAAAATAATAATAATTTAAAGTTTCTATTCTAACATATTTTAAAATGTAATTTGTACTTGTGATGGCAAAGCTGACTTTTCAGCATCATTAATCCAGTCTTTAGTGTAACATCATAATGTAACAACTTAAGAAATCATTCTAATATGCTGATCTGGTGCTCAAGAAAACAGCTGCTTAATATTTTTGTAGAAAAATGTGATACTTTTTTTAAGATAATATTTTTGAGGAATAGAAAATTCAAAAGAACAGCATTTATTTGAAATGGAAATTAATTGTAACATGTATTTACAGTCACGTTTTACCAATTTAATGCATCCCTCCTGCATAATGTTTATTTTTTTTTTTTTCAAATGTACTAACCCCAAACTTTCATAAACTACCTTTAGTTTATATCATTTAAAGCATGTCTCTAATGGAATCATCTTTCTCAAGGATGATTTTTCATTTGTGCCCATGGTGCCTCATTTGTGTTTCAATGTTGTGTCCATAGGGGGCGTTCTCTCCCGGCAAGCCTCACTGCCCAGCCAGAGACATCACATTCTGTCCCGAGCCCTGCCCTCACACAGTTCTCATCACACCTCTCACACTGATGACTCCTACACCTTATACTCATCCACCCGTCCTGTACTGACTCACCACAACGGGCTGGATCAGCACTCAGGTAGCGTGAGAATTAGACTCTTAGGGATGAATTCAAGTATACACGCCTGCAAACTTGTATCCTCACGAGCCCATTCAAGCATCTTTGAGAGCAAAAAAAGTCCTCCATCCTTGAGCATGCAAACAACATAAACTGCAATTTAGCCCATCATATTTTCCAAACTCATGTGATTCCTAGACTAAAGCTTATTTTGATCGACTGAGCCCTAAATGCCATAACACACCAGACCAACGTTCGGCCGTCAGCTCAATTTTTTGGGTGTGTTCTGCACCGTGGCCCATCAGCACTACTTGGATCTCATTGGTGGCTTTTTGGCCAATTGAGCATGTTGAATCGGCGTCGGGCAGTCTATGAGACGTTCACTCTGATTGGCTTTTCAGTTTAGCGAACGACTGTACGAGAAGAAAAGTGAAAGTGATGAATTCAATTTAAGAAGACACACAGACGGCTGTTCTAATTTTACATCATCTTACATGAGAATTCTAATATGCAAATATTTTCATACAATTCTTCTGCAATGATGATCAACATGGTTCGAAATGGAAAGCATGTGCTACTTTGCTTGCGGTTTGTATAATCCGCAGTCTCTTTCCCTTTTTGAGTGACGAATATAGACTACTTCCACCATCTGATATAGACAGTTATTCCCTCTCATACAGGCACAGAACGTACAGTATGCACTAGTTGCCCATTGGCTGTGTTCAAGCAAAAACTTTTAACGTGACATGAAGAGAACACAGTCTACTTTTGTCGCTGCTAGTTCTTTGGTGTCGGCCTTAAGACTCCCCCTCTGGCCCTTTAAAGTATTTGTGTTTGCTAGGTGTGCTTCCCGACAGTCCCAGTGCCCTGTGTAAGCCAACTAGTCCCAAAGAGCCAGAGGATATTTGGGTCCTCAGGACCTCTCTCAATGGTAAGAGTTGCGTGTCTCCCCTAGCCTGTCTTCTCCTCCTCACGTCCATCCGCTGGTCCTAAAGCCTGCACACCAGTGACTTTCGTGTCAAGTTGAATATTTCCCAGCTGTTTCACAGGGTTCCTGTTTCCTCAGGCTATATTTGTCCTATGCTTGTCAGCCTACAATCAGCTTGACATTCACGTTCCTTAATTTGCACGAGTCCTCCTCAACTTCCCCTTGTACTCCTTAACATTCCCCTTGTCTAGAGAGACCTTACTGGAGTTCAGAGGTCGCAGTGCGAACAATTTTCCCCCCATTTGTTGGCCAATGTGAAGAAAAGGAGTGTTTTTTTTTGGGGGACAGTATTTCACCAACTGTTTTTCTTTCTCCTATGTTTGTCTGTTCCTCTTTCTTTCAGCAGGAGACCGGAACAGTGTGGGTAGTGCAGGCAGCATGGGCAGCAGTCGCAGTGCTGGCAGTGGACAGAGCACTGAGGGAAACTTTCCTCACAATGGACCCCATCAGTCACCTTCTGTTGTCCAGGACGCCACCAAGGTGGGCTTCAGTCTCACACACGTCCAGTGTTCCCTTTTAAGCCAGTGCTGGGCAACTCTGGCCCTCAAGAGTTTATCTCCAACCCTGATCAAAACGAATATGCCTGTAGCTTTCTACAGTAGCGCTGCTTCCAAAATCAAGTACTTCCCTACTATATAGTTTGCGAAAAACGGTACGGCAATATCCAAATACATAGTATTCGAAAAACCGGATTCGAAAGTCCCTGGATGACCTACTACGTCCGCCGAGATTCTGAAGTGCGCGTTCGATGGACACTTGTCCATGTGGCCACGGTAGAGGATTTATGAAAGGATGTGAGGTGACGCAACTGATGCTAGTAGGTCACATGACAGTAACAACTTGGTGGATGTAGCACATCTGAATTTCATTCATACTACCTGTATTCATACTATATAAAACATACATTTTTAACGGTCGGAAAGTAAATCAAAATTCAAAATCAAATGCAGTACCCACTCAGACAGTATGTGATTTCGGATGCAGGGTAGTCATTTGGAAGACCTTGATTTGCTTGTACAGGTGCGTTTGATTAGAGTTGGAGTTAAACAGGAAAGTGGATCGAGGGCCAGAGTTGCCCACCCCTGCTTTAAGCTGGAGATTTTCTGATTCTGTCTGCATGGCCATTGATTTTCATTAGGGAACTGAAGCTGTGAGAAAACTTGTGTGGAGAAATATGCAGCACTGATTCATTCTCAAGATAGGAACCCCATCACAGTACATGGATTTCATGGTTCATAGAGGCACCAAAGGGAAAAAATAATTACTGTTATATATAGAAGCCCACAGAAGCCATTTTTTGTCGTGTGCTCTCAGTATCTTATTTTTCTTGTAATCTTGACCAAAGTTATTTTAAATTTTTAAAGAGTTTTCTTGAAAAAGCAAGTCAGAAAAATAACAATTCTTACCAATATTAAATAACTATTATCCTGTTGTTATTATTAACCTAAATATTTGAAGTTTACTACACGTATAGAATAAACTAATAATAATAATAATAAAGAAATTAATGATTCTGAATTGTCATTGGTACATTAGGTGTTTTTGTTTACACTACCATTAAAGCATTGAATAAGTATCTATGCTCACCAATACAGCATTTATTTGATCAAAAATACAGTAAAAATATTAATAGTATAATATTATTACATATATAAATATACCATTTATCATAACTGTTTATTTTAAAGTGTAATTTACTCCTGTGATGGCAAAGCAGAATTTTCAGCATCATTACTCCAGTCTTCAGTGTCACATGATCCTTCAGAAATCATTCTAATATGATGATTTGATGCTCAAGAAATATTTCAGTTGTGCTGCTTAGTATTTTGTGTGAGACTTTCCATTCATCAAATAATCCTAAAGTATCCTAATAATCCTAAGTAAATATTCTTTTCAGGATTATTTGATGAATGGAAAGTTCTATAGACAGCATTTATTAAAATGGAAACCTTTTATAACATTGTCTTTACTGTAAAAGTGATCAATTTAATGCGTCTTTGCTGAATAAAAGTATTAACTTCCTTCCATCTTGCTGACCCCAAACTTTTGAACGGTAGTCTATGTGGCTGAAGGGTCCGGCAAATAGAAAAAGATTTTGCTAAGCAAGAACAGTAATTAAAGGGAACGGCTCTCATCTCTATCACAGTGGTATTCCCACTTATTACATAACACAATAATCTCTGAATTTTCTATGCAGCTGAGCATAGGGTTACTCCCACTGCAGCATTTATTGCATTTAAATTACCATTGCGCACTTAATGTTGATTTCATGCTGTGATTTATCCTCAATATTCTCAATGATTGGGTCTGTAAACGTCTGTAATAGAGAGTCTTACATTTGAAATGAAAGAGGTATTCATTTATTTTCTTGTTGATAATTGTAATTAATATTCATGTGTAGTAATTAGACTCTCTGTGTGAAGTCTTTCACACGCAGTAGTGGTCTCTGTGAGCTATTTCTGCCAGACAGCTGTTGAGTTAAATGTGACACAGTGCTGTGTTTTTCCCACATGTAGCTGCCTCCCTCTGCTGGAGAACTGGTGGAACAGTGCAGTCACGCTCATGACCCCGCGAAACACACGGACCCTCATTCAGGTCAGCACTGTCATTAAGAGAGTAAGCAGTAAAAGCAGAGCTGAAGAATTGAAACGAATCATAAGATGGATAAATTGTGGAAATATATGAGATCTGCAGTGCTGGGTAGTAACTGATTACATGTAATCTGGATTACATAATCAGACTCCAAAAATGTACTTGTAGATAATATAATTTTTTTAAAATACTCGTTATCAGAGTACCGTTACTTTTTTATTGATTACATGTTATTCTCACAATGGCAGTAAGTTATTCATAAGTCATTGATTCTCCCTACTGCTTTTATATCTTTAACATTTTCCTTTCTAAAATAATCCTTGGATACGTCCAGAAGGTCTTCAGGGTTTGTGGAATTACACACATTAGTCATGAGCCTATCACTGAAAACTGAGACCCACAGCATTTGATCACTGGAGTTACAGAAATAATTTCACTTTTAAAGGAAGACGCCGACTTTTTGGGACTTAAGCTTATTCACCGTATCCCCCAGAGTTAGATAAATCCGTACATACCCTCATCTCCTTCCGTGCCGTGACTCTGTCTGACACACTCACCGCTAGCCTAGCTTAGCACAAAGACTGGAGGTAAACAGCTCCAGCTAGCATACTGCTCACAATAAATGACAAAATAATACCAACATTTTCCTATTTACATGTTGTGATTTGTATAGTCACAGCGTGTACAAATAACAAGGTCACATGAGACGCAGCCATCTTCTAACCGTATACATACTGGGAACTATATTCTCAGAAGCCGAAGCACTGCTACTTGGGCGGAGTGATTAGCGCAACACTCTGAGCGAACTCTCTGCTCCTCACCACGGGGCTTCTCAGGTGCTGCGAGCAAATCACTCCGCAGTAGTAGCAGTGCTTCGCCTTCTGAGAATATAGTTCCCAGTTCCCAATAGGAAAATGTTGGCGTTATTTTGTCACTTATTGTGAGCAGTATGCTAGCTGGAGCCGTTTACCTCCAGTCTTTGTGCTAAGCTAGGCTAGCGGTGAGTGCGTCAGGCAGTTATGGCACGCATGGAGATGAGAAGGGGGATACGGTGAATAATCTAAAGTCCCAAAAAGTCGGCATGTTCCTTTAAGAAGTGCTTTCTCAACATTGCATATCTAATAGTCATAGTCATTTAACCACATATTGCTGTCTTTGGAAGGCTTTTGTCTTTCAAACACATTAAATCTACAAATTCATGTCTTTTAATATGTACATGCAATGCAGGGATTCCACAACTTTTTTTGTCAGCTGAACCTTATATATTTACTTGAAGTACCCCCTGAAAAGGTTAATAGTTTAGGTCAATAATATAATTAGGTCCAGTGATAGAATTAAGTTCACGGTTCTCTGATGTCTATTAATGGTCACATGATATGCAGGTAAACAAATAATTTTTTTTTATTTATTTATTTTTTTTACTTTGTAAGTGTTTTATATTGATTAAAATATATATATATATATAGCATTTTTATAGTTTAATTACTTAATAGTTTGGTAACACTTTACAATAAGGTTCATTAGTTAACATTTATGTATGAACTAACATTAACAAAGATTAATAAATACTGTAACAAATGTATTGCTCATTGTTAGTTCATGTTAGTTAATAAAAATACAGCTGTTCATTGTTTGTTCATGTTAGTTCACAGTGCATTAACTAATGTTAACAAACACAACCTTTGATTTTAATAGAGTATTAGTAAATGTCGAAGTTAATATTAACTAAGACCCTTGAGCATGTCTTGCCCATGAAAAAGACAGATTCAGAGAATGGTGTAATACAAATTTCACAATACGCAAATATTGCGGTTTAAAAGTAAAAAAAAAAAAAAAAAGGTTCCCCCGAGTCCCAATACCACAATAAAGACACGAGCAAGGCAGCTTAAAATACCTGTTCATACCTGCTCGTTTTTACTTCTAGACTGATACTGTGTAGTGTCAGATTTCAGTAGGAGGGCAGGACACAACAGAGGCAAAGTTGTGTGTGAGTCTAAAATACCAAGGAAAAGAGGAGAATTTGAGAGGGAGAGAAGATTATCAATGGCACGGACACAAGAGTGTTTTTGTTGTGGCTTTGACTTGAAGAGGATCTAAAAATAAGCATGAGATCAAGAAACGCTCCTAAAATCAGCTTATTTTATGGAGGTGAGTTAAATGGAGGCATATTAACATTCATGTTATTGCCACTGTGGACATTTAAAAAATGTACATATCAATTCAATCTCATCGTCATGCTTTGTTACAAGTTAATGGGTTGTCATTTTATGGATTTTTATTATTTCATAACTTTGTAACTTTAGTTTCTTGCCAAACAGTACCTTGGGTGTTCTGTTTGTTATCATATAAGAAGGTATATGCTTGTCTGTCTCTCACATGAACACATACTTTCACAATCACTCATCAAAACAGCCGTAGGTCTTAAATCCTCATCTCTAAATGTCAGTGATTGCGCTATTCTGGTATGATCCATTGTTAATGAAGACGAAAAAACTGTGCCTCGGGTTACAGGAGAACATTTTTTTTCTGCTGAGACATGTACTCCTGATTTATAAACATGCAGGTACAATAACATGTATGAAAGACTGCTCTGGGAGTCTATACTCCACAGCCTAAGGCAATAGCCAAGTCTATGACCAACAGAAGTGTGTGTGTGTGTGTGTGTGTGTGTGCGCTTTAGGTGCTCTTGGACGGAGGATTCCACTGAGCAGCTCCAGAACTGGAGAACAACATGTCATCCATCCACAGCAACTTCTAGATGGCAGGGTGAGGCCAACGCAGAACAGCATACTATCATATACTACATTGTAAAAAATAATATATAGTCAACAAAAAGACTCACAGTGCAATGTGCTTGATTTGACCTTTCATTTCCAGTGTAATCGATGTAACTATTTTTTGCATCTCTTTCTTGACTCATTTTGTCAACTAATTTTTTTTTTTTTTTTTTTTTTACAAAAAACTGGATAGTAATAATAGGGTTATAATAATAATAATAAATTACTATTAAGTAGTGCTACGTTGTTATTGTTATTATTATTAGTATTATATTAATACTTTTTATACATTTTACAGTGCAAATGGGATCAACAATGTAAAACAACTAGTGCTGTCAAATGATCACACACACACACACACACACACACACACACACACACACACACACACACACACACACACACACACACACACACACACACACACACACACACACACACCATCAGCGATTTATCAATTTGTCAGCACTAAATATGACAAATTTTATATAATATATAAAGCCATATTATATAATTATTTTATATACCGGTAATATAACAACTATAATTGATATAATACCACCACCACTACTACTACTGCTAATGATTATGATGATTACTATTATTAGCATTATTATTATTTTTACACAAAATTGTATTTTTTTTCTTTTTTCAATAAGCTAATTAGATGCCACTTGCTGAGGTCTTGTGACAAATATAGTAAGGTCATGTGATAATGTTGCATACAGTTTGAAATGTTTATTGTGGAATAATGGCCACCCTTTCACTTTCTACCTAACTTTTTTTTTTTTTTTTTTGCAGTACACGGTATGCACTGCACATGCACACTATTTATTAAGTAGTACATTTGTATTCTCTTAGAATAGTAGCCATACATAATCATCTGAATTCTCTTTATTTTATTTTATTTTCAGTAGTACACCACCTATTAGCATTTTCACATCTAAATGACCTGTGGCCCTTAACATGATGGCCTATTCTGCTTTTACTGTATGCATAATGCTCAATCATTTCTTTGAATCAGGATGCTGAGGCAATTTACCAGTGGCTCTGTGAGTTTCAGCTTGAGCAGTACACATCGAATTTCCTCACAGCTGGTTATGATGTGCCCACAATCAGCAGAATGACCCCTGAAGTGAGCCATCTTTTTGTGTATCAGCATTTAAGTACACAGTCTTATGTTTGCATCTTGCTGCATTTCTGCCACAACACATTAGTATTCACTACTGCATCTAATAGATATCAAAGCTGAACATACCGTAATCAGGTTTCTGAGATGATTTTACAAAAGCTATTCATTTTGTGAGTGAATCAATCTTTTTGTATGGTTTTAGGATCTTACTGCTATTGGCGTTACAAAGCCCGGCCACCGCAAGAAGATCTCGATGGAGATCATCAACTTTAATATCCCAGAGTGGTTGCCGGATTACATTCCAGTAATTCAATGCTATATTTTCATATAAACAGTTTTAAACATTACCTACATGTGCTGTACAAGTTCAAGGTTATGACGCATCTAATGAGAACCTCAGTAGTTATTAAACAGATAATTGCTAAATTCATATCACAGACATTGATTTTTATATGCTTAAACGGTTTGTTCAACCAAACATTTAATATCTGTTATTAATTACTCACCCTCATGTCGTTCCAATCCTGTAAGACTTTTGTTCGTCTTCAGAACATGGTTGAAGTTCTTTTTAATGAAATCTGAGAGCTTTCTGTCCCTCCATTGACAGCCTACGCAACAACCTTTTGTGTAGTTGAGTGTGTTGAGTGTTTTGTTTGCACAAAAAAAAAACATAATTTACCACTTTATTTACAAAATATTATATCCAACGCTCATTCATGAGAGCACCACGACATGTGTGTTGTTGGCGCGAGATCAGACGTTGCGTATACGTGCGTTGAAGATTTAGAAAGTAGTTTTTGCACAAAGAACTTACGCCACTTCAATTGAGGTTAAACCACTGAAGTCTCATGGATTACTTTATGATGTCTTTACTACCTTTCTGGGGCTTGAAAAGGGTAGTTGCGTAACTGTCAACAAGAGCTCTCAGATTTCATCAAAAAGATCTTCATTTGTGTTCTGAAGATGAACGAAAGTCTTACAGGTTTGGAACGACATGAGGGTGACTAATTAAGGACAGAATTTTCATTTTGGGGTGAACTAACCCTTTAACCATCAGAACCATTGTCAATTAATCAAATAAATGAATAGGAAAATCATACTTGTCTGTTTGTTTCAGTCTGATATTGCGAAATGGCTCAGTGCTATTGGGCTGCCACAGTACCAGAAAAACCTAGCAGAGAATGGATATGACTCCATCAGCATAGTGCAAGATATCACATGGGAGGATCTACAGGAAATTGGCATCATTAAGCTGGGTAAGTGGATTGATGGATACACTATCGGTAAAATGTTTCTTTTAATGTTTTTGAAAGAAGTCCCTTTTGTTTACCAAGGTTACATTTGTTTGATCAAATACAGTAAAACAGTAACACTGAAATAGTATTACAATTTAAACCAACTCTTTTATATTTTAATATATTTAAAATGTAATTTATTCCTGCAGTGACAAAGCAGAATTTTCAGCATCATTACTCCAGTCTTCAGTGTCACATGATTCTTCAGAGATCATTCTAATACGCTGATTTGGTGCTCAAGTAAAAAAAAATTCATTATCAAATTTGAAAACCGATCAAAAGAACAGTATTTATTTGAAATAGAAATCTTTTGTAACATTATAAATGTCTTTCTTGACCTCTAATATTTGAACTGTAGTGTAGATAGATAAATGCATTTAAATGATGCTCTCAGATTAGAAATACACCAGATAAACGACTCGTTTAACAAAATGTCATTAATGCCCATGTACATCAGATTATTTTTCCTAAAAGTATATCTGTGGATTAACATATTGCTTATCTACAGGCCATCAGAAGAAGCTGATGCTTGCTGTTAAGAAGCTCAGTGATGTACAGAAGGCTCGTAAGAACCAGGCCGAGGGGCAGGCGATGCTACAGCGCCGGAGAGTTCCCCCTACCCTCGAGCTGGTGGCCATCGAGCACCACGACAGCTCCGACTGCCCCTCATCCCCTCTGTCACCAAAGATGCTCACCTTCCAGGACAGTGAGCTGAGCGTTGAGCTACAAAACGCCATGGCTCGAAGCGGATATAGTGGAGGCCAAGATGGTTTCAGCAACGTGAGCGGAACAGCCATGCGTCTTAGTCAAGAAAGCATTGGTACACGGTCAGGAGGGTCAGGGCGGTCGCAAGAACGCCCAATGGCGTCGGTAACCCCCCACAGCCGCTCACAAGAGAGTTTGGGCAGTATGGACAGCAGTCCCTGCAAGGAACAATATGCCATTGAATCTCAGGATAGAAGCCAAATATCACCTATCAAAATGGCGCCGGTGTTGCCGCTACAACCTAATCACCCCTTATCTGGCAGTCCAGCAAGGACGCCACCCATAATCACTAGTAAAATAGCACGCTTTGCATATCCACCCATCCTCACCAAACCCAGACCGGTCGTTTCTCCCTCTCAGCCCCATCATGGATCACCTCTTCAGAGGGGCTTCAGCTATCTGTCGCATCAAAAATGCAATCCCAATATGGGAAGCCCAGGTCCAATCAGACCCCAGCAGCCAAACGGAGACACACCCCGGACCAAAAAGCGAACTCAAAGTCTTTCACGCTATGCTATGTCGGATGGAGAGAATGATGAAGACGACATCTCAGCCCCTATGACAACTTCTGCCAATGTGGCATCTTATGCAACGCTTACTCGCAAACCCGGCCGCAGCCAACCGTCTTACGGCAGTGAGCGTCAAGTGGGCCGCAGTCATTCCTTCGCCATACGTGCCAAGAGGAAAGGTCCTCCTCCTCCCCCTCCAAAGCGACTAAGCTCTGCCCCGAGTGGGGTAACTACAAGCGGGGTTGAAACGGAGAGTGCAGGAAGTGTCCGCAGCATTGCAGCCAGGCTGGAGAACAATAAAGGAAGCCCCAATAAGACATGCAACAGCCCCATTTTTAAAGCCATGACGCCAGCCACCCCACCAAAAAATATGGGGAACCGTAGGCGGACCGCTAGTGAATCTTCGACGTATGAAACGAAGCATGGCGTAGAAAATCCTGCAGATGAAAACATCGGCCCTCTGAGGAACCAGCAATGTGCAGGTTCAACATCCTCACAGGAGAGCATACCTTTCGCTGAAGAGGGCAAAGTTACCATCAAACAAAGGACCAAAATAGCACCTGCTAAGATAGAGTGTGAGGCCGGTGTTGAAATTCTGAAGTCGGCACAATTGATCAAATCGTCCCTAGAGGTGCATGAGTTTAACTTAAAGGAATCAGACACGGTCAAAAGGAGACACAAGCCGAAGGAACTGCAGATGATAGGTCAGGGCACCAGCACGCAAAAAGGAAATGAGAGGGCCACAGGGACCGAGATGGTCTCGCAACGCATGCAGAATGGCGGATTGACAAAAAATCCTTTTAAATCTGGCCTCTCTCCACATAAACCTCCCACCCCTTCTAAGCCCACACGCCATTCTACTGCAGGTAACGCAACCTATTTTAAACACATTCATAACTACTTACAAACATACACTGCCATTAAAAAATGTGTGGTCTATAAAAGGGTTGTTTTTTTTGTGTGTGAAAGTAATAAATTATTTTATTCCTCAAGGACACATTAAATTGATTAAAAGTGACGGTAAATACATGATGTTATAAAAGATTTATTGTTAGAAAAGATTGTGTAAGCCCATTTTACATTTCTTTACATTTGACTAAAAATGTATTGTGCAGAACTCCATTGTTTTATCCATTAGGATTGATTGGCTCCAGTGTTATTTTAGTATTTTTATATTCTGTCATAGTATTTATTAATATTTTGAATTAGCTATTATTTTTATATTTTCAGTTTATAATTTGGTAACACTATTTCAATAGTCCACTTTAGACATTCTACTAAGTATACTGTAAGCAACTACATGCCAGCTACCAGTCATTATTAGACTGACATTATTAGTAGACTGTCTTCTTAATATCTGCTTACACTTTATCTACTGAACAGACATTCTACTGACTATAAGTAACTTTGCAAGTAAATGAAAACTTATTCTACTAACCCTAACAGTCTACTAATACTAAACTAGCCCTGAGAATTCTCACAAGCATTTGCCCATAATTATATTCATTAACTTGCGACCCAAGGTTTATGCTCATACTAAATTATGATCTCCTCCTTCGGCAAAATTTTTCTTCAGGAGTGACAGTCAATGTCGCCCAGAGCGTGGCCTTTGCCGTTTCACCTCCCTGCAGTCCTCTAGCTCACTGTCCCCCAAGCAAAGCACCTCAAGGTCAGCCACAGGCTGTCACCGAAGGCCAGGACGTGTTGGTCCACAAACGACTTGAACAAACCAGCACGTCTCTCGAGGCAGCACTTAAAGTTGTGGAGAGAAAGTTGGCTCAGGAAGATCCAGCAGAAAGGTAACACAAACCACTTCTTTTTGTCTCTTTGTATCTGTCCTCTGTCAAAGTAGTATTAAACAGCTTGAATCCCCTTTTTTCACACAGTAGAGGAAATTGTGTATTTCAATGAGACAGCCTTGCAGATGGTACCATAATGACCGAATGACCACTTGTCACAACAAGCCTGCTGGGAAATCTAGCTATAAGTGATCTCCCTAAAACTAGTGCCTGTTTTTCCTTTGACTCTTTGATCTGTCTGGCTGCAATGAAGACAGATTGTTGATGTCCTTATCTTGTGAACAGAGACAGATGGTGTCTCAACAATTTAGACTTTCATTTGATTCCCCTCCTATTTTATCACAACAAATCCACTGTCAGCAGTGTTGCTGGTCAATCTGTCTGCGTTGAACCTTATTTTGCATTTTGATCAGATTTAGCTCATAGCATATGCTAATCAAGGATAAACCCCACAGTCAGTGTGTTTTACATAAAGTAACCCCACTCCTGACTATGTTCAGATTGGAAAACTAATATACTAACTACTGTATACTGTGCTCTATACACTAAACTATATACTAGACGTATATTATTATTGATATATGAAATAAAAATGGTTATTTTGGCTGTATTAATGGCTAATATTACCTCCAGTTAATCTATCACATTGAAAGTTCAGGTCAAGTGCATCTCATTGTAGGAAACTCTACGCCAACATCGCACTCAAGCACCTAAAATCGCAAACTCTCATCGAAATGTAAAAGGACGGCAGGATGCTGTCAGTGTAAACACTTCTTTATTAAAGACCCCCTGTGGTGAAAATCAAGTTTTTAATGTTGTTTATATCTATGTGGTGTTTTTAATATGCTTTAAGACAAACCATGTGCAAATTCAACACCATTGCGGAGTATACCATTTTCTCATTAAACTGCAGTGAAAAAATTCGCCGGTGTTTCTTACGTCACAACCTACCTTGTAACCAATCACATCACGAGGAGAACGGGCGTTAGCATATCATTACTATGCTGCGAAGCAGGGGAGTCTCAAGAGAAGCCCGGTATGTTTTTCTGTTGATATGAAAAATCGGGTACATTTAGCAATATAGCCGGGATGCCTTTCTCCACTGATGTTCAAAGCATTTCTAAGGATGCTGATTGTTAGAAGGCAGCTGTCTGACTCTAAGATGGTGAACGCGAACATGGTTTGTGGAACATTAGCAACACATTATTAGCTGTTTGATAATGTAGTCAAGCCAAAGGCTAATCATATTAATTAGTGCTATGTGTATGGCATAGTAGAGAGCGATACATAAAACTCATTAACATTCTGATACATTGACTTGTAGACGAGCCTGTATGAGCTCATTTGCATATTCATTGTTCCACGACTAAATGATGCAAGGGTGTAGAGGTAAATTCAAGCTATCTTAAGGCAGAAATAAAACAAATTCACAGGATTTTTTTTTTTAAATATGTCATTTTGGACTTTAAGACATACACTCACAATACTGTACCTCCATATTAAAACTTCTCAACCTTGTTTTTGCTCTTCTTTCTCTCAGGGGCATTAACACAGTGAAGTCAGCTGGGAACATTCTTGATGATATAGGGAACATGTTCGATGATCTTGCTGACCAGCTGGAAGCCATGTTGGATTGACCTGCTGTAATCCCTATAACCTTTGCATGGGGCCTTCACATGCGAGCTTCTGGATGATTTAGACATGCAATGTCTAACTTCTCACACTTTGTTTACAACACACCTTGGTGGTCCTGCTTACAAGTATTGGTTTTAACAGTTGAATTAAATGAGCTAATTTAAGATACTAGTTTCAATTAACTGCGGTGGATCCTGCCTCAAATTTTCACAAACTTTTCACATCTCTAATCTTATCCCAAATATGTTGCTTTCTGCATCTTCGGTTTGCTCGGACAGGATATCTGCAGTGAAGATTGCAGAATGTAAGCACTTACTGTTCAGATCTACTGTACTAAAGCTCTTCCCACAGAGACACTTTTAATTTCCTGTTGTGCTCAGATCAAGACTCACAGTTGGCCTCTAGCAAATGGATATACGGTGTAAAATCTAAGTGAGATACAACCAGAACTCTGTTTCAAGAGACTTATCACTCTTCAATTTTGTTTTCTGTAGACTGGAGGATCCTTTATTCGGTTCAAAAGTATGCAATAATACAACTGATCAAAAATATAACTAAGAAAACTGCTCAGCGGACATCATCATTGTGTAATGACCCAAACCCCATGGACCAAGTATGTTTTACTATAATGAAACTATGTCCTGCCAACAGATTCAGTGTTGTACAGTATATTAGTTGCACTGTACAGTGTCTGTTTAAACCTTTGCTTAACTAGATCTTAAAATGTTAAGGAAATACTCTTAACAAAATAATAGAGCCATAGTATATTTTGACAACCGTTGTGTTTTGGGAAAGAGAAAGCATTGTATGGATTACATCTATTATATATTTTTGTACCAGAACGATAATTTATTTGCTTTGTCAGGTTAAAAAGGGACAGTCCCTCTTTGTGAATGCTGTCATTCTGGCAAAACTAGAAACTGCAAAGCACTACATTTTTTTGGCTCGGCTGACCAAAAGGGAACTTGCATAATAATAAACGGGCCCATGTGGTTAAAACACAAAAATATCACCAAACTAGAGGACGAGAAGTGTTCAAATGGAGCTTTAAAGTCTCAAACGGCTATTCACTTCTGTGAATCTTGTGCACTTTTACAACATTTATGTAGTGTATGTACTATGTATATTTTATTGTATCAATTTATTTCTGCACGTAAAACAACCAGTACTTGACTGAAAGAGACTTACTTTAACTGTCTGATGTAAACTACATTGTTTAAAAATCTGCGAGAAGACCAGACCATCCTGTTCTTGCATGCTTTTTTATTTTCTAAGTAGCAGTCTTGAATTTTAGATTTTGTATTATGTGGCATAATTATATTTTAATGGACTTTATGAAAACAGCACTGCTGGTGCTACAGTATCATTTAAATGAGCACTGTGTACTTTATTTCCCAAATTCATTCCTTTCTGCAGTGCTTCGTGTGGCATTGCTCTGTCAAAAACTAGACACTTGGTTTGTTGCTTTGCCTGAATGGGGCCACAAGTACCATACAGTAAGTATACAGTAAATGGGCTTCTAATTCATCCAATTGAACTACTTGAAGTATTATGTTCAATAAATCCTTGAACTACATGACTTTTGTCGTCATGGCTCAAGCTTTTGTTTTATAATATAGTACCAGCTCATTGAAAGGGTCCCAGTATGTCATAAAATGTCACAGGATTTCTTGTTTTATTGTAAAGACAAGCACTAGAAACATTGGGGGGGAAAATGAAAAAGAACTGAATCAAAGCAGAAACTCCAGAGAGGGAGAAGGGTGCAGAAAAAGAAGAACGTGTTGTTCAGCCATTGAGCCAGCTGTCCTGACATTTGGTGTAGTCACAGATCTCGTCTGGTTTGAACCACAGGTTGATCTCAGCGTTGGCACTTTCCACAGAATCACTGCCGTGAATTATGTTCCTGAAGCCAAAGCAATTTAATATTAGCAAAAACTAGTGCAGGTAAATAAATGTAAGTGACAGATGCAGCCTAGTTAGTGGTCGGTAAGATGTTTGTAATGTTTTTGAAGTCTCTTATGCGCACCAAGGCTGCGTTTATTTGACTGAAAATACAGTAAAAATAACTATTAAAAATATTACCAATATTTTCAAATGTATTTGACAAAGCTAATTTTCAGCATCATTACAGTCTTCAGTGTCGCATGATCAATTTAATGCCTTGCTGAATAAAAGTATTAATTTCTTTTAAAGTGGCGTGAAAAAGTCACAAAAACCACACGAAATCTGATAAGAGCGGTTCCAGAAATTAGATTTGAATAGGATTTCAAATCACATACTGTATGAATGCAGCTCGAAATGAATCTGTAAAAGTTGCATTTCATGTGATTTGTGGTCGTTCACACTTAGATTTAAATCGGATAGGCACAAAAATCGGATTTTGACTAACAGTCTGAACGCTCGCCCTCAAACACTGTAGTAGTTTAGTTTGGACGAATTTGTTTTGTGTTGACATGTTGAGAAGACGCTGAAATTCAGATATGGTAATAAGCGTTTCATTTCCGACCAATCACAACAGACTTGACAATCTGACCAATCAGATCAGAGTATAGGCTCACGGAAAGGAGGGGTTTAGATAGACGACAGGTTTTCAGACTCTTAAAAATGAAGTGATATACAATGTATATTATGAGAAAATTCAAGTGTTTTTTGACCTTGGATGCATGTAAACCTATTGTAGGAGAACAAAATTAGGAACCTTTAAAATAGCATTTCAAAACAAACTCATCAAAATGACATTTAGAATACAGTATGAGATCTTACCGGACAACCTGAACGCAAAAGTCACCTCGGATAGTCCCAGGCTTGGAATCAATGGGATTAGTCTCGCCGAGCATTACTCTACCGGTTTTAATAACGTTAAAACCCTCCCACACCTAAAAGTACATCACGGAAATAGCATTAGTACAGTCAACTTCATGAAATATATGAAGAATATTTATTAGCAATAAGGGAGAAACAGTATTAAATTCAAAGTGCCCTAGAGCCGCACTCTGGGAAAAAGAAATATAAATGGGTTTACCATGGCAACCACAGGGCCAGAGGACATATAACTGACAAGCCCAGGGAAGAACGGCCGGTCCTTTAGGTCACCGTAGTGCTGTCTTAGAAGATCCTCATCGGCCTGCGTTAAAGACAAGGTCCGTTAATCCCACATCCCCCTTTGACCTAAAACTTTTTTTTTATGACTAAATCTTCATTTTGAGGTCATGTTTACTGTAACGAGATAGTCACATGAGGATATATATCTTTGCAGACCACAAGGAACTAGTACGGTAATTGGTTTAACCCCTGAAACAAGTGCGTGTCTGAGAGAGTTTAAGTTCCCTCACACTAAAAATAGAGATATACTCACACTAGGGAGCTTTCACACTAGGGAAAAATAAAAATATATAAAGTTAAGTAATATAATAAAAATGTAACAATCAGAGAATCAAATTAAATTGCAGTTCTAATACAATTATATAAGAATTATAATATTTTTTAAAACTATTAACTAGAGAATATTATACATACATATATATATATATATATATATATATATATATATATATATATATATATATATATATATATATTCACATAATATAACTTATTTGTGTCAAGTTAGAAATATTTCTAACCATGTAATGTAAATACAAAGAATAGAGCTTCCTAAATCAAAAAAAATATAAAGTTTGTATTGCCCTGTTCTTTTAAGTAATATAGAAACCTATATAGTTCTAATATAAATATATATTTTAAACATTCAGTAGAAAATATAATATATTTTAAAATCATACAGGCTATATATACTTTATTTTCACTGGCATTTTTTCTTCATTTTTACTTGGATATACACACATTTTCGTCAAGTAGCATCCTTCCGCTAGAAGATGCTGAATTAACAGAATGTTGCTAGAGCTGCGTAGTGATAATATTTTTGATAATATATATGATAAATATATTTTTTAAATAATGTAGAAACAAAAAACAAATCTTGCATTTTTTTTAACATTCGCATTACACAATAGGCCTACATCCACAAATAAAACTAATGTTATAGCCTCGTATAGGCCTAACCCAAAAAAGGAAATTATGTAATCATTTACTCATCCTCAAGTTGTTCCAAACCTGTATGAGTCCTCTTTTGAAAGCGTGTAGGCTAGTCATAGTCAATGGGTGCCGCGTCAACTGTCTGGTTTAACATTCTTTAAAATATCTCTTTTTGTGTTCAACAGAAGAAAGAAATTCATACAGTTTTGGAACAATTTCAGTAAATGATGACAAAATTTTCGTTTTTGGGCGTACAATCCCAATCTCGACGCCCTCTTTAGCACGGTTTGGCTATTAAAGGGATAGTTCACTTTAAAATTAAAATTCTGTCATCATTTACTCACCCTCAAGTTGTTTCAAACCTGTATTAATTTATTTCTTCTGCTGAACACAAAGAAAGATATTTTGAAGAATGTCAGTAACCAAACAGTAGTCTGTACCCATTGACTTCCATAGTAGGAAAAAAAAAATACTATGGAAGTCAATGGGTACAGACTACTGTTTGGTTACTGACATTCTTCAAAATATCTTTCTTTGTGTTCAGCAGAAGAAATAAATTAATACAGGTTTGAAACAACTTGAGGGTGAGTAAATGATGACAGAATTTAAATTTTAAAGTGAACTATCCCTTTAAGGCAAATCCTATACAAACTATTGAGATTAAAACGGTTGATTTAATTTACCTGGATTAACTTCATAGCAACTAACTTGAACCCTTTCTGTTCGAAGCGCTTGATGATCTCTCCGATAAGTCCCCTCTGCACTCCATCAGGCTTGATGGCAATGAAAGTGCGCTCTTCGTTTCCAGACATTGGGCTAAAATTTAAAAAAAGAATACCGGTAAAACATACACGAAAAACAGCTGCTGACAGAACAAACTCAATTCAAACTTACGTCGTCCCACATTTGGCACACTGGGATGGAGGTGTGGATGGGGGTTTCGTTGATGAAACCCCTGACCCCATCACAAGTTACATTTCAAGTGACAGGATCCTTCTGTCTTGACCTGTATTGACGGCTTACTGTAACTGTAGCTGGCTGCTTAAACCGTGACCAGTGATCTGATCTGATCGCTGTCCTCAAGCATCCTGATTCCTGCCCCCAGCACGTTATCTAATCACCTTTTCATGTTAACTTTATTTAGCCACATCTATTCTAAAGTAAAAAGCTGAAGTCATATTAAAATCATAATTTCAATAAAAATTTCATTTAAACGGACACTTCTATGAAACGATTAGGCAATTTATATTTTGTAAACTGTGGTGTTCATTTTTCTTTAACAAATCATAGCTAAATTAAACTAAGTAGCAACCGATCTGCGCGTGTGCAGCAGAATGTCTTGATCTCAGCATTGCCATATTCCAGTTGTAAGATTGAACTTTTGTCAAATTAACACGACAACAAAACAAATATTTGTCTTACTTTCTTTGACGACAGTCCACGAGTCTGAAGTTGATTCCTCACGCGCGCGTGCTTTCACTAATCCATGATTATCTGCAGTTAGTGTTTTATGGAGGTGGGCGGAGACTGATTCCAGTGCTCGCGCATTCAGTGGTTTTTAATCTGTTACGATGGAATCCAAATGATACGCAAAACATGTCACTCCTTAACAAATCTTGCTTGATTTTACTCAATTGTTAATTAATAATTAATTAGGGTGATATCAGCTAAATTGGGCCACTTTTCGGTAAATCGTTTGGGACAATAATACAACACCATATATGCCCTTTCCATGTGTTTTTATGATTAATAATGACTGTTTTTTATCATTTTGTGTTGAAATTATTTAATAAAATATAATTATTTAGGCCCTACAGTTCTTGAAACATCAGCTGTGGCAACTTTTTTTGCATCTGCAGTTTCAGGTAAAATGGGCCAGCTGTTCAGGTAAAATGGGCCAGTCAAACTGCAAAGGGAAATAGTAATTTATCATCAATTTTAATTTTAAAACACAATTGCTTATATACAGCCACATAACATTTAAAGTACATTAAACAAAAATATTCATATGTGCCATTAAAAAAAAAAACATTTTGGGTGCAAACCCACATATTAAAATGTGCAATTAAAAAAGTGTGTGTGCATGTGTGAGTGTGTTTGCGTGCATGTGTGAGTGTGTGTGTGATTGTGTGTGCATGTGTGAGTGTGTGTGCGTGCATGTGTGAGTGTGTGTGTGTGTGTGTGTGTGTGATTGTGTGTGCGTGTGTGCATGTGTCAGCGTGTGTGCATGTGTGAGTGTGTGCAATGTGGATGTATGAGTGTGTGTGCGTGCATGTGTGAGTATGTGTGTGCATGTGTGAGTGTGTGCATGCATGTGTGAGTGTGTGCATGTGTGTGCGTGCATGTGTGAGTGTGTGTGCGTGCATGTGTGAGTGTGTGAGCGTGTGTGCATGTGTGAGTGTGTGTGATTGTGTGTGCATGTGTGAGTGTGTGCAATGTGCATGTGTGAGTGTGTGTGCGTGTGTGCATGTGTGAGTGTGTGCAATGTGCATGTGTGAGTGTGTGAGCGTGTGTGCGAGCGTGTGTGCATGTGTGAGTGTGTGAGCGTGTGTGCATGTGTGAGTGTGTGTGATTGTGTGTGCATGTGTGAGTGTGTGCAATGTGCATGTGTGAGTGTGTGAGCGTGTGTGCATGTGTGAGTGTGTGAGCGTATGTGTGAGTGTGTGTGTGATTGTGTGCGCACACACACACACACACACACACACACACACACACACACACACACACTCACTCACACTCAAACACATGTGTGTCATTGACACAGATGATGGCCCATTTTAGCTGAAACCATGTAGCCCATTTTACCTGAGTGGGTTAAGGTAAATTGGGCCGCCAAGAAAAACATCACTTTTTCAAAAAATATGTTCATATACCAAACTAACAATATTATTTCTGATCGATGCCATCAAGACAGATATTATGCATAGTTTTTTTTATGTGCATGTTCGTTTTTTTATAGATGTATCATCCTTATAATAGTTTAGTTATATTTGGTATGCCAGGCTACTTACCATGCAACTTTCTGGTGCAGTCTTGATTTTAATTATTGCCCCACCCACCATAGCAACAATAAACCAATCAAATCACCTGTTACTTGTCAAGCACAGTTATGACAACAGTTTGAAATCCTTTGCAGTCATTGGCTTTAAATTCCAGAGGGGCTGGGACCCCCAAACCTTAGATGGCCCATTTTACCTGATGGCCCATTTTACCTGATATCACCCTATTATAGATTGTTTTTTCCCCCACAGAGATAAAGTTCTTTAAACTTAAAAAAGACAACACATCTTTCTGTGCGTATTTTTTTTATATTTCCACCAACAATTACATCTGTATCTTTATAAAGTCTTAGGATAGATTGTAAATAAATAGGGGGGATGGTGCTTGTTGTCATATTTTTTACTCCAGTAGTGAATATTTCTCACTCCAGTAGTGAATATTTTTCAGAGTAGGTTTATTACATCAATAGTTTTTACATTTTCAAGCATTATTTTTTTAAATAATAAGTTAAAAAAAAGATAATAATTATTAAATGATTATAATGACAATAATAACTTTTTACATTTAAATAGTTTAAAATAATTTAAAAACATTTAAATAATAATATTTTACATTTCAATATTTTCAAAAAATTTATATTAATTTACATTTTAATGAATTTTAATCAAAGTAAATTCAATTAAGTTTTAATAATATTTTATATTTATTACAATTTACTGTTTCTCTTTTCTTCAAAACTTTCCCCTTCTGTTTTGTTTGTATTCCTTCTCCCCATATGATTCTGTATGCATCCCGTTTATAAATGCATTAATGATATAAAATATTTAGTTAATGTTTCATGTTTTTTTGTAGTGTAAATTTAGTCTCATGTTAACACTATTTTTAATGGAGCTCTAATGGGTTACAGTAATTCTAATAGCATATCAAAATTCATTATGCAATCACTGAAAAGCACATTAGAGCATCAGAAAATATCTGATTCGTTGAGTGCATATAAAGCAATTTATCATGGGCACTAATTTAACAGCTCCAGTTAAGCCACAACGTTTTAACATATATACATGGCCATTATCTCCATCTGTAGAACATATATCCATGGTGGAAGTTAGATGGTGTAAGATTTGAGACCCATTAGACCATCTGTGCAGTTAAGAATTATGCATTAAATCTCTGCTCAGATTCAGCATTATCCTCAGGGAATCACTGCACTGCAGTAATGTCAGTTACTTATACTTCCACATACTCTTTTACACAGTTCCATTAAATGTTTTATGCAACAGTGTCAGTGTCTAATACATGCACAGTGTAGTGACACTTTTGGCTGTTGTTTTTACATCATTATTAATTGACCATACAGTCTTTTGAAAACTTGTAGAAGGCATGCAAGGCAGTTCAATTTCAGCTTTGTACAAAAGAGCATGGTGGGTTGTAGGTCTCAGTCCTATTAAATAGGCCTAAAGTATAGTGCACCGCACTGACAATAAAATGAAAAGCAAGAGTGTTGAAAATAGTGTTCATTCATTGCTCATAAGTGTACACTGAAAAAAGTGAAACAACCACATTTATATGAGCGCATTGTTATATTGGTCTAATCGAAAACCATGGTGTCTGGTTTAAACCCGTTTTTGTTCAGTTTTTCTAAAAGCAAATAATACTCCCAACAGAAAAATTAACACTAGACACAGAATACTGATGTGATGTAGCCTATATTTTTTAAAAAGGCATCACAATAAGCAAGAAGTTATTTTGAAGTGGTCTTTATTTATAGAAAGTCAACTAAATTAAACATTTACTAAACATTTTTTATTTGTATCTTAATTTAACATTCTACTTTCATAGTTAATTTAGCTTTTGCTTCATCTGGTGAAATTTTGTCCCAAATTAAACTAAAAAGTCCCACATTTTTTTGGTGGGGGCTTATGTCAAAATACATTTATATTGTTTAAGTATGGGCTTTACAATAACATTTCGGTAACACTTAAGGTTCATTAGTTAACATTAGTTAATGTGTTAACTAAGTAAGGGATAATGTAGAGCGAGGCAGTTGTTATAGCGAATACAACCCCGACAGGCTGATCAGGACCCCGGCGCGAAGCGAAGAATGAACCTTATTGTAAAGTATTACCAACATTTCTTGCCTTGCGTGAATCAATTTTTTTTTGGGGATGTTTTAAAAAAATATATTAATTAATATTAAATAAAAATGTGATATTAACTAATACATTTGGCTGTAACAAATTATTAGCCTATATAAACAAATCTGTGTACATGAATGCAGTCACATACACAAAATGAAAAAAGAAACAAAGAAGTAAAAATACAAAGGTTTATCTGTAGCATTAATCAACAATACAGTGCAACTTTTCCATAGAAATACAACCCTACCAAAGTTTAGGTGTACTCAGTCTTTTATCCATTTCAGATATGACCATGACATGACAAGAACGATTGCTGACAAGATCTGTCCAGTTATGGCAATAATTCATGTTTGCATTCTCAACCCATTATTCCTATTTGCAGTCAATGCAGTTTTGGGCAACAGAGGGATTTATGGTGCTGACCCTGAAAAAAAGACAAGAAACAAACAACTCATTCCCCCAGCAACCTCAGTACCCAAACACACACACCGTGCAATGGTGGGGTAATCATGTTACTGACCAAAGATTTTTTAGCAAATGTTGGGCCTTCACAAGTATGTGTCATGCAACACAACCTGACATGAAAATGAGTGATCTAAAGTTGCAGATGAAGTCAACATTGTACGACTAATTTTCACAGGCAAATTCCAGTCATTTCTACATGGAAATTTTGCACTATTTCCTCACGCAGATTTGTGCTTCCTACACTATTGATAATAGACAATGGAGCTTTTTGCCTAATGTGAGCACACCTTAACACATATTTGAACATGCAATCTTCTACAGTAGTTCATCATGTGTGTATAAGAACCACTAACTAAAGGGGCATGATGGCCAGGGCTCTTATTTCCACAAATCCTTCCTTCTAACAGAATATGTACTTATCTGAGTAAATGGCTAAATAATCCTCCACTAATCTCTCCAACAGTACTAGATGGTTTGTATTCCATGCTCTATTTTTACCAGGGCTTAAAGTATAAGGATTAAATGAGGTAGCTGCCAAGTGGTAGTCTGAAGTACTGCCTCCTTAACTTAATGTCGCCCCCTTTTCAGTTTCAACTGCTTTAATACACATCGCTTGTCTAAATAAGTATCTTGTGTATCTTGGTATTTATTTGTTAGGATACCTGCTTAATGTGGCAGAATGTCAGCCAATCAGAACAAAAGCATTATGCAATGCTCATTGAGGTCTAACAGCTCTGGGGACAAACTGCAGGAAATATTAGCAAGTAAAAAAAGTCTATTGTGAATTACACAATTTTCTCTACTATCTTTTCCATTTGCTTATAATTACATTTGTACACCGGCAGCTTTATTCAGGTCACCTCGTGTAATTGTAAATCACTGTGATTTTTTTGCTGCTCTAATTTTCCGCATCATTTATTTGTCTGCGTTGTAGGAAGCAGAGTGCACAGAACCAATAATAAGCAGGTATTCTTAGTGTTTGATTTCCTTTCATTAGAGACTTCATTAAATTATTATAGTACTCAGATGAGGTCTGCTCCAAAGTTAGAAGACAAACCAGAAAGTAAATGCTTGCTGTTCTCGCTGGCTAGAAACTTAAGTTTGACAAAATTCAGTATGACATCCACTTAGTTCCCTTTCGAGGAACTTCTGTGCTGCGTCAGCTGCTGATGCTGTGGGGGACATGGCCTCGCAGAAACCGGTGTCTGAGGCACGTGTACAAACACGCCATACAAAGGCCGATGCAGTGCGATGACGTCGCAAGATGCACCCCAGCGTATAAGAAGGCCGCCTGAGAACACGTCATCAGCTTCTTTGTCTTCAGGAAGTTGCTTGTTTAAGTGCTGTGTGAAGATAGCAGTGAGTGAAGAAAGGATAGAAGGTAGGCAGAATAATGGTGAGCAGACAATTCAAGAATTCTGTTCGTCCTTGCCCGCGTTTCTAAGCGCCTGGCTATAGTCACGAGCTGTGTGTTATTTGACTGGGAGCGGAGCATGCACATTCAGCCCTCGAGGGGGTTTGATGCATACATTGCGATGAATTCTTACTGAGAAAACTCCGCTCCCAGCTGACTTTATGAGTAGAGTCAAGTCGCTGAGCCCCACGGCTCTAGCGCCGCATTTGGTGAGGCAGCGCACAGGCTACTAGTGAGAATCTCAGACGGAGCAGGTAGAGGAGCGTGATGGAGTTCCCCTCACCTCTCTCATCGGCTCCATTGTCTATGTGCCAAAAGTGGAGATATGCTCGGTGGTTTCTTTCACAGAAAGCGAGGACTCACTGCTTGTCTGTGATTCTGATATAATTGACGTGGTGTCTGTAGAAACAGATATATTACATTTTAATAGATCTGTTTCCTGCTCGATACAGCAAACCGCTGAATAAAATTAGCTGCTGAAACTTATGACTTATATCACAGTCTGAGTTTAAACTGGTCCGGCTCAAAGCATTAGACTCGGAGTCGGGAAGGTTGTTTAGATGAACGATATCTGCAGAGTCATAAGTGTGCAGCTCCACTGAGCCTTCCCTTTCTCCCAGACCTGCACAACAAAGTTTCAGGTGCGTGGAGACATCCATACTCTAACTGGGTGGTCCATTCTGCTTAGAGTAATTTGAAGGAGCTGAGCGAACAAGGTTATGGGGGGATGCCTCGGGTAAAGGAGTTTTAGCGAATTGCCTTTCCCCGGGGACATCCTCATCACTGAAGGCTCCCGTTTTGCCCTATAAACCATGTCTGACGGCATCAAGGTTGGTGGGCAGATTGTATGTGGAGGCTGGGTAAACTGGTGGAGCTCTGCACACTATGGCAGTACTGCAAACTTACCAGGCAGATCTGAACAAACCTGGATCAGGGGGAGGGTTTATCTCCTGAGGTAGTCACTAAACTGCGTATATGTCATTAAGCAGACGGCCCAGTCTATTGGCCAGTCCATGGCTGCAATGGTGGCAACAGAGAGACATATCTGCTTAATTTGTCAGGGATCAAGGAGTCAGATAAAACTGTCCTCTTGATGCCCCTGTCTCGCACTCTGGGCTGTTTGGCACTGCTGTTGAGACGGCGGTGGTCAGGTTTAGAGAGGCGAGAACGCAATAAGCTGCCTTCGGGAAATATATCCCTCACTGGGTTCAGGCCCCTGCTAAGTCGTCCATTCTCTAACATTTCCAAGGGAGAAGAGGAGAAGACAAGTGCGGCTGCCCCTCCTCACTCTCCGAGGAGTGGGGAGCAAAGGCGGAGCAATAGGAGAAAGCCGTACGTCGGGGATGTGTGGGTGTGGCGAAGGAAGAGGAGAATGACTGAGTGGGGCCACTGCTGAAGCCCTCACTCCCTTTTTCATTTATTTCAGTTCCTCCTAGATCATCTGTGCCTTTTCCCAGAACGAGTTCCTGGGAGAAGAGCAAAAGGGTGGCTAAAGCTAGCTCTCCTTTTGAGGAACTGGGAGCCAAGCGAAACTCTATTTAAAAAGGCCACACAGAGATCTGGGTGCTGTAACAAAAAAGGGAGTGATTGAATGGGGTCACTACTTAAGCTCTCGCCCCCTTTTTCAGTCCTTTCAGCTCCTCGTAGATTGTCGGTGCCCCTTCCAGGAATTAATTCCTGGGGAGAAGAGTGTGGCTAAAGCTAGTTCTCCTTCTGAGGAACTGGGGGTGAAGCGAATAAAGTCACACAGATCTAGGTGGTCCAAACTGAGCTTTAGTGCTTAGATTGTTAGATTAAGAATAACAAGCAGGCATTGGTCAGCATGGTGTAGTTGGTATGGCGTCCCCATAGCATCAGCAGCTGACGCAGCATAGAAGTTCCCTCGAAAGGGAACGTCTAAGGTTACGTAAATCACCTCTGTTCCCTGAGAAAGGGATTGAGAGACTGCTTCACGCTGCCAGGCTTCGGGCATGCCTGCACGTTTTCCTTCAGAGAATACGAATCTGAAGACGTGTTCTCAGACGCCCTTCTTATAAACTGGGGCGAACCTTGCGTAATCTCATGCATAATACAGCACAATGATTGGATTAAAAGAGTTCATTCCTATGAAGAATGCAGAGAAAGACTTAGAAACTGATTACATAGATACATATTCTCCAGCCACAGTAGCCAATCACCACACCGGATTTACACATAATATACCTTACTTTTCGTGACGTTGGTTCAACCGGAAGAACGAAATAGCTCCAAAAAATTAAGGAACCCGCCCCCCACTTTCCCCTTAACAATAAACTTAGTGCTAATGATGTTTTTATTGATGTGCAACCTACATATCTGTTAACATCTCAAACTATAATACTTTTGGCCCTCCAGTGCTTAAAAAATAAAATTGTGTCTTGTGGAAGAACATTGCTTTGGTTGTGCTTCAGCTCTGCTCTTCTAAAATATAAATCATTGTTATAGATTTATCAAAACGTATTCGGGTAAAGTAAAACAAGATTTTTTTGAGGGGATGATTTGCACTCTCCCAGTAGCCTAATGACTTATATATATATATACATATATATATATATATATATATATATATATATATATATATATATAAAATATATATAACATAGTGTAGCTTTAAACAACAACAACAAAATGTTCCATTAGCAACAACGGCCATTATTATTATAAATTTTCCACCATTCAAAAATATGGTTTTAGTGGATTAAGTGAGTATGACTTTAGCTTACAACATGTGTTTAACATTTTTTGATATCAGCAAACAAACATTCCAACAAAATAATAATTTTTCAGCCAGTAATTATTTTTCTAACCCCCCCAGCCCTGATTCCACTTAAAGCCACACGAGGGCGGTGTATAGGCAGCGCAGTCTTTACAGATGGTTTCATTGCTTCATTCATGGCCTGCCAACAAATACACATTAACGACAGAGAGCAATCTAGCTGTAGATGGATCCTCATTCAGCTGCCCTCCTGCAAGGATGAATTCGGGAGAACTGTAAATGAGGACTACCATATGGTTGGTAATTTACTGTGATTTACATATAAATTGATATAGAAAGAGATCCATCCGTTCACACTTAACTTTCCACTTGTTCTCCTGGCTCGTTTTAGTCCACTCGCCTGGAACGGGTAGTTGGGTACAAGTTTAGAGCTGAGCCTTTCAAAAATCTGATCTTGTAAGTTGTAAGGCATGTGTGGGCGAGTTCAGGCAAAGAGTATAGAAGTAACAAGAGGCGAAACTCCGTTGCAGTTTTGACAACAATCGCTAGATGGACGCTGCGGTCGCGCTGACGCCATTTTGGACTGAACCAAGCTAACGTCAACGATAACAGGTGCTGTAACATTAATGTAAGGCAAGCTATCCTATAACCGCAGTACCAGTTTACTATAACGTTATGTGTTTGGTCGAAATTGAGTCAAGACTCGAAATGGGCTTTTAAATCTCATATTTTCAGAGATATATGAACACCTAACTCTTTGGTTCAGGTTGTAGTGCGTCACCAATTACGGCGGGAAAGAAATTCAGTGCTACAAGCTGTTGGGGAGCTCACCGAAACAACGATTATTATCATATTTATTTACTGTGATAAAACCTTGTCATATTTAAATCATTATAAACATTAATATATGATACTATTAGAAGACCATGTTGTAATGATTGATTATACACAATTTTAGCCTATTTGGTTCACATCTCTTTTATTATTTCGTTTTATGTGTCCCAGTGGTTGATTTGTTACATTTTTATGAAAACAACAGGTTTTAACTTTTTGAATATATATATATATATATATATATTATAATTTTTTGTTTGTTTTTACAGTTGCTCTATCAACATATAATTGTGGCATTGACCATTGACACAAATTGCTGTATCATTGACCAGTATCAAGCTGGTATTATCTGTTTTGTGTTTCAGGCTTTTTATTCTTGCTGTTTGGAAGTACAGCGTCAGCGAGTGACAATTTGAAAATGCACTTATCCTCCATTTCTGGTGACTTGATGGACCGACGAAAGACATTACATAATTTCTGGTAAGATATAACCAAACCCGTCTAAGGCAAGCCTTCAATGTAACATTTTTTTTGTATTGACTGTTGTACAACTCAATTCAATGGTGTCAATGTTGTAATGGGATTGTTTTATCATGGCACACATGATCCAAGTTCGCCATTACGCTCTTTTACAATGGAGTAGAGCCATGGACCCTCTTAAAGGTGCTCTAAGCGATGTCACGCATTTTTTAGGCCAAACATTTTTTTGTCACATACAGCAAATATCTTCTCACTATCCGCTAGCTGTCTGTCTCCTGAACACACTCTAAAAAAACGCGGTCTCTGTAGACACCCCAGGCTCCACAAACAGCAACAAAAACAAACTGGACTAACCCGCACCACGAAACATAACAAACAGTGTTCCAGCCAATCACCGACAAGAATGATGTGGGGTGGGGTTTGGGGGGTTAGTGCGTGGATGAGGAGGAGGGAGGGTCTAGCTAGCCTCCGTTTTGTTTGACAATAGTTCGAACGTCAACAAGAAGTGACGTCACCCAGGATAGCTTAGAGAACCTTTAACTCCCAATAATAAGACTATCTCTGATATAATGCTTATAGTTTTTAGGGTGCATTCTGGGCTGTAAGCAATGTTAGTCCAAAAGCATTAATTGGTGCACACTTTGAAAGTATGTCATCCAGATACATTTGGCTTACTTTATTCAGTGTACTGTGAAATCTAATCTTGTTGTGTTGGGTTAATTTGTTTGTCAGATTATTGTCATGCTTTGTGTAGTGTTAAAGGAACACTCCGACTTTTTGGGACTTTAGCCTATTCACCTTATCCCCCAGAGTTAGATAAGTCCATACTAGGGCTGCACGATATGAGAAAAAGCTGCGATGTGCGATAATATTGTTTAATATTGCGATGACGATATGACTTGCGATAAATGTGATTGTTAACTATACTGTTCCCATGTCTTAGTGCTTCAATAGGTTTTTTGCGTGATAGGTCAAAGGTTTATTACCTGCCTGGTTCAGAATACACGATTTTGGCACGATCTGTTTGGCGTATGGGTGTCGTGGAGATTCGTAATAACAACGGGCGTCGGGACGCAAGATTCGATCGTGTCATCGTATAGTGTGTCATAGTGGGCGACAACCTACGTCGCGTCTGCGATGCTTCACGACAGAAAGACTATAGCATGTTTAATTCTTTAACGGTCCTCCACGACGGGTTGAATATGTGAGCGAGGCGAGACGTGAGTGAGTGCAACAGTGAGTGTGTGTGTGCGCCAGTGAAAGTGTGAGCGTGTGTGCGTGCGTGCGTGCGTGCGTGCGTGAGCGAGTGAGCGAGGGACAGTGAGTGTGTGTTTGTGTGTCTGTGCGTGCGAGTGACTGTTTGCGAGTGAATGTGTGTGTGTGACGGCACGCGATGACTGGTCGGAAAGCAACGTGTAGTCTGACATGTTTCTTGTCCACGACAAGATTTTAGGAGTCAAAAACGTGTAAGTTAGTGCTAATCTGAACCAGGCATTATTCATCGTGTCAGGCTGTCTGTTGCGATGTGTTCATCGCGGGAGTTCATATCGCGATGACGATGAAAATTCAATGTATCGTTCAGCCCTAGTCCATACATACCTTTTTCATCTCCGTGCGTGCTATAAGTCTGTTTGACGCACCCACCGCTAGCCTAGCTTAGCACAAAGACTGGATGTAAATGGTTGCAGCTAGCATACTAATCCAAATAAGTGACCAAAATAACGCAAACATTTTCCTATTTACATGTTGTGATTTGTATAGTCACAGAGTGTACAAAAAATAAAGTCACATGAGACACAGACATATTTTAACCGTATAAATACTGGGAACTATATTCTCTGAAGGCGAAGCACTGCTACTTGGGCGGAGTGATAACCGCAGCACCTGAGACGCGCCGTTGTTTCTCCTGTCAACAAAACCAGCGTGACATCTCAGGTGCTGCGGTTATCACTCCGCCCAAGTAGCAGTGCTTCGCCTTCAGAGAATATAGTTCCCAGTATTTATACGGTTAAAATATGTCTGTGTCTCATGTGACTTTGTTTTTTGTACATTCTGTGACTATACAAATCACAACATATAAATAGGAAAATGTTTGCGTTATTTTGTCACTTATTTGGATTAGTATGCTAGCTGCAACCATTTACATCCAGTCTTTGTGCTAAGCTAGGCTAGCGGTGGGTGCGTCAAACAGACTTATAGCACGCACGGAGATGAAAAAGGTATGTATGGACTTATCTAACTCTGGGGGATAAGGTGAATAGGCTAAAGTCCCAAAAAGTCGGAGTGTTCCTTTAAGTGGCCTCCAGGAGCAGGCCTGAGAAACTTGTAATGGATCATTCTAATTGATGAGCACCACTATGACGGATTCAAACTTCCGTTTAGATGCTGTCCTATTCTGGTCTCCATAGGAACCCATTGTTAAACGGGGTAAAAAGAGCAACTGGATTAATTAAACATAAACTTTTTGAACTTTTTTGCTTAATATTTAAATGAGTGCAGGATTAAGATGCCTGAAGAAAGAGTTTTGAGCACCAGCAAATCTGAAAATAATGTCTGTATACTATATACATGCCAAATGTTGACAAGAGAAAACAGGAATGGTTTGCAGCACTTAAGTTAAAATACTCCCCATAAAAAGCTCTATGTGCGTGCGGTCTTATCATATTGAGGGATGCTGTATGTATAATATGAGCGCCTATTTGTTGTCTGTGTTGCTACTGTAACTTTAGGCAGCTTTGTCATACGCACTAATTAAACTTTGATGGGTCATGGGTGAGGCACTGACAAAACGCGGTCATTGCGACACTGTAAAGTGATTACACTATAGAGCCATGTGTTTAAAAAAACAACATTTTCATAGATATAACATTACATTATCAGTTCTACGACCCCATAGACTTCAACAGAGAAAAGTGAAGAGTACTTTTAACCCAACTGTTTGCTTGTGCTTATTTCCTATTGTACAAACTTCTTACACTTTTATAATGGCTAAAATTGTTTATTTAAATATTATTTTTCAATAATTATTTTATATAAATAACATGCCTTATTTGGTATTACTATTGAGAAAGGGTGCCTTAGTTATTGTGATTTCGAGTTCAGTGACAGTTACATTATTACACCATTAGATGGCAGCAAAGACTGTCTTTATGAGTGAGTCAGGAGCAAAGACTTTTATTTTGAAAGGGACTTAAGGTTGTAAACAATAAGACAAACTTACAAATGTATTGACTGGCACTGTCATGGAAAATCCCCTTAGTAGTTTAAAGGACAAAGGCATCGCTTTCCTCAGCGGACATTCAGACTGATTTTGTGATTATGAGTATGAGATTCACCTGAAGAATATCAGCTAGATCATACTGTAGTCTATTTTATTTTAATATAATACATGTAGAGTACAAAGGCAAATGTTTTTTTATTTATTTAAACCTTAAATTACCAATACAGAATGTTTTTGTGTATTTGTCTAATTTGTCGTGACTTGAAAGTATGGATAAATAAGGGTGACTTCTAAAAAATGTATTACCAACTGTGATTGCACTTTTTAAGCGATAATGCTTATTGCTGTATCATGCGTTGACAGTTTCGCTGTGGTGTTTAGACAATCCATCTGTGCTCTGTCTGTATTTGCTATGTATTCCCAAAAGTAAGAGAGTTGTATAAGGAAGGTGAGCAGTCATGCCAAGAGCTTAATTTCTATCACAACGGCCTACTTTACGTCCAGACTGATGCGAGGAAAACACGATTATATTTTTGAGGAACACAGCTGATATGAGGGTGACTGATGCGGCACTGTCAGAAAGCTCGAACACAGCAGCGACACTCTGATATTTTCATCACTTTGTGACAAAGTTGTCATGCCAGTTGCAAGTTATCTTAGCTTAATGGTCTGGGATCTTCATCACACAGTTAGGAACTACTGAAATTGGATTGTGCGTGTGAGATGGAGAGAAGCGAGCGTGGAGGTTAAGGATGTGATCTGAGAGTAAATGTCATTTTGCATAATGATCGTCAAGTGTGGCGCAGAGTCAGATTTACATAAAGCTAAGTGGTTATGCTACTTGTCCAAGTAGTAAGTTAAATGATTGACAAAATGGTTTATTTAAATTAAGTATTTTTATTCATTTTGACAGGACTTTAATATAATAAATCTTACCTTTCTTAATACTTTAGTGCTGCTAGTCTTAAATTGTTTAGCCCAAAATTATAATTTTGTAGTTATTTACTTGTTTCAATGGCATATTCTGTTATTTTTCTGTTGAACACAGAATAATTTTTGAAGAATCTTCATGCAGCTCTTTTCTGTAAAACGTTTTAGCACCATAAAAGCAACACAATCATATGTCATTGTGGCTAATATGAATTTGTACGATCGCATTCATACGTTTTTGTACAATCTGCTTACACCCCAATGATGGGTATGTTTAGGGGTGGACCTTCATGCTTACTTTTCCACCTAATAATCATGTTTTTTATATGATTCGAATTTTATGAATTGATTCGAAATTGCCACCTCGAAACGGTCACATATTCCTGTGAGATTAGGTTGATAAAAGTGATGCATATATCTTGTATGACGTTAGAAGACTTAAATGGCACACATTTCCAATAGCTTAATATGAGTAAAAGGCAGAAATTTAAATATTAATTTGAGAACTCTAACTGGTTCACTGAACTGCCAGACTCGGTGATCCTTTTGAAAGTTAACAGCTCACTGAGGGGAGATTATCAGTGATTTTGATTAAAATATTACCTTTCATCACACAAATGTATTGTATGACTTCAGTTTGGGTTTTTAAACTAGTTATTACTTTTAAGAGACAAAGGATGCATTACATTGATCAAAAGTGACAGGAAAGACAATTATAATGTTGTTAAAGATTATAAAGAATAAATGCTGTTCTTTTGAACCGTCTATTCATAAAAAAAATCCTGAAAAAAAAAATTCTTCGAAATATTTCGGATCACGGAACGACATGGTGGTGAATTACTAACAGAATGTTATTTTTGAGCGAACTTTTAAACTCTTTTCATGTTGTCTATATTACAAAAATAATATATTTTTTTTACAGTTTGGAAACTTGGAGACTTCCAAAGAGTCAACTAATTATAGAAACCTAATTCTCAACTTTGTTTGAACCTGCTGCGGTAGGAGAAAAAATCTCAGGTTCCCATCTGTCTTGGGACTTGGTTTGACAGCAGAACATCCTGAAAACTGGGCTGTTTTGGGATCTCGCTACAAACACAGAGTTAGTGTTGTTGTGAATCCCAAACGCGAACACCAAGTCCCTGCTGAATAACTAAATATGAGAATTATACAGTGTGATTCACAGAGCAACTGACACGCAGACACCACCTTTTCGTAAAAATGCACTACGTGAGAGTAAAATAGATGGCTTAAAGCAAGCATAAGCCTTTTTGTCAGGAAGTCTTGGAAAGGGTCACAGGGGCCACATGATTTGTCAAGGACAGAGGAGGTCTCCATTAATATAACATTAACCTTCCTCACCCGCACCTTCCTTCCCCAAACCTCTACTTTTGTCTTCATTAGATGCCATGACGTGTTCTCCGAATAGCTCAGAGTGCCTGTTAGCAGACGTGGAGCATCAAACACCCTGTGAAGACTTTGCGTCTGTAAAATCGCTTTTCCAGCTGGGTACGACGGAAAACATTTTCATTGGAAAAGCAGAAAGCGGAGAAATCCAGTGAATACAGATATTTTCAGAAGCCGTACTTTAGCTTTGTACCCGAGCAGATAGTTTCATGGGAGCAGGTCTACTTTTTTTCAGGTGTGGGATTTGTTGTGCCTTGTCATTACAGAGGAGCAATGGGAACTCAGCCATCACTGTTGTTCACCTCTCTTGTCATTCTGGGAATGGATTGTACAGGGATGAAAAAGACAGCAGACAGGCTCGAGATAGAAGGCTCAGTTGAACTGTCAGATATTCTGAGCCTCTCCACATGAATAAGACTCCTTAATGTTGGTAACCTTGAGGTTTGTGTTTGCTCTCCATAGAAACAGACTGCTGAATCTTTGTTCCCCTGGTAACCTGCAACGTGAGGCAGTCCAGCTGGTGAGAGTGGCATGCTTACTGGAAAAATTCTCCCTATACCAATTGAGCAAAATAGGGTGACGATGATGAGAGAGACTGTAGGTGGAACCGCGACGACAACGTCTGAGGGAGAGCTTTGGCACAGTCTTGCATTACATAAAGCGTCAATGTTGCTTAATATTCACCGCATCTCCGTCCTTCTGGCTCTGGGACTCTTGTCTTTATCTTATTGACGATCTTATATTTTTCCAGTGCTTTTCTCTCTGGCTGCTTGTATTCTCCTAGCATTTTATTTTGACAGTGCAGGATTTGAGTGAGCAAAACTCAGCTGTCAGAACAGGAACAATGCATTTCCTTTAGGCAAAGTCTGCATCTCCTTTAGGCAACGGTATTGCATGACTGATGCACCACTTTGACCTCAGGGCTTGGCATTAATGCACTTCTTGCTTGTTTATTTGAACAAAAGCAGTAATGTGTGTCAAATGCATGAGATAAGTTCGCCTAGTGTGTCTTCTTGTAGTCTTTGAAGTGAGGCTGTGAGTCCGGACTCCTCAGATGCCTTATCAAATAATGAAAGAGCTGGGGTTACTTACAACATATTCAGAACAGCCAACAGATACTGGTTTGAAACAGCAGAGGGCAGTGTTCTCTTTGCTTCACGTAGAGCTCTGTCTGGTGAAGGCTGTTTGATTCAGTGGAGGTGTGTTTAGGCTGTGTAGCTGTGAGAATGTTAGCATTAATTAAAGATGTTTTCAAAAGCATAATTTAGCAAGTTTTTCAATTATAAGTTACAATTTTTTTTTTTGTAGATTTGTATAGGCCTGCATTAATGTTAATAGGTTTGGGGTCAGTAATATTTGTATTTTGTCTTTTATGTAGCAATGATTTATTCAATTGATCAAATTGACAGTAAAGACATGGGGTTATGTTAAAAAAATCTTCATTTCAAATAAATGTCTCTCTTTTGAACTTTCTGTTCTTCAAAGAATACTGAAAAAGAAAACAATCACGGTTTCCACAAAAATATTAACTCTTTCCCCACCAGCGTAAAAAAAAAAGAAAAAAGAAGTTGCCAGCCACCGCCAGCGTTTTTGACCATTTTCACAAAAATGTCATGGCCCTCAGAATATTTTGTTTTATGAATATCTGAACATGCAATGTATCAAAAGAAAGAACAGACTCCCTGCTATTAAACAAAAAAGCTTCAAGCATTCTCTTTTGATCAACACTTGAATGTGGGTAAGTTTCAAAAAACAAGCAGCATTTTGAGCGAAAAGCTGAGAAAAAGTGTTTTTTTTTGTCAAAGAAAGACTAGATCGGATTCAGAAAGATGATCAAAACATATATGGAGTAGATCAAGTCCATCAACACCCACAAAGCTTGCACAATCTAATGGCTCATCCTGAGTCGATATTTTATTCAGTAACAATAGGCAGTTTTGATTTATATGCTGTTTAATGTCGATGATCGCGTTATTTTACATATGTATAAGTTACATATGATATTGCTTGTTTTTGCATCTTCCTCGCACGTGTTTTGATCAGGAGATTCAGTTCTTTTTCAGAAGATGCGTAATAGAGCCTCCTACCGTATATAACAGTGAAAACATGAAAAGCCAGAAAATTCTGTCAATGGCAGGAAAGAGTTAAGCAGCACAACAGTTTTTAACATAGATAATAATAAAAAATGTTTCTTAAGCACTAAATCAGTGTCACAAGATGGGCAACGCCCCGCCCCCACTCTCGTTTTGCTTTTTTTAATGAAAAAAAAAAATCCATTAGTTCAGTTGGACAATGCATCTGCTCTAGAGATGAATGACAAGATGACGGCGGAGGATTTGGTGCGCAACCTGAGCATCATTGACAAATAACGCATCCCACCCTGCAAAAAACTATTTCCGGGAGATGCCCTGCATTATGCATACGTATATATATTTATATAATCTATATATGGACTTACATATGTATATTTAGTTTGAACATTAATGTATAAATAATTTAATTTTGCATTGGTTTGAAAAATATCACCCATTTTTAGCTCTTAGAATTGAAAAACATGTGCTAAATTACTCCTTTGATTCATAACTACATAAAATACATAAAGTAAAACACGAAATAGAAATAGAAAATGGATGTAATGAGGACCAAGTTCCAGTGAAATATCTTCACAATCCTCTATGAATGCCATCATTATGTGTATATTTTGGTGTAATTAAGTGGCACACACATAATATGTAGTCTCTATATTGTGCTTTAAAGGAGTCCTATTATGCCCGTTTACCAAGTCTTTTATGTAGATTTTTGAGTGAGGGTTTCAGAGTGGAATGTTTTTCATATGTACAATGTTTTCCAACATTCAATCATAAAACACATAGAAGTGACATTGGGAATGATGGGAGATACCCACCCAAATTAGCTTCGGTTAAACAGGCGTATAATTTGGGTAAATGTGTAGCCTAATCTAGATTATTATTATTTTTTTAATCTAGATAGATTTTTTTCACATCTTCACGGACACAACAATGATTTCCCTCGTGTGTTAATGTTTGTCCTTGTAATAATGTATGATTTGCAAAAATGAAAACTGCTGCGTCTGTTTATATTAGAGAATCAAAGTGTATGTGCGTTAACACGCTACATTATGGCCAAGCACGCGCCCTTAAAATACCATATGACTAACGCGCAACGTGCCACTGTCTTTAGACTGGGTTTTTTTGGTCAGTGGTGGAATTGCTTTCTAAAACTGGAAAATAGCACCAGGGGAGTTTTGCGGCGGAACACGCTCCTCTTTGCGCCGAACCGCCCCCGCGAGCGCAAGTTCATTCCCTAATTTACCGACGTGCGTCTGTGGAGGGAAAAGTCCGCTGTGCGCGGGTGCAAAATAGGAATTATACATGCGTCGGTGTACAAAGTCAATCGCACTGGGTGCAAGATAGGGCCCTATGACTTCATAAAGCCCGGAAAAATCGTGTTGTAGTCCAAACGAGCCGTTCGTTGTAGTTCTTGCATGGAAAGTGGATTCTGTTAAATAAAATCTCTCCCTCTGTAGTGGACTTTGAGCTTTGTAACCTTGCAGATCTTTTTTATGCTCAAACTGCAACAGTACACACTAATTAAAAGTTTAAAAAGTGAAAAAGCATAAGAGGACACCTTTAAATTTTAGATAGAGAAAAATCTGTCTGTATTTGTGGAATGTATTGTGACCTTTTTGTTTTAAGTATATGCTTTTTATTTTCGCTAAAGCCAAATTCCACTAAACATTTTTGAATGTAAATTCTGTCTGAAAAGTTTCTTATACTTTAAATGCATCCATTGTGAATAGCAGGTATTTTCTCTTCATGGAGAATTGTAAGATATGTTGTGAATTAAGCCTATGCTTCTGTTCAACGGATGAATCATTTTCCATCAAGAAAATGGTGTTTTCTGGGAATCCACAGAATTGCTTCTACCCTGAATCATTTCGTGTTGTTGTCACTTTGTAGACTGATCCATTATCGCACTCATCCCGCTAGCTAGAACTGTTAATCACTTTGTTAATTCACTGTGACAGAAGGCTCCCTGTGGTCTCTGCCTCCTGAGACCCTGTAATTCATTTTTGTCCCCTATAAGGGACTCAAGATCTGAGTTCATGGGAAGGAATAGCTTCTGGCCTGAAACCATGTTCTAATAAAGACTCCATACTGGGCTTTTCAGTGATATCCCATTTGTTTGATTAAACCTTGGCAGTCATTTGTCCTATCTCCTCAAATACTTACATGCCCAACAAATGTCCTGGACCGCTGGGTCTCGGAGGCTCTACTCTGTATTCCTTTACTTCATAGACATGATTTACAAGTGAATTTGGTTTATACTGCATGTAATGATATGTAAACACTAATACTTCAATACTGTTTAGTTATATTCCATAATATTTACTTATATTTCAGACTAATTTTACTTTACAGTTATGTTGGAAATTATGTATGAAAGATTAAGCAGCCAACTGTATTGGATCTGACAGCAGCTGCATCACAAACCGTAAGTAAATGATTTCATAACGCTTACATCACGTGCAATAGCAAGTGGGCGTTGATATTGTTTCTAATACAATGACGCTAGCGGTGGCCATTTACTGTAGAGCCTTAAAGGAGCTGACCCTTAAAAACTGATCATTTCAGACAGACAGCTCAGAATGAATGTTGAAAACAATAATTTTTAGGATATATATATATATACACACACACACAATACGGAATACGGAAAGTATTCAGACCCCCTTAAATGTTCCACTCTTTGTAATATATATTGCAGCCATTTGCTAAAATCATTTAAGTTAATTTTTTTTCCTCATTATTGTATACACAGCACCCCATATTGACAGAAAAACACAGAATTGTTTACATTTTTGCACATTTATTAAAAAAGAAAAACTGAAATATCACATGGTCCTAAGTATTCAGACCCTTTGCTGTGACACTCATATATTTAACTTAACTCATATATTTAACTCGTATATTTAACTTAATAAGGTGCTGTTACAGCTCACAGTGCATGTCAGAGCAAATGAGAATCATGAGGTCGAAGGAACTGCCTGAAGAGCTCAGACAGAATTGTGGCAAGGCACAGATCTGGCCAAGGTTACAAAAAAATTTCTGCTGCACTTAAGGTTCCTAAGAGCACAGTGGCCTCCATAATCCTTAAATGGAAGACATTTGGGACGACCAGAACCCTTCCTAGAGCTGGCCGTCCGGACAAACTGAGCTATCGGGGGAGAAGAGCCTTGGTGAGAGAGGTAAAGAAGAACCCAAAGATCACTGTGGCTGAGCTCCAGAGATGCAGTCGGGAGATGGGAGAAAGTTGTAGTAAGTCAACCATCACTGCAGCCATCCACCAGTCAGGGCTTTATGGCAGAGTGGCCCGACGGAAGCCTCTCCTCAGTGGAAGACACATGAAAGCCCGCATGGAGTTTGCTAAAAAACACCTGAAGGACTCCAAGATGGTGATAAATAAGATTCTCTGGTCTGATGAGACCAAGATATAACTTTTTGGCCTTAATTCTAAGCGGTATGTGTGGAGAAAACCTGGCACTGCTCATCACCTGTCCAATACAGTCTCAACAGTGAAGCATGGTGGTGGCAGCATCATGCTGTGGGGGTGTTTTGCAGCTGCAGGGACAGGACGACTGGTTGCAATCGAGGGAAAGATGAATGCAACCAAGTACAGGGATATCCTGGACGAAAACCTTCTCCAGAGTGCTATGGACCTCAGACTGGGCCGAAGGTTCACCTTCCAACAAGACAATGACCCTAAGCACACAGCTAAAATAACGAAGGTGTGGCTTCACACCAACTCCGTGACTGTTCTTGAATGGCCCTGACTTAAACCCAATTGAGCATCTCTGGAGACACCTGAAAATGGCTGTCCACCTACGTTTACCATCCAACCTGACAGAACTGGAGAGGATCTGCAAGGAGGAATGGCAGAGGATACCCAAATCCAGGTGTGAAAAACTTGTTGCATCTTTCCCAAAAAGACTCTTTGCTGTATTAGATCAAAGTAAATTCTACTAAATATTGAGCAAAGGGTCTGAATACTTAGGACCATGTGATATTTCAGTTTTTCTTCTTTATTAAATGTGCAAAAATGTCAACAATTCTGTGTTTTTCTGTCAATATGGGGTGCTGTGTGTACAATAATGAGAAAAAAAATTAACTTAAATGATTTTAGCAAATAGCCCCTTAAAATTTAACGGGGTCTAAATACTTTCCGTACACACTGTGTATATATATATATATATATATATATTTGCAAAAAACCTCAAGGTAAAATTCCATGTCATGACCATGTCATTTTCATATTGTTAATTAAGAGACTATATATTTTTACTTTGTAAACTTAATTTGTCAGACCACAGGTCATAAAGTGCATGAAGATGTAATGCATCAACAACATGGTTCTAACTATTTGCTATACATTTTTTTTGTTTTAACACAAAATCAGTTCGAGTTTACATTACATTACATTAAAAAAATAATAATATATATATATTTTTGTGGATCGGTTTGTTATTATTTAAGATTCATCTGCACATCCCTATTCAAAAGCATTGTTAAAATCATCTGGAGCTCCATGAATGACATCTGAAGCCTCTGCTCAAAATTACATTGTAAAATTGAAATGCTTGCCACTTGTTGATGTTTATAAATCAAAGCAAGGCTTTTTGGGAATGTGCTGTATGCATCCCAGGGGTCATTCTATAGTTGGTACTTTTTCATGTTGGGGCAGAAATATGGCTGCAGTGCTCTTTAGCTCTGCCAGAGCATGGCCTAGAGCGGCCCTCTGTTCTGTCTGAAATGAAACTGTCTTGAACACAGTTTAAATCCCCCTTTGAAATAAATTCTTATCATCAATTAGATGTCAAGGGAAAGTGTCTGACATCACCTGACTCTCCTAATGTCTCCCACATTAATGGGTGTCTTTTTCAGATTTCATCTGCCAAACCGCTTCAGCCTGCCTCTCTCCCTCTGTTTATAGACCAGCATGAATAAATGATGAAATGATAATACACAGCAGCAGAGCCTTTTTTCCCCTCTCCCAGAGACGACTCTGCAGGAGACCGGGGACTTGCCTGTATTAAAATGCATTAACAGTAAATCAGGTCAGGCCCCCACTGCCTGCTATAGTTTTTTTTTCTTTCTAGCTTTCGAGGTGTGGGGCTGCAGGCAAACATCCCTGCTAGTAAACATTGCTGAGATTGGGATCGAATCAAGGGAAAGCTAAAAACTAGGATGAGTATCCACTGAGAGATACACACAGGTATAAGTGTAGAAGACCCTAAACTTATTGTTTGCATCTGGAGACTATCTGGAGATTTAACCACTTTACAACAAAACGAAAAATGGTAGAAGGCAGAAGATCTGGTCTGTATGATGGTGTACACACAGTATACTGTTCAGTTTAGTTGTTTATGGTTGCCAAGCAACACTGAATCTTGCAGCACAACTGCAGGGGCCAATTCACACTGCACCGAGAGACGTCAACAGACGCTTCGTCGTATCCGTGTGTTACGCCTGTCTGTTGGAGCTTGTTTTAGCAGATTGAACATGTTGAATCGGATTTAGAATGTCTGAGAAGTGACGTTCTGTAATCTGGTGACTGTCTGCATCTGTCATTTCGTTGTGAATTGGCCTTAAAATTATGTATGGTTATTGAGTGCGTGTATCGGCAATGAAGTATTAATTTTGTAATAGTTTTACCATTTGGCAGTGTTACATAGTATGAAGCTTTTTTAGACTGATACCATACCTTTCATTTGTCATACATTCATTTATCAATAATAATAGTAATTGAAACATTTCATTTGTATTTTAAAGGGGTCATGACATGGTTTTTTTTATTTTATTATTATGTTCCCTTAGGTGCAATTATAGTATTACTATAGTTTTTTTTACAAAAAACTTTTAAAATGTAGTGATTTATGACCTTTTCCCACCCTGTTTCTCATCCTCTGGTTCAAACAGTCTGTTTTGGGGGTGTTTCCCCTTTAAGAGTTCAGTGTTAACGCCCACTGTTATGATTGGCTAACGTCAGTGCCTATGCATCAATTATTAACGCCCCCAGCCAGAACGTTTGCGGATTCGGCGTAACTGTTTAATAGCGGCTGATGCATGCGAAGCGATGGCTCTTGCAATGATAAAACCTTATTATGTTTGAGCCAGAATCAGAGGAAAATGAACCATCACCACAACAACGAAGACTGGATCAGCCCGTGTCCACATGGAAAGTGAAACTATTTTGAATTAATAAAAAAAAATTAACCTGAGACACTTGAAAACGGATTATTGTTGCATAATTATCCTATAGCTTCATTTGCTAACAGTTTAACATTATTTAACTAATTCCAATGAAATGATAGGGTGTACCACGGACAAAAATGCATGCACAGACAGGCCATCTTTGAAGATGCAGCATTGATAAAGGCAACATTTTTAATTTTCTATCACATGTAGGCCTACTAGAAAGGCGACATATTTTCAAGATTCTCTTATACAAATGTGTTTATATTAGCCATGGTAAAAAGTAAGTTTGCGTCGTCGTTATCGAGCCCAGAATAGTCGGCACGGACTTATCTTTGAGCAACAGTTTTCTGGCAAAGCCAAGCATCATATTGGGATTTTTTCCTCAAAACAGTCATCCTTAAATGTATAGAACAAACGCTTAAACTAACACTGCCGTGACTGGGACGTCCGCAAAAAATAAAGTGCATCCATTTTTCCCTGACGACTGGATCTTTCAGCGTATTTAAAAAGTAGTTTAAAGTTTTAAATACATTACTTACAGTTTGCGTCGTCGTTGTTGAGCCCAGAATAGACGGGACGGACTTATCTTTGAGCAACAGTTTTCTGGCAAAGCTCAAAACAGTCATCCTTAAAATGTATAGAACAAACGCTTAAACTAACACTGCCGTGACTGGGACGTCCGCAAAAAATAAAGTGCATCCATTTTCCCCTGACGACTGGATCTTTCGCAGCGTATTCAAAGATGTAGTTTGTCCACAGCCAGGAACAGCACATCTGCGGCGTCGTAATCTCCCTGTACACAGAGTAGACCCACTCGCTGTCCGTCGACTGAACACTTGTGAGGCGCGCGCCGCGCGGGGCGCGACAACGATACGAAGTGAGCGTAGTTGTCTTGTGCCTGGAGGCGGTCATATGCAAACGCTGGTACGTCACTTCGTACCGTGACGTCACTTCTTACCATGGATCCAGAACGAGCTGTATTTAGAGCTTGATTAAATAAATGATTCGTTTATAATGGGGAGGACGTCTTAAGCTATGAAACTTGCAGGACGTTTTAATGGTACAAAGACCTCTTATATACTAAAAGATCAAGGCAAATTTGGTTTCTCATGTCATGACCCCTTTAATTCACGGGATTGTCCTAAAACATGAATCGCTACATGGTTATTTAATACATCAACCATTTTTTGTTTACTCATATTAAAACTTTAGCAAATAAGCTGCTAATTATTTTCATGCTGAAACCTAAATGGCTAATATTACAATTGTATAATATTTTGCCAAAAAACAACAAAAGAAAATTTGCTTAAAGCTGCAGTCCGGCACTTTTTTGGGTTTAAAAATATCAAAAAAGACATTTTTGGAAAAAAACGTAACCAGCCAGTGTTCAAAACGATCTGCTTGCCTTACCTCGATTCAAAACGGTAAGCTTGTAATAATGATTTTAATTCCAGTGGTACTGGTGGATTTCCGCGGGAATTTCGAGCATGTCTTTGCGTCATTACGTCACTTCTGTACACATAGAGAAGGAGTCCCCGGCTAGTCGGCTATATAGCGTGTGTGGATGATGGTGGAGATTTAACTTAGCACTTGGTATGGCGGATCCCGAAAGTTTAAAGCGACAATCACCAGTGACAACTGGAGATTCACCAGTTGTAAAACCCAAAGACTTCAGACTTCAGAGTGGCTACAGAAAAAATATATTTTTCACGTTTTGATGTGATATAAGCAATCGTTAGATTTAGCCTACTGCAATGCTTCCCCCCACCCCCCGAATTTGGTCAGAACAAACGTGAATGTTACTTACTTGTTCAGATGACATTTTCCGATGAAAATTCTAATGTTGACACTTTCAAAAAGTATACTCTGAGATTGCTGATGACAGTAGGCTACAGTATCCACACCACAGCGACGCGGCAGCCTCAATACATTGTGTTCATCCGCGCTGTTTCATGCCGATTTACTACCCACGCACAGTTAATAATTCCGCGAATAACTGCAATTGCAGATTTCTAACAGAGATGGCGACAAAGAGGAAAAATGACGGACTGCAGCTTTAAGATTACATTATAAAACGGATAGTTCCAGTCCTTGACTCTGAATGGTTGAGCCGCGTTCTAAGCCAATGTAAATTACTCAACAAACATACACCTGTGACCGCATTACATTAGTATTACTGCGCAACTGCCATTTGTGATGCTTTGTTGCTGCCAGGTTGCTGCATGTGTTGCTTAGCGACCTCTTTGGAACTACATTGCTTGGCGGCCGGAGGAATAAATGTGTTAATAACGTTGTATTTTTTGTTGCTGGTGTTTGTTATGAATAAAATAAATATTAAAATGAATATTTTTATGGAGTAACCATTTAATAAAAGCAATAAGCCCCTTGAAGCCGTGTTTCACTCCGCGCCGTGCTAAGCGAGCTGGTCGATAGGTTCAAGCATAGGGTTCAAGTCACAGTTCAGCTCACGTAGCACGGTGTTCGTGGTTCGACTGGTCGAGACTATTTTCCAAAGATGGCTCCTGCCTGTATACGCGAAATGTACTTTATAAAGTATCTTCTTATTAAACTGTGTGTGCACTTACAGTTCTCAATGCTTCGGTTTGCATGGGAGGGACCCTCATTATGCTACCGTGTTAGTGTGAGGCTATTTTAAGCCTTGCTAGTGGTATTAACAAGTGATTTCTTTTTATTTATTCTATGCCCCATATACTAGCGTTATAAGCTAATCAGTTTTTAGAGCTAAAACTGGGTACATTTGATTATCATGAAAACACATCCCAGAGTACGGTCGACTCGGTACCCATGTGTTATTAACCCCTAGGTTCATTTTGCGCCGGAATTGTCCTTAAGTGAAACATTCAAATTAAAAACAAATATCCCCTCTGGACATCCATTTTGGCCACTACTATATACCTGTACCTTTACCATGATATAAAATGATTCATACCATCAAAAAAGAATAAGAATAAAAATTTTTACCATGCCACCCACTCATAGAAAGGAGCTATCTATTACCCAACACCTGCTGAGATGTATGTAATTGACAGCATTCATATAAAAAAATTGTTATCCAAAAAAAAGTCAACGATGTGGGCTTGAATCACAGTGGCTCTCTCTCTCTCAGAGTAAAGGGTGCCTTTGGCTGGAACCCAGCTGAGAATATTGAAAATACAACCGTCTTTTGGATGACTGGCTGTATAAAGATAAAGAACAGAGATTACTTTTCAATTAGCTGCCGGCGCAGATTCACAGTATGACCATGCATTCATAGCTATTCATTATCAAACAGCAGTGAAAACGCACATACCTGACTAATCCTAGAGGGCTGAGATAGGACCATCACTCCAAATCACATCGGCTGTTCGTCTTCCTGTCCTCAAACAGCTGCTGTCATGCAATAATAATCTGACATTCAATTAAGCTTGAAATCATTTAGTGAGCTAATTAAGAAGGAGAGACGTAGGGTGTTAATCTGCCGCTGAATCATTACCAGTTTAGGGTGTAAAAACACTGCAGTAGCCACATTAAACAAATAAGATACCAGTCAGTGCTCTTTTATTTGGGTTGTATTTATGTGTCCCATGAAACCCCTTTTAACAGTTCTACTGTAAACTGTGCCTCAATCCTTTACTGAACTGTAGTGCATCTCGAAACCTGGTTTACTATACTATATACTTGTGTTTAGGTTTTCCTAGCTAATTCATTACTGTGAAGTAAGTGGGGGAAAAAAACATATCAAATATATATGTCGGTTAGGAACTATTTCTCCCATTGATGATCAATTTCTCACATGGTGCTGATTGAGTTTTGCATCTGTCGGCTTGAAGATATTGCCCATTTTGCACCCCATGGGGTTGAGAGCTTTCTCCCAGATGCCACTATGACGTCTCCCGGCATTCTTTGTTCTTGTAATTACCTTCTCCCACCATGTTTTGTTCTTGCAATGCATGATAACAAGACGCAGTCGTGGTTTAGGAGTTGTGAGGAGATTTAAATTCATTCATAGCACATTCATGTGTATTCAAATCTGTGTAAAATTATCAGGGGATATTGATCCATTTTCAGCATCGTCGTGATTCTGTATTAGCAGGAATGAGCGTGAACTGCAAATGGTCTGCAATGTCTTTTTGCCTGTAAAACTGTGACCCTCATTTTCAGAATGAATTGGTTGTGCGCAAAGCAAAATTTACTATTGCATTAAATATTCTGCTGTCTAAATGAAGGCCAATAAATGTCAACATGCATTATTCAAAATCCAGCAAAGGTATTATGAATATGTATTATAGGTAGTGCATTGGAGATTTTTCCTTTCATACGTTTTGGATATAATGAAACTGAAACATTTAACTGAAACCGGAGCTAGCAAAATGCATGATAAAATCTCTATCATCTATCTAATTTGTAAAAAAGCAGATTATATGCGAAGAAGTGACTTGATTTGAATTGACCAAATTTAGTCCCAAGTTGGTGATAGTAGAAAAAAAGTTTCCATTATATGACTTCCTTTTCAGATTATGATTCCTTAAATTATGACGTTTTTGCAGCTGTTGTTATAAACTACTGGGTATGTTATTGAGATCCAAACAATGGCATTCATTATAATGAACATATGAAGACCATGATGTGTAAGAGTAATTAAATATATGTATATATTGTATTTTAACTCTGTCCATTGCAAATGAAAGACCTGTTACCGAAAGATGGCAATCAAGACTCCACAAACACCAATGGTTGGAGTTTGATTTACCTAAAGAAACTCATATATTTATATATAACTCCCCTTTGGCAAAGTTTGACAAACTCTATAATATAAAGAAAATGTTGTGCAAATCTTCTGAATTTTTAGGTTTATCTTTGAGTGAGGAACTGGCAATATTTTCCTTGCTGGTGGTGGTATCAGTCAGAGTAGCAGACCTAGTACCTGATGGTAATCATCAGCCGTTCACCTCTCTCTCGCTCGCTCTCTCTCTCGCTCGCTCGCTCTCTCGCTCGCTCGCTCTCTCTCTCTCTCTCTCTCTCTCTCTCTCTCTCTCTCTCTCTCTCTCTCTCTCTCTCTCTCTCTCTCTTTCTCTTTCTCTTTCTCTTTCTCTTTCTCTTTCTCTTTCTCTTTCTCTTTCTCTTTCTCTTTCTCTTTCTCTTTCTCTTTCTCTCTCTCTCACACACACAGAGAATCTGGAAAGTCCCCAGAGAGAAACGGAGAAATCTTTTTCTCTCTTCCACACCCACATTGACATTTCCAATATCCCCCACCAATAGAGCAGCCACTGCTATTATCTGTTTATTTTTCATCCCTGTATTATTCTCTCATTTTGGCTCATTGTTTCCCAGACCAATTTCCAAGTGGGTTATTGTCGCTCATTGTGAGTATATTCATTAGTTTGCACCAAACGGTAGCGCCTTATTGAATTGTAGTTCTATTCTGGTGACGGAAGAAATATTCCTGCGATACAGGCACTTGTCACTCATCTTTTTATTGCCTTCAATAAACCTCAGCCGTAACTTGTTTCCAGACTTCCTGGGCCATTTGGAGGCACGCGGTGTCTTTGCAGTAATGGCATTTTGTGTGATTGGAAACAGCAGGAATCTGTCCTATAACCTCTAATTAGCTCAGCACTTGTGTGAAGGCGATATTCTCACCTCAGAAGGTCTCTTTAAGTGACTGGTGATTAGCGTCAGTGACACTGCTTTTGTAGAGCTTCATCTGCCTGCTTTATTACCCACAGATCTGGGAAGACCGTAATGTAAATATGCAACGGTATATGATCCGTGTTGTGTTGGGTGGAAAAATAACAATCAATAGATCCTTGCATTGCTTTGAGACCAGCTCTTACCTTGTCTGTCTGCCTTCTGGATAATACGAAAGATTATATTTGGATAAATTTTAACAATGAAATGAATGTCATACATTGAAAGTCAGTGGGGTCCATTGCTGTTTTGCAACATCTTCAAAATAGATTTTTTAGTGTTCCACAGAAGAAAAAAAAAAAGTCATACAGGTTTGAAATGACATGAGGGCAAAATTTTCATTTTTAATCGATCCTTTTAATGTTAAACAATTGCATTTCACATTTTGTTGTATATGGGCTGCTTTCCATGTTTGACCTTTTGAAATACTGAAACCATGCAAGAAATGTACATATCCAACCACTGTGTGTTTGTAAGAGTTCAGACTCTTGAAAGCATAGCAGACCATACTGTCATATTTCCCCAACTCAACAGTGTAGAAACATCATTAATTCATCTGCTGAGAAATATGAAAAACATAAGGTCTGCAATGTCAAGTGCTTTGAAGGCTGTGAACTTGCGTAAGGTCTTTGCATGTCTCTTGTCAGGGTAATGTAGGGAGTGTGCATGGTGTACAAATAATTTGATTAAACTGCATGACGCAATAAATCAGTTTAAATACTTCAAGTTAAGGTTGTAGAATAATTACTATTACTACGTTTATCGTTCAGAAACTATCCTTTGTATGCAATTCTTTTTGTGCACCAAGTAGTCAAAATGAAGTTGTCAAATGCATTTTTGAAGTTATCAAAGCATATTCATTACTGACCTGAATCACGAGAACTGGGGATATCTTGAGTGCAATTACCTTAGACAGTTTTTCTGTAACTTTTTATTCAAGTAGCTTATTCTCCACGGCCTTCAGAGCTGATAGGGGAGTTTGTTTCCCAATTTCAATCACTTTCTTTTTTTTTTAAATTGGGTGCACCCTTAAGCAACTTGAGCCAAAAGCTTTCTGTCCCTCTGTCAATAGCTATGGTACTCAACTACCACTTTGACACTTCAAAACGTATAAAGAGTACTAATTCGTATGAATTGAGCGGTTTAGTTAAAATTTTATAAAGAGAGTCGATCGCTTTATATCTTCTTCTTTAGGATGTGTCCTAAAACTAGAGTTAGTGACATATCTAAGAGCAGAGTGATAAAGGGGATCAAGTTTGGACAAGGTGGACAGAGAAGCAAATCTGTAGATAGTATCCCCGTAATCAATCTTAGACAAAAAAAGGCTAGCTAGCAACGAAGCGTTTTTGTGAAGCCAAGGAAAAACATGATTTTAGCCTATACAGAAAACCCAATGTGAATTTTAATTTCTTTGCAAGAGAATCAACATGGTATTTAAAGTTTAGTTTATCTATCCAAAATCCCAGATATTTGTAATTATCTACAGACTGAATACAGACTCCATCCAGTGACGTAATGGAAAAGGATGGTAGCTTTGTTCGCCCAGTAGTAAATACCATAACTTTAGTTTTATGTGGGTTTAACAACCGCTTCAAATCTAGTAGAGCATGTTGCAGAGTATCCAAATCTGCCTGCACATTTGAAAAGGCCAACTCAGCTGTATGAGCACAGGAATACAGAACTGTATCATCTGCATACAGATGATACTTACAAAATTTACATGATGAACAGATTGAATTTAGGCTTTTATTCACATATACGTGAGCATTTATCAACTCACACATCAGTTGTGGTAAACAGAAGCTCAAGCATGTGTTTGGTTGTCGTGTGAGAACCAATGAGGTTCTTTCTCGCGTGTTATGCATTATGTTTGAGCTTCCGTAAGAACCAATGAGGTTTATTCTCGTGTTACGCATCATGTTTGAGCTTCCGCAAGAACCAATGAGGTTCATTCGCCTGTGTTACGCATCATTGGGCTTCCGCAAGAACCAATGAGGTTCATTCGCCTGTTACGCATCATTGGGCTTCCGCAAGAACCAATGAGGCAGGTTCGGTTGAGCTTCTGTTTATGTTTGCTGATCAATGTTTATATGTGAATAAAAGCATAAATTCAATCTGTTCATCATATAAAGCGATCGAGTCTCTTCAGAAAATTCGGACTAAACCGCTCAAATCAAATGGATTAGTTTTACGATCTCTTTAAGCATCAAAGTGGTAGTTGCGTAGCTGTCAATGAAGGGACAGAAAGCTCTCAGATTTTATCAAAAAGATCTTAATTTGTGTTTCGAAAAGTCTTCGGGGTTTGGAATTACATTAAGGTAATTAATGACATAATTTTCATTTTTGGGTGAACTAACCCTTTAATTTTTAATTTAGAAATATACTATTGTTAATTATTTCATGTCCATTCGTAAGGGATTAATGTTGATTTTAACTAACTCTAGATGAATAATTAGATTAATGCTGACAAATGGAACCTTATTGTTAAGTATTATCATTACATTTTTTCCTGTTACAATCATTGTTAGGTTTAGATTGAGATATGGGTTGGGTTTTATGAATAGTTTAGGTTTAATTGTATGTTAAATTTTTTATGATTTCTCAATCTCATACAATTTATTATGGCCTTAAGAATGTGTAATTATAGTTCAAATGTTTGATAAGCAAACACAATACACTGTAAACTGCTGAACAGTTGATCTCCACATCTAGAAGCAGAGTTTGGGATCTAGCCAGCTACTAGATTAACATTAATCACAACTAAGCAGGAGGAAATAATAGCCCTGCTGAGAAGAAACAATATTAGAGTGTGGTGTCAGTGATTTCTCCCATGCTTGTTTATGCTTTATTTGTCCCTAGTTATTTTTGCTTAATAATATTGGATGACAAGATGTACATTCAAAGTGCCAAGGCCAATAAGCAAAACAAAGAAAAACAGCTTCTGTCTAATTGACTCAGGGTCTATTCATTAGACCATTTCAATCCCACAACAAATTGCTTGGGGGATTCTTGAAATCCCTGAACAATCTCAAACACTGACTATAAGGAAGAAAAAAAAAGTACATGAAACATCACAAGGCACAAATATGGGGTATACAGAATATGTGGCACATAAAGGGAGCCCACCCAAGAGAAAATGTGATAAAAGTGTAAAAAAAAGGCTTAACAGAAATAAGCTGGGCCTGAATTTCAGCAAAATTCACAGCTACATTTTGGCCGGTACTGCACACAGTTATGTCCATATGCAATAATTTACTCGCATTATATTCAATTAGGCTTTTACAATGCCACCCAAAGTGTACTTTAATTCAGTCGCGATGTAACTGAATTAGCGACAGATCTTTTTTCCTTATTGCATCCTACAAGTAAAACCGAATTTTGTTTTGTTTTTATCAAATGGTTGTTGATTGTATGGAGGCAAATCTGAATAAGGGCTGTGCAATATAGACAAAATAATTACAATGATGATTATTTCAAATGGATATTGTGATTGTAATTTTATTAGGGATTTTGGCTATAGTGTTTTAGTGTAAGTCAAGTCAAGAATATTTGTATAGCGCTTTTCACAAGACAGACTGTATCAAAGCAGCTTCACAGTATTAAATTAAAATAATAATAAAACGTCCATGTTTGGTAATGCTAATCAATAGTATTATTCATTGATTAATTAAATTGAATATCCCCATTGAATATGTACCAGAAAACATTTCAAAATAAAATAAAATAGTTTTAACTGCTTGATAAATAAAACATTAATATCATGTCTCTAGAACAGACAAGACAAAATAAATAAATATTAATGACCTAAATTCCAATAATAATAAAAAATAGACATGTCTCAAGTATTCTTTTATATATATATATATATATATATATATATATATATATATATATATATATATATATATATATATATTTCATATATGTATATACAGTGTATATATACTGTAGTATATACTTTTTTGTTTTTGTTTATTGGTATAATTGGTGGTGTGCTGTAGCGCAAAAGACTACAGGCTATGAAAATAGATCCAGAAATGAAACTTGAAATGAGGAAATGAGCACGAGATGACTTCTTCAAATATGATGCAATTAACTTTCTCAAGGCGGGCGAAATTTCTGTAAATGAATTCTGTTATGCATTTCAGAGGACTAATCATTTCATTTTTTTCAGCTTTGTGTGTAATCACCCTCATTAGTTTTCACTACAGAGAAGGAGATGTTTAAATTTCTGACATGTAATCTGTTGCTTTGGAGACAATTGAGAGTGAGTTTACATCTCTCACAGGAACCTGCAGATGTGTTATTATTTGCTATTATGTACAGGAACACTCCATCCACTCGATAGGCTTTATCTATCTCCACTACACAAACATTTTATGATTGAACGAGCAAATATCCTTTGGGCACAAATCTTGTTGTTAAACGCATTCAAAACATTCATGAAACTCCGGAGAATAGCTCAATTATTTCAGGTTGTTTTCAAAGCTACAGTCTGATTCATTTCCCCAGTCCAATCAGTTTTGATCAAATAAACTGAGACATGGAAAAATGCTTCTGCTGATCAGAGCGTCATTATTTTCAGCTCAAAGAGAGAAGAGATCATCAATAGAACAGTGACATTCCACTCAGCTGTCCCATTTTCCACTGTTTACCAGTGTGTTCAGTTCCAGATTAGTAGTTTACGGACCATTTCTAGAAGAATTCAATAAGAATCGCTCAAAGTTGGATATATTCTGCTTTTTCTTCATTTTTATTTTCCCCATTGTTCTGAACACCCTTTATGAACTAGGCCATGTTGGTGAAGCAGGGATGTGAATGATAAATGGGTAAAGGTGGAGTGAGGGGGCGGGACTGTTGTAGCAGCTGAACACTGTGCTTTAAGGAGCTCATTTGTCATCCAGAACCCAGTGCACTGCGCGAGGTGAAAAGGTCCCCAAGTCTCTTAAATGAGCTCTGAACTTTCCCGTTGTCCACCGGCTATACTATGTAGCAATCACCTCCACGTCCTGCCTTCCTAAGTTCCCCTTGAGCTGTGTCAGCCGAGAAGGGCAAGATTAAATGGCATATCTAAACTGCTCAGGTAGATGACCTCTTGTGTCCTGCATTTCTATCCTAGCTGTGTTTTTCTTCTTCGTTTACAAGAATTGGTCTTAGTAAATGTATACATTGGGCTATATAGAAAGTGCGCAGAAATTTTTTACATCATTATTTTCTGATTGCGTACATGCATTAGTTTGTTATGTGTGAAAAAAAAATGGGTTGTTCTGAAGACCTCAGTGAATTCAAGCATGGTACTGTCAGTTCATGAAATTGCATCCCTGGAAGATATTCAACTTTAAGTGAAAGGACAAAAAAGCACATTATTGAACACACTGATCTAAAGACAAAGACTTGAACAGTCACACACCTTTTTGCCATTGAAACATAGTATATATCTGTAATTTCCAAGGTGTTTGATTTTTCATTTTACTATGTTCATGTACAGAGACTCATGTGCATTTTTAAGTCAGCAGGACTAGGGATGCAAATTATCGATTAATTCATTAATCATTAGTTGATCGACCTTATCGATCGATTAACGATTAACTGATAAGCGCCTATTTTCCTGAGAATGTAAATTTCTCACGGTATCAATAGTGTCTTTAACATAAAAAGCTAAATATTGCTTACATACTGAATAAAAATGCATGTTATATTGCTCAATTGATGTTTTATTGTAACAGTTGTTTAGGGATGTCAATTTTCACAAATTCCCATGATCGATGGATGAATGTTTCGATGTCATTGATTATTTAATTATCAAATATAATGACTACTATACAACGCGTCACCAGCGCCGCCTCAGACGCATGCAGAATGTGTGACTGTGGACGTGCTCTCCCTGAACACCGCACTGAAGACGGCAACTAAACCCAATGCATTCACAACCATTTAATACAATAGTGTTCTCATGTTATGTAATATGTCAGTCCCAAATTATTCATCGTTATTATTAGTCGTGCAGTTCTGTTTGAGCTGCGCGCGCTGAATGAATAGGCTACCGTTAAACTGGAGCACCCTAGCGCATTATTTAACTCAAAGAAACGCATCCTATATGAGATTCATCAGATATATTAAAAATAAACATAATATTACAAATTATTTCTGCACAAAATGACGCGAATGCACAAGTGAACTTGAACTACGTTAAGTTACGTGCCATTCATTCAGAATGATCATGTTGTAGACGTGCTCTTCTTGGAGCAACGCGACACGGCAACTAAACTCAAGTAATGCACAATTTTTTATTACAATATTGTTCTCTTTATAATGTTATGTAATATGACAGTCCTCCCAATAGTCATTATTAGTCGCGCAGTGCCGTTTGAGCTGCGCGCGCTGAAGCTGAAGCTGATCACGCACACTACAGCGTTCATTCAAGGGATAAATCAGATATAGATAGGCATACACAAAATAAACACAACATTACAACTTACATTTGCACAAAACAAAAGGCTGCGAATGAACACACAAACTTAGTCATAAGGAAGGTGTAAAATGGTCCCAAACAAAACGCACTCACTTTGTTTCGCGGTTGAGCAGCACGCACGCGCATGAACCTGCTTAATCGAAGATCAAGAAGTTGTATCGATTAAATGTATTATCGACAATTAATCGATCGTCGATTAATCGTTGACATCCCTAAGCAGGACTCATCAGTGGCATCTGGTCCCTGTAAAGATATCAAGAGAAAATACAGAGCTGCAAGATTTTTCTGGTTAAAATTGCATAAGACCTGCAGCAAGACTTGGTGGCAACAGACACTGAAATTTCAGCTTGCACAATAAGACGTGTACTAAACGCATGCCAGGACTCCAAGACGCACTCCTTGGAGACTCATGTGAATTTTTAAGTCAGTTGGACTCATCAGTGGCATCTGGTCCCTGTAAAGATATCAAGAGAAACTATAGAGCTGCAAGAGCTGGCAAAATTTACATTACATTTTTACTTTCAGCTGTTTGCAATGAACAAATGAAACAAAAGTAATTGAAATAGCTCAACACAACAAATTATTCAAATGGTTTCCCCAAATTCAAATAAAAATGTAACATTTAATGACTTCTGCAGTCTCAAAATTATTCAACCCCCTGAATAGAATCCATCACAAAAGCACAGATCTGCAAAACAGGTATTGTCTCAGGCACACCTGATGCAACTGATCAAGGGCTTCATTAGTTGGACCAGGTGTGCTTGAGCTAGAACACATTAAATATCTGAACTGTCTAGGTTTGTTGAGTGTCACGTTTGACTGCTTGTTAGAAATACGGCAAAAGAATGGTTCTAAAACTTAAGAGAATATATCATCGGCCTTAAGGAGCAGGAACATCACAAGGAACAGGATACAAAAAGATATTGAAGGCACTAAATGTTCCTAGAGACACTGTTGGAAGCATAGTTCGCAAGTTAAAAGAACAGTGGTTACAATACCTGGACGGGGCAGAAAAAGTAAGCTATCAACAGCTGCAACCTGTTTTTCAGATAAACCTTGAGTGACCGCAAAAAGACCTGCAGCCAGACACTGAAGTTTCAGCTTGCACAATAAGACGTGTAGGCCTACTAAACGCATACCAGGACTCCAAGACGCACTCCAAGATGAAAAGTGCTCAAAAGCATATAAGTAAGCCACATAAGTTTTGGGATTCTGTTCTGTGGAACGATGAAAGAAAACTGGATTTTTTCAGCCCTATGGATCAGCTGTACATCTGAAGGAAGAAGAATGAAGCATATGCTGAAAAGAACACTCTGTCTACAGTTAAGCATAGTTGTGGCTCGATGATGCTCTGGGGCTGCTTTGCGTCCTCTGGCTCTGGAAATCTGCACAGCGTGTGGAAGGCAAGATGGATTCATTGAAGTATCAGGAAGTCCTAGGAGAAAACGCCATGCCATCAGTGAGGAAGCTGAAGCTTAGGCATCATTTGACCTTCCAACAGAACAATGATCCCAAGCATACCTCAAATTCCACTTAGGCTTGGTTTCAGAAGAGGTCCTGGAAGACTCTACAGTGGCCATCATCACAGTCACCTGACTTGAACCCCATAGAAAATCTCTGGTGGGATTTAAAGGTGTTTGCAGCACACAAACCCCAAAATATTACTGAACTGGAGGCCATTGCTAATGAGTAATGGGCTAAGATTCCTCAGAAACGCTGCCAGAAGTTGGTGTCTGGTTATACATCTCCTTTGCAGCAGGTCATAACAGCAAAAGGGTGTTCAACTGTACTAAATATGATTGCCACGAAGGGGTTGAATCATTTTGAGGCAGCAGAAGTCATTAAAACTAGCATTTTCAGTTGAATTTGGGGAAACCACTCAAAACATTTGTTGTGTTGAGCTATTTCAATTTATTTTGTTTGATTTTTTTCATTGCAAACAGCTGAACATCTATACATTTTTGCAAATAAACCTAAATTGCAATTGGGGTTGGGGTTGAATAATTTCGATTACAACTATGTAAACACACACACACAGTATATAAACTCAAGTGTTTTATTTGTGTCTAAATTTGTGTGGTTTCAGTTGGTTTTAAATCTTATCTTAAATTTAGCAAAAATATTGAGTACACACTTTATGAATCATATGACTTCTATTGGAAATGTTCACACTTGGATTTTACACATAAATACACAATGAACACGAAAATATTAAAAAAATGAACCAATGAAAATATTTTTTTATATCATATTTTTTATCATAGTTATTTTCTTACCATGAGCATCTGCTGTAACAATCATTTAATCAGATATTGTTTCACACTTCCTTTGATGTGTCTGGCATTATGTGGCCAGAAAGTGTGCATCATGACTACGTCTGATGCTGATAGTGCTCATAATGCATTCATGATATCTTCCGCTGGATACACTGATGTGCTTGTCACAAGGGTCATCCATGCTTCTCTTAGCTTCAGCAGTGGAACAAACACCGCCAACTCTATCTCAGTACAAACACAACTAATTTTAATCCTGACAAGAGTCTTGGTTTTTATTCTGGTATGCTTTCACTCACTCCCTCCCTAACCTCTCTCTTTATCATTTAAAATTGATGCCAACTCCCCAATGGCCTTTCTTATGGAAGCAAAGAGACTTTGAAGTTTGGAGGACTCCTCTGAAAAGCCCTCCGGCATCTCCTTCATAAGGCTACTGCTACCATACACCCCCTCCTCCCCACCATATCTTGTTCTTTCTCTTTCTCTTGGCCACTCTGGATCTTGGGAGAATTCACTGCTTCTGCAGCACAATGAATAGCAAACATAACTTGAGAAAGGGCGTGCCAACAATTTCAGACAATGGAAGATGGTGGGGAGAAGTAATAAAAGGACATGTAATTTATGTACAATGAATCTCTGGTTTCAAAGCAAACTCTTTAATATTTACAAGCATATGCTTTTGTATTAAACAATGTACAAACATATTTAAAAATATTTAAGTGAATGTGGCACATACTGTTTGTTTTTTAAAGGAGAACTCCAGCGCAAAATGAACCTTTGGTCTAATTACACATTGTTACCTAGTCAACCGTTATCTGAGATTTGTTTTCATGATTATCGAATGTAAATAGTTTTATCTCTAAAAACAGTTTAGCCTATAACGCTAGTATAACGCTAGTATATGGGGCATGGAGTAATGACAAATAAAAATCGCTTGTTAATACCACTAACAAGGCTCAAAATAGCCCCACACTAACACGGTAGCATAATGAGGGTCCCTACCTTCAAACCGAAGCATTGAGAACTGTGTAAGTGTCCAGACAGTTTAATAAGAAGATATTTTATACATACAGTCAACTTCACGAATACAAGCAGAAGCCATCTTAGAAAAACAGACTCGATCAGTCGATCTACGAAACGCCGATCCAAATGCGCTGAACTGTGTAGAATCTCATATGGTCCAGCGCATTTGGATCGGTGGTTCGTAGATCGACTGATCGAGTCTGTTTTTCTAAGATGGCTTCTGCTTGTATTCGTGAAGTTGACTGTATGTATAAAATATCTTCTTATTAAACTGTCTGGACACTTACACAGTTCTCAATGCTTCGGTTTGAAGGTAGGGACCCTCATTATGCTACCGTGTTAGTGTGGGGCTATTTTGAGCCTTGTTAGTGGTATTAACAAGCGATTTTTATTTGTCATTACTCCATGCCCCATATACTAGCGTTATACTAGCGTTATAGGCTAAACTGTTTTTAGAGATAAAACTATTTACATTCGATAATCATGAAAACAAATCTCAGATAACGGTTGACTAGGTAGTATAACGGTTGACTAGGTATTAGACCAAAGGTTCATTTTGCGCTGGAGTTCTCCTTTAACATTATCCCCTCTCATGTTGTGTACGGTTTAATACAGTTTCCTTATTATAAGTATGCATGTCCTTGATGGTATAATTCCTACACTGCATAAAAAAGGTTTAAACGAAACAAAGCTTATTGGAGTATATTTTACAAGAAAATACTATTTCAGCCTTTCTACTTCTAAATTTCATGTTTAATTCCATGTTACATGCCATTTCTTTTGTTAAATTTACTTTAAAAGAAAATCCTACACCATTTTTTTTTTTTCATTTTCCATTAACTTTGGTGTTTACAGTACATGCGTATGCGGATAAAATGCGTATAGACAGGAGCAGAATCATACTATTTTCCTTAGTTTTGACTAGTGTGCTGTTGTATTTCTATTGAAATGTGTGAAAGACTTAGAACGGTGTTTTCATTTGGCTCTACATTGTGTCTGGAAGATCATTTGCAAGTCGGTATTGACCATCAACAATTTCTGATGGTCAATGTAACAAGGTTCGTTGTTATGGAAAGGAGGCGGCGGGAACCGGCGAACATTCAAATATATTTATACCAAAATGAAACAAATACAAAAACGAAAGTATAAGCCAGCAGCCCTTCGCGGACGACTGCTGGCCGCATAAAACAGAAACAACACATCAAATAAAATCAGGCCTGTTCCTCTCTCGATCTTCATAGTCGTCGCTCCTCCTTTATGCCTCCGCTCCTCCGTGAGAGACATGAGACCGCCTCACAGGTATCGTTCATTATTAATCATGCCACTGTTCTCGCGCCGTTCTCTCACGTCCCTTGACCTCGTCCTGCTCGCCACAGTCAAAATGATTCTTTTGCAGTATTAGAGAATTTTGATAATAGTCAAAAGTTGCATGGTTGGTATGATTTTGCACCATTTATTTAATTAGTTTATTCTTTACAATTTAGATTAGTTTTTATTAGTTTGCATTCATGGGTGTTTAAGTGTATTTCGTTTTTATTTTTGCCTATTTTAGGGCTGCCAAAGTTAATTTGCTGGAATAACTTTTATAACTGGCATCATTCGATTTAAATGGTAGTTTATTCATTTATGGTAACACTTTACAATAAGGTTCATTTATTAAACATTAGTTAATGTATTAACTAACATGAACTAACAATGAGCAATACATTTGTTACAGTATTTATTAATCTTTGTTAATGTTAGTTAATATAAATAAAGCTGTTCATTGTTTGTTCATGTTAGTTCACATTGCATTATCTAATGTTAACAAGATTTTAATAAAGTATTAGTAAATGTTGAAATTAACATTAACAAAGATGAATAAATGCTGTATAAGTACAGTTCATTATTAGTTAATGTTAACTAATGAAGTTAACTAATGTTAACTGATGAACCTTATTGTAAAGTGTTACCCATTTTATTTACTCATCCTCATGTCCTTTCAAACCAGAAGACATTCATTCTTCTGTGTAACATAAAGTAAGATTTTTTTTGTCCATACATTGGAAGTTATTAGCAAAACTGTTTGGCTAACAACTTTTGACAAGCACTCTTTTTTTTTTTTCTTTTTTTTTTTCACAGGTGAAATAAATTAATACGGGTTTGGAACGACATAGAGGTGAGTAAATGATGACAGAATTTTCAGTTTTGGGAAATTACATTTCTCAGGACAGTGTATTGCAATTTCTACGGTATAGTGGCATTTTCACCTTTAATCTGAAAATTATGAAACCAATTATTAGTTGTGCTAATCAAAAACATAATATCTGAAAACAATCTTTCACAAGGGTTTCTCTTATCATGCTTGGGGAGAGCTTGCTAGCTGCCCTCTGCTTTATTGGTTGTCCTTATAGAATAAACAAGGAATGTCTCTTTGCTTGTCCTTGACCCTTCAGAGCACCAGACAGGTAATGGCTCCTGATAAGTTGGAAATGGCTGCCGGAGATTGAAGCGAGTAGTTTGTAGAAGCCTTATTGGGGTGTTCCCACCCTGCTGAATTGAAGTAAGCTCGGTGGGATGGGATATCCGTCTCATTACTTGGGTCTCTGACCTTGCAGGAATGGAGGCACAGGGCAACACAAACATGTTTAAGAGCCGACCTGCTATTGAAGGTGTGGAGAATCTGTAAGAAATCGTGTTATATCTCTGAATCTCCTCTTGTCCCCATTAGCACTTGTTCTTAGTTCAGAACGTATATTTTATTTTTTAATATAAATATGATTAAAGGCAATATATAAATGATGGTGGTGAACAGCATCAACTGAATAAAGCAGTCTTTGAGGAACGGTTATGAAGAGCCAATTATTAATATCAATTAGGTCAGAATGAAAGGTTTTTAATCTTGACAAGATAATATACATGATATTGTAGATGCCTTTCTAGTTTAAAGCATCTGGTACAGAACACCCCAAAGGCAAAATTGAAAAATGTTTACTCATAAATTGAATATACAAAGATAGTACCTTCTCAAAAAAGCATCTAAGAAATTACTACAGGATATCTGATGGCGAGTGCACTTCAAAGGCTTTTATGTTGGCACATGAATGCACCCAGTGAGATTCATCATGTCTCAGGCAGATGAGGTTTTGATTTTTAATAAACCTTATTAAGTCTATTTTGAAAACCCATGGGTGATTTCATAATCAGCTTCTCAAATATCACACATTTCCTGAGATCACTGTTGCCAAGATCTCAGTCAGATCCATGACTAATTGTTTTTCACCAGGCTAAAATCCTGAGGGACGATGTCGCCCATACAGAATTTCACAGATAAACCAAAACTGCTTTGATTTTGACTCCCATTGGACCAAGACATTGCAGCATTGTTCATAATAACAATAGAATCAATTCTGTTATGCAACCACAACAACTATTTCCCACAAAACATTATTACTTTTTCCTCTTGCTATGCTACATTGCCTGGGGTGTGTGGATCAAACTGAAGCGTTATGATATAGAAGTGAACTACCGCTACAAGTTGTCTGTTGTCTTGTTTGTCAGATGTTTGGTGATGTACTGTTTCTGAAAGTCCAGATGAGGTGTAAATCTTTTACTATTACGGTTTGAGGCCGATTGGATTTTCACCCTGTGGACATTGGCCCCCTGTGTCTTGGATAATGAATGCCTATTGATTTTCGTGTTCTGTGATATACAGACATCTACTTTATCAGATGTAATTGTCCTTCTTTAGTGCAGACTTTGAATAAATCACCACAGACACCGTCTTTATGAATTTCCTCCAATTTCAGTATAGTCTGTATTACATTTATGTTTGGACCCCATTCACTATGCTGTCAAATAAATGTTTCTTTGCACATTAAGTAGTCGCTTAGTTATAGAAATGACTTAGTCTGTTTTTTTTTTTTGCACGACTGTGAGTGACCAAATTGTTTAAATATTGAATATAGTGGGTCAGTGACAGAATTTAAAAGAAACAAAGTTAAATATACTGTATTTATTTGAATGACAACTGTTTGTGGTCAATATACTAAGACAAACTATATATATTCCTGAGTTTTTCACAAGAACTAAAACTGTGTACCAATGTAACCTAGAATTTGAGATAAACATTGAGCATTGTTCGACCTTACAAATGTCACCTGCACCATTGAGCTGACAGCCATATATGAGACTTTTGCTCATTTGACATCCTTCAGAAAGGAAAGTGACAGTTATGCTAGTGTACACTGAAGGGCTTCAGGTTCTTCCCAAACCTCAGCGCTGTAATGAGGTTCCATATGGTTTAGAATTAATTGAATGTACTGTGGCTGACAGCCCAGGTCTGGAGGGTAATTCTGCAGCAGGGACACTGGTTCCGCCTCAATTGAGACCTGGCAGATTGGAGTCCTCTGAGAATTTGACCCTCAACCCTCAATCCAAATGTATGTCATAATTTGGACATCACTGCCCAGCGGTACATTTTTCTCCTTTTTGCTTTGTTTAAAGATTTCAGTGCATTTCTCCTTGTCAGGGACATTATTCAACCTTGTAATCCTGTTTGGGGATGGAGGTGGGCGCTATACTTCAATATATGTTTCTAGTAATTTTTTAGGATCAGAGTAGGATATAATATATATCATAATGTGTTATAAACTAAATAGTATGTAAATAATCAGGCTGTCAATTGATTCAAATATGCATTTGCATGTTTTTATTCTTTTTATTTTGTTAAACCATTTTGTTCCTTATTTGGGAATTATTGGTTTCTGTTAACACAGTCTCACCTCAAAACGTCACATACTGACGGGTCTTGACCATACGGCAACATACGACGAAAAGGATAACCTTTAACGTCCATGTGTGACGATTCGGGTATGGTTGGGTTTAGGTATGCGTTAGGGTACCGCTAGGAGGCGCTGCTGGTGCGCTTATGTCTGCGTCTCATATTGATGTTATAGGGGTACCCTTTTCGTCGTATGTTGACGTATGGTCAAGACCCGTCAGTATATGACGTTTTGGGGTGAGACCGGGCTGTTTCTGTACGTAAATACCAAAGTGTTTTATATATAAATAAATATATTAAAGCATCTGTTAAATTAATTAACGTGGTGCATTTTAAAACAACAAATGCAGATTCTATGCAATTATGCCAATATCTTTAACATTTTATTAATTAAATCTTGCATGTTTTTGTTGATGATCTTTTTATTTTGTTTAGTTTGAACATGTTATGTGTTATTTGATGGGTGATATTTCATACATGTTCATCTTCGATGATAATTAAGTGCTATAAGCGATTTTTTTGGAACGCCACAAATAAATCATCCCTACTACCTGGCAATGGTTGTCTTTAGGTGCTTTAACGCTTTGTGACAGCCGAAGGCCATGTTTTTCCTCCCTCTCTCAGTCAGTCAATGTGCCTGTTTGTGTTTATCGGCATCGAATTGGCTGACATGTCTTTGGACGGCGGGTTTTGGGGAGAGGGCGTGTGGTTGAAGTTGGCAGAATGAAACAATGTCAAATATGGTAACAAATGAATTAATCGATTGCATGTTTAGAACCTGGTTTAAGCTGTAACTTGAGGTTTAGGCAATAATATCTGTTTGGATGGATGTCCTATAGATTATCTTTGTAAATTATGGAATGGCTTCAGGTCTTACAAAGAATGGCTATTTAAAAGTTAAACAGATGAAAAGGCTGTGTGAAAATTGATATCCTCCTATTTTCCAGTGTTGGTAAGGCTGATCTCATTGGATTTTTTTCTCTTAAATGTGAAGGTGTACGCTTTGTCCCCAGGCTGATGCCAGAGTTAAAAGCAAACAGGACGTCAGACACGCAGACAAACCGGAGGCAAGTGCTGCATTTTAAACAGCCTGGCAGCCTCTTCACCTGCTGATCTTCAAAGAGTTTGATGATAAATGAGTCCTGCGAACAAAATATTCAAGGTGTGAGAGTAGCGTACCGATCTATACCACAGCTCTTCGAGAGGGACATTATATTTACCATTTGACTTTGATCTGCATAATTGTGGATAGTTTGTGTTTCTGTGCCACATTTTAAATAGAGTGCTTCTTTTGAAAGGCAGTTTCAGAAGAACTCTAGAGAAAATAGGTTTACCGCAGGCAGGTAGATTTCCTGTGAAATGCTATTGCTACGTTTCATTCAAACTCAGATGTGGCTATTCCTACTTGATATCTCCAACCTCCCATGATAAAGGCACCTGGTGCTAGGAAAGTTGCGTGTATGGAAACACAATGGCATCACTATTGTTAGCATTTGCAGGAGTGTGATTTTCAATGATTGTCACCTAGCAACCAATTTATGAAGAATAATCAATGCTATGTAATACTAACATCAGTTCTGATGGTATGAATAGAATATCAGAAAAGGTAATGTTTTACATACCTGTCTCTGCAAATGCTTACTAAACAGGTTTTGTTTTTAGGTATGCACTGATATTAAAGTAGCAGTGTAATGGAAGTAGCAACAGATCTTTTCTTCCATATTGTGATGTACATCAGTGAAATGGATTATCGAACAGAAAAATATGTTGGGCTGGGACGTCCATTGGTTGGTGATTGGATGGAGGACGATCTGAATGCGAGCTTGAGGTCGATTGCAATAAATGGACATGGCTTAAGTGGACAACATGATTGGTCTGGCATTGTCACTAGAAGATCAAGTTATGATAATTTGGTTAAAAATTACAGGGTCAAAAAAAATAATCAGATGTGCATGGATGAATGGGTCACAATAAGATCAATATCATGCATTTAGAAAATAGATGGGGTGAATTTTCATTTCATGTCGACTTATTGCCATGTTATGGATGATAAATAGCTGATATTTCAATTATACCGTATTTGAGGTGTTTTTCACTTCCAGCCCTTTTTAACAATTATATATAATATTTAAATGATTATATACAAAATTAATAGTAGTTAAGATTGATGTGGTTTGGAATTGGTAAAATGTGCTTGGAAAAAAATATGATCAGAATATCGACCTGCATAATAATCATTCACGCACTTTAGAGCGTTAGATGAGGGCCAATGTATCTAAATGACTACCAGATTTAAATGGTTGTGTTTATACTACTCCACTTTCCATATCAGAGAGAATGGAAATGGGAACTTCAGCTCTCTGGTTATAAAATATGATTACAGCTTCTGTTTTCACAAACAGGACAGACAAGTACATAAACAGCCTGTGGTATATATTTCTGAGAACAACACTGACCTGGTTTGCTTATTGAAGAGGCACATTGTGACGCTAGATTTGTGCCAAATAGCTCTGGAGAAATTTCGACTAATGCAGCACTCACACAGACACACAAACTCCCGAAAGCAGAAGAGCAACATCAGCTCAGTCTAGCATATCGTTTATATTTTAACAGCCAGCGTCTACAACATCAGCAGACTGCAGTGAAGCGCTTGACTAGGCACTGTATTGTGAGTCACTTGGAGAGGCTGTTAGCTGTTGCTCGCTATATTGACTTTTGAGATCTATTCTCCCGTTGAATGCAGCGCAATCGCCTGCACAAATGTAATATTGATAAAGGCCGTGGCCTTCCTCTCATCCTGCCAACCCTGAGATCGGAATCCAAAAACTTGTGAATAGATCTGAATGGAAATTTGTGCCAAGAGAAGGAAACGTGTTTATGGACAGGGAAAAGTGATGTAGCAAACAGAAATGATGCAGGTTTATGTGTGTGTGGGGGCTAGATGCCTTGATCTCATAGCATGCTGACTTTATTAGAACCTGCATTTAGCCTCAAAGATGGCAGTCGCTCATGACCCGTGAGTGGGAGTGTTAATTGTACGTTAGCGGTTCTATGCTAATGTTAATTGGAGGGGATCGATAAAATGCTCACAGGGCAGCCATGGGCTTTATACACAGGTCATCAGTTTCAGAGAGTAGGCTGCATATTGTACATTGAAAATCCTGTTTTAACTGGATTTGCAATGTGGATTTGAAATGTGTAACAGTGAAAGTACACACTGAAATATTTAATATAATGTGTATAAAAAGGAAGTATTTAATCACGGATTCTGTGTTTTTGAGCAAATCGGTTGAATGACCAATTAAATTACTTGCTTTATAAATACAAATATAAATAATGTTCAAAAGTTTGGGGTCGGTAAGGTTTTTGTAATGTTTTTGAAAAGTTTCTTACACTCAACAAGGCTGCATTTATTTGATCAAAAATATAGTAATTGTTATATAGTATATTACAATTTAAAACAACCTAAATTTCGTCGACTTTAAAATATAATTTCTTTTTTTGTGACGGCAGAACTGAATGTTCAGCAGCTGGTACTCTAGTCTTCACAATAGGGCTGCTCGATTATGGAATAAATATTACGATTATTTTGGTTAGTATTGAAATCACGATTATGTAACACGATTATTTCACATGACTTTGGGAATGTGTTGCATTTATTGAAAAGACACCTTTCAACAATTCTTAAAAAATAGAAATTTGAACATTTTATTGTACTTTTTGAACTATTAAAATAAATAATATAACAGATTATACTTCAATAAGTATTTTAATAATCCCCGCAGGTCTACCACTTTAAAAATTCGGGAAATTCCCCCGCAAACATTGATTCACTTTAGCATGTAGATTGTAGCCTAAATTAATTAATTAAAACACAGATTATAAAATCAAATCAATAATTTTTAAAACTTTCTCCAAGATGCAAACTTTCTCCAAGATGCAATTTCACAAACCGCGTGAGTGTTCAGCGGTGCTGCGTCTTCTCTCTCTTGCCTTGTCCAACCCATTTTGAGAGACAAGATAGTGTCGAAACTACACTCTCGCGTTTAGGAGTCGGGACATGACGGAATTGTCACTTGCACAATCGGGCCAGCATTGCATCGTAAATAAAGTTGATAATTTTCACTTAATTTTAAGTCTGATCGGTTTAAACATTCAAGCTGAGAGAATTTATGGTTAGAATTTATAATAGTTTTTACTCGATTGTACTATTTTAGTGTCGAAATTAAATTAATTGCACAGCCCTACTTCACAAAGTTCAGCAGCTGTTATTCTAGTCTTCAGAGTCACATGAACCTTCAGAAATCATCTGTGCATGCATGCATATATCATCAGTGTGTGTGTATATACATATATATATATATATATATTAATAGCCAAAACATTATGACCAGTCACAGGTGAATATCGTTTATCATCTCCTAACAAGGCCAAATATGATGGTCAACAATGTGTTGGATGCAGGGGCAAAGGTCAGGAATAAAGATCTAAGCAACTTTGACAAGGGCCAAATTGTTAATGCAAGGTGACATATGACAAGGTCACAAGACACAGTGCATCACACTATGCTTCATTTTGGAGCATCGGAAGGTCGCCTGGTCCGATGAGTCGGTTTTCTTTTACATCACATGGATGGCCGTGTACCTGTGCGCCATTTAACTGGGGAAGTGATGGCACCAGGATGCACTGTTGGACTACGACAGTGGAGGGAGTGTGATGCTCCCAGCCATTCATGTGAATGTAAATTTGACGTATGCCCCCTACCTAAACATTGTTGCAGATCAGGTATGACAACGGTGATCCTTGATGGAAGTGGCCTCTTTAAGCAGGATAATGCACCCTGCCACAATGCACACATTGTTCAGGAATGGTTTGAGGAACATGATGAAGAGTTCAAGGTGTTGTCCTGGCCTACAAATTATCTCTATACAATTGAGCATCTGTGTGATGTGCTGGACCAAAAAATTTGATCCACGGAGGCGCCACCTCACAACACAACCTACAGCACTTGAAGGATCTGCTGCAAATTCTTGTTGGCAGTTACCACAGGACACCTTCAGGGGTCTTGTAGAGTCCATGCCTCGGCGGGCCGGCACTCTTTTGGCAGCACTCAGAGGACCAACAGCACATTAGGCAGGTGGTCATAATGTTTCGGCTCATCTGTGGACACTGTGAGCACTTGGTGCTTGTTAAAACAGACTTTATATTCACATAAAGGCCTATTTGTTCAAAATAAAATTTAAAACAAGAATAATAAACTTGATGTAATGTTTTTTAAATGAGCGTTAGCAATTACAGAGTAACCCATTTTATTCCTTTCTGTTGTGCTTTTGTGTGTGTGTTCGTGTGCCATTTCAAATTAAAACACAAAGCCTGCGCATTTTCAATTTTCTCATTACAGTAATGAGCAAATAACACAAATATCTGTGTTGTTTGCGTGAGTTTTTCATCTCTCTGTCTCAAGTAATGAATTCATCACTTTCAATACCCCACATAAACCATTACTTTTAACTTCTGAACCATGACAGAGAGGCTACCATTTAGACTAATGGAAAGAAGACTTTGATGTGCTTTGGCAGAAGTGACAGGCGGAGTAAAAACGGAGAAAGTGTCCTCTGAGAAAAGAGAACTTGCATCTGCATGCAGAAAACACATAAAAGGATTGCAGGAAGGTGAAATTTTATGGTAGTTTTGGTTTGTGGAGGTCTAATAATGCAAAAACACGCCTGCAGTAGTATTTTGTGGGACTATTTAAAAGTTAAAACCCTTGTATATATGTCACAAATGGCAGATTGATATTGTTCAGATATACTGGAGGGTTAAACGTTGAAATGAAGTGTGCTTGTTTATCCATTCCATACTGAGACCATGTTATATTTACATATACAAAAAAATAAAGTTTTTTAGACTTGGTCCCTAAATAGATAAGCAAATTGACACATTTATAATGTGAACTTTTTTGTGTTACTTTGTAATTCATGTTCTATTTTTAAAATCTTGTGATGAAAAATATTGCATTAGAAACCTTCAAATCCCTTTATACGGCAACGCAAGCAATGTGAGTAAATTGTATGTACACAATCAGAGTTGTTCACTTAGTTAATTCAGCAGTTTTGCTTTTTCCAAAGAGTTTTAATGTACTGTATGATTTCCTCAATATTTCCTTGCACTTCCTTTGTCCTTTTATAAATGAAGCCAGGAGCATAATGTGGAACAGCAGTATTGAAAGAGCTCAAGTGAGTGAATCGTTCAGAAGAGCGGAAATGTACTGTCTACTTCACAATAACACCTCGCTGTACTTTATCTACTCAGAATCACTGGAAGGATTACTGTCCAGATGAACCAGACCGCTCCATGATCACGTCTGCAGCGCTACATGATGTGTCTTTCCAAGCGTGTGATTTTTCTCTTTACTCTGGTACCCGCCTTCAGAGTTGCCATTTGCTCCCACTCACCCACAACCAATTAATATTTCACAGTCTCGACAGCCCAGGCACAAATTCAAATGGCCTTGAGAAGTGAGCTGCTTCTTTCCCACTTCACTCCATTTTACATTCTATACCAATTAAGTTCAAGTTCTTATTTTATTTTGGAGATTTTGAAACGCTTTCTCTTTTTTTCCACCCCACCGTCCCAGAAGTCTTCATTAACGAACTGGGAGAACATATTCTGAATAGAAATGGTGTCATCCATTTGCCATCAGACAATACCGTAACAAGTGGCACAGCGCTCCCATCGCCCCTACACTTGGCAGAATCCTTCATGCCTTTCTCTGTCAGCAATCAGAAGATTGCTGGCACTCCATGTAATGTTTTTGTGCCGCTAGACAATAGTGTGACATCTCTACATATGGATCAATCCTCCTCTTTTGAGAGTTCACTTGTAGGGTAATTTTCACTTTATCATTTTCTTCTCTGCGGTCAATATACCTTGATGTGAATTTTTTCTTGCTAATATTTTGATGCTATGTGGTGATCGGTTGTTGTATGGAGCAAGGTGAGGAGCCGGAAATATAGATTTCCTGTGCTTTTACACTTATTCAATAAATCAAATGCTTTTTCGTCTTACTTTCTTGCCAGATGCCACTGTGTACACTGTGATTGTGCTTTTATATACAGTATATATATGTTTAACACAGAAATTGCATGTCCTTTAATGAATCGATCACTTTCACAATCAAAGTGGCATCTGGCAAGAAAGTATGATGAAAAAGCATTTGATTTATTGAATAAGTGTAAAAGCACAGGAAATCTATATTTCCGGCTCCTCACCTTGCTCCATACAACAACCGATCACCACATATGTGTCAAAATATTAGCAAGAGAAATTCAGTTGAAGGAATATTGACCGCTGAGAAGAAACTGATAAAGTGAAAATTACCCTATGAGTGAACTTTCAAAAGATGAGGATCTTCAGTTTTGTGTGAGGCGGAGGGATTCCTGCTTCTGTTTTGACTCCTTTACACATTTTATAAGCTCTTTACGAGTTCTCAGCTGGTCAAAATACCATCATATGTAGGCTACGCACATACAACGAGCGCATTTAGCCCAGCACATGCATTTTTTTGGAATGTACCAAGCTAGCTGAACTAACGTTACCAGTGTGAACCTCCCCTATTAGTTGTTGATAGTGGTGGCATAGAAACACATAATTTCCAGTCTTAGGACATGAACAGCTCCGAATATAACGTCACGTGTTGTCATCTTGAGACTGGCAATTACAATATGGATACTGGCAAATACTGGAAGTGGCACATTCCACAGACGATAATTTCTACGACGTGTTTTCTATGGCGGCACAATATTTTTTTATCCATTTTAAAATCATAACATATCATAGTGCTATTGTGAGTCCACAAAGGCTGCGAAAAATTTGATTTCTCAAATATATGCACTGCGGGTTTAGTATAGCCTATATATGGACTTTTTGATTATATGCATGTAGGTTACATGCGTCTCAGAGTGGTTCCGTTCACAGTAAATGCTGCTCCACATGAACTCGATCTCTATAGTATTGGGTTTGTTTGGGTTTCCAATAACGTGCACTTGGTAAAGCATATAATGTCTGACGCGCTTTGTTTCATAGCGTTTTGTGCTGACTGTTGTCATTTACATGTTTACCTTAGGTCTATTTTTATTACCACAAAAAATGTACGGTACTCGATTAATCATTAAAATAATTGACCGATTACCAAAATAATGGTTAGTGACAGCCTTATTTATTTAATTTAAGTAATTTTAATAGGGATGCACCTATACTATTTTTTTCCCAGTATAAGTCCTATATCGATACAAAATTTTTGTACTCGCCGATACTGAGTGCCAATACCTGGATTTTCATTTACATTTTTTTATCTCATTTAAATGTATTAAAAAAAAAATATATATATATATATATATTATTGTACATTACGGTTCTGTTCACTGTTCGTTCTATTGCTCTATTGTATTTCATCTACACTACAGCATACATTTAGAGTCACTACAGTGCAGCGGCGTCTGATGTTTTACTGTAATAATGGAGGGAACCAAGGGTTATACATAAATCACGTAACAGTTCATGTTTGTATTTAGGCTATATATAATTAACAGTAACAACACTGCACCAAAAATAATGATTGTTTCCAAACAGGTTTCCTGAACACTCCCTCTGTCTGCAGTAGGTAATTTAAACAGATAGCTCCACCCCAAACACACCCCATTGGTTGAGGCAGTGTTGCTATGTTGGGCTGGTCAGTAATGTATTGAAAATGCAAATGAAAAAATACACATGTCAGCCTCAAGTGTCACATTGAATGTGTTCACGGGAGATTCAAAATTAGGAACACATTTAATTTCACATATACTCAACCTCACAGTGTCTTAGACTAGTCCTTGAACATTTGGAATGCACTATATAGAACAGTAATGTAAATGCATGGCGCAAGCGATTTGCTTCTTATTTCATTATTTACAAAGATAAGTAAATGACAGAATTTTCATTTTTGAGTGAAGTAACCCTTTAAAATGTATCTACTTCTTTACATTAATTTATTTAAATAGCAGATTTTTCCTTCCCTCCTTTTTTTTCCTATAATGAGAGCAACACTTGAAATCGAACTGTGATTGGATATTACAGCAGCAATTATCACTTGGATTATGTGGAAATGATGCCTTGGATTTTAACAGTTTTAAAATATTGCTGTATGTGAAACAAAAAAGCGTAGGTTTGCAAAGTGACAATGTTAACACCTCTATAAGCGTAGCACCAATCAGCATATCCCCACAATAGAGCAAATCCTTGCAGAGGCTAAAAAATTATAAAAAGGTCTTTCAAAAGATGCAGAAATGAAAAGATGTAGGCCATTCAAATTAATTGTCTTTTTTCCAAGAACTGACTGAAATCAGATCTTGAACTTGGACAGTTTATTGGATCTGAAAGTCTGTTGCAATCAATATCTGCACTTATTATTTTATGCTTTTTGGAGAAAATTGGAGTTTCTCTAGTTTGTTTTTCCTGAAACTATTGCTATTTTTATCAGAGCTGCTCTGTTTTTCGGTAAATGGACTCACAGAACTCACCTCGCAGAGTGAAAAGTATTGCAAATTCTATTTAAAGAAATTCTTAGGACTTACTTTCTTCTGTGGAACACAAAGGAAGATATTTTGAAAATTGTGTATATGTCCATAAAATGAATGTCAATGGGGTCCAGTGTTGTATGGAACCCAATGTTCTGCAAAATATATTTTTTGTGTGTGTGTGTTCCTCAAGAGAGAAAGTCATACAGGTTTCGAGGGGTGAGTAAATGATGAACTATTCCTTTAAAGCACAAGATGCTCTCTGGAAAATTCTCAAGTCATGTTGGATAACACGGATCATCAGGTTGTTCACAAATATATAAGGAAAGCTAAAAGGAAATATGAAATGTGCAGGATTACAGTGCAGAGCCTAAATGTAACCTGTAACTTTTGGCAGCTGTCCATTCGCTTGGTTAATCAGACTGTTAATTAATACACTCATAATTAATTTACTGGCCTGTAATGAATGTGATACCAATGCCCCCAGGCTTTTAAAAAATATTAATTTATTTTTTGTTGTTATTCTGCCAAAAAGTGACATTGTCTTGTTTTTAATTATCCAAGGGTGTCATTACATATTTAAGCAAATTGCTTGCAAATGGAACAGAAATTTTAATCCATATATCTAAAAATAAAAAAAATCCTTAAAGGAGTAGTTCACTTTAAAATGAAAATTACCCCATGATTTACTCACCCTCAAGTCATCCTAGGTGTATATGACATTCTTCTTTCAGACAAATACAATATATTAATAAAAGTCCCGGCTCTTCCAAGCTTGATAATGGCAGTGGATTGCAATAAACAGATTGAAGCTCAAAAAAGTGCATCCATCATCATAAACAAACTCCAAACAGCTCCGGTGGGTTAATAAAGGCCTTCTGGAGCAAAAATGATGAGTTTGTGTAAGACAAAGATTAATATTTAACACAGTACAAAGTAAAACTTAGCTTCCGTAAGGTATTACGGAAAGGTATATGTGTAGCAGCGTCATAGTCATCAAAATCTATGGCAAAGGGCTTACACCCTTTTACAGTGAATGTTTGTGATTGGAAATCACTAGACTTATTATTTTATTATCCTGAAACGTTTTTATTGGCACAAAGGATAAGCTATTCTATAAACTGTGTACTTGTTTTAAGAGCAAAAGTACATTTAATGCGGTCCCAACCAGGGTCGGAATACTCAACACTAATAATTTTTTTCATAATATTGCAGTCCTACCCTTTAATAAGTTCCTGTTTTTTAATGTTATAATACACTGCTTGGCCAAAAAAGTTATATACAAAAATGGATTATAATGTTTCTAGCTTGTTATATGTATAGCAAAAGTTCTTCTAATCTGTAGTGTAGTGTGTAGCTTTTCATTTCTTAATTTATTAAACAACCATGTAGGAACACATAATGGCCATATTCTAGGAGATTCATCAGGCTCAAATTGTGAAAGAACAGTTGGGAGGGAGCATGAAGAATCATTTTCACACATGAATTGGCACCTCTGAGTCCAGACCTTAAATTCATTAAAAGTTTAAATAGCAACTCGATTCTTTTTACACTAAGTGAAAATAGCATATTTTGTTAGCGATAGCTGCTATTTACACTGTTTAAATAGCAATAGATTCTATTTACACCATGTAAAAATAGCAGAATTTTCTTTGCATTGAGTGTAAATAGTATTTAGATGAATAGTGGCAGATACTATTTGCACCTCAGTGTTGTTGTACTGTACATCAATCGGTATGCAATAATAACATAGTGTAAATTATTGTATTTATTAAAATTATTAAATGGATGCCACCTTATTGGGACAATAAAGCCCTCCCTGCACCTACTGTACCCCTATCCCTAACCGATAAACACTATTATTAAACACTTTATTTCCACTTTTCGAATATTTTCTTTATTTTTATTTAAAATAAATACCTTTCTGATATGATCTGTGATGGGAAAAGGGAGTAGAGTTCTGCAAAAGGCGGATTTAAACTCGGGTCGATTTGCGTCAAAACTTTCTGCCATATGCTTTACCCCTACACTATTGTTGATGTTACCAATTCAGTGTCTTCTGTAATTTTGTCTGGTAGTGTAGTTAGTGTAAATAGCCTCTGCCAACAAAGGACAAAATTACAGAATTGACTCTTGCATTGTCAATACAAGATCTTGACCAAAAAATGTATGCATCTCTTGATATAAATAACTGTTGTGATGTTCTTTCCATCAAGAGGTGCATACATTTTTGGTCAAGATCTTTTAGCAGCATCAAACAGTCTATAAATAAACATAAATGCCATGTCAGAAGCAGCTTCTTTTCGAACTTTGGAGTCTAAAGATGACTCTTTTTGATTTTGATACAGATTTTATTGGTAACAGCCTATAATATTCTGTTTAGTTGAAATAATTGGTTCAATTTAAGTATCGACACAACAACACGGATACATTTAATAAGGTAATTATAAAAATTGCACTTACAAAGGTAAAAAAATTATATCTACTCACCTGCCATGTAATTTTCCATATAGTGTCCACTGTCCAGTTAAAACTTGACAGTTTTCCCTGCGAAAGCAAAAAAACCTGGTGCCAGGGGTTACCATATTTCATTCAGCTCGCTGACAGAGAAATTGAGCCATGTGTGCAGCCTTGATGTTGCACAACAAAGCCTATTATGTATGTTTCTGAGAAGCTCTAAAGTGTGCATACTTGTGGGAGAATGAACGATGTTCTAAAAGAGGCTATAAAAATTATGCCAGGCACTCAAGCCTATTACAGCGGTCAGAGAGTGTAGGTGGAGACAATGAATGTTTCAATCTTCTTTGCAGGAAAATATCAATTTAATGAAGGTCATTTTAAAGCTGGTGCCAGTATGAGGAGCTTTGATAAATGGAGCGGCAGATAATTTTTTGCCATGTCAGGAAAGAGGAACACGGCAACCATAAGTCTGTATTACACTTTGCACATTCACCTGAGAGAGAGAGATGGCAACAAATCACTCGTGCATTCAGAAAAAGAGCTAGGAAATATAACACCATTTAGCAAGTTAGACAGTGGAACATGGGCGAGATGGGTGGGCACAGGACACAAATCAACTGAGGCGGCTGTTCATCCTTAGTGATTTGCTGAGGAATTGTATTGCTATGGTGGCTGAGAGAGCTTTGATGAACTGGATCTTATAGCCCAGAGTAAGAAAAGCAATCATGTAACAAACGTAGCGCCAGTAGATGTCCTCAGCACACTGGGAAAATGAACAATGGAGGTGTACTAGCTTCAAACAAAATATATCAAGGTTCTTTTCTTGTTTTCACTTCTATATTCAAGCAGTGCAGTCCATCATAAGGGAGATTTTTGATGACTTCCCTGATCATGTGGCACAATGCTGCGGAGGTTTGTCCTCTGAGAGTTTTTAACCATACTGCAGTGTTTTCAGAATCATATTTTTCTGCGTTCACCAGAAATGTCCATTATTTTGCTCTTCTGTTAGAATTACCGTGTCTCGTTTTCACAGAAAATGAACCTGGATGTTGCCATTTTTGAATCTAGGAGACCATCTGCATCTGCTCGCATCCATCTGATCAATATTCTGCTAGGGGACCAGATGGGTTATTTGGGTTCCTTAGATGGCAAACAAATGAAATTTACAATATCGGATCGATGCAGGATCAGGTGATGATTGCTGTGATCTTCCCGGATTCTTTTTTTTCTTCTGGGTCATCTATTGCAGCATCCCTAGAGAATACCCTTCGTCCTGTGGAGTTCAATCATTTCTGCCTGCACAGGTTCATCTGAGGGTAATAGAGCAAGTTAATGCTTCTGTGCAGGGTTAAAAGACAATATTACTAAGAGAAGCACACACTATATTTGATTTGGGTCTATCAAATAATATGAATTGTATTTGGAAACTCTATAATAGTTTTTCATCATAACAAAATTCCATACACTCCAGCTTCTCCACTTTGCTTCTGTATTAACCATTGGAAAAATAATAGCCTGAGTAGCAGGGAAGAAAAGCCTGTTGATAGTTTTACCAAGGGAGCTGATGTAAAGGGACAGTTTACCCCAAAATGAAAATTGTCATCATTTATTCACCCTTGTGTTGTTCCAAATCTGTATCTTTCTTCTGTAGAATGCAAAAGAAGATATTTTGAGTTTTATTTCTACTGAAATTCCTTAGAAATATATTTTTGCAGTGTATAAACAACATATTACCAGTACAATCCGCTGAAGAGGTGCATGTCTATCACTCACAGCCTGTTAAAAATCTAAGACGGCGCTGCTGTGAATAAGGTCTATGAAAGTAATTGGGGTCCAATCTCGTTTTGGCCTCCAGCGTTCTTCAAAATATCTTCGTTTTTGTTCTGCATAAGGAAGAAAGTCATATAAGTTTGAAATGACAAGAGGGTGAGTAATTAATGACAGGATTTTCATTTATGGTTGAACTACTGTATCCCTTACATTTTAAAATTAAGATAATAGTTATTTTGATTTAATGGTAAATAACCAATAAATGAACTATTTATACTATTTTGTGTAAAAAAAAAGTTGCTTAAAATATGCAAATAAAATCAGTTGTTTTAAAGGGGTCGCTTTGAACTGCAATTTTTTATTATTATTTAAATGCAATTTCTATTATTTTATAATGTTTCCAGAGGTTCACTTATAATGTCAGTATGATTTTTACATAGAAAATGATCATAATTTAGAAATAAAAGGCCATTTTCTACCCTGATTTTTGCCCTCTGATTTGAACGCTCAGTTGGAACGTGCGTGTCTGTTGAGAGACTTCAATCTTTGCATATGAAATAAGTTTTACACATGGAACATAAACATTTGCTACGTTTTTACTATTACAGCTGTCATGATTAACTAATCTTGAAAAGTGTTGATTATAGTATTATATTTAGATCTACTCCCGTCGCATGAAATGTTGCTGCAATGGACATTGTAGCCGACGTTGAGCGCATGAATGCAGTGATCTCATCGTTGTAACTTGATTTCTGCACTCACGAATGCATTCATCATAACTAACAGTGCAAACACAATGTAAAATCGTCATTCATGTAGACAGCGTCATTCATTATAACGGCAAGAGTCCAGAATTCAGTCACTAATAAACTTGTGTTTTTTTACTTGATTGACAGCTCCAGCGATTATAAAGAGAGGACTCTTTGAGCTTTCTGTAGGCTATTTAATTTAATCACAATTTAAATAACAGATTATTATCATGCTACCAAGAGAAACAATGTGTTTTTATGTGGAATGCGAAGACCATTTAGGTCACTGGTTTGATTTACTGACATGTCAACAGTTGGGCTGGGACAATAAATCAATGCATCGCGATTCTTCAAACGATTCTAAATAAATTTTGAGATTTTCAGTATGCATCGCGATTCTCTCTCAAATCGATTCTGAGCTTATTTTTTAACAGCAGATGACACTGCATGCTTTAGAAACAGCCGTTCTCTGCTTGATTCCAATTCCTTACAATCACTGCTTGAATCTTCCAAAAAATAATCTTTCATAAAGTTTGAAAAGGTTGAAGCAAATTACAAGGGTGTTTGCAGTGGGCTGTGTTTACATCAATTTCGCGTCAAAAGAAAAGCATTCTGAGGTGCAAGAACATTTAACCACGTGGATTTATCTCGCACATAGCCGAATGTACAAGCGCTCTTCAGCACTCTTCTTCATGAGCATTTGAGTGCGTGGTTAAAAACTAGCCTACAGTGCCATCTGCTGTTATAAACTAAGCTCAGAATCGATTGGAGAGAGAATCGCAATGCATTCCGAAAAACTCTGAATCGATACACAAATCGTGATGCATAGATTTATTGTCCCAGCCCTAATAAACAGTAATAAAAGGTTTTGAGACAAAGAACGTCTGACTGTACATGAATCATCACATATCAGAAATCACAGATTAGGCATTAGAATGAACACGATTACTTGCATGTTGTTGTATTACTGTCGGGTCCATATCTTACAGTAAAAGACTGTTTGCAAAGCCTGCGCCGAAATTGTGACTGATTTACCACAGAATCCACAGTAGTCGTGTTTCCACTGTCACTTCTGGGGCTTGATCGTGCCTCGTCGGGGCTTCCTAAGGGCCAACGGCCAGGGTTTTTTGGCCCGCCGAATACCTTGGTCCAAAACTTATTTTCAGACCGCAGCGAGTGTTTGAAATGACTTCTGTTTGTGATCCGATGTTGATTCTGATCACTGTATAAGGCAGAAATATTTACATGTGATGCAAAAGACTATACATGCTAACCTTTACCATAGTAGACGTGGTAAATGCGACCGCTTGAAGAAATCAAACAAATCATATAGGCTATCACAATCGTGTATTTATTTTATTTGTTAGTCTGTCTGTCTCGTCTCTTATACCGAACTGTCTGATATCCAAATGTAGCTCTGCATATGTCATAAATTAAAGAAAGTCCGTTTTTTCGGGAGCTTCGTCTGTTTCTCTGACTGAAAACATGACTGTTTATTGTCACTGGAGAGAGTGCTAAAGCTCATCAGGTTGTATTTTTGGTGGAATTTTTTTCTTTCTTTCTAGATGTGATATAAACATACTGTTCTGTGACGACAAATAAACAGAAACCGACGCGACTGAATAATTATGTGTGTCCTCTTTCTTTTGTGAAATAATGGTAATGTATCACTTATTAGTGTAAAACTATGGTAAATATTGTTGCTTGGGTTTTAAATCTTTAGGTAAACAACAAAAATGTCAACAAACTACCGCTCTTATGTTCGCTTTTTGATCTCGCTAGTTTCCAGTGATTTTTTTTTTATTTTTTATTTTTTTTCAGATCTGATTAGTTTTCTGATAAAACTTCCAATTGTTGGTAAAATGATAGGTTTGTGTGATGTTGTTCCAGAGAGGCATGTTATGGGTGGGTTTTAGTGAAACGCTGTGGAGTTTCTGGCTCGACGGTGGAAACGCAGTGTGGTTTTGGGCCCGGTGCTACAGGTCCGAGGTTATTAGCCCAGGCTGGCCCGTTGAAAGCCCTGGCCCAAAAGTGGAAAAGCGGCTAGTGAAATGTACTGAACAAACAAATAATGCTCTACTGAGACATTCATATAGTTGAAAATAAATAACCACTGTTTTAGCATTACGATCCTTTGGAAGGTAATGTTATTTTTAGTCAAGTAATTCTCTATCTCTCTTCTCTCCTTCTCATCTCACTAAGATGCCAGAGGGTGATGCAATGATGTAGAAGTAGGCATTGATCTGATTCTGCAGAGACGATCTTTCAGCGCACTATTACGTCATAACGTAACAAAATCCAAAATAGGGCTGCAACAAACGATTATTTTGATAATCGATTAATCTAACGATTATTGGACCGATTAATCGTCGATTATATTGACGACTAATCAGTACGTTTGGAATGCATTTGTATTGCATTCTCTAATAAAGAGATTTACAACTAGTTAGTTAGCTTCACCTGGAGATTGAACACTCACCGGCTCCTTTTGATCCGCGATGCTTTCTCTTAAGTGCTCCAACATATGTTGTGCTCCCGTGAAACGCAAGCTCAGCCTTGCATGTATTGCACATGACAGCATTTTTAGTTGGCAGTTTTGTGAAACTTTCCCACACCTTACAAGTCCGAACTCGTTTACACTCCGCCATAATTCTCCGTTTATTTCTATGGTTTATTTACTGTCTATGTAATTCGCACTGTTTTTTCTTCTACCGCAAAAGCATTTGTAACGGCTGCATTACACTCTAGCGCTACAGCGTCGTAGCGGTCAAAACGCGATATTGCAGGCCCATACATTAGTCACGTGAGATCAAACGACTACTCGACAACAAAGATATTTGTCGACAATTTTTTAATGTCGACTAATCGTTTCAGCCCTAATCCAAAACGAGACATTTACGGAGCTTGGTTTCAATAAAAACTGTTTTTGGAATAACGAGGAAGTTTTGAGTTCTGAAACTTAAAGGATGTTTTAATAGTACAATGGCCTCGTACATGTCAAGATCAAGGAGCATTTTATTTCTCAATTCATGAGCCCTTTAAATAAATTTGAGCATCACAATATTATAATGTACAGTATGAAAAAATGGATATTCATGAAATGTAATAGTATTTAAAGTAAAGTAAAATTTACTTTAAGTGTGCATTAAATGACAAAGTAATCTAAATGTAAAAAATGGCAGAAACGCATAATTACATTGTAATCACATGATATTTACAGTACATCTTGTATTGGTCAAATGGTTAGACTTTATTTTACAGTACGTGTTTTAAGTGTACTTGCGCAAGAAAGTACTGGTAATATAAGATAACTACATGGATTAAGGTTAGGTTTAGAGGTAGGTTCAGGGTTAGTACCTAGTTATAACCCAGTTATTGTAATTGCTATAAGTACATAGTATGTACATGCAAAACAGGACTGTAAAATAAAGTGCTACCGGCCAAAGTATATCCAGTATGGTGTATCCATATTCACATATGATGGATAAAAAACATAAATATCGGCCAGTAACTGATCCCTAGAGAATTACATAAAATGTCAAGATTTTGATGCCACATAATTCAAATTGTGCTGGAGAGGCTGACTTCAGATGTGTTGCAGATAAGTTGTAACCATGCTAATTGCATTCTCTTTAGTTTTGCCAGTGCAATCCTTTTAGCAATCGTGTGCATTACTTTTTTTTTTCTAAAAGATTATTACATTCATAAATGATTTAAAATGCATTGTTTGACTTATTACAGATTCAAGGAAATAGTGCAGAGTCATGAAGACAGCACAACTCTGTTGCATTGGTTATAGTCTAGAGTTTTAGATTCCACTCTAGTAGGAGTCCACTGTGATCATCCTAGTGATCAAGGTCAGAGGACTTCTTTTCCTCATTATTGTTCATCTCCCCGTGGATGTTTCAGTCCAGAAGAATCTGCAGGAAAATCCTCTATACACTTAAGACTGCAATGCCCCCTTCTGCGCGCTAACACTGTTGAACATACAGTGGAAAGTGGTATCATTTGTCTTCTGCTTAAAGGCAATGGCTCCGAAGACAAGGCTGCCAGAGTTAGAGCTGATGGAAGTGCACTTTTCTGAAGTTTTGCCATATAGGTCTCTCCGCATAGAGACGCTTTTAAAATATTAAATAATAATATCCACTGGTTATTTTTTAAATTTCTGTGTCTGTCGATAAAACATTTTATTAGGGAACATCAGTGCACTAGGCTCTCTCTGTTGGCATAAAACACATTGTTAGTTCTGAGTAAAAGGCAGATTCTCTGAAAAAGCAGAGCCGTGTTTCCCGGAGCTCTAAGTTAGTTGCAAATTCAGTGGGGCCCACATCTCTGAGACCACAATAAAAAAAATCTGGTATTCAAAATCATATTTAAACCTGGAAATAAACATCTGCAGTATTTCTATCTCTGCTCTAATGTCTGCACTATTATTGGTTTCACTAATCAAATAGCCGAATTTTGAAATGCTTGTTATTTTTTTCAAATACATTTTTCACTCAAATGCTACAATTGTAATTTAAAACATTTTTAAATAAAATTAATATATATATATATATATATATATGGAAGCATATAGAAGCAAATAGTGTCATAAGACATTTCAAATACATATTTACTTAGTAAAAATGTACATTTGTATGCAGATTAGAACAGAAGCATTTACTGGTGGTCTTAGACTTGTGTTAATTTAAAGGGGTGGTATAATGCCCTTTTCAAAATATGTAAGTTAAATCTCTGATGTCCCCAGAGTGTGTATGTGAAGTTAAAGGTAAAAATAACCCACATATATTTTTATATAGCATGTTAAAGTTGTCAATTTTTTTAAGGTTAGCAAAAAACGCACCGTTTTGTGTCTGTCCCTTTAAATGCAAATGAGCTGCTGCTCGTGGCACAGAGGGCGGAGCTTCAAGAGCTTGCACTCACACAGACATGCACTGAAAATTTCAAAAACTTTTAGCCTTTTATGTTCAAACCTGATTCAAACAAAGATGGAGAGACTCAAGAAGAAGTGACAACATGTAGAATGCAACAGGACATTTCGGAATGGTAAGTTGATGAATTTATGTAGCGTGTAATGTGTAGTTATCTTCTAGTCATTGATTAGCATATTTTGTCTTGATAATCTATAAATCGTGTTCCGGAGGTGGTCGTTTGTGTAAATTTTAGGCTTGGTGATGTCACTAACCCTCGAGGAATGTTGTGTAGTTCCTACCTAGCCTGGCTCCGCCCTCCTACGCGCTTCCGCTCAATTTTCATTTTCCTTCAGAACTACGTCTGGGATTGTGGTATATTCTTGGGTTTTCTCCAGTCAATTTTTTACCGGTCCAATCACGAACAGAGGGAGGGGCTGAGAACGATGACGTTGAGGTTGTGCACTAGTTTGAGTCGTCATACGTCACGACCAAACGTTAGCGATTGGTTATGGCAGATCCAGAGTGGCTCTGGGCAAATCCAATAGTTTTAAACTTCAACTGAGGACCCGCCTTCAAGGAAGTTAACGCTTGTCAATGGAGAGTGGCCAGACTCTGTACAAATGAAATGTACGAGAGTCTGGTAGAACCAGGCTAGTTCCTACCAGCCATGTGTTGTAGTCCTTAAAAAGCAATTTCTTTAAAAGCAAATATCTTCCTTTGCTTTGAAGTTTGAGCGTCGTAACTTTGCAGATGATGTTTATGCTCAAACAGCAACATTACACACTAACTAAAGTTAGAAAAGTGAAATCATAATCAACCACCCCTTTAAAATACATTTTACACTCACATTTTTATGCAAAAATTATCATTTGTAATGCAAAAATGTAAATGAGATTAATGCTCAATAGTATCATTCACTAGTGCTCTCAGAAGTTTGGATGGTATCTAATCTCTATGGCACATTTCCCAAAAGTGTTGTTATCCAAGTAATGTGTAAAACTACTTGTAAAATTATTTTGTGGTTATTTCTATTTTCTTCTGCAGTTTATCAGAGACAAGGTGCACCAATAGTCTATATTGATTTTTTTTTTTCAAAGCCAGTGTTGGCCTACACTATATCAAAGACTTTGAAAAGCGTTGGTGAAACAGTCTGTGCATGCATGAATCTATATGACATTTACATATCTAGGCCTGCTTTAAGCTTAACTAGTTGCAGTTGAGGTGTTTTCTTAATAATTAATTGTGTATTTTATATTTAATATGATAATTAATGTTTAATAAGTTGCTCAATGGCAGTCACAAACTGTGTCATTGTTATAAGACTTTTATTTGTGTATGTTAAGTTCCAAGAGCGTAACTTTAGGTTAAGTGGCAACTGCCTAACCACATTGTGTGTAATCTAGATGTTTATCTTGCCATTGTCTTTCCAAATCCCCCAATTTTTTTTTTTTTTACATTTATTAATACATTTGGCAAGGTAACATTCAATTTACATTTTTTTTATGCACTTTCCTGTTTTTGAAGGCAAAATCTTGGAGATGTTCGCAAACATTTAATGTGCGGCATAAAAGGTTTCATATTTTTCACAATTTCAGATTTTCAATAGTATAGCGATGCATGAAGCACCGTTCACCTAGAACTCACTGTCAAACCAGCTTTCTGTTGGTCAATGTGGTGAATCTGTGAAAAACTTAAACCTGTTGTGAAATCTGCATGGGAAAATCTTTCGCCTCAATTTGCCGATCACATGAATTTCTATTGAAATGACCGGTAAACATGACCTCATCTTTATGCTGATTCAACTGTTAAAGACAATAACTATACTTCGACAGTTTTCGGAAAGCTGTGAATAACACTATCCAGTAGACCATGCTACAAAATGATAAGGCTTTTTGCAGTTCTTAATGGGTGTATAGTCATTGATTTCTGATTGACTGAAAACTTAATACATCTCCATGGGATGGTTCCTCATAAATTTTCAAACAAAGATTCCAGCATAAGCCATACATTTAAAACCTTCATGCTTCCTCCATGGCTGAGCCGTTTCCCTCTGACACCATTCCACAAATGTGCCATATTGATCATCGCATCGCATTCATACTGTTTCAGCTATGATAACAAAGACCTAAATTGATCCCAAGAACTGCCTTAAATTTCAACCATTTTAGCTTTTAGATGTGCTTTTTTTCACTTCATATCTGAAACGGTTTTGTATTGCACCATGTCATATTATACTTTATGGAAAGCCGTTAACAAAGACAAATTACCCCAGAAGTTGGGAGCTTATACCTCCATTGCGTCAGATATCTCTGCGAAGACTGTATCTTAATATAGACATGAAAGATACTAAGTAATTTAAGTAAGATATCTTGTACTTCAAGAGTTTGGTGTATTTTGTGTTCGTTGGCAGTCGATGTTTGTTTACCTCATTTTTCTATAATAGTTTTTATGACTTACTATGTAGAATGAAATGGGTTTGAAACAAGTCTGATTGTTGAACAGTGTCGTCCCACTCTTAAGAAATAGACCTGTGTTATCTCGTCTTGTCCTGTAATTGTCAAACACCAGCAATTGTTTATTGCATTGTATAAAAGTGAAAGGCTCTGTAATGTGCTCATTTGAAGAAAAATGAGTGTTGTGAAAAACAAAACAAAAACAGCTCAATTACTAATATCCCAAAATGTCCAAAAGCTATTTCTGAAGCTTTCAACTTGGTTGATTTAGTACAACTTGCTTACCTGGAGTTATTGCTATTGCTATTTGGAAGAATTTTTTCCCCATCTAATATCTAAGATCCAACTGGTTGGTGAGAGACTGGCACGAACATCAGACAAATAAACAGAAAAATTTGTTTATCTCGGTAAAGACAAAGACTAAAAAGTATCATAATAATGCAGGAAGCCTCCAGCACATACAGTACAGCCACACAACATGGCAAAATAGCTTTTTTTGCCTTTTTATTTTATTTGGGTTTAGTAATATTTTCATAGTGCAAGCTTTGGTGCCAAAAAGCATTTCTTGTTTTATGAGTCCCTGCAGGGAGCTCCATTTCCAGAGCACCGTCTTCCATTTCATTTTGGAAAGGCTTTTTCTTTTTTTAAACCGAGATTAATATTTTTGTGAAGTTATTTGTCTTGCATATTTAAGCCTATTAGTTTCAATTGGCAAATGAAGCATGCACATTCATTAATATAAAAACACCCAAAAAAAAAACACTGTATGCCAGACAGAGGCAAGCTGTGTCTCATTCATACAGTATTTTACAGCTGATATTCATTATTTTAATTCAAAATCATTGATTTATTATTTAAATAGTGAAATATTCATATTTTTATGTTTTTTTTTTTGTACTGCCTTTATGATGATAAAAAGGTACAGTAATGCAAATTGAATGTCAATCACTATTGAGAATGGAAATACATTTTTTTTTTTAAGTATCTAGCATTTTAAGCTAATGAGAATTTCGGGGTGGTTATTATTTTATACAATATAACATTAATATAATATATATTATTTAGACACTTTCATTTTGTTTTGTTTTTTATGAAAAAATGTGACTAGGACAATTCTCCCTTTTGTATCTCATATCTGTAAATGAACAACAAGCAGGAGCAACAAGAGCAATGTCAAATCTGTATAAAGACCCAGCTGTCTGTCTCATGTTTGTTAGGACACAAGATTTGTTGCAGGTGATTGGGTAAAATGCTGTAAGACATGAATACGTCTGGCGTCTAGGTTAAGGAATCCATGTTAATGCAAATGTAGAGGCTGTTGAAGGATAAGAAGGCTAGCTGACAGTTCTGCCAGGATCCGAGTGTTCTTCAGCAGAACCTGCTGCCTTGTGGATTGCATTAAAAATATAGCGTCTTATGAGAAACCTGAGGTGACTGTGTGAGCGGATTTATGGCACTGACTTGACAAATCTGAGATGGCCATTTTGACGTGAGAAGTTGTCTATTTTCTAGCGGTGCAGTCATGCTATCAGCTCCTTTGTGTCTGTGACAGGCTCTGAGGAACACTGAGAAGAAAAGTCCCATCATCACAGGAAGAGAGAGAAGGCGCATTTGCTGCCATCGAAATAACATTCTTCTCTCCGATATCTGTTACGCAGTGTGACACTGAAATTAATCCCGAAAAATGTGACGATGTGTGGAAAAAAGGGCTGAGTCATATTTCTATGTTTGCTAAAAGAAGCATAACCGGATTATGAGGACATAGTCCTATATTTGGGTAAAGTGAAGGAAATTTCATGATTTATGCTTTAATGGGTCTGTACCTAGGCTAAAAACAACCATAAAACCAAATCCTGCTTTCGAAGCATGATTCACATGTTTTCAAAGCAAATTCATACAAAATAGACTAGAAAATATGATTGTATAGGCAGGCAGGCAATGCAACGGACAAAAAAAAATGTGTTCAGTGACAATACATCCATGGATTCCTTTTTGATGACTTTGAGGTAAACCCACATCTGAATCACAGATTGGCAGATTAACTATGTTTTTACTGTGGGCCTTTTCATCTTCTTCTCTGCATGAGGGTTAAAATAGTGTTTTTATCAAACAGAATCGGAGAGCTTTGTTGGATTATTCTTTGTTGGATGAATGGACTTGTGTCTTGCTTTGGAGTAGTCTGATGTCTTACAAATTTAATATTTAAACTATGATTGTTCTATTGATCTTTGATTGAACTATTCACACTGATATATATATATATATATAACTTGTCACTACTCCTAAAGTCTATACACAGTGACTACATATGTCACATCAAAATTTGATATGGCGTTGTGAGTAACTGTCAGAATCAACTCGAAATGGCATCATAATGTTGTGCTACTGAATCTGACTGGAGAAAAGTGTGTGTACCATGCGTGCCATCATTTTTTTTAAATGATTGTTAATTAAATAGAAACACTACAATCTACAAGGTAGAAGTAGCTTTTTTTGTGACAAATTTTACAATATCTTGGTCTTTCATTCCAACCTTCATATTTTTAACATTAAGGTAGCATTTATGGACACAATAATGTCATTATCTGTCTGTATCTGCAAGGATGATGGGATTATTTGTGGTCAGATAAATCTGGAAGTTTGTCTAAACCTGATAAAAAGATCATTTTTAAATGTTTTTTTTTTGTAAAACATTTATAGCACATATGTTTTAGGGATGCATGATATACACTCACCAACCACTTTATTAGATACATCTGTTTAACGGTTTGTTCTTGCAAATATCTAATCAGCCAGTCACATGGCAGCAACTCAATGCATTTAGGCATGTAGACGGTCAAGACGATCTGCTGAAGTCAAACTGCATCAGAACGGGGAAGAAATCTGATTTATGTAACTTTGAACGTGGCATCATTGTTGGTGCCAGACAGGCTGGTCTGAGTATTTCAGAAACTGCTGATCTACTGGGACTTTCACGCACATCTCTAGGGTTTACAGAAAATGGTCAAAAAAAGAGAAAATATTCACTGAGCGTCAGTTATTTGGGTGAAGATGCCAGAGGTCAGAGGAGAATGGCCAGACCGGTTTGTTACTCAAATAAGCATTTGTTACAACCGAGGCATGCAGAAGAGTGTCTCTTAGCCCACAACACATTGAACATTGAAGCAGATGGGCTACAGCAGCAGATCACACTGGGTGCCGCTCCTGTCAGCTAAGAACAGAGAACTAAGGTTACAATTCGCACGGGCTCACTAAAATTGGACAATAGAAGATTGGAAAAATGTTTCCTGGTCTGATGAGTCTCGATTTCTGCTGCAGCATTAAGATGGCAGGGTCAGAATCTGGCGTAAACAACATGAAAGCATGGATTCATCCTGTCTTTCCATCAACGGTTCATGCTGGTGGTGGTGTAATGGGGTGGGGGATATTTTCTTGGCACACTTTGGACCCCTTATTACCAATTGAGCATTGATTAAACGCCACAGCCTACCTGGGTATTGTTGCTTCCCATGTCCAGCCCTTTATGACCACAGTGTACCAATCTTTTGATGGCTACTTCTAGCAGGATAAGGTCACAAAGTTCAAATCATCTCAAACTGGTTTCCTGAACATCACAATGAGTTCACTATACTCAAATGGGCTCCAGAGTCACCAGATCTCAATCCATTACAACAAATTTGGGAAGTGGTGGAACGGGAGATTTGCTTCATGGATGTACAGCCGACAAATCTGCAGCAACTGAGTGATGCTGTCATATATATCTGATGAATGTTTCCAGCACCTTGTTGAATCTATGCCACAAAGAATTAAGGCAGTTCTGAAGGCAAAAGGGGTACTAGCAAGGTATACCCACTAAAGTGGCCGTGAGTGCATATATACCATATATTGGCTGATATTAGGGAAAAATGACCCCATAATGTACTTACCCTCAAGCCATTCTAGGTGTATTTGACTTTCTTCTTTCAGATGAACACAATCTGATATATATCTGATATATATATATCAAATAATGTCATGGCTCTTACAAGCTGTATAGCTCTTTCAAGTGAACAGAGGATGAAATTTTGAAGCCCAAGTGCATCCATCCATCATAAAAGATATCCACACGGCTCAGAGGGTTAATAAGGGCCTTCTAAAGCCAAGCCATTCGATTGTGTAAGAAAAAATTCCATATTTAAACCATTCAAAACTAAAATAACTAGCTCCAGGCAGACGGCCTACGCAAGTCAACTTACGCTAAAAGAGTAACCCGACGCGATATTGGAGTAGCGTAAGATTTGATGCCTCTCGCGGTTCAAACTAACAGGGCTGGGCAACAAATTCAAGCTCCTCTTCTCTTATATCAAAATCTTCCAACATTTCGTCTTGTTTTACATTTCTAATTTGTGACCGGTGTTTTGTTTTGCTCTATTCTCTGCGCTTCCGCGTTCATCATTACGTCATGCGTCAGGTCAGGGGTTACTCTTTCGCCGTAAATCGATGCGTACGGCCGTCTGTCAGAAGTTAGTTACTTTAGGTTATAAAGTTTTAAATAAGGATATTTTTCTTACACAAACGCATTGCTTCACTTCAGAAGGCCTTTATTAACCCTCTGGAGCCGTGTGGATATATATTTATGATGGATGGATGCACTTTTTTGGGCTTCATTTCTGCCATTATAAAGCTGGGAAGAGCCAGGACATTATTTAATATATCTCCGATTGTGTTTGTCTGAAAGAAGAAAGTCATATAGGGGATTATCACACTGATAAGTAGTACTTCTGCATTCAGTGATCTTTGTGCACTGCCACTTCCGGTGAATCACTCATCACTCTGGCGAACACATGATGGACGACCCTAAGTTTATTTATACTGCATCCCTGGTAAATTTGGTATAATTATACTACATCCCTGGTATACTGCATCCCAAAAAACGTGCTACCTTGTTTTATTTTAAAAGTTTGGCCCTTCATCCCGGCGAACCGTTTTAATCCACTTCTTCCTTAGACTCAGTTCAGTCGGGAATCCATGGAAACTTAAATAAGGTTGGCGTTGTTTGTTTGATTGACAAAGTGGAACAGAGCAGTGACATCTAGCCTTATTCGTTTCAGCCATTGTTGAACTGCGCCGGAAGTGGACATGCACAAAGTTGAAAAATCACGATGTAGATGAATAATATAAAACAAGACTTTATTAACCAAAAGATATCCACAACACACTCAACGTAATCGTTAATGACAACCGACCAAAGGAACTGAAAACACAGGCAGATAAATACACAGGCAAACTGGGATAATTAATGACACACAGCTGGACAGAATAATACAATTAAATTAGTTGCTATAGTGACAAACTCAGGCGGGAACTAGAAACAAAGGAAACATGTGACTGAAGGAAAACAAACTGAAAGTCCATGAAAATGCAACTAGGACCAAAATGACTGATTATGTGCTAAAATATGTATATCCCTAATATGCCTTATCCAATTCATAAATCTTGGATGGTAAAGTAAAACAGATAGTAGGCTACTTAGTTGTGCTAGTAATGGTGCTAAAAATAATTTCCTCCTTAACAAATGCTTATGGTTGTTTTACACAAATTAAAGTTCAAACCCCTTTAGTCTGTGCAGCTGACTATAAATGATCTTACTAACTGAATCACTGGTGACTGCTTTGGATTGCTCTTACTCACCGACCCCAATATTCTCGGATGCTAACAGATACACAGGTGACAAGAGATGAATGGGATAAGTGAGGGTACACAATATGAGTGCGGTTATACTTAGACTGACTTGCATTCATCACATGACAGTTATGAGTTTGTTTCTCTCCTCTCGCACCAAAAACTGTAGCTCTGCCCCACATCATACATTTATTTAGCTCTGTGCAGTGAACCGGCAGCAAAGGTATTGAGAAATGCTGGTTTGGAACACGGAGAAAATATCTTATGTAGGATATTGTACAGTATGTCAGTTTTTATGTTACTCTTGACAGCTTTGGATTTCCGAGACATGAATAATGAAAGAGAATGTGATGCAGTGAAATGGGACATTGTACTTATTTTTCAATAAGGTAAATGTTTGTTATTTACAGGGAGTACAGATTGTATAGATGTGTAAAAATGTAGCTTTATATATGGCCGGTTATATGGCGTAATCTGGAACTGAATAGAAAAAGTGTTTCCAGTTTCCAATGCGTAAAACCGCACAATATTGAAATACAGAAAAACAATAAATCTGAGTACTTCTGACTTTCCTCAGTTTGTGTGTCTCTCCCTGTTGGCCTGACCTGTCTGATGCTCTGCCAGTTAATGATTAGAGCAATTCAGAGGAAGTGACTTTTTCAAGCGCTCTCCACATGTGGTGTCACAGGCTGCCTACAACCTTTTTATCCACTCATGCTGCTTTTGACTAGGTTTTTTTTTTTTTTTACATTGCAAGTTCAAAGCATTAATAATCTAAGGTTGTTGACAGTGATGTAAGTTTCATAAATCTGGTCATGTCTGTTCATAAACAATTACCAATGACATGGCACAACGATGAAAAAAAAAATATATAAACAACTAGCATCTAACAAACCAAACTACAGAAATAATTTTCAATACGAGTTTTCGTCATGCCTTCATTCTCTGACTTGTGCACTCAGATGTTATTAGTGTCTGTCCTTTCCATGAACTCACCAAGAACTTGTGATGTTGATTTTTTTTTTTTCACGGTTTCCTGCAGCTTTCTTAACAAAAGTTGCATCATTCCATCGAGATTCACTGACTGAAAGAATATTTTAATATGCCATACTCATAACCACAAAAACAAACAAAAAAACAATTTAAAATTACTATTTGAATATTTAAATTTAAATGTATTCCTGTGATGGTAAAGCTGAATTTTCGGTAACCATTACTCAGTCTTCAGTGCCATGATACTTCCGAAATCATTCTAATATGCTGATTTGGTGCTCATTAAACATTACTTATTAGTATTCATGTTGAAAAATTTTGTGCTGCCTTATTTTTTTGTGGAAAACACGTTACCACTACCTACCACATTGAACTATAATGAAAATAATGCGGTGTCACATAATAGTCCTGCAATGAATACTCGCGTCTAATTGTTTCACTGAGTGTATTTTTCAAAATTTTGTCTTATTACTTACAATTTCCCAATGTTCATTTTTATGGACACCAGTGGTGGGCCGTCAGGGCCAGCAAGGCCTTCTCTGCTGGCCTAAACACTATCAGAATCACTGACTTGCACTTTAATATATATTTTCTTGCGAGGAGGGAGGATTTTAAAAGCCAAATAAATAAATAAATAAATAAATAAATAGCTAAAGCTATAACTCTGTTTTCTTGTAACAAAATACTTTTGAAAAACAAACAGAACTATACTCCATTGTGGAGATGATTCGAGCATGTTAAAAATTCTTCTGAGGTAATCGAGGCTTACTGTCTGTGCTGTAAACCACAAATAATATATTGCCTATTCTGCATGACCCGCATCTCAAGCGCAGGAATAACGCTTGCCACAAAGTGAACGCGCATATGTAACCCCTCCACCCGGGTCCTTCTCACCCCGCTCCGTGCGGGTCTAGGGCATGAGAGTCAGGCACTCTAACAAGAAGGCTAAAGACTGCAGCCTCTAGCGTCTGTCGCCAGAGCGCCTATTGAGATCAGAGGAGTGAGGTTTACTCGCACAGCGACTTCTAGCTGGCCTCCGTTACACATAGAAATGCACACTTCCTACGAATTAGCCTAAGCAGCCATTTCTTTATGTTTTGAATTAACGTTAAATCAAGTGAAAGTATTTCAAGCTTTCTATATAAGTTTCGATTCGTTTATGAGCTGAGCTCCATTTCACGCGCGCGCACACCCACACACACACACCGCGCTTTGCTCACTTGCTCTGGTGTTTGCTTGTATGTGTGTGTGCTCGCGCGCGTGTGTGTGCGTGTGGGGGAGAGGTGCGATTTTTGAAAAATAATCAAATGATACCCAGCGATCTTCGAATATTATTTTTGCTTGAAATTCCCATACCTAATATGTAAAAGACCCCGTCACAGCCCTAGGATCTATTCTGGACGAGAAAGATAAGTCTGGGAAGGGGTGTGTCGATCGCAATCTGCCTTCTCACACCGCGACACAGGTTCGTGGATCTGAGTGTCGCGATTTCGGTTTAATATCGTAAATCGTTACAGCCCTACTTTTATCCAATCATATTTCAGCCATCATGTGTTGCCAGGGTCAAATATATCTGCCTCGAGGCCTTCAGAATCGATAGTGCGGGCGCCTGTAGCTTAAAATGAATGGCAATGAAACTGTTGCTTTAACCAATCAGATAATTAGTCAGATTTTATCAGCCAATCAGATTTCGTGTTGACTGCACCGGGGCCATCTAGCAGGCATACAATAACGTAGGCATTTCCACGCCCTTTGATTGGATGGTCAGAAGAGCGTTTACTACTATTATTACTGGTAGTCCGAGCTAGCTAACCGCATCTGTTGCGAACTGTGTAAACTAAAATATATTCCTGTAGATTTAATAGTTTTTCAACCCATAAATGAATGTTTCTTTCCTTCCTCAACCACCAGCAGGTTCAAACCTACCGGAAAAAAATCCCTTATTCAGCTTACGCAGAGTCTCGGAACTATATCGATCTGTCCGGGTAAAAACAGAACTGACTGCATGTATGCCAGGACTGATTTTGAAGGCAAAAGTCCCGCTGATCTCATTGATATCATTTAAAAATCTGTGTGAGAGCTTGTGTCGGCTGTAGTGTTACACATCGTCATGTTTTGCGGTGTTTTCCCTGTTTGCTGCTTCTGTCGAGCAGACACACTCAGCACTAAAGCCAATTAAAACTTATGCCAGAAATACGACGGGACAGACTCGACTTTCAGCACATAAGCCTCGATGGATAGAAAAGTTTGTTGGGACTGAAACGCACAGACAACCTGTACAACCAAGTAATTTAAGTCTTTTTGTGGAAAGAAATTAGGATGGATTTTGTGTAAAAAGTAATCAGGTGTTTTAGAGAGTATAATGCATTTTTTGCCCCCGTTTTTGTCCATGGTGAATACGATTTTCTTCCTAATTTTTCTTAAATTTATGATCAAAACTTATTTTTTCAAACATTAATACTATTGTAGCCATTGAGTGATAAGACAAGGGAGGAACCGTTTCTAAACTTATAATCGGAACGCAAGAACCACTGCACACTAACACAAAAGCCGAACGCACTCGCTCGTTTCTCTACCCGGCGTTTCCCGAACTCACCGCATTAACCCTATAGCTGCCAATGCGTGCGCTGCTACACTATTAAAAGTTATTAATTCAGGTTGGACATCACTGAAGGCCTAGGTGTGAAATGCACGGCCCGCCACTGATGGACACCCATAGTGAATTAGCTGTTAGGAATTTGTTTTTTGGAATAGTTTTTAGTTTATGATCTTTTTTATGATACATTTTTTGGGGGTGTAAAATAAAGACTAAGGTTAACATAATTTCACTCTTATAACATCTTGTTCAACAAATTAAAATAAATAGTTATACCTCAGTCAGGTAGGAGTTTTAAAACCATTGTGTGCTTTGAAATGATGCTGTGCTGTACAGTACAACAGTTGAGTTCATCAAGCATTTTCTTAATCTTATTTCTTAGTGGCTTCAAATTTTACATTTGAGAAGACTGTGAATAATTTAAGTTGACATAAGTCAAAAACTACTATTCTAAAAACCAATATGATATTCCTACAGTACATGACTCAAAATTCAACTTATTCTCTTCCAGGTTTTGGGCTACTAGCTCAAGTCAAGTCATGTCATCTTCATTTATATAGCGCTTTTAACAAAACCACTTACAGATCCATTACATATGTAGATTGTTTCAAAGCGGCTTTACAGTGATAAACGGATAATTTAAGGTAACAGAGATCGTTTTGGCTTTATAGCGGTTCTTGAATAAAGATATTTTCCAGCTAAAGTTAGTTTTGATTGATTCACTTCCGTTGCAAGGATCATTAGTTTTTAAATTAGAGACTGCTAATACCGACAACACCGTTCTCTCTACACAGACTTTAAACGCGAACCTGTAATAAACGCTGATGCGCATTAAGAATTAATTCTATAGTTATGCGCATTTGAATACATTTTCGCAGGTTTGTAATTCCCTACAAACCAAGCCTTAACAAACTCCTTTTCTGGCCTTAAACAAATGTATACGGAATTTTATCACTTCGGGGTAGATATGCGAAACCGGAATTATCCCGACAACGCTTTATCTGTAGAGTGGTAAAGGGATCCTTCACAGGGGAGAGACTAGTTGGCTCTTCAGCACTGCGTTGTCATCGGGTCCAGGTAAAGGTCCTCCGTCAGATCTGGATACGGCCTGGATCCGACAGGCTGCGCGAAAACCTCGGGATAAACAAAGACACAAAAATTAGCGTAAATGCCATTCGATGTAACGAGTACATCAGGATTTATGGAAGGTCTCTGAACAGATCTCTAGGAGAAAATGACAACATTGAGCTACCACATACACATCTGACAGGGTGCAAAGTTTTAGTTTATAGGATGAGAGTAGGCCTTAAGCAAAGAGAAAGAATAAAATGTGGTGTTGGTGGTATAAGGTGTCACTAAGAGGACAGGAAACAAGAATCAGGCTGACAGAATAATCCTGTCACCCATCACACACATGGCTAATGAGCAAGACAATGTCAAATCAACCCTTCACTCTCAGACATAGAGTACATAGCCTATTATATACACATCATTGCCCCCCGCCCACAACACTGAGCTTGTTACATGTTTGAAGACAGCAAAGTCAAATGGATTTCTCACTGTGATATGAACAATGCATTTCTGCATGTTCTTGCCTCTAATGAGAGTCAACATCCCCCTCATATGGACATTGATGCCTAGGTTTGTAGCAGTAAGGGGTGGGTACCAGTTAGTACTAAACAAGATTCAGTGCATAATGAGAATAGAGACCAGAAGCCTCTCTGGAGACACCTTGCTTCAGCATACTTGTCATTTTATCCACCACATCCATAGTTCCCTACCTACACATTATTGTTACCACTCTTCGGATTGGACTCAATAGACAGAATGCTGTGAATCATGTCCTATTGGCTGACTCCTTTGTTTGTCTGTATCTTACTCTTCTTTCAGTAGACTCGCCACACAGGGTGAGTTAAATGACTTGCTAAGCCTTCTCACCAGTTGTCAGTGCGGTTCAGATCTTGGCATCTGGCTGATCTTTGTTTGAGCTTGCGTGTTGAGCCTGAGCTGCTGTGCTGGTGTGATACAGCATGCTTGTAGAATTGACAGGGAAAGGCGATGTGCCATCCCAAGGCATGACAGATAGGACTCAAAGTGAATAGATGTTGTGCCAGTCATGTAACATGTCACTGTGCTTAAACCTTTGTCCAGCTGAGATTTCTCACAACCTAAGCCTCAGGTTAAAAAATAACATTCACACACACACAGAGAGAGAGACTAGGCCCCATATATGGATTGCTGAGTATTATCTGAATTTTAATTGTTTAGGATTTTATTCAATCTTGGGTTACTCCATTCTTTGAAACTCATTTAGGACATGTTGTCATAGCAACAGGTCCATACGTTCAAACCAGGTCAGAATCAGGATGAACTGAATATGGAATTAGATTGTAGCGGTTTAAGCACCACATTTGACTCAGATTTGACTCACAGAATAATTGACCGTTCGCAAAACCCCGCCCTCGAACGGTTCTCGTCCAATCCTAGCTCAACAACTGTAACTAAGGAGAAGGACCTCCGTCAAACATTGCAATTTCAGCAAGATATTGAAACGATGCGCCTATGGCAGTGAGGTCTGCACAGGCTTAAGTTTTAACCCGGCCCGTACCCGAAATAATTGAACCTGACCCGACCTGAACTTTACGGTTATATTTTAAGCCCGACCCGAGGTCCGTTTCTCACCATTTTTTTTTTTTTTCATATGCTGTATTTTATGATTGCTTGGAACTATAATGAAAAAAAATAGGCTACTTGTACAAACACCGTTTCACTACGGCACTGCGGCCCCCTCATCAGTCAGCAAACAAGAGAAAAAAAAGAGAAAAAGCACAGACTTATTAATTGCGAAACTTTGATGTGGTTGAACAGGAACACAGTCACAAATTCCTCTGGAACTCAAACATTAAACTTCAAAACAAAGTTTGCGCAGTTGCACAACTATTTACACAAATATATCCTTCTCAGTCGGCTATGAGTTATGAATGAAGAGAACAGCACCGAGAGTTGATGGTTTCAACGCGTCCTCTGATTGCAGTGTTGTGACGGAAATAGCGCGCGTGGGAGCACATGCGCAAAACAGTTTTGTAAAATGATATATGATCAAGTAAAAATGATTGATATATAATTTTACAAAACTGTTTTGTGCATGTTCTCCCCTGCGCTATTCTGTCTATACTTTCTGTCGTGCCCTGGAGGATATGTCTGCTGCATTACTCCAAAACCAATCACTTAATGTACAGAGCTCAACCCAGCCATGGCTATGTGTCTGGTTCTCAATTGTTTGACGGGCGTAGTAACAATAACTAAGGGCCGTGGCTTTTGCGAACGGTCAAATAAGAGGTAAAACGACATTCACACTAATATCAAACACTCCATGCTTCCATTGAACCATTCAATAGTTATAACAATTGCATGACTTATGTGTGATCTAAGCATAATAGTCATATATAAATGTTGTAGACATGATATAGAATTATGCAATTAAACTATGTTTGGTCATAAGTCCGTCTAGCATTGTTTTGGAATGATCTGATGCATTTGATCGTGTAAAAAAAGTATTTTTGTGTGGATTTCAATCCTGTGAAGCTCCCTCTGAGGTCCTTTTCCTCGTGCGAGTCATGGTGTCTCTGTCTCATCCTTTTGACCATCAGTCTTGGGTTAACTGTCTAATGTTGACAACGTTCTTCCTTTAGCTAGGATCATCTCATACCAGCGTGCATAGCCATAAAGTACTTAGCTGGGGGTTTCTAGATTGGATGGCGTCCCAAATTTCAGATCATCTGATTTAGGGTCCCGAGTGTTCATTCGGAATTTGGCTCTTTGTTCACAGTGTGAAGAAGTCATTGCGGTCTGATTTGCTCTAATGTTCATACAACTTGCAAGACAAGTCAATCTACTGTTCCATTCACTCTTAAAAATAAAAGTTCTTTATTGACATTTATGGTTTCATGAAGAACATTTTAAGAGTTAAAAAAATTCAAACTAGCAAGTCCATATATTTTTTTATGTCCAAAACATATGTATATGGTAAGCCGGATATTGTTTACATATATTACAGACATCACTTCTGTTAGGACATATTTACCAATTTGGCATAGAGCATGTTTATGGATGAGAATTGCACTAGACTAAGAATATTCACCATCACTTTAGTTTAGGGTCCAATTCTAACTAACTTGTTGCTTATTAGCATGCATATTATTAGGATATTGGCTGTTTATTAGTACTTATACTTGGAAAAGTACATATTAATGCCTTATTCTGCATGACCAAGTCCTAGTTAATAGTGAGAATTGGACCCTATGTCAGGAAATCACTCAGGATTCAGTCGCAAATGCAGAAAAGTCAGTTTATTTATGAACAGACAATAGTCATGCAAGATGGTCAGAATCGTGGGTAGAAGATGGTGAATGGCAGGCGTTGGCAGTGAAGAGACCACAACGGGCTGAGCGTTGTCTGCTGGTAGATAGTCCAATGAGAAATCCAGTGAAGTGATGCAGAGATAATCCAGACACGAACAGGGAGCTAAACAAATGGCACAGGGCACTGAAAACAAAACTGGACAGGGAGAAACAGCAGACATGAACACCAAAACGATCTGACAAAAGACAAGAGCAAACACCACATTTAAAGGCAGTACTGACTAGCTTCAGGTGCGCTGAGCTGATTAACGCATCAGCTGAGAAGTGTTGCCCAGCAACGCCAGCCGCCAACAGGTGACAGAAAACACAACAAGACAAGCAAGATGAACACACAACCTACCATGTATGAACTGTGGCAACCTAGTCTAAAGTGTGACAGAATATTCTTCCACCGATGTTTGGAAAAGTTAATGCCCAAGTAATGCTCCCTTTTAGAGAGTCAGTCGAGTGGATTTTTTTTTTTTTTTACAAGCATTTGCTATTTTACAGGCCAAACTGGCCTTAAACAAAACAATTCTGAAGCCATTTGAAATGAGAGGGAACCACTGCATTTTAACCATGATCCAAACAAAGTAGCATGAGCAGTTTTTTTTTTCATTATAAATTAGATTGTTTAATTAAAAGATTTAAAGTAAAAACAGTGGTCTGACTATGGCTTTGTGAAATTCTGCATATCTGCACAAAACAAAAACCGCAAACGGACTGAAAGAAAATGCAAATTCATTCTCTGACAGTAGGTGGCGCTTACATTTTCTGGCTTACTGCTGTACACAAAGCAGCGCTGCACTTAAACACTACTTTAAAAAGCATTATACAGAGGTAAAAGGAAAAGAAAATGGCATCAATTGTTTTTTCCCATTCAGCCAGTTCCATTCTGATACAAACCCTCACCCTCAAATCAATATTTATATTTATATTTTTCTGCTTTGCCTATTTTCTGTGCTTTCCCCCCTTTTTGCATCCGTCTTCAGCGTGTCCCGTTTCTGGCCTGTGTTAACATCCTGTTTACAGGCTTCGTTATATATTCACACAAATGACACTTTGGGAAATGATTGCAACACAGTTTGTGTGCGAGTGTGGATCAGAGGTCGGCCAAAATAAAACAAAAAACAAACCGGCCAGTTCCGCTTGATGGCTAGTCAACTGGTGCATCCCTAGTTAAAGGGTTAGTTCACCCAAAAATGAAAATAATGTCATTAATGACTCACCCTCATGTCGTTCTAAGCCCGTAAGACCTCTTAGATCTTCGGAACACAGTTTAAGATATTTTAGATTTAGTCCGAGAGCTTTCTGTCCCTCCATTGAAAATGTATATACGGTATACTGTCCATGTCCATAAAGGTAATAAAAACATAATCAAAGTAGTCCATGTGACATCAGTGGGTTAGTTAGAAGTTTTTGAAGCATCGAAAATACTTTTTGGTCCAAAAATAACACAAAATAAGACTTTATTCAGCATTGTATTCTCTCCCGGGTCTGTTGTCAATCCTTCACAGTTGCGCTGATGGCGTAAGACGCTGATGACGTGTTATCTGTTGCGCCCAAGCTTCATTTATAGACTGAGGGAAACGCACGCTGTAAAAGTGTCTCATCCGCGACATGCACATTTACGCACCATTAAAAAAATGATATCCACGCAAACAATGTAGAATAGCTTGAATATAGCGCGCGTCTCCCTCAGACTGTAAACGAAGCTCGGGCGCACCAGATAACACGTCATCAGCGTCTTACGTCAGCAGCGTCACTGCGGAGTCGTGAACGCAGATTCACAACAGACCCGGGAGAGAATACAATGCTGAATAAAGTCTTATTTTGTGTTATTTTTGGACCAAAAAGTATTTTCGATGCTTCAAAAACTTCTAACTAACCCACTGATGTCACATGGACTACTTTGATGAAGTTTTTATTACCTTTATGGACATGGACAGTATACCGTATATACATTTTCAATGGAGGGACAGAAAGCTCTCGGACTAAATCTAAAATATCTTAAACTGTGTTCCGAAGATGAACGGAGGTCTTACGGGCTTAGAACGACATGAGGGTGAGTCATTAATGACATTATTTTAATTTTTGGGTGAACTAACCCTTTAAGAGTGAAATACCAATTGAGTTCAGACTAGGGCTGAACGATTAATCTAAATCGAATCACAATCAGGTTGCGATTAAATAATTTCAAAAGGCTGCGATGTGAATGCGATATGAAAAATATGCAATGAGTCTGTCCCAGAGCAAAGGCATGACTGCCCTCTTTGTGTGGCAGTCTTATAATCAATTGAGTCAGCGCACCTCCTTTCTCCCCCAAAGAAGCTAAACATTTACAGTATTGCATAGAAAGTAATGTTAATTTTGTTAACGAAATCTATGACAATTTTTTTTTTCATTGACTGCTTTTTCACATGACTAAGACGAAAAGAAGACGAGACAACACTGCCGTCATTAAACGATAACTGACTAAATAAAGATGCAATATCGTTGACAAAAAAAGACTAGACTAAATATAGTTAAAAAATTAAAAACTTTAATATATTTAAAAAAAAAGAGAAGACGAAAAATGACAGACTGTTTTTAACAAGTCGCTACGAGCATAAATGCTTGTGGTTGCTAGATTTTAACAATTTAAATCACCCAATCAGAGCTTTTCTGTTAAAAGAAAACATTTTCTACCCAGTGTTGTACTGCAATCTGGCAACCATGCGCACATGCTCTCTCTAAACTGCTGAAGAAGCGTGGATGATCTGAAAACACTGATAAACGAGTAACCTGCAGTTTAGTGATCTCCATTCTCCATTTGAGATTAAATAAATGTGTGATTTAGTCGGTCTGTGTTCTGTCACTAACTGCGTGATGCGACTAAACCTGCGATCAAACCTTCTCAGTGATGATGAACTGCACTAAATCCAAACATGGATCTCGACTATAGCTTATTGATTGTGATTGTGGTTGCTGAATAACTGCACTTATGCAGCTCTGTACGACTAAGTCTTTTTTGCTGATGTTTTAATAGAAAAATATTGAAAGTAATTTGGATTTATTGGATCACTAGAAATTTCACTGTTTGAGAGAAGTTTCTTGTTTTACCAGTAGGTCTATGATAAATAATATAATAATAAATAATAAATCAAGAAACTAGATGAGGTAAAATAAACCATGCGTGTGGGCTGGCATTCTCTTGATTTGTGCTTATAGGTGAAATTGCAATAATTCTGATAAAATGTAAAAATAAATTTCTCAAATGACAACAATCGTTATGATTAAAATTTTGAGCAAAATAATCGGGATTAGCAATTTAACCATTATGCAGCATGACGAAAATGTAAGTTTTCATTGACAAAATCTAGACTTAAATGCTGACACTTGATTAAACAAAAACAGGACAAGGTTGACTAAATATGATAACAACTAAAAAGTACATTTGACACAGGACTAAGACTGAAAAATTAGCTGACAAAATGAACACTAAAAGAAAGGAACACTGCATCTGCTACAAAGTAGTGGCGGGGTCTACAGTTAAAGACATGTTGTACTTCTTTAATTTAAAGTGTGTGCTGCACACTATTGAGAATGTTGAGCTGAAGCTTGACTTTACAAATTTAAAACGCAAATAAAATGGCAATCGCAATATCAGTCAGAAAAATCGCAATTGGATATTTTCCCCAAATCGCACAGTCCTAGTTCAGACCTATAAATATATATGTTTTTTTTTCACATTGGTCTTGTCTCCAATTGCTACATTGCTGATCATGGTTTTCCGTATCGATATATGCAGCCTTTGGTGCAATTGAGCATGCAATTATCACACACAACTCAGTCCAGATATTATAATCTAATCAACAAATTTTATGCATTTGAATAACTGACTTGTGACTGAATAACATGAAATGTTTTGGCATGTCATATTATCTTGAGACCTGATGTAAATTGGTATTCAGTAGAAAACATTTGAACAAAGAGAGGTTATAAACACAGGAAATGAGGTGTGTCCTGCAGTTGTATGGCTCGAACAATCTGCCATGTGACTGGGCTTGAGGTGTTGTTAATGGTATGCAGTCATATTAAGCTAATTAGAGTGTCTAAGTGTTTAACCCCCCTTGGGTTTTTCACATTTTATTATGTTACAGCAATTTAATTAAGAATATTCTGTACTCATGCTACAAAACCTGTGTTCATTATATGTTTCACATGGTTTCACAATAAATACAACATTGTACGGCAGCACACCCACACGTTTTCAAGAAAACAGAGCAATAAAGAACTGGGAACATTCGACTCTAATCTGAAACAAGGTCCTTTAAAAAAATACCAGTCAGCAAAAGGGTAAAGGAAACACAGAATATACCTTGAAGTCTTAAGTCATTAAAAAATATGGAACAAAATACGTTCATCCATCAAATCTGAGTGTCCAAGCAAAAAGGGCTGAAGTAAAGCGGGCCACCAAGAGGCCTGAATAAGTTGTGAAAGAGTTACGAACCTACATAACTGAATTGGGAGAAACTGTGCGTGAGACAACAATAGCTTACACCCTCTGTAAATCTGGCTTGTGTGATGGGAATGGCAAAAAGAAAGCTTTCTGTTGAGAAAATTTCTTTCATCCAAGTTCATCCAAAGACACGTGAGAGATTCTATATAGGGGAACATTCAATAGTGAGACCAAAATGGAAGTCTGAGAAGTTTTGCGGTAGAGACCTCATGACAAAAATAAAGTTAAAAAGCGTATTTTGTGATCTGCATTCTCATACACCGAGCCCAATTATCTGGACACCTTAATAAAAAATGTATGAATGTCATTGTATTGTAAATCTGTTTCCATTCATCTCTCCATCTAAAATATAACACAAACACATTTTAAGCAAAACATTTGTTCTGTTTTAAATTCTAAAACAATAGAACCATGGTGAAAAAAATGCTAAATATACTTGCAGCCAGACTTATTTAGTATACTTCAAGTGTGTTAATGATTAGTTAACTTGAAGTGTGCTATTTCGAAACAACAAATTTTGTACTAAGTATATTTTAGTTGTAATTAAATTGTAGTAAAGCTTAACTTTGTGTAATAAATTGGAACAACTTCAAGTATACTTAGTATGTTAAAGTGTACTTCATTTGTGTTACAAGCAGGGGTGGACAAAGTACACAACTTCCTTACTTGAGTAAAAGTACAGATACTACTGGTCAAATATTACTCCGTTACAAGTAAAAGTTGTAAAGACATATTTTTACTTAAGTAAAAGTACAGAAGTACTCATTTTTAAAAGTACTTAAGTATAAAAGTAAATGTCATGTCATTGTTTTATTATTGTTGCATTGTTGCATGTAATAACCAATTTACAGTACCTTATGCCTCTGAATCTCTGCCTGCCGACCCTCATATCAATATCACATTTATTTCTAGAACACAGTTCCAGTCGTGGGATTGAATAAGTCACTCAATAACGTCCACAATGGTTTCGGACACACAAATGGCTGTTCCCAGTTTTTTGGCTTTTAGTATGAATATGTTAGCCTTGTTATCTATAAGCTAGTGTGCTCCAAAACAATGACAACATTTGCATTTAGAAGACCAAACCCAACGTTGAAAATTAAAATCATGTTGATGTCAGAATCCAATGTCAGATTGACGTTAATCTCCAACGTTGGACAGACGTTGTATTGTGGTTGAAAATCGGTTGACGTCAGAAACCAACATCAGTCGAGTTCTGACGTCAACCAGACTTTCATTTCCAACCAAAATGCAACACAAATCTTCCCTGACGTTACTACTCTCTACTCAAGGCCCTTGACAGAAATGTAGTGGAGTAAAAAGTACGATATTTGTCTTTCAAATGTAGTGAAGTTAAAGTAAAAGTTTCCAGAAAAAATTATACTCAAGTAAAGTACAGATACTCCAAAAGTGTACTTAAGTACAGTACTCAAGTAAATGTACTTTGTTACTGTCCACCTCTGGTTACAAGTACATTACAGATTCATTACGAGTGCCTTCAAAAGATACAAGCAATATACCATTAGTTATTTATATAATGTTTTTATTTTATTTTTATGTATTTTTGGCGTTTTATTAGGATAGGACAGTAGCTAGACCGGAAGTGTGGTGGGAGAGAGAGAGGGAGGACGGGATCGGGAAAGGTCCACAAGTCGGGACTCGAACTCGGGTCTCCCGAAACGACAACGGCTCTACATGTCGGCGCACTTGCCCACGAGGCTGTCAGATTTAGCGCAGACCATAAGTGTCTACCACAAATTGCACATTTTGTCTTCAATAAGAAATGCACATTACTAGACAAATAATACTTAGCTATACACTGTAAGAAAAATGAACCTCTCCAAGTCAAAATATTCTAGTGACTGGTCACATCTAAATTTTTAAATTGACCAAAGTGAAATTCTGTAAAATAAATTTAATTAATTGTTGCAATAGTCTGTTAACATTGGCTCAATGAGAAATAATATGTCAGACTAATTTAAAAATTTAGATGTTACCAGTCACTAGAAAATTTTGACTTGGATGTAATTTTTTTTTACAGTGTACTTTGTACAAAGTACTATTGTATACTATAATGTATTTTGACTTTCAATGCAATGTTACAATGATCATTTCCAGCACACAGTTAAAATATACCTAAAATATGTTTGCAATAAAGTGCAAATAAATACACTTTAAAAAAAATAAACAGAATTTTCACTTCAAGTATATTTCACTAAAATATACTTGATTTAATTACAGCAATGTATATCATATTGTGAGTGTACTGCATTGACTTGTACTTGGAAACCTGCTAGTTACAATGTCAAATGTTTCACTAACACCTTCCCATCAGCTGGATAAAAGTAACTGGAAAATACTTCAGTGGAGTTAGTCCTGAGAAAATGTATAGCATTTGTTTATTGAAATGTATCTTCTAGGTGTATACTTTTTGGGGCACCTGTAAGAACCTTGTTGACTTTAAAGACGATTCATCTTGGAACAGGACAGCAATCCATAATTCAAGTCACAGTTCAATGACTTAAAACCAAAGAAAAATCAATGGCATGCTGTGGCTTGTAAAAAAAAACCCCTGACCTCTGTCCAATTGTGCATTTGCGGTTTGACCAAAAAAAGTCAGTTATTTTTTTTTAAATGTCCAACTTGATGGAGCTTAAGCAATTACACTAAGTACAATAAGCAAAATTCCAGTATCACATGTACTGTAGCAGTCGTAATTACTTAAAGGGATAGTTCACTTTGAATTACATTTTGGTATGTTTTAGCTTACCTGAAGTGCATCCAAGATGTAGGTGTCTTTGTCTCCGCAGTAGTTTCAATTTTGATATTTTTAGGTCAAACCGTTCTTGTCTGTCAGTCATATAATGCAGGCATATAGGTACTGTCTCCAAAAGCATGCAGAGATGTCTCTAATAGCATGCAGAGAAAAGTCCAAATAAAAAAATTCCCCATCGTAAGTGCACATTGATGGCCTAAGACACGAAACAAGCGGTTTGTGTGATAAAACGAACAGTATTTATATAGTTTTTATCTCTTTTACACAACCACGTCCAAGTGATCTGTTTACTTATGGCGCTTTTCCACTACACAGTACCAGCTCGCCTCGCCTCGACTCGACTCGCCTTTGTTTGGTTTTCCACTGTGTAAAAGTTGTACCGGTACCTGCTTACATATACTTTTTTTCGTATCACCTTCAGCGAGGTTCTGAGCGAGCTGAGGCGATACTAAAATGTGACGTGAAACACGGCAGACTGCTGATTGGTCAGAGAGAATCGTCACTATTCACTGCGTCATCATTGCACACGCCAGACGGAGTATCCTGAATAACCCCGACATTTTAAAATAGTTTGGCCAGAGATTGCGTGATATACCCATTACTAATATTATGTAAAACAGCATACACTCGATTTCCTCCATTGTCCTGTGTGTGGGTAGCGGGTGTGTCGTGTCGCTATGACGACCAGGTACTATTGTGGAGGTACAATCTGCAGTGGAAAACGGAGCGAAAAGCGAGCCGAGGCGAGTCGAGTCGAGTTGAGCTGGTACTGGTAATGGAAAAGCGTCATTGCGCAAGCACCGTAGAGCGCCGGAAGTGATCTCTCGTGCGTGTACGTCACTCATTGTTTACACCAGAACCTATGCACAGAACAGAGATTGTAGGTAGGATGGCTAATAGAAATGGTACTAGTTTGCGCTTATCCGGGATGTTTAAACTGATGTAAAAAAATACATTTACGTAAGCTCATGCGAACTCATCCGGGAGACCACTTCCGGAGCATTCCGACGCTTTACGGCGCTTGCGGAGACTTAGTAAACAGATCACTTGTACGTGGTTTTGTAAAAGAGATAAAAACGATATAAATACTGTTCGTTTTATGACACAAACCGCTTGTTTCGTGTCTTAGGCCATCAATGTGCACTTACGATGGGGAATTTTTTAATTTGGACTTTTCTCTGCATGCTATTGCGGAGACAAAGACACCTACATTTTGGATGCACTTCAGGTAAGCGAAAACATACCAAAATTTAATTTCAAAGTTAACTATCCCTCAAAATCGCCATCGTTCCCAGCTGTAACACAACTATTTTACTGCTATTTTAATTTAGCCATTCATAAAAACTAGCATGAATCTCATCTTTTCACTTCCTGTGTAGACCACCACATACCTGTTTCTTCTTTTGATATAAGAACCTTCCTTTTCCTCGATCACTCAGCAACAAGACAAAAAAAATAAAAATGTTGTGTACACATGTATTTTTAAGAATATGTTTCCGTAGGTAGGCATGTGTGTTTTAAGTGTATGTGACTGCACATTATTAGTTCAGTTAAAAGGGGTTTTCTGGGTTTGTTTTTGCCTACTTTAGATTGTTTGTGTATGAAGCCAACTCGGCCTCGCTCAAACCGGCATTGTGGAGTCGATGTGAGGAGAAAGCTTAACAGAGGGAGCTGCTCTCTGCTGTGTGTTTCACATAACAAATAATCTGCCTGGAGTCACAGATAAAAGAGACTTTCCAAACCCTCACGTATGTATGTATCTGGGTAAAAAAACCCGCAAAAGCAATCCTTTACCCTCAACTCACACACTTCAGCTTCACTCTTTGTTTTCACCTCTTAAATAATCTAAAATAACAGTGTTGCCATAGTGTAGGTGACGGGCGCAGACAACGGAAATATTACATATAAAAGTTTTTAAAACGTTCAAAAAGTTAAACAAAATCGTAATATTTTAAATTAATATTGTAATATTAATTTAATTTTAATTCATTTTAATTTCTATAGAAATGAAATTGTACTTTATTACCTAATTTTTTTTGTTAAGTACATGTTAAGTAATAGCTTTTTCATTATTATATTATATCTTATGTAATATATCCTTATGTCAGAAAAGTAACTGCTTTAGATTTGAGGTAAATATATTGTGATCCCACCTCTCTGAAATATAATCAAATTAATTCATATTAGCATTTATATCATAAAAAAAAAAATCTGTCATAATCATATAAGCTGTGCTGGAAGCTTTTTAACAACCACATATATTCCCAGCAAGACCCATGTAATAAATGGCCCAGTGGGGAAAAAACTGTATTGCTGACATGGCATTAGCAAATGGTTAAGAATGCATGTTTTTGCTGAGGCTATAGCTCCTTATCTTAAGCTCACACTGAGCACTTACGTGCAATATGTTACTGTTGATAGAAAATAACTACTTTATTGAGTATGCTCTCAGTCAGATCATTTGTAAAACTAAAATTATCTTTCAGCACGGGTGAATTTTCTCTTTGTGGCGGTGTATCTCTTGAATTAATATTTAATGGATAAACTACAATCCTGAATTGGGGGAAAACCAATCAAGTAGGCCTAATTGCTTTAGTTTTGTGGTAAAGACAGAGCTGGAGACTTAGAGAGCTGTTGGTATTCCTATTGGTTGCTTGGCTGATTTCACCACAAGGGCACCAAAATGCTGAACCGTACTTTAACCAATTTTACCACTTTTTGGGTACCCTTCCGTTGGGGTACCTAGCACAGTGGTACGGTACTAAAGGGTGGAGCTAGACTCGCTGCAGAACGTTGATTTAGTTGACAGAGAATCGTCACTTGCGCGTGCTACAAGGGGAATGACAACATTAGAAGCAACATTTTTTAATATACAGTTGAAATATAATACTACTGTTATTGTGTCACGAAATGTAGTTTTAAGAGTTTTTCAGGTGAGAATGTAGTTGTTTAAAGCTCACATCTGTGGTTTATTTATAACGATTTATGAAAATTTTATCCAGGTTATGAGATCCATTCCAGGCGATCACCGGGTGCTCGGCACTCATGTTCCCCGCCTGGAACAACCTTTCCTCGGCTAGTCGTTCTGACATTTGCCTCTGACTCTGACGTCTCTGTAGTGGTTAAACATGAGATATAATTCGTCTTGTGTAGACCTAACGGCGATCTTTGGTCTCGTCAATCTATAATTCGTTCCCTGGCCAAACATTTTGGCTGAGGGCTAAGTGAAGTTTCATAGCCTAGGTTATTTAACTTTACCATTGTAACGTTAGACTAGAGTGCTGAATTAGTATATCTGACTGAATTGTTTGCTTTATTTCTTATTGTATAGCTTCTTGTAGCTTTTACTTATACTTTTATAATGACTATTATTTATACAACTGAAATTTAACAAAAAGACATAGGGTTGAGTTTTGAAATTTTTTATTATCACTGTACTATCACTTGTTGCCTAAAATGTACATATAACGGAGTAGCAGAGCGAGCGAGTGACACTTTCAAGAACACGCTGTTCCATTTGCAGAATTACCGGACTCGCGTCCTCGGGAGTCATTCTCCTGAGTCGGACTTGGTAAGTCTGAACTTTGCGTACTTGGTATTGAGAAACGTCTAATGTCGGCGCTTGTCTTCTTGTGACAAACATGCCGATAAGCAAGAACAAGATCTGCTGTATGTCATCCATTGTTGTTTACTATGTTGCTTTCTTCTTCACACGAAAATGACGTTGATCGCTTCTTTCCGGCAAACACCATGCTTATCAAGTAAGGGTACTGTTGGCGGTGGTAACGCTAGCCGGATCATGGTTTACCGACCCGAACCGTACTGTACCGTACCGCACCGCACTGCTCAGTGGAAACGAGCCATAAGTACAGTATCTATACTTATACAGAAAAGGGGCTAGATTTTTTTAGGTTTTAAAATAATCATTTGGATCAAAAAAGTACTAGATCACCAGAGAAAACATGCAGAAACTGAAGCACACTGACATTTTCTACACAAATCCTCTTCTCTTGCTTCCCTTGTGAAGCTGAAGAAATATTGCCAGATCTGATTATGTGGTCATGACAGCCCGGAGGGAGTTGTTAAGTCAACCAATCAAAATAACTTTTGATGAGCGAGGATGCGGCTGAGTATGCTGAAGAGAGAGAGAGAGAGAGAGAGAGAGAGAGAGGAAGAGAGATGAAAAAAGCGAGCGACGGTGGGAAGCAGAGGGGGTGGGTATGACATTGAACTGATCATCTGCCATTTATCAAGTAACCAGGGACTCAATATAAGTTTTCCTCTCTCGACAGAGTGGAAAGATGAATTGTGTAGGCCAGGCCAGACTCGCTGGTACTGAATAATAAACACTGCCTCAGGTAACCTAGCCGGCCCTCCTGCTGAGAGCACCACTGCCTTGAGCAGAGTGACCGCGGGTCTTTGTTTGAATAACTCATGCCCTTCTGCCATCTGGTTTCACCCTATCTTCAGATCACTCCTTCTTAACCAACTTATTCCTTGCTTTCGGTTTCTCTTGCTGACATACAGCATAAGAAAGTGACCGGAGCTCAAGCATGAAATTCTGCATCTTGGGGTTCGATAAATGAAAATACTGCAGCTTCCAGTTTAAGAACAAGATACTTTTGGTTCGTTTGATAGATGGAATCAGACATTTGAGGGGCTTTTGTCAATAATCCTATTGTTTGCTATCTAAAACCCAAGGCTTTTATCATTATGCCATGCAATCATGCACTTTTTGAGGCTAAGTTCAATATGTCCTCCAAGGAAAAAATATGTAGCCATTTTTGTCATTGTCTTTCCTGTACAATGTTTCTGTTCTCTAATCATAACTGCTCTATTTTCCATCAATGCCATTTTTCATGATTATTCCTTATTATAGCTTCCAATTTCCGGCTCCTCCAGTTGGCATAACACAAACCTGTGCATTACACTTTTATCTCATTAGGTGCCATTTAAGCTGGATAAACTTAGTGATAGTTCACCCAAAAATTCTGTCATTATTTACCTATTTACATTGTTTCTCACAGAAAGCTACCGTATGGCTTCAAATAACTTGGAAGACTTTTGTAATACTTTAAGTAATACCTTTTTTTAAGCCCGTAATAGCATGGAAAAGAGTGTGGCAAACAACAAGAGGGTGAGAAAATAATTTTGGGTGAACTTTGGTAGAAGTATAAGAAAATTAGTTAAGTATTTGCCTTTGGCTCTGTGGGGAGATGTGTCCAAATCAATCAGCCCTATACCTGCCAATGTAACATGCAGGATTTTGACAAGTAATCGCAAAATAAACTTTATCAATTCTGGATCCTCAATTTGATCCACTTTAACAATAATCTGATTTGTTTTGTGGTGACATTGAAGAATGCCTCAGCCTGGTCAAGTGAACCAACCTAAGTTATCCAATGAGTCTGGCTTCTTATCAACCGCTACTTCTGCTGCACTGAACTGACAAGTTATGAGATTTGCTATTTTTAGACCACCATAAGTCTTTGGATCCCAAAGAGTTAATCAAGGCTTAAACTACAGGATGTACTTAGAAACTAATCGATAGAACATGCTGGTGAGTTTTCATTGTGTAGCATTCACGTTAAGCTCTCTGCCCAAAAAAAAAAACAATTTCTTTTTCCTGTTTTTCCTGGCTTTGTGGGATATCACAGCAAAGCTGCCTGACTTGTTTCCAAAAAATGTGGTGGCTTTGTGTTTTCTGTGTGGCTTTCTTGGCTCGGTGTCCCACATTTTCAGGTGGTTTAAATGATTGGAAAGTGACCATGGCTGTTCCATTGAGAAGTGAGGCATTGGTCCAACCATCTCAATGTAGAAACACAAATTGTTGCAGAAAACCACTTTCTAAGTAACCTCTGAATTAGCCTATGCGAGGGACGGAACTTCCTCTAAATACACATTGACAATCTGGTTATGATCAACCATTCAAACACCATTTATTATATTCATTTTATAATGAAGCTGTTCTTCCCATCATTTATAATGAACTGGCTCTGCATGCCCTTATTCAGGCCAATGTGTTGTGGATTTTACAAATCAGAGGGATAACAATGCAGATATGTTTTCAGATGATCACATTTTGTGCCGTTAATTTAACAGTAGTGCCTGTGTGAATGCAAATTCTGACCCCCATACCAAAACCTGATTAAAGTGTCACATAATGAATACACTCCGAATTTTTACACCTGAGTTGTATTTACATCAAACGAGTCATCATGTTCCAGGCACAATCTTCAGGCCCTTACAAATTTATCAAAAGGAGGGAATATAGACATTCATACCATAGGCAAATGACAAGGTTACGGTTGCTGGAGCATTCAATCATAGCCCCGAAATAAAACCCTGATGCTATTTTTCTTCATCCCTCAAATGTAAATAAAACGCATCCATCACCTTTCTGACAGCCATCAGTGGATAACTAACGGCCAGCATGATAATTTGTCAGGCAATCCCACACTGAGACCGGTAGAGTGGATTTAGGTCGGGCTTTGCAGCTGGCAGTTTGGCGGCTAAGTGTTTGGTTTCATTACACTTCAGAGTGCAACTGCAAGTGAGGCACTGGAGACGGAATTTTCTGTAAAACACTTCTCATATGTTCAAAAGCTTCAAAATTAAAGTCTCCTGACAGAGCCAGATTTAGACCTACCATCCATCTAGCCCAGAAATACTAATAAAAGTATTTTTATGTTGGGGAAAGTTACTTTTAAAAGTAAGCCATTACAATATTGTGTTAAGGCCCGTTCACACCAAGAACAATAACTATAAAGATATAGTTCTAAAAATCATTCTCCATATTAAAGAATAGCAGAGTTCAAACCACAACTACGATAAAGATAGGAACGATATCGTTGGGATCACTTTCAGAACGTGTTTTTTTTCCCAGCTGTCGAGCGATATACAGTAACACTGACAGCCAATCAGAATCCACTCGAATTTAAAGGGCTTGTGCATTTAAAATGCAGACGACATTGTGGAGAAGTTAATCGCCATGGTACAGAAAAATCCAACACTTTTTGACAAGTCAAACCCCCTTTTCAAGGACAAGTTTAAAAAATGCATATATGGAGCAATCAGTTGTACTCTATGAATAAATGGTGAGAAGTATTAACAATGAGATCATTATGTGATACGAAGTCAATAGTGGAATAAAAACAACAAAATATATATATATAAAGGTGTTGACTAGGCATTGTCACTTTTGACTTCGTCAGCTACATATACTGTTAGATTAGATCGATTACACTAGACTAGCTAGATTCACTGTTTAGTAGGGCTGTAATCTCCCAGTCGATTAGTCGATTGTTGGTCGATACGTTCTGGCTCGACCAAAATTCTGATTGGTCGATTTTTTTGGCGTGTTCATTTCATTAGTTTTCCCTCGTTCGTTTCTTCAGTTTTGCCGTGTTCGTTTCATCAGGTGGAAAGCACTAATTGCTAATGGGGGTGTTTTCAGAGCACCCCTGTTTCACAGGTAACAGTCTGTCTTCAGAACACCCCCCTTGTTTTCACTTCTTTTGGATTAGCCCAACCACCGGAGAAGAGAGACAGATTGAAGAAAGTAGGCTACTAGAAGGTTTGCTGAATATTATTTATTTAATTGTGAGAGCGTTTAATTCATAGTCAGTCCTCCTCTGCCATGTCAACAAAGACATCGGCAGTGTGGCAGCATTTAAAAAAAAAAAATAGAAAACAGGAAAAAATTATTGTAGCCTAATGCGCAATGCGCTGTGCCACTGTTTGTATTAGTTTTGAGCCTATGCTTTATTTTCAGTTATGCACTTTATTTCGTTTTTGCTCTTGATCTGGTTTGTTTAATAAATATAATTTTTTTTATTAAAATGGACGTGCCTTTTGTGTTTAAGAGTAAAAGCTTTAAGTTAATAGTCTATTCGTGTCTCAGCCGCGAAGCTGCGCTCCTATGTTCAGCCTCACTCTGTGCGAGCTGCTGCGAGCTGTCAGTTATTATAATACATATGATAAAAACAATTGTCTAAATTATGTTGCATATTCCTCAAAAGTTTTTGTGATGACATCACCAGTTGACAACAGTACTATTTTCGGAAATCATATGATATTGCGCAGGTGCACGTGATGCAACGCTGTCAGAGCCGACAGACTCGTGTGTCAGACTCATTTCAGTGCAAAATAATTAGGTCAAAAACGATTTAATATACTGCAAATAGCCTACTATTTTTTAATGTTTATTTATAATTCATTTAGGTGGACAACAAGGCTACCAAGTAGGCTTAATTTAACGGGTTTTTTTTCCTAACGTCATTTTTAGTCGATTTTTAGTCAAAAATTTCAGGACTTCACTCGACCAAGATTTCCTTTGGTTGATTACAGCCCTACTGTTTAGATGCGCTCAAAACGTAGCATGCTGAGGAGATTTGCTGCTTGGTAAAAGACGTGTTAATGCAACAAACTGATATTGATTAATTCGAAAGTATGAATAAAATTTGTCTTCAAAAGACGACAACTCTCTAATCAGAGTGACGGATTCTCCCAACTCCTCTCGTCTTTTAAGGATATCGTGTAACCAAAAGTGCCTATTTTTCTTTTGATGTTTTTGTGTAATGTAAAGCAGCAGCAGGTCATCCATTTTTGCTTCTTTGAAACCACAGCACGTGTACGCGCGTGCTTAGAATTAAAAGACCGCTATCGTTTTTCGGTGTGGACGCAAATATAGTTATCGTTATAGTTATCGTTCTTGGTGTGAACGGGCCTTTACGCACTTAAAAAATTAACTAATTGCATTTTTAACATTACTTTTTAGGAAAAGCAATGTTACATTAATTTTGCGTTACTTTTTCTCATCTGGACTGAGCTTGCTTGTTTGTTTTTTTATAAACAAAAAGTTTTGAAAAAAAAAAAGATTCACCATTTTTACTTTAATAAAAACAAGAAAAAATGTAACTAATTTTGCACAATAGCATGTTTGTATGGTACTACATCCAGCATTTTGTCACTGTCACGTGACCTACCAGTGTCAGTTCTGTCTCTTTACTGATATTGACAAATCCTCTCCCATGGCCTCATGGGATAGTAAAGTATCCATCGAATGCGCACTTCAGAATTGCGGCGGAAGTTAAAGGTCATCCAGGCATTTTTTAACCTATGTATTCGGGCAAATATTAGCATACTGTTTTTTGCATAATATATATTCGAAAATTATTTGATTTTGCATGCAGCGACTGTCTTTATGAGTCACTTAATCATTTATTCCACCATTTTGTTCAAAAACACTGATTCATTCAAGGGAAAAAAGTGTCTGTCTTTATGAGTGAATCATTGAATAATTTATTTAACTGATTTATTCAAATACCTTGATTTGTCAGTAACAAAACATGACTGTCTTCATGAGTGAATCATTGGATAATTTATTCAGCTGATTACCATAATTTGTTCAAAAAGCTGATATGTTTAAAACGGCTGATTCATTCAGGAGTGAAAGACCACAATGTGTTGCTCTGAGAAGCTGTTAAAGAAATCAGACAATATTTTGTTAAATATCATAAAATGCTTTAACATCCAAACATTTACAGTACATATTTATCCCCTTAAAACTATATGACCTCAATGCACCATCTCAATTTTCAGAATAAATGCACCTCGTCTTATTGTGCATGACTCGTCAGTCGTCAGTCCTGGTTATTATGCAGAAGAAACATTTCATTCACATATTATTGTTGGTTTACAAAGCCCTCAATAATTTGGCCTCTCAGTATCCGAACGATTTCCTCTCTGTATACTCCCTCTTGGACCATGAGATCTTGCGATTTTGGTTTACTGTACCTCTTCATATCAGATTAGCCCGTCTATTTTTTTTTTTTAGTATTTTTTCTTTACTGTATTGTATTGTGTTGTATGTTGTCTTTTAAAAAAACACATAATATGAAGCCATACATTCCATATTAAAGAGGTTAAACATTGTTAATAATATAAACAATCCCAACAATGACCTGCGAGTGTCTGTGATCCTGTGTTGTTTCAGAACACCTTGAAAAATGACACGCAAAAGTTATTAGGCAAATTCAGGATGTAATTCTCACCCACAGATTAGCGCGAGAATGAAGCGAAAACTGAGGAAGGTGGGAATAGAGAGAAAGGATGAATAAGCCGGAAAGCTTGCTTGTACCACCCCCTCACACTCCCACATCCTCATCATCTTGCTTGAGGCTATTCCCCATCCTTTAGCAATATTAGTAGGTTTACAGAGAAGGAATCAAGTAGTTTCTTAGCACTTCTTCATCTCAATGGTAAATCTCTGAGGGACCAATCAACTCTTCAGTAATCCCACAGTTTGATATCAGAGACTCCTGCTATGAACGAGTCGATCATTCAATCGTATGCCCTTACAAGTAGCCAGTCAGAGCTTCCATGTTTCTACACATACAATACGGCAAACAACCCCAAATCAATAATATGTTACCCCCCTCCACCTAATGATTATTTTTGTTCTCATAACATTATTATTTCATACTAATGCTTAATTTAAACATATTCAAAGGTTGCATGACTTGGAGTTGAGGTTAGAATTGGTTCTGTTTACTCGGGTGATTTTCAGGGTCAATTTGTTCAGTTTTTTTTTTTGTTAACTTTAATTAATATAATGTTTGGCATTAGTTGCATGTTCCAGTGTGTCCCTGTAGTGAAAACTAAATGGCATGCCGAGGCCTTGCAACTACTGCCTACTCACTGCAATTTATTGATTACACTGGATGTTTCTCTCGATACGTGACGGCAGAGCTGTAGAATAAAACCCATTTGTTTGCTAAGGGTGATCCTGATAAAAAAAAAAAAAGGCTGAGGCATGTGTTACTTTTAGTGTTAGGGTTAATTATAAAGAACTGATTGGTGTAAGTGCAAATTGCTTAGTTTACAGCTGTTAAATCAACTAGAATTTGGCCTGAAATGCTCTCAAAGCATATAATCGTCAGAAGCCGACTGCATAATTCCACAACAAAGACTCTTGACGCAAAATCAAGATTATTGTTGCTTAGTGCTCTCTGTTCCTGTGCTTAAAGAAGGGGAGATTGAAGCTTTTGTGTAAGCTTTGTCAGTATTTACCTGCAAATTAAGGGAAATATATTATACATATTATTATAAATCGCTTTTTGCTCAAAATGTTGCTTTTTTAATGAAACTTAGCCACATTCAATTGTTGATGAAAAAAGAATGCATGAAGCTAGAATCTTTTTTTTTTTTTTTTTTATAAAGCAGAGGGTCTTTTTTTTCTTTTGATAAATTGCATCATCAGATATTCATACAACAAAATAATGGGGGTGTCACAGTGTCTGGTTTGTGTATTCCTGGTGTCCACTAGATGTCCTCTTCCCCACGGTGTCATCCACATTCTCACTACATTTCCCATGATCCTGTCTGTCACTTAGTGTTCATTATGTTCAGCTGTTTCTTGTCACCTTAATTAGCCCTTGTGTATATATACCCTGTCAGTTTCAGTGTTTGTCACGGAGTCCTTGTTTAATGTCCCGACACTTCTGGTCCTGCCTGTTACTGTTCATGTCTTGTGTTTTTGGATTGCCTTTGATTTCGACCCTTGCCTGGACTGTTGTGAGTACGGATTACCCTTTTAATAAATACTGCAAATGGATCTAACCCCTGCTTCCCGTGTGTGGTTCGTGACAGAAGGACTCCGTCACAAACATAGATCCAGCGGTATGTTTTTAAATATCTCTTCCCCAGCCACCGAGCGGGAGAAGAGACAATTTTTTGAGGGGACCAGATTGGTCAGATTTCGGGGGACCCGTGGAGGCCGCAATGGAGGAGGCGGTCGAGAGGAATCTCGACACCATTCCTCACTCTGGCCCTTCTTTGACCATGGGCTGGTGAATTCCAGTCCAGAGATCTGTTCGCCGCAGTTTCCGTCCAGTCCAGAACCGGCACTTCGCTGTCAGAAAAGGCGGAGGAGGAGGAAGTCCTCCAGTCTCCCTAAGAACTCGGAGGTCGTCTCCGAGCAGCCCGCTGTCGTCCCGGAGGCCGTCCCCTCCGAGCAGCCCGCTGTCGTCCCGGAGGCCGTCCCCTCTGAGCAGCCCGCTGTCGTCCCGGAGGCCGTCCCCTCTGAGCAGCCCGCTGTCGTCCCGGAGGCCGTCCCCTCTGAGCAGCCCGCTGTCGTCCCGGAGGCCGTCCCCTCTGAGCAGCCCGCTGTCGTCCCGGAGGCCGTCCCCTCTGAGCAGCCCGCTGTCGTCCCGGAGGCCGTCCCCTCTGAGCAGCCCGCTGTCGTCCCGGAGGCCGTCCCCTCTGAGCAGCCCGCTGTCGTCCCGGAGGCCGTCCCCTCTGAGCAGCCCGCTGTCGTCCCGGAGGCCGTCCCCTCTGAGCAGCCCGCTGTCGTCCCGGAGGCCGTCCCCTCTGAGCAGCCCGCTGTCGTCCCGGAGGCCGTCCCCTCTGAGCAGCCCGCTGTCGTCCCGGAGGCCGTCCCCTCTGAGCAGCCCGCTGTCGTCCCGGAGGCCGTCCCCTCTGAGCAGCCCGCTGTCGTCCCGGAGGCCGTCCCCTCTGAGCAGCCCGCTGTCGTCCCGGAGGCCGTCCCCGAACAGCCCGCTGTCGTCCCGGAGGCCGTCCCCGAACAGCCCGCTGTCGTCCCGGAGGCCGTCCCCGAACAGCCCGTCCCCGAACAGCCCGCTGTCGTCCCGGAGGCCGTCCCCGAACAGTCCGCTGTCGTCCCGGAGGCCGTCCCCGAACAGCCCGCTGTCGTCCCGGAGGCCGTCCCGGGGCTGTACACCATCAGTCCTGCCACGGCAAGGAGGGCTGTCTTCCTTTTTTATGTGGTGGTTGTACTGCATGCACAGAGGAAGCACATGAGTTCCGCCCAGCCAGAAACTTCTCACGTCACGCCTGCCGAGCCTGAGCTTCACGTCACGCCTGCCGTGCCGGAACAGCCCGCTGTCGTCCCGGAGGCCGTCCCCGAACAGCCCACCATCAGTCCTGCCACGGCCAGGAGAGCTGTCTTTGGGTTTTACTCATTGGCGGTTCTGCACGCTTGGGGGAAGCACTTGAGTTCCGCCCAGCCAGAGGCAGTTCCTGAGCCGGTGGTGTCTGTTGCAGTTCCTGAGCCGGTGGTGTCTGTTGCAGTTCCTGAGCCGGTGGTGTCTGTTGCAGTTCCTGAGCCGGTGGTGTCTGTTGCAGTTCCTGAGCCGGTGGTGTCTGTTGCAGTTCCTGAGCCGGTGGTGTCTGTTGCAGTTCCTGAGCCGGTGGTGTCTGTTGCAGTTCCTGAGCCGGTGGTGTCTGTTGCAGTTCCTGAGCCGGTGGTGTCTGTTGCAGTTCCTGAGCCGGTGGTGTCTGTTGCAGTTCCTGAGCCGGTGGTGTCTGTTGCAGTTCCTGAGCCGGTGGTGTCTGTTGCAGTTCCTGAGCCGGTGGTGTCTGTTGCAGTTCCTGAGCCGGTGGTGTCTGTTGCAGTTCCTGAGCCAGGGTCTGTCTCTGTTCCGCCTTGGTCTTCACCGCCCTGGCCGCCCGAGGGGTCTTCTCCGCCCTGGCCGCCCGAGGGGTCTTCTCCGCCCTGGCCGCCAGATGGACTGTCGTCTCCGCCCTGGCCGCCTGATGGACTGTCGTCTCCGCCCTGGCCGCCAGATGGACTGTCGTCTCCGCCCTGGCCGCCAGATGGACTGTCGTCTCCGCCCTGGCCGCCAGATGGACTGTCGTCTCCGCCCTGGCCGCCTGATGGACTGTCTGCTTCGCCACGGCCGCCGGTTAGATTGTCATCCCCTGTTCCTGTTCCCCTTCATGGTCCTGGCCCTCCATCCCTCCCCCTGATCCTCCACCATTCTACCTCCCGCCTGGACTCTTGTTTTGTTTGTTTTTTGTGGGTCTTGGAGCGTCTGGTAGCCGCTCCGTAGAGGGGGGGTTATGTCACAGTGTCTGGTTTGTGTATTCCTGGTGTCCACTAGATGTCCTCTTCCCCACGGTGTCATCCACATTCTCACTACATTTCCCATGATCCTGTCTGTCACTTAGTGTTCATTATGTTCAGCTGTTTCTTGTCACCTTAATTAGCCCTTGTGTATATATACCCTGTCAGTTTCAGTGTTTGTCACGGAGTCCTTGTTTAATGTCCCGACACTTCTGGTCCTGCCTGTTACTGTTCATGTCTTGTGTTTTTGGATTGCCTTTGATTTCGACCCTTGCCTGGACTGTTGTGAGTACGGATTACCCTTTTAATAAATACTGCAAATGGATCTAACCCCTGCTTCCCGTGTGTGGTTCGTGACAGGGGGCTATAAAACTTTTGTGAAAATGATCAAAGCGCTGGCAGCTTTTTTTTAAAGAACGCTGGTGGGGAAAGAGCTAATATTTTTATTTGAAATATACATTCGAATAAACAAATTCCCCAATGATTCAGTTTACCCCATAACACATGGCACAGCTTTTCCCCAACACTCTACGTTCAGCTGGTCTATTGAAATGTTGACCTTTTGGATGCTTTTATTTTACTTATTTCATTTTTTATGATTAGTGAGAATGTAACATGGAGCCTTAATTAACTTATTTAGCAATTACTTTACTTGCCAAAAATGTATCAAAAGTTTAGAAACACTTTGGAATCCATGTGTACTTCTCTAATGAAGGGAATCTTTTTTCACGCCAATGTGGCCTCAGGCTTGCTGTTAGCAAGCTTTGGGCATAAGCTTTGAAGCAACCTGTCAAACATATCATGACTTTTGACATGAAAAAGCCCAGACTGCAGTACAAGTGCAGTTCTCATCACATGTTTATAGTCTAGTAAACATCAAGACTGTCAACGCTCCCTTGATACGATCAGCAAATCCTAGGCAGAGTGACAACAGTGCTAACTCAGCATGTAATATCAATGCACTCCTGGACACTAGGAATTTTATATTATCTTTACAATTGCCACTGAGACTATAATGAGATGTTTAATTGAACAACAAATAGTTATCTCTACAGGAAGTATCAAAGAAGTATCACTTTCTGAGTGGTGGCTCTTGCATGTACTGTTTCTTGGACTATTTGATTTCAATTTAATATTGACAGTATTACAATTCTTATAAAATGTATATGAAGTTGAGCTCCCTTTGAATTTAGACTTTTACAGTAAAGCTGACGTCCTTGAGATCACCCTGTGGAAACTGTTCTCAGGACCGCGAAGTGGAGTAGCATGGATAAAGACAAAGCACTTGAGTCTTATAAAGAGATTTGTGGTGAACCAAGCACCCGGATGAGATGCTGATCTAAGGGTCATTTTTCCTGCTTATCAACCTGCCTTAGTTTCATGTATTTAAGTATGCTGCTACACGAGCAACCAAGCCCTCTGTGTGCAACATGGGTCATTAATGCACAGCTGTACTTAAAGAATAATCAAATTTAGCAGAATACTTGTCTGGCTCTCTGAATGAAAAATGAGAAAAGCGTTACGCATAAACTACGCATCTGAAAAGCATCCCAAATGGTGACGTTTCTCCTCAAATGAAAAAAATATGTTTGAATTTTCCAAAAATATAACCCTCCCGGATGTGTTAATGACTATTTATAGTAAATGCTTTGAATATACAAACCAAAGCTTTGCAGCAGAGGGGCATGGATTACCTCAACAAAGATGCCAATTGCCATGGTAACCAATTCATTCACTGATGAGCAGCAGGTTATTATAGATGTTAGAAAACCAATATTTGTATCCAGATTTTGTAGACACGACATCACTGAATGTTTTGCAGTTCTGGGATGCTAGGTAAAACATTTTTTTGTATGGTGTGTCTCTTCACCTTTATGACTGTAAACACATTTAAATAATCACTGAACAACTACAAAGGCAAAAATGATTCATAACACCCATCAGAATACTATCTGTTTGTATACTCAATTGTTGTTTTTGAACATGCACCCTTGGTTTTCATCATATTTGCTTCAATTTAATTATTCATTTGCTGCATTATTAAACAAAGCTATATTTATACCTTGCAGAGGTTTTAATCTTTGCTGGCACCTCCTTTGTTTCAATATTGATGAAAGGCCTTTTGGCAAGTCAGCTGATAAAAACATGCATATTGCGTGGCACATTATCATAAAGCAAACATATTGGTCAGGGTTATTTTATTTTGAGTGTATAGCTGCAATACATTTCATGTTGTGTCCGTCTGATTATAATGCAGTGAGCGGCCATTACTTCTCTCTATATAATATCATGTCCCACAGGATAAAGGTTAAAAAATAACTTATTTTATGGACTATATTATATTATTTATGTATACATGTACAAAAACTATATTATATAATATAATAATTAATGCACCCTTGCTGTGTGTGTACACACTTTTATTCAGCAAGGACAGATTCATTAAACTGACAAAAGGATGCATCAAATTAAGAAAACAATTTAGACAGTATAAAGACAAAAAATTATATTTCAAATACATGTTGTTCTTTTAACTTTATATATAAAAAAAATTACAATTGTTTTCAACATTTATAATAATATGAAACATTCTGAAGGATTATATGCCCTTTTTACAAAGTCTTGATTTTGTTTTTGGGGTGTACTAGAATATGTTTTCATGCTTGATTGTTCAAAGACAAATATTTTTCACATATTTTACATTATTACAGTTCCTTTCTTGAAGTTCAACATTTTTTTTTAGCCATTTCAACAATACAGTTGATGTGAATTTGTCTTGGTATGCTCACATATATCAATTAATTAACAACAATACACTGACACAACAACACATTCCACACATACCCTGTATATCGTATATACCACCCAATTACATCAAATGCACAGACATGAACAACACATATTGCACATTATGTGTGTAAACTGGTTATTAACCAGTCCATAAAGTGCTCGGTGCAAGAGGCACAAGGCAAATACTTTTGCAAGTCCCACAAGTTTAATGAAAACTTTAATTAAACATTCAAATGTTAAGCCATGTTGAAGTATCATATGGCTTGTAGGTCCTTCCCAGTCCGGTTGAATGTGTGGTTTTCGATGAAGCCCCTCCTTCCGAAATCCAAAATGTGCTGTGATTGGTTAGCTGGCCCGTGTCTGTTGTAATTGGCAGAGCTCTGCCCATGTTCGGGAAATGTCAACCCCCTTTCATAACCGCGCGTTCTAAATATTAACGATGGCGTTAATTTCAAACCATATCAAGCTCGATTCAGACCCTGACAATGTTAATGAACAAGAGGATTGTGCTGAACAGATTTTAAGCATGGCTTTCACAGGACGTTTCAGAGTGGTATGTTTTTTGTTGTTGTAATTTTCTTATAGATACAATGTTATCCACCATTTTATCATATATTTGTCAGAAAACTATTGTAATACAAACAGTAATTGATCACACAATTATGAATAATTTCCCTAAGTGGCTGTGAACAGTCTTACAGAATCAAGAGCTTACAAAAGCTAAATTAAACACTACATCAATACTGCAATGATAGTTAGCAGGCTATTGGAGGTAAAGCTTTACCCTTCATTTACATCTATCATAGTAACTAGGCTACATAAAGCTTAACATTGTAACGTTTATTAGAAAACACAACTACAAATAATAAGACATACTTACAAGTTGTGATCCATAAACAACAGATGGTGGGAATGGCTACGTCTTTCAGGAGAAGCTTAGGAAAGGGCCCTTATTTTGAAGAACACATTTTTAAGACCCATTCTATGTAAAGGATGTGTTGCTCTTTCATATTTATTCACATTCACACTGAAAGGCATCAAATGTCTTCGGTCTCCATTTCTTTATTTGCATGTGGCACAGAGCGTTAAACATAGACACACATTACACAACGTGCTGTTTTTTGCGAATGCCAGCAAACACAGATGGATAAAAGAAGAGAATAAAAAAGGAGTAGGTTTTGGCAGAGGCACCTCACTCAGAGGCACTTCCAGGGGACCAGCACACACTGGGCTTGTCTCCTTCATTGGCACTTTTTTCATATTACTGCCATCATCTGTGCAATTGACTGTGTAATGATAGCTGTGGTTGTGCTGGTGGAAGACTCAAATGAAGCCTAATTGAACTGTAATGACTCTGTCATCCATCAGCCAATGGCTGTGTGAAGGGACTTGCTCTTCTGCCCCATGGGTTGCTTGCCCCCAGGTTTCCCACGGCAGCGGTGCCCTCAAAACCGCACAGTCAAGGTCCTGAGCAGTTCCAGACATCCTGCAGGAGCCCCACATGTGGGCTAAGTTTGTCAAGAGGGCTGTGCGTTACAGCTGTGGTACATCTTTAAGTGAAGTATTTCTTTGACAGATGAAGCAAGGGAATTAAAGTTGGATCTGACACCTGCTTGTATGTAACTCTGACACATAATTTATGACTTTACTTTTATATTTGAAAGTGGAATGGCAAAACACATCACCGAATGGAAATTCATCAGATAAGGCATGGCAGAGAATTCATCTTAAGATCTCGTTGCATGTCAGGTCCCTGGAGGAAACAAAAATAAATAAATAAATGTGTATATATATATATTTTTTAAACTAATATATATATATATATATATATATATATATATATATATATATATATTACTAAATTAAAAGTGTAATGACATTTGTAAACAGTTCAATTGACATTAGATAATGATCTGTTAATTAATTAAGTTTAGGTGTTAACATTAACAAGCACATTATCATATTTCTAGCTATGTGAATGTATATTAATTAATGATCTGTTAATCATTATGCAATATTTTTTAATGTTTTATTAATGAAAGTTAGTATAAAGTGTAACCTATCATCAGGGCTGCAGTATCGTTCAAAACTTTCCGTTACCGATACCTTGACTTTGATACTGGTTCCTGAACGATACTTTTTTAAAATACCAATTGTATGAAATCCATTTTAACAAGATTACATTACATATTATCTAAATTTTAATAAAAAAATGTAGTTTGTTGACTTTCTTTACAGACTCAGTGCTTCATATAGGCCACTGGGGGTAAGGATATATGCCTCACGCTCAAGCGCACGCACAAAGCTTGCTGCAAAGCACTGGCAAAAGTCACCTAATGATTATGAATGTGTTGGGAAAAATAGCAAGGAGACTATTTTCTATACTATAACAACTATAACACTAGTTGTTTATGAACTAGTGTTTTCTGATTCAGTGTTGGCTGCAAAGATGAATTTGACGTTGCTGACTCATCATCTCCACAGAGAAATACACCTTTCATTTGGATTACACAATGAGAGAGTTCTTATTTTCGATTAGAATTTGTTTGTTTAAAAGTAGACATTTCAAGCTTTCTATATGCCTATTTCTCATGTCTGTGAGGCAAGTAGCCTATATACGCTGAGTTTCGGTTAATTTATTTGATGTGCTCCAGTTCTTCTTGCAGTCGAAGATGGACCGACTTTCTGCACTGAAGTGCCTTGATACACGCAGCTTTGTATGACGCAATGACGGAATTTCCACTGAATCTGGAAGCTAAGGCTGGACATGTTGAATGGCTCCTAACCCTTTTCAAATAGCCAATAGCGTTTAGTTTACCTCACATACTCACACACTGCAAGTCGTCCTTGATAGCAGCAAATACAAGCGCTGATGATACGTTGGATTCAATAGTGAATACATAGCCAATTCGGTCGGTGCCTAAAAAGTATCGATTCCCAGCCCTACCTCTCATTTTGTTAAAGGTTTGAGAGTGAATATCGGTATAATTGTGTACAATGCATTTGTGTGCCTATTTTCCATACTTTTAACATACACTGACCTCATTGCACTTGTCATCTACAGTACACGGTTATTTGTCCAACATTAATAGCTGTAAAATATCAGGTTTCAGTTGCTTTGTCACCTGAAAGTCCCTGCTGAAACACTGAGGACTGTCAGCATCTCGCTTATGTTCAGAGAGAGGAAGGTTGATCGTGAACTACGGTTGGTTTTAATGCTCTGTGTTTGATTTATCTGCGACTGCCACCATGTACCCTGCGCACTCACCCCAGTCTGTCAGACTGTATTGTGAGGGTCTTGTGTGTGTCACTTCAGCTCAAGGTCTCAAAGAAATGAAGAGTGATTATTCTGGCATCGGAGCTGAGTGCTTGGGTATTTTTTTATTTATAATAAAGAACAGGAAGGAAATCACAAGCTCAGCGTCAGCTGCCAAGCAATCAATTGATCCTACCGTATCTTAATGGCCATTGTGGGAAAAGAAAAGCTAGTCTGTTTCAACACCTCTGGGTCATTGTCCTCTCTTTGGAGTAGTGCAATCTCTAATGGATTCATGCCACAGGCGGTTGTATGCTTTGTAAACCTCAGAGAAGTTGAAATCACAAAATGCCCATTCCCAGAATGTGGATGAATTAGGCCAAAGAGATATTATCGGGACTTTAACTTTGTTCTGTGGCAATGAGTCAAAGTGAAGCCACAGTGTAGTTGTGACGAGGAACAATGTTGAGAACAATCCCGGTATTCCATCTCAGCCCCTGAGGGTGCAAGATAAGGGGTAATTGCCTATTTACTCATCAGAACCCTGAATGAACAGGACAGCAGTATCTGTCTGAGGTCTTTACCATGACAGGCCACAGAGAGAGAGTCAAAAACATGACGTGTAGGAGGAGCCACATTTAAGACTGGGATTACTGAAAAAAACAAAAACACTCTCTTTATGAAATACTCATTTACATAGTTTATGCATTATAGTGCATTTTTTACTTTGAGTAATCCAAAATAATAAGCAAAATTTGTGAGTCTCAGTGTAACAGTTGTTGCGTTCCTGATTGAATTTGTGTTTTTGAACGATTTGATTGGGTGAATGATTCAATGACACGCTCATAAAAACAATGTACCCCTTTCAGACTGTGATGATGTGTTTCCACAGTTATCAACCTTGTTTTGCTACTGTAGCAAATGAGAATACAACAATTATATTTGCTGCCGTCTCCCATTCACCACTATAGAAGTTTACCTAACTATGATGACTTGCGCTTTTAAGAAACACATAATTGTGAAAGGGTCCATTGTCTCGTTCCTAAGTGAATCAGTGTTTTGAATGAATCACTTGAGACAAGATTCAGTGACTCACTTGTTGTCCCAACTACTGGTGTCAACCCTCTTCAATGCGAGTAAATTACCATAAGATTAACCTGAAGTTTTTATTTAGCAGATTTTACTATACTGATTTCTCACCTTTTTTATGTACAGTGACAGATGCTGGCATGTCAAAAAAACACAGGTGTTTGTTCTGCATTATCTATCTGATCCAGGGGATATAAATGTTTTTTCCCCTCGGCCGATCACATAGCATTGAAAAGACAGCAGTTTCTTCCCGAAGTCGAAGGGCAAGCGGTACACTAATCTATTACGCCACATCATTCTTATGCCGCATCAAATCGGTCACTTTGAGGATATTGACAGGCAAGTGCGTCAGTACATAGCCAAAATAATAAATGATGGACCTCGCTGGTGGGTATGTTCAGCTCTTTAGTGATATCCAGTGCCTTCAGAGCTGGATGATGGCTCAGGTTATGGGCAGCCCCACATTTCTTTTTTCGACTACGTACTGACACACTTGGCTGTCAGTTTCTTCGAAGCGGTCTTTTTGGGCTCGCCATCTTCTAACATTACACTCCGACACACCGTATTTCTTGGCTGCTTAATGAGAGTTGTTTGATAACTCTGATGCATCAGTCCTGGGGGAACCACTCGTTTTACACGTATTTGGTGCTCCCTATTGTTGCGGGTGTATTATTGGCATATAAAAGTTTATACCCCAAATATAAGACGAGCCCATTTTTTCAGATGTATTTCTAAGAAAAAAACATTGTCTTATATTCGGAACAATACAGTGACATTCATGAACCCAACAGCTCATCAATCCTTAGTGCATTATATATTGTTATTAGTAGAACAATTAAGGTTGGACAATTATACACAACATCTGCTCAGATTTTTGCCCCGATTTGAGATCTGGGTGAGTCGGCAGTAGTTGCTAAATGTCTTTGCCAGTCTGCAGATTTTGTGCGTTCGGAGTTGACAGAATTCACAGAAAATCACATAGTGTATGATGGGCATATCATGGGCACACTCACAGACTACTTTGAGCCGATTTTAGAACACATATAGTGTATCGCTAATAAATACTGTACATAATATAGTCATAATACACTGAACAGATAATGGAAATCAAAGGTGCGAAGTCACAAACATCGAGGAAAAATTAAGATGACCTACGAGATCGGGTAAAGACAAAAAAAGGAGAAACTTACCATCCAGATCACGGATCACTGGCTTGGTGCTTTGTTTGATCGTTTAGATACTAGTATATACTAGATGGAGCCGTGCGCTCGCACATTCCATGCATGAAATAAATGTGTTAGAAAACGCAAAATCTGCCGTTTGTTTGCAGCAGTTGGGTTTTCAGTGGGGTTTATGCTCACTTCACTCCCAGGTCAAAAAATACAGAAATTTTCTAAATATGGAAAAGTCACTGAAGAATGCGTCACGTGTTTCTACACGTGCATTATAGTGTAGTGCATGATACTCAGTCCTGTCGTGTATGATGCCAAGCTTTTCTCTCTAACCATTTAAAAAAGTCGGCAAGTGTATGATGCCTGCTGTTTAAAAATCTGTTTTTAAAAGTCGTGTAGTATTTCAGCCTTTAGTCAAAGTATTATTAACTTTTAATAATAATTACCATTATCTTTTTATTACAGAAACACTGAATGACCGACAATATCTTAAGCACCACCACCAGTCCTAAGTTCAGTTAAAATTACAAATATGCATTTATACATGGTTACCAAGTTTTAGTTAGTTTAGTTCTAAAGTTCTATCATTAAATAGATTAATTAGATAAATTGATTATCATAATATCATTAATGCTTGATTGACTGATGGTAAGAGTGTACGTTCAGATATATATAAAGCTGTGCCATTTTACAAAGATAAGCTGATTTGGTGGATATATATATATATATATATATATATATATATATATATATATATATATATATATATATATATATATATATATATATATATAAAATAGTTTAAAAAATGTACTAACCAATGGCGATTCCATTGCCAAGGTGTGCGTAGAGGGTTAGGTGTATCAATGTAACTGTAATGAGGACTGAGTTGGATCCATGTGCGGTTTATTAACACAAAGCATGTTCAGAGTACGGACAGGCGTGGGTCAAAATACCAGGGAGGGCAAACAACAATATCCAAGGCAGAGCAGTAAACGTGGTTATAACAGGCAGAGGATCAGGGCAGGCAGCAAACAACAAGAGGCAAACACAAGTGGTAGGCAGGCAGCAAAGAATCGTACAAAGTAATCCAAAGCAGTCAAACACCAGCAGAACAACAGGGTAAATAGTGTTCTGAAACGTAGCCAGGCCAAACAAGACTTCGCAATGAGTGTTCACACACACACACACACACACACACACACACACACACACACACACACACAGACACACACACACACACACACACTCACACTCACACTCACACTCACACTCAGTGAGACTTCAGATGGCCGATTGATGAATCTTCACCGGCGTTCATGAACAGTAACCTAGTTGAATTTTGTATATATTTTTTTAATCATCAAGAGTTTTGAGCATTTTTGTTATTGTAATTTAGGGTATGTTTATACGACAACGATGTATTTAAAACACAAACGTTTATTATTACGACAACATTATCAAACAAATCTCTGTTCACTCGGACCTGCAAAAACGACTAATACGCTGTTTCATTACAGTAAACTAACCACTACATTCCAAAGAAATTAAAACAATTTACGCTTCACTAGGAATACCATTGAATTTTAGAATGGTTACTTTTCTGAAATGACATCCTTTATGACGTATGTGGCTGACAAATGTGACCTCCGAAGGGACGCAGCCTTTGAAACGAGACATGCAAATGCATGACTTCACAGATTTGTGTGTTTGTAGTTTACACAAAGACGATAATGCTATCGTTTTCAAAAACTTGCACTTTTAAAAACCGTTTTCAAAAGTTTGCGTTTTCAGGCCCTCAAAACCCAATTGTTGTGTAAATAAACGGTCAAAATGCATAAAAAGTTTCCTTCTTTTAGTTGAAAACAGTGTCATTTAAACAGCCCATTAGTCTACAGCAGAATTCAGCACCTTCTGTTGTAATTACTCAGGTCGGAAAGAGTTGTGTAATGACATTGGAAAAGTCTAAGCTGAAAGCCAGAGATATTACTAATCTGCAATTACATGTTTACATTTGAGGAGGAGCGGTGATATAGATATTAATATATAATTACCTATCTGAAGCTTGAACACAGCTTCGTTTCATTCTGCTAGTCTCATTAATTTTGAAGGTTAGGAACTCGTTTAATGACCTGGAAAATTTCTGAAGTCTTTATCTCAGTTTGTTCCACTGGTCCTTGCAGTTCAATTTGTGCCCTATTCGGCTGCCTTAATTATATTTATAGGATGCTCTTGTTGTTGGCACTAAGCTAAGATATGGTGTTTCTGTGACAAGCAACATACTGTAGTCATTACAGTGTGGAAAATTGTTTGGAAAAACATGACAAGGGCAACATTTAATAGTTTTAAAGCATTTGAACCCACATTAGTATTCAGTGGACTCTGCATTACATTGAATTCAGCAAAAAGGTGAACTTATCAGTGCAGAATGCTTTTATTTGAATATTAATAAGTATGTTGCATTTAAAGAATGCTCTAGTGATGGAGTATTTATCTAGATTCATTTTACAGATGCTTGTGGTAAAAAAAAATCATTGATGAGTGCATGGACTTATTATACATGTACACACATGGCTTATTATTTTCATGCATTCATTCTTGCACAATCAGTTCTGTACTGAGAGACCCTATAATTTAAAGCAGACAGTGTAACCCAATATCTATTTCTTCTTTGCATGCTGTCTATACATATATAAGTTGAAACTGACCAACCTACTTGCTCCATGTTTCTCACATTTAGTGACAGCTTCAGATGCAGACACATTTATTTATGAATTTACTGTCAAACACACGTGTAAGTACAAATGTGCACATTGAAAATCTTTTTTTTTTTGTATAACATACTTTAAATAATATACTAAAATACTTTATACATTTTTATAATATACTAAAAACTATTAATTTACACTATATTTATTTTAGTGTACCATACTGAAAGATTCACAACACAGATCACTGATCCACTGCGTTAAAATCACGAAAGAAAACCTGCATTAGATTCCCAGTGCTGCTTTCTGATATGACACTGAATGTGTGAAGAAGTTATTGAATAGTAATCAGTCATGGGAAGTGACTTCTCACCCAGAGATCACTGTGGTTCTATTGACCCGCATGTCGATGTCCCTTCTTTAGCGCTGTCAGTCACACCAATCCAAACCTTTTTACCATCAATATATTTTACAACATATGAACCAAGAGCACATGCATAGTTTAATGACTTGCTAAATAGACAGTGGGGTCCACCCTGAAAATTTTGAATCCAATAAAAAGTTTTAGTATTTTGAAAAATGCTAAATAAACAATGTTATGATATGTTTAAGATCCCTCACTGTTTCTTGGCTACTAATTAAATAAATAAGTGAACTCCTGTGAAATCCTTGTGCAGAGACGGTCAGATGTTCTTAGTTCCATTGAAACTCAAGATTCTATTTTGTACATTACATAAAACTAAATTAAAGAAATTCTGAAATGCATGTAAATTGTTAATTCCATGCTAATTGTTATGCTAATAATATTTCATTTGCAAAGGAAAAAATATGTAAATTAGAAAAATGCAAAACAGAAACATTTTCACTAGAAGTCTCAGACATTTGGACTCCACTGCACTACTGAATATATACTACATTAGCAGAGATAGTCTTCTCTCCATTGCCTTCATTCATACTCCTTTAGCAGCTTTCAGGCAAATAATGAAGGCAGTTTCAATGAGGTCAAAGTATTTTAAACTGTGTCAGTGTAAAAGAGTACCAGACTGTGTCTGTGCAAGAGTAACGAGTCTGCTTATACGGACTCGCACTATTATGAAGTTTATAGGCTAGCAAGAAAGAATCTACTGGATATAAATTATTTTGAGTTTCTGACATTTTGAACAACGATATTATTCCATGTTTTTCTTCTGCGTGTATCCAGTTGATGAATGTTAATATGTGAGATGAGAAAACAAACAGATCTTCATCTGTATGAAGTGATTACAGTAGAAGATTGTTCATAGAGTTTGGACTGACTTCTTTATTTATTTCAGCTCTCTTATTATTCTGGTTTGTATAAGTAGCTGAATACATTTTTATTTTATTTAAAAAAAGGAAAATAGCAACTATGAATCTATATATTAAGAGAGGGGCACATTTTATTTTGTGATTTGCTTATCTTCACCTGTACTGTACTGCACTCGATCATCATTCCACCCCTATGTTTGGCTTTTAGCAAGGAGAGAGCCTTTTTTATGGACAGACCACTTATCCTATTTCTATGGTGCAGACAGATAACAGCCAAAACTGCTTGGGAAAAATTTAACCACTTAAAAGTTACCCTCTTAATTCATTTTCAACGAGAGAGGAAAAGAGAGTGGGTGGAATCCTGTGAAACTGGAGAGGGTGTCTGAGAGATGTCTCCACACACAACGCCTCGCACCGCACCGGATAACGCTGACGCTCTGTGACTTGATACACCACTGCTCAGAATAAATAGTTTCACAACTTATTTATATATTTATTTATTTTCTAATGGAAACTGTGAATGTTGAACTGAATACAACACATGTAAAACATATATAGGCCAGCCAAAAGATTATGAGCACCTGCTAAAATCCGTTTGTCCTCCACGTGCTGCCAAAACCCGTCGAGGCATGGACTCTAAGACCCTTGAGGTGGAGCCACCGTGGATTGAACTTGTTGGTCCAGCACATCAAACAAATGCTCAATTGGATTGAAATCTGGGGAATTTGGAGGCCAGAAGAACACCTTGTACTCTTCATCATGTTCCTCAAACCAAAGTGTGCAGTGTGGCACACAATGTTTAAGATACACACATGTCAAATGTAAGTCCACATGAATGGCCGGACTGAGGGTTTCCCAGCAGAACATTGCAGAGCATCACACTCCCTCCACCTAAGTCTTTACATTGTACTTATATAAAAAAATACTTGCATGTAATTCATTTCTGTGAATACATTTTTACACTGTTGACCTTTCCCTTATACACTAACCCAACCTTAAACCTACTTATATCACCAAACCTGTCCCTAACCCTACCCGTATCCCACCTCAATAACAGCAAAAGTGTTTTTTTTATTGCAATACAACATGAACACAATAAGTACATTGTACCTAATTATTTTTTACATATAAGTACATAGACCAAAAAATATATTTTTAATACACATTTTCATCGCTTTCACAAACTAAGAACACAAGTCAACACATTCATAAAGATATCTGTCTGAAGTCTGAGCACAGTGATTTTCAACACACATTTGACTAATTATGTTTTGTAATATATATATATATAGTGGTTTTAAATAATTAAATAATTTTCTTTATTAAATAATTTAAAATATTTACTAAATTTTTTATTTATAATGTTGTTTTCACTACTTTATAATATTTTACTAGATTATATTGTTTTTTGTAAATTGCAACAAAAAAAAGCTTTAGAAGAATTTCCAAAACTTTTTCAAAATAAGAGCACAAATTCAACTCCATTCATAAACAACTTTGTAGAAAAGGGGTTTAAAAAAAGATTTTGACTCTGGAAGAAAAATGTCAAGTGGTTTAAAAACGGCATTTTATTTATACATTTTTAAATGTCAGTTTAACGAGGGCTGGGTCTTCATCAGTATTTTTCCATTATTTTTCACCAGTAGGATAAATGTACAGTACATGCTGTTTTGCTGTGTACTCTGACCCAGCAGTTAGTGCACAAAGCTACATTTAGTAAATGCATATATGATGACGGACGGCCTTATGACAACTGTCATTATGAAAAAGAATGATAATGGAACAAAGTGTTTGCTACCTCCAAGACTAGCATTATCCTTAAAAGCAATGCATTAAGAGCACTATCCCTTGCTGTGCTAATCGTTCAATACGCAATACTTCAGTATATACGTTAAATAATAATTGAATCTGTAAAAGAAACCCACGCTTCAGTGTAGATGCTTTGATATAGGTGCTAAAGGTACTAAAGATATGTGCTATTACTGAGTCCATTGTAAGAACGCACAATTTATGCATCACAGCCAACTACGGAACTGCCGTCTCTTTTTTTTATAGCTCCAGCATTGGATTTATGCAGTGAAAACCGCATTGAGACTGTTTGCCAGCTCAGAAGTTGTCATTTCATGCTTAGTCCTCACATAAAGTTTAACTTTAAAGTTGTAATATCAAGTTCTGATGTAAGGTGACTCTTACAGACGATTCGGTTAAAGCTTCACAGCACCTCTTCAATAGCGTACAGCAGTTATAAAATATTACATTCACACTGAGGGATTGGACGATAGCTATAATAGGAATATGAGAACACCTGGGTCCATTCTTGTCTCAGTACTTAAAACACATCGAATCCGTTCCTCTTCATGCCATACCTCATTCCTCATTTTAAGGGTGGCACTTAAAACACAGTGATAGCACCTTGCGCAGTGAAAATGACTTCTTCTATCATCGACCGCTTCCAACAGGACACGTCAGAAACGTTGAGCTTTAATATTAGCGCTGAGCGAAGACTCAAGCCTTCTCTAGGGGATCACACATCATCATTGTTTGGCTAATGGACTTTGTCTGAGCTGCACACACACAAAAACATAAAAAACAGGATGATTAATGATCAAATCAAATGTTCAAATTAAAAGTAATTAAGAGAGGGCATACTGTAGATGTGGAAGCAATTAACTCCCATAGTTGGATTCTCTTGTTGGCATTCAGCATTATTATTTGCACTCTCTGCGCAGTCACTCCAGTGGAGTCCATGTGGACCTCTATGCCCTTCGTCTTTCAATCCCCTACTGTGCAACTTCCCAGAGCCCAGAGGCCATTTGTCAGAGGTTGGCATGGGTTGTAGAGACAAAGTGTGGGGCATCCCAGGGCACAGTCTATAAGAACTGCTCCCCGGTAATGCAGTCATACCCCTGCAGTGGGACAAAGATGTATCTGATCCTTACAGAAGTGTGGAGACACCCACTGGGAGCGTTTATTGTACTGTAAGAAAAAAGAACAGGCGCCGATCTTGAGGTAAAGATGTGGTCTTTATTGTTGTGTAGCGGATTCAGGCTGTTCCTGAACATTGAAAGCCCAAATATTTAATGCCAAAACAGTTTGCCCGCCATAGTAAAAAAATAAATAAGGGAATGGTTCCCAGGACTCTGGGAATTAAACAGATATATTTTTATTTACAGAATCACCGATTCTGTTGGACGTTTCAGTTTGTAGTGTATTTACTTGATTGTTTTTGTGCCATATCACATTTCTGACTAAAAAATCTGATGTCGTTTTGACATTACAGTCAATTCATCCTTAACATTGGACTATTTAAATGTTATTGTTTTATAGAATAATTACGTTATCATATAAACAAACAGTCAGTAAGTTGATTTGGTGTTACAACCTACATAATACATCACAGTAATGGTTCCTTTTTCATTTGAATCATAACCAAAAAATGACTAAAAGTTAAGTAAGGCAGTCTATTTATGATTCAGTTTAGGATTCACGGTACTGACTGAATCGGTTCATACTTCTTTTGTTCGCGTATCTTGCTGTGTGCTTTGTTGCGTGCTGCAAAAACTGGATGGCATACGGTTGAAACAAAAATGATATCGGACTGAAACTCATGGAGGCACACAAAGATTTTAAGACTGTATAGTTTTGCACAGTATGTCTGTTGCCCTGTCCCATTTTACTGTTGGTGATTGTATTTCAGGGTTTACCACCCTAGTTGTGAAGGGACACACAAGTATGGACCTGTCTTTGTGTTTATTGTAGTGAAACCACCTGGCGAATGACAAATATATATATATATATAAATAATGTTTGTTCCTGCTGGTGAAAATGAAATGACAGACTTGTTTGCACCATTAATACTAGGCATGATTCTAGGTTATCATGCCTTGGTTAATCTTTCTTTCTTTCTTTCTTTCTTTCTTTCTTTCTTTCTTTCTTTCTTTCTTTCTTTCTTTCTTTCTTTCTTTCTTTCTTTCTTTCTTTCTTTCTTTCTTTCTTTCTTTCTTTCTTTCTTTCTTTCTTTCTTTCTTTCTTTCTTTCTTTCTTTCTTTCTTTCCTAAATTACTTTATTTCTTCATAAGGGTTTTCATTTTGTTTGGATGGATGGCCATTTATCATCTGACTGTAAGGGTGTGAAGGGTTTGCTGACCTGGGAAAAAAATCAAACCCATAACTGATTTAATGTGTACAGTATGTCTCTGGAAATCTAATATGAAGCTAAAGTAACTGTGCAGGCTTTGTGCAAAAATAAATAACGTGCACACTTACCAGCTCAGTTTCCCAGCAGTTCTCTTGACATTTCTTTGTTGGTTATGATTTTCCGTCACCGAACGCAAACAGTGAGTTATTTAAATTCAACAATACATCAATATACATGATTTATGTTCACACACAGAATGTCAGTAGTTAATTTTTCATAAGTGGAGCATTTTCATGCTAATTCCTTTCACTTTCCTTTCAAGGATTACTTTTACTTCAAGTAGTTAGACAGTCAACATATTTGACCTTCGATAACCTTTGAATCTGTGAAATTCCTCTGGAAACTTAGTTTCCAATCAAGTTTTTAATGTTTTTTATATGTAAATGTGGTGTTTTCCAAGTTGTTCAAAACATTTGTAAGGATGCTGATTGTCAGAAGGCAGCTGTTTGACTCCGAGATGGTGAATGGGAACATGGTTTGTGTAACATTAGCAACACATTATTAGCTATTTGATAACATAGTCAAGCAAAAGGATAATCATATTAATTACCGTTATGTGTCCGACGTTGTAAAGAGCGATACCATTGTGCAGCGTTTACTACAGTAAAGTTTAGCTAGTGAATCAGGTTTTCTGAGCTAGTGTAAGTGAGTGGAGGTGGGGCTCATTTGCATATTCATGTATTCACGTATACTAAATGAAGCTTCCGGAGCTCCTACATGGGACTCGAGACCAGCGTCGCACCACCAGCCTCTTTCTATTCCCATGGATCTCAGCCCTGTCCTGCTTGCTACAGTAACTCATTACTATTTAAGCTGTTTACATGGACTTGCATGTTGTAGGGTTATTAGCTATTGGCTTAAGATGCACATAAATGAAGGTGCTGAAACCGTATTTTTTTTTTTAATGCTTTTTATTCTACTTATTAATTTTCTTCCCTGAAAGTGTAACCGACTTTGTGGAATAATTAGAAAGCCCCACCTTAAATTGCTAAATGATCAGCCATTTTTATCAATGTAAATGGCCAAGTTAGTAATACCAATAGACTAAGGGCACTATCTTGCACCCAGCGCAATTGACACATTTTACCCAAATTATACGCCTGTTTAACCGAAGCTAATTTGGGTGGGTTTCTCCCATCATCCCCAATGTCACTTCTCTGTGTTTTACGGCCCTGACGAGAACGTCGGTCTCCTCGGCTGTGAATCGCTCCTGGCGTGCAGCTGGCGAATCCGCCATTATAATAGCAATCCGCGTTGGAAAAAGTGCGCCTGCTCTTAAAGGAAATGTGAGAGGACGCTCTGATTGGTTTATTTCACGTTACGCCCAAACCACACCTATGAATAATGAAGCTACTTCAGACCAACCCCTTTTAGATTTGCGCCGGGCGCAAGAGGCATTTATCCCGCCGGGAAAATAGCAACAGCGCCCAAGACCCGCCCACAAAGTTACTTGCACTTTGACACTTGCGTTTCAGATCGTTAAAATAGGGCCCTAAATGTCCAATAGATAAGAAATATTTTTAGGTTTCAGTTTGGCATCGGTGTAAATGGTTCAGTAGCTTCACATGTAATATAAATACATAGAAATTAATTTATAGAACCATGGTACACTTTATCTCCTGAGATTATTATTGAAAAAGACATTTGTCAATATGGAATAATATTTATACAAAGAAAATGAATGGCAAAATATATGGCAATTGTATCATCTGATTCATCTGCACGAGTTATTGGTGTTTAAACCCTGAGGATTGCTGCTTGCCGCTAGATTTTAGTTTGTTTAAAAACACATTTTATTTGTTTGAAAATGTGATGCAGTTTGGATGTTTTATTATTGAAAATTGCAGCATTGCATTGACAAAGGTGGCAGCATGGCAATGACAGTCTTAAAAAAGGCAAAGGTAAACATTGATCTTTTTCCTGCCCTCTAATCGCAGATCGGCTAAATCCCCTGGCAGTGACTTCCCTCGAGCTGGAATTCCAGTTTCTGGAAATAAAGCTGCTGATGGTAAGTGCTCAGTGCATTCCCAAGAGAAGATAAATTGATTCAATACTGTAGGTTTAGAAGCTGCCGCAGTGGCCGTGTGGGAACGCTGGTGGCAGATTTGCGGTGCTAATGGAGCATAAGCATATGTGCAGGATGCCTGTTTATTAAAGGTAATTGTGACACTGACAGGCATCCTTTAGCATGTCGTCTTTCATAGATGTTAAATAACTTGGTGCAGCTATTAGTGTCCTTTGACCGTTGACTCTAATAGGCCTCCTACGTCTCTTACTCAGACTTATTCATCTGTACTGACTAGGCAGTGGCAGGTGGCATTATGATATTTAATTGGAAAGAAATCTACAGAGCTCCTAAAGGGACATGGTGTTGGAAAAATATGAGACGGTCACGGGAGGAAACATTTTTCAAAATGTATTTCAATGCTTTTGCGTTCTCTCGCAAAAGTTGTGCTTTCCGCAAACACAAACAATTTGCGAGCGAACGCTAAGTTTCTTGGGGGAACATAACACATTTTTGAGAGAACACAAAGTTTCTCAGGGAAACGCAACACATTTACTAGAGAACACAGTTTTGTTTGGCTTTGACTTATTATTATTTTTCTCCATGTCCCTTCAGGGGCTCCGTAGAAATCTGTGTAGTGCAAGCTGAGTCATCAATATTTGTATCACTTTTTGAGAAAGACTGTAAAAATTTGAATGTATATGTTGGATAATTAATTTAGTTAATCTTGTCAACTTTTAGGAATAGATCACTTCAAACCTATTAGACATGGACTAAAAAACACAGAACTTTCAGAAATTCTTCAAATTTTGATTTCATGAGATTTCAAACGATAGATTTCAAAATAAAACCAATATACAATTTGCCTCCGTCACCTTTTTAATCAGAAAGTGCAATAGATCAGGTGAGCTGTTAATATTTTTAGCATTTAAAGACATGATCTGTGTAGAGCACATGGATGTAGTCGTGAAATGGCACATCATCTAATTGCAGGCTAGCTTCAGGGTACAATCCATGTTATTTCCTCAAAATTATATATAATATCGACTTTATTAAGTCCAATCTCTGTATTTATGAAGACACTGCCGTCTCCTGACATTTTGTTTCTTCTATTTCTTCTATATGGTGGACATGATTGCTGTCATGGGAGGAATGAGCGAATGCAATGCCATGAATAATTGAGTTTGGCAGAGAAAACGCTTGCTCTTTATGAGCTGGTCTTGGCAAGATGTCATTGGGAAGAACATTATGCTCCACAGTGAGATTGAAAGTACTGACCAAATAAAGGGCAGCTTTGTTTTAGCCTAAAATAGTCCAGTGGCCTAATCATGCAATGATAGTGTTATTTTTGGAGTTAAAACCGAGATGACCAGATGTCATTCTGTCACATACTGGCTAGTCTTTGTAAGACTTTCTGACTGCAACTTTTAGAAAGAATCAGCCATTTTTAACTTTTCGGCAGGGGCAGTTCTAAGTATGTCAACAAGCTTGACTTGAGCGATCCATCTATTTCAGCAACCCCAAATCCAGTGCCTTTTTTGTTTTGTTTTTTATATAAATGTTGTGAAAATGATCAGTTTGTGAATATTTTTACCGCTTGAATATGTACATATTTCTATTCAGCTGACTTGACAGCTCATGAAACCATGCACTTGTATACTACTTAATAGAGAGCAATCTCATATGTTTGCTGCTATTATAATCAGACTATTTTTTAGTTTATAGATCATTGTTTCATTGTGTTGCAATTCATCAGTGTATCTGTAATGAAAGTGGAGTCTGGTGTTATAATTATTCCTATTGCAAGTGCTTTATTGTATAAGACACGGTGAAGATTTGTGGAAGCTGCATTTGATTACCAAAGGCAAGTATTCAATGGTAGGTACGATAACAGTCTTTAGTATGCTGCAGATGACAGAACACAGGTAGTCTTCACATGATGGGATATTCAGTCTAGAAACTGGGCCGTGGAACATAACTCAGGCAAGTATAACAAAACGCACCGTTTTGTGCCTGACCCTTTAAATGCAAATGAGCTGCTGCAGAGGGCGGGGTTTCAAGAGCTCGTGTGTTAGCAGCTGCGATTACCTCACGCAGACACACTAAAATGACAGAAACGGTTGTGTCTTTAATGTTAAAATGGAGTCAGACAAAGATGGATAGACTCAAGAAGAAGTGAAAACGTACTCGGTTACTAACGTAACCTCGGTTCTCTCTAGGAGAGGGAACGAGTACTGCGTCGATTAGCGACGCTACGGGAAAGATATTTCTTTGTCGAGATTGAAGCCTAAAAATTAATCCTTAATTTTGTAATATGTAAAACGCTTTTCTGTAGCATACAACCCTAGGCGGAGCAATATCGCTCGCCCATTGGCTGCTCCGCCAGAAAAGCACAGCCTATGCGAGGCCAGTGACGCTGACCAATGAGGGTGCTTCGCGCCCTTCTGCGTCATCTCCCGCCGAAACAGGCGTGGCCTAGGTCTATAAATACCAAGCATAGCTGCTTCCACTCCGATTTTCGTCACAGAAGCGACACAGCGTGGGCACGCACGGCATGAGACGCAGTACTCGTTCCCTCTCCTAGAGAGAACCGAGGTTACGTTAGTAACCGAGTACGTTCTCTTACGTAGAGTTCTCTCCTACTGCGTCGATTAGCGACGCTACGGGAACCCCTGTAAGACGCCGTGCGTGTTCTTGGACCGACACAGACACCCAAGGGCGCGCGCACGCGCCCTGGCATGCCAGAGCCTACACCAAGAGTATATAGGGAGAGCGGCTAGAATAGCATCATCCCTTTATAATAGGGCCCCTAAGGGCATAATAACATATATATGTAAATATAGATATATATGGGGGGGTAATAGCATGCTCATGGGACACATTGTCAGTGAGTGATGCTTAAACATTTTAGTGACCTGGGCCGCCGTGCGGGGCAGAAACACTATACCTGGTCTTAGACCGAGAGCAGTTTAGCCTGCAACGCAGGAACCTCTAGGTTATAGAACCTTATAAATGTAGACGGGGAGGCCCAGCCTGCCGCCATACAAATATCTTGCAACGAGATTCCGCTATACCAAGCCCACGACGAGGCCATGCCTCTCGTAGAATGTGCTCTAATGCCCAGGGGGCATTCCAAACCTCTAGATGCGTAGGCTAGCGCAATGGCATCCACTACCCATCGAGATAGGCTCTGTTTCGTCGCAGCACGTCCTTTAGAGCGCCCACTGAACGAAACGAAGAGCTGCTCCGTCTGTCGAAAAACAGCGGAGCGGGACACGTAAGCTCTTAATGCCCTGACCGGGCAAAGGAAGCTATTTCCGTCCTCAGAGGCCGGCAGAGCCGACAGGGAGATGACCTGAGCCCTGAACGGTGTGTTGAGGGACTTAGGTACATACCCATGCCTCGGTTTCAACACGACTATAGAGTCGTTGGGCCCGAACTCCATACAAGAGGCTCTTACTGAGAGCGCTTGCAGATCCCCCATACGCTTCACTGAAGCGAGAGCCAAAAGAAACATGGTCTTGAGAGACAGGTGTTTCATGTCAACTGAGTGAATAGGCTCGAAAGGGGCCCCTTTCATATCATAGCGTTTAACACTGTAGAAAGGTCCCAAACGGGGACTGAAGGAGGCCTTGGAGGATTTAACCTTCTGGCTCCTCTAAGGAAACGTACCACCAGGTCGTTTCTGCCCAGTGCATGGCCAAGCGTCGGATTGACGAACGCTGATATGGCTGCCACATAGACTTTGAGCGTGGATGGGGTCCTACCCTTATCCAACAGCTCCTGCAGGAAGGAGAGAACCTCCGTTTCCCCGCACTGAAGAGGTGATAGACCTTGGTCTGAACACCAGTCAGAGAACACCGACCATTTGGAAGCGTAGAGCCGTCTAGTAGACGGGGCCCTAGCCTGCTCGATCGTGTCTAACACTCCTCTTGGGAGTTTAGCGGGTACCCGTTTATGGCCCACACATGAAGGGACCATAGCTCTGGGTGAGGATGCAAAATCGAGCCCCTGGCCTGCGAGAGAAGGTCCCTCCTCACTGGGATCGGCCACGGAGCAGTACTCTTGAGCTGCATCAAGACTGGGAACCAGGGTTGATTCGTCCAGTATGGTGCGACAAGAAGCACTGAGCATCCGCTTTTCCTGATTCGCTCGAGCACTTGGGGCAGGAGCGAGACAGGGGGAAAAGCATAGAGCGGACGGCGGGGCCAGACTTTGGCCAGCGCGTTCGTGCTCTTTGAAAAGAATTCTGGGCAGTGAGCGTTTTCCTGGTTTGCAAACAGGTCTATCTCCGCTCTGCCGAACTTTTTCCACAGCAGACACACTGTCTGTGTGTGTAGGGACCATTCTCCTGTCGGAACATTGTTCCGTGAGAGTCTGTCTGGTCCTACATTCAGGCGACCAGGCACATGGATCGCTCTCAGCGAGCGCAGGTTGTGCTGGGCCCATACCAGTATGCGTTCCGTCAACCTGTAAAGGTTTCGGGATCTCACGCCACCCTGGCGGTTTATATAGGCTACTACCGACGTGTTGTCCGAACGGACTAGGACGTGGTGTCCCTTTATCCGAGGACAGAAGCGCCTCAGCGCTAAGTCCACTGCCATCATTTCTAGGCAGTTTATGTGCGGTAGTTCGACTCGTTCTGCCCATTGGCCAAAGAACGGTCTGCCTTCGAGCAGTGCTCCCCAGCCTGAGGTGGACGCGTCCGTGGACACCACCTTCAGGCTCGAGGAAGTCCCCAGGCTTACACCTGACCGGTACCAGTCTGACGCTCTCCATGGTGTCAGGGCTGAAACGCATTCCTGATTGACCTTGAGGCGATAACGACCGTGAACCCATGCTCGGCGCGGTACACGCGCTTTTAGCCAGAACTGCAGTGGGCGCAGGCCCAACTGTAGAGCTGTCGATGCTGCGGCCATGAGGCCTAGCATTTTCTGAAATCTCTTGAGCGGCACTATGTGGCCGCTGCGGAAGGATTTCGCCATCCGCAGGGAATTTCGCCTGCGTTGTGATGACAGTCGAGCTGTCATAGACAGCGAGTTCAGCTCCAGTCCCAAAAAGGAGATCCTTTGACTGGGAAACAGTGAACTTTTCTCCCAATTGACTCTCAGACCTAAGCACTCGAGGTGATCGAGAATTAGGGTCTTGTGGCGGATGAGTTCTGAAGGTGATTGAGCTAGAATCAGCCAATCGTCCAAATAATTCAGAATTCGAATGCCGCGGAGTCTCAGGGGTGCCAGCGCCGCGTCCATGCACACTGTAAATGTACGAGGTGCTAGAGACAGGCCGAATGGCAGGACTGTGTACTGATATGCCTGGCCCTCGAAGGCGAATCTCAAAAATCGCCTGTGACGTGACGCAATTTGTATGTGAAAATACGCGTCTTTCAGATCTATTGCCATAAACCAGTCTCCTCGGCGAACCTGCGCGAGGATAGCTCTGGTCGTGAGCATTCTGAACTTTCGCTTTGTCAGCGCTTTGTTCAGATGCCTGAGATCTAAAATGGGTCTGAGGCCCCCGTCTTTTTTCGGTACCAGAAAATATCTGCTGTACAGACCCCCTTCGCTCTGAGCTTGAGATAAAGGCTCTATGGCCCCTTTGCTCAATAGCTTCGCTATTTCGGCTCGAAGTAGATGTGCTACTTTTGTTTTCACCGTAGTTTCGACTTTCTCCGTGAAACGGGGAGGGCGTCGATGAAACTGTAGCGAATAGCCTCTTTTTATAGTCTCTAGCACCCATTCTGAGACCCCGGGAAGTCTTTCCCATGCATCTGCACGTGTGACTAGGGGTTGAATGTAATCTGGGCCCTGGTCGCGAAATGGCGGCGACACGAGAGCAACCGTGTGCTGTGACATGGACGCCGTTGCGTGTGAGGCGGGGGGCATGTTTAACACAGTATGCATCCCGCGCGCGCTCGGCTCTCTGTGTCGAGAGAGAGCGCGCGGGACGAGTCCCGTAGGGCTCGTTATGCTTGTGAATAAACGTGGGCGCTTGGTAGCGGGCACATTTATAACACCGGGGACACTGTGTTTGTGTACTGACTGACCGTCCGTTAGTTTCGTTTTTACAGAAACCGCGGAACGTGCAGTGTGTAGTGGTTGTGGGCACTTGGTAGTGGGCACGCTTACTACATGTAAAGCACAATCGATCTGAGTCGATTTTATGTGTGCAAACCCTGTGTTGAACGGGGTTGTGTCTGTGTGAATGAATGGGCACTGGGTGGGCATTGCAGTTACACACATTACACCATCGGCCTTGGCCGGGACACCAGAAAATAAACTCTTTTTTAGATTTATCTGGGTCGCCGTGAAAACGGCGTTTGTGTGCAGGCAAACGGGCTTTACGGCCGGTTTGTTGGCTGCTGAGTACACTGGTACAAACACGGAACTTAGGGCTGTACAAGCGGGGCTAGGATGGCGCCGAGGCCTCGGGCTTGAGTACGATCTTAGGCCGAGGACCACGCGGTGGCGGGCGGCGTCCGGCGGAGCGAGACCGTGGTCTCTCTCGGGCCTGTTGCTGCTGGGCCGGTGCGGCGGGCGCGGGGCGCTGCTGAGTTCGGGCAGGCGGCTGTTTTGGGCGGCCTGTTGCGGAACTGGAGCGCTTTGGCAGGAAATGTCTCATGGCCTGCGAAGTCTTCTGCACCTCTGCGAATCGGTCCGCGAAGTCCTTCACGGAGGATCCGAAGAGGCCAGTCGGTGAAATGGGAGCGTCGAGGAACGCAGAGCGCTCTGACTCCGCCATTTCAGAGAGAGTCAGCCACAAATGTCTCTCGGAAACAGTAGCTGAGGCCATAATCCTCCCAATGGCGTGTGCGGCGGACTTTGTAGCACGAAGAGCTAGGTCTGTGGCGCTACGTAAGTCCGGAACACTGATCGCGCCCGGGCCTTCCTCGTCTAGCTTGCGGAGGAGGTTGGCCTGGTGGATTTGGAGGACCGCCATGGTGTGCAGCGCCGATGCAGCTTGTCCGGCGGCGGCGTACACGCGGCCGTTCAAAGCTGATGACGTGCGGCAAGCTTTGGATGGTAGCACTCCCTTAGCCCGCCGTCCAGCAGAGGGTGGGCAAAGGTGAGTCGCTACAGCCTCCTCGACCGGAGGGAGAGCATGGTAGCCTCTGTCTCGAGCACCGTCCAAAACGGAGAATGCTGGCGAGGCAGAAGTACGTACTCTAGCTGAAAATTTCGCCTTCCATGATTTCGCTACCTCTTCATGAAGCTCAGGAAGAAACGGGGCGTGTCTGGAGGGTGGCGCAGCGCGCTCTCCAGAGAGGAAGCAGCCATCCAGCCGGTTGAAAGCAGGTTGTTCGGGCGTCGACCAATCGAGGCCGAGGCTCGACACGGCCTGTGTGAGCAGACGCATCAGCTCTGCTTCGATGCTGATCTTCCCTCCTCGACGTTCCGGAACGGCGGGGGAGGGGAGGTCCACAGAGCTCGCCCATCCCTCGCTCTCCGAAGCGAGAAGCGAACAGCAGTCGTCATCCCCCTCAGATGCGGCTAGCTGGTCGTCGTCCATGACAGACAAAGCGGCAGGCTGCGGCTTTTGTTCGTCGAAGAGCGACTCCAGCGAAGCGGAGAGAGGAGCTAGCGGCGGCGAGCTCCTCGTGGCGGGGGGTTCCGGAACCCGCTGAGCGCGGCGCTTTTTACGGCGCGGCGCTACAGGGGGTGGGTTAGCAGCTTCGGCGAAAGATGCCAGGCGAGTCCGCAGAGTCGCGATGGGCATCATTTCGCAATGATGGTAGCCGCCATCACCGAGAGCGACAGCTGCATGATCCTCGCCCAAGCAGGAAACACACAGCTCGTGGTGGTCCCCGTCGATGAGCGCAGCTCGGCAGGAGCCTCAGGAAACACGAGACATCTTTAAAAAGACGCTCGCTGCTCTTTGTGAGAAAAAGTGTGTGACGCAGTAGGCGAACACACACACAAAACACACACAAAGTGATAAAAGGATATATCCACGCCGGAGAAGCGCAGCAGGGAACGGCGGCTGAAGGCGGCGATGACCAGCGGCTTCAGGTAAGGGCTCGTCCTGCTGAGGTGCTGTATTAGACGGCTGTGGTGGCTCGAATCCGGTCCTACGATGCATGTAGCTTCGTGAAGTAAAGAAAATCGGAGTGGAAGCAGCTATGCTTGGTATTTATAGACCTAGGCCACGCCTGTTTCGGCGGGAGATGACGCAGAAGGGCGCGAAGCACCCTCATTGGTCAGCGTCACTGGCCTCGCATAGGCTGTGCTTTTCTGGCGGAGCAGCCAATGGGCGAGCGATATTGCTCCGCCTAGGGTTGTATGCTACAGAAAAGCGTTTTACATATTACAAAATTAAGGATTAATTTTTAGGCTTCAATCTCGACAAAGAAATATCTTTCCCGTAGCGTCGCTAATCGACGCAGTAGGAGAGAACTCTACGTAAGAGAACATGTAGAATGCAACAGGACGTCTCTGAATGGTTTGTTGATGAATTAATGTTGCTGATGTGGAGTTAACTATCTTCAATTAGGATATTCAGTCATGATAATCTATAAATCGCTCGTATAGGAACCGTTGTGAGATGCACACAGAGTGACTTTCTATTGCATGTAAAAAGATGGATGCTAAAGTTTGAGCTGACTCACAAATGTAATCTTATACAACAACTTTTCCTCTTCTCAACATGGACTGCGTGTTCCCGGGGGCGGGGTTTATGTACATTTTAGGGTTGCTTGCTGATGTCACTTACTCCGGAGGAATGTCGTGTAGTCCCCACCAGCCGTTTGTTGTAGTCCTTTTCTTTAAAAGCAAATATCTTCCTTTACTTTGAACTTTGCGTTGTAACTTTGCAGATTGTTTATGCTCAAACAGCAACATTTCACACTAACTAAAGTTAGAAAAGTGAAATCATACTTTACCACCCCTTTAACTTCACTTGAAATCCATTCTGAGAATAATACAAAGAGTTCGGTCAATACAAGATGAGCAAGGACAGTGTCACTCACACAGTCATCAAAGCCTGACAAGGACTGATCTTAGTTTCAGCCTATACAGTATATCTGCTCTAAACACTCTGATAACAAGCGTTGAAGCTCTGGGAAGTGCGAGCATGTGAATGAACAGAGTCCAGGGTGATTGTGACAGCATCATTGTCAACTAATATATACTGTACAGTCAAATAAATGCTGTTATTTTAAACTTTCTATTCATCAAATAATTTAATTGTGATATTTTTTCTTGAGCTCCAAATCATCACATTAGGACCATGTGAGACTGAAAACGGGAGTAATTGCTGCTGAAATCAAAAACACATACATTTTAAAGTATATTAAAATAGAAAACAGTTATGTTAAACGGTAATAACAAAATTACTGCTTTTTATTAAATAAATGCAGCCTTAGAGATCATGAGAGACTCAGAAATAATATCTATACTCCAGTTTAAATGTTATAGTCTAGAACCACCACTGCCCTTCTCAATCTTTTAAAACATTGTCTTTAACAATACTGTATATATTAGTCTTTCTTTTGGTCAAAATTTCACATGTTGTAAAAGGATCAGCCATAGCTCTGCCTGTACTTATCCTATACATTTGAGAGAAAATCTCTTAAATGGGGTTTCATGGCACTATATTTCTATGTAACTCTTAGACAGCTGCCTCGCACAGTGGGTGGAAAAATATCCACACCCTTCAGCCATTATTGCTGTCGGATTTCTCTGACAGGGAAATTACCTTTACACTCCTGATTAACATATACTACCATTGTACAACCCTTTACTGTCGTGGCCTTGGAACTGTTAAATCTATACCTAGGAATTATGACTGTCTCGACCCCATGTCTCTTTCCATGTTCTAATAATTATAGTTGAGGATGTAATGGATTGTTACAGTGTGAGTCGCCAACATTAGTTTGGTATTAAAGGTCAGTGCATTCAGTGTAATGTGGTGTTGGTGTGGGTGATAGGAATCACCTGAATGCATGCACTGCACCCATAGGCAGTTGCCATGAACTTTTTACTGCCACACTAGTTTTTTTCCACTACAGGTGACAAGGGTGACTTGAGAATGTTCAAAATGTTCCCATTTCTTTGAGGGAGTCAGTTCACACTTTGCATTCTCATTGCATGAGAAGTTACTATTAACGTAGTAGTTCATGCTTGCTCATCCGTGATGAGTAAAAAATGATTTTATTTGTTTTAAATAAAGTATAGTGTCACATGTATGTTCAGTTTAGTTCAGTTTCTGTCATGTCTGTATTAGGCCCTGTTTACACGAGAACGCTCGCGGGTGAAAACGTAAAAATATTTTATCGGATGTGCCTTTTGTTTACACGGCGATGGCGTTTTTGTGGCTTAAAAACGCAAAAAAGTGAAACCACCCTCCAGAGTGGACATCTTAAAAACGCTCCACCATCGCGTTCTCGTCTAAAGGGTAAAAACGCAAAAGTCTGCTAGACAGTGAAGGCGTCGTGTATGCGTTTACGTCACAGGCATGCGCCAGTACAGGAAAATAACAAAACATTATCAAACTAAAATATAGCATTAATTTCATTGACAAAAAACAACAACAAATCTGTCATTTTTGAGCGACACGCGAAGAGCACCGAGGGTTAAAGCAGCAGCTTTACCGTATTAAACATGAAAAACTGTGTCAGCGTCTCTTTCACTTTCAGTGCTCCACATTGCCACCTAGCCGCCTGGAGTGCACACTACATCGAATTCCACACACTTTAGCGTCACCATATGCACGCAGATCCCCCCCCCCCCCCATAACGCTCGTCTAAACGCAGAATAAAAAGTGATAACGCAACGCCACTTTTGCATTCCTCTTCAGATCGTTTCTGTGTAAACATAGCCTTAGTTCTCGTTAGCCACCCATGGTTTCTAATTAGTTAAGTCTTGTCAGCTGTTCCCATTTAGTGTCCTCATTTACTGTGCATTTATACTCCCTGTTCTGTTCATTCCTTGTCAGTTATTGTTTGTGTGAACGTGGCCGTGTACTCTCGAGTTTCTCATTTAATTAATATTCTTTGTATCTATCACCATCTCCTTCGTCGTGCACCTTTCTACAGCCACCAGACGAGTTACATATAGGGCCTATTTGTTTAAATTTTATTTTCCCAATTGTTTTTTGCAATTTTGGAAGAAGATACCTGGCAAAAAAAGAAAAATGGAAAAAAAGGGAACAAGCCAAAAATAGCAAGATATTTAGGGGTCTTTTAATGGTGTTAATCATTTTAATCACAAATCTCTGGTCAGGAAATTAGCAGTAATTGCACAAATACTGTAGATTAAATAACTTGGCACAGAAAAGCCTTCCCAACTGCTTTTTACAGGAAGAAGAGTCAGTGTTTTTCCACTCAATGGCTTCAATCAGTTCATGAGTAGTTGAAAAATTTCTCCCAGTTCGTTCGAGTTTAATGTGAGAACAAATATTCACTATAGGGTTCAAATCTGGACTCTGACCAGGCCAAAACGTGAGCCTGATGGACTTTTCTTGGTTGTCTTTGCAATTTGGGCAAGAGCATTGTCATGTTAAAAAATGATAGTTGATCATTGCTCTTTAGATAGCAATATACACCGATGAGTATAAAAATTGTACCACCTGCTTAAGGTGCTGTTCACATGTTGTGTCATTATCATTATTTTAGATGTAGACACACGAAAACCCCTCTCAAATAGAGAGCGACACCTTTGAGATGCTCATTCAGTGCGGCGCTCGTTTTTTCCATGCGCAATCGCAGAAATGAGGGAGAAACACCTAGAAACTCCTCATATGTGCCGCTCACACCTTGCCATTAATGCTTGGATAACACGCCTACGTCTCCTTCCGTTAATAATAATAATGTCTAGTGCGGTGGCTGTGATATATAAACCTACCAACGTCAGTTGCCATGATTTTTTAAATGACTTATCGCGAGAGGAAAAAAATGACGTTTTAGTCGCATAACATCGGTTAATGGAAACGCGTCATTTCGCAATAGTTTTGTATCGATATGTAGAAAAAATAGCAAAATCTGTAATGGAAAGGTGGCTATTGAGAGTAGCTTTTGAAAGGGAACATTATTTAACATGCATATTAAGCATGATTTCAGAAGAAAGCATATTTAAGAGACTTCGGTTTCCTGCATATTATATATTCAACTCCAAAATGTTTAACGATTTAGATAAAAACCATGATGATGTTAAGTTAATGAATAAATGAAGTGTGCACTCGGCAGACAGAAACTTAATCATGTGCATGCAATACATACATATTTTACTAAAGAGAAAACTAAAATGAATATGTTTAAACTATGCAATGAATTAAAATATGAGTCTCACAATCTGTAACTGCTAGCTTGCAGGTTTCTGGTAATAATAAATCATTTTATGTTCATTAAAGGTCCAACATCATAAATCATCATTAGTGCTATCAGTGCTGGAAAAATACTCAGTGAAAACTGTCATCATCCATTACATAGTTTAATTACTTCATGTGGGATGTCTGAAAGTTGCAAACACAGGCTGTAGTATTGTGGCGGTTGGGGGTGAAGAAGTGTGCATGTTACGCCCCGCAAGATATGCTGCTTGCGTAGAACCTTTTATGTTCTTTCTCTTCACCTGTTACGTTCACTCTTTGTTGCACACAATTTTTTCTTTGTGTTTCTTGCAATATCTGCAGATTCCAGCATTCAGTCTTTATTAATCTTGCTGCAGATTCTGTGCTTACCTGTTAGTTTTATGTGTCTGAGTTGCATAAATTGTTCTGTTCTCTAGTGACTGACTATTTTTGAATATGGATTTGGAATTTTGGACTTTAAGATCTGAAATTCATGTTTTTGACATTGCAGCATAATTTTGCATGTGTTCCTGTTGTGTAGTAGATTGATTTATCAAAACCGGAACTGCAATTAATACATTCAGAATGGTTAATAACCTATTACTTAAGTGGTTAGAAAGAAACTGAGATTTATAACATTCCTCATGAGCCAATAACATGAGCCTCATTGTTATCATGATTCTTATTTTTTTCATTCCAGTTATTCCATTCCAAAAGTATGATGATTTCCTTGCAAGGGACTCCCTTACTAAAAATATAATGGCAGATACATATTTTCATGTAGAAAGAACTGTTTATATACTGTGATATTGTAAAAGTTTGTTTGCTACATTAAATTATTGACTTTAATTGAATTTATATTTATTATTGTACTGAAACCTGTCACGTGTGGCTGTACAAAGCGCACAAAGACAAAAGAGAATTCAAAACAGTCTTTAAAAAAATCCACATATATGGGAAACACAGGAGAAAAGGCAATACACAATCCCTGACGAGACAGGACAAAAAAACGGAACCAAACGGGGTATATTTATATACAATACCAAATGAGGAACTAATGAGCTAATTAACGAACAACAGGTGAACTGAATGAAACTGACACAGACTAGAAACTAATGCTGGGTTCGAAATCGCCCCCTATATGCTCATTCACTATTCCCTACAGTACTCCACTAATATAGTCCACTTGAAGGAGTGAATGAAAACAAGTGAGTGAATTCGGACACTGAGTGCGGCGGAAGGGCTGCTGCTTTTGCATAGTTTGTACTTGCTGTTTAATAATTAATTGAAACGGCAAACTGGCAGCTCAAGTAGTAATGAAAAGATTTATCCTGAACTCTATCATGGAAACTAGCATGAATAAACATAATTAAACCATTTAATAATCAATTAAAAAGGAATTTATACCTGTATGATATTGCGCTGGACCAGCGCGGTTTGAAAAATGGATGGATGATTGATTCAGCTGCGGCACCATCTCTTGGCGAGACTTGAGAGTTCATTCAGCGTGCGACTCTCACAGTGCATTATGGGTTATTCTCTAGCCGTTGAGCATACATCAGTTGTACACTCGTTATTGCGGTGCATTGTGGGATTGAATGAGTGCGCTCAATGACGTCCAATATGGTTTCGGACACCACTGCAAATGGTGGCTGTCCCCTCAAATAGTGCCCTATATTTAAGAGTATAGGGGGGCGATTTCGGACACAGCCTAGGTCAAGACAGGAACAAAACACAATGAGAAAAAAAGTATAGTCCTGAAAAAACCCCAAAGCAAATCATTAAAATATTATCTGGAAAATATGTTCTTTGTTTTAAATGTATTGTTTTTCCCCAGACCATAAAGATGTGTTAAATTGTTAGAACAAAACATGTTGTTTCAAAGCAGTTTTAGCAGCCATTTAAAAATTTACCCCCTTAAAAGCCTCTTGTGGCCAACTTTAAAAATACCTGCCATACAGTAAGTCAATATGAGTAAAACCTACAAAGCATAATACGGTATGCCAGTAAATCTGAAGTCAGAACTTCTTACTATAGCAATTATTGATCCTAATTGCTTTTCCCCACATTATAGCCTAACCAAATTGTGTTGGGCTATTATTGCTTTTTATAACCATCATCCATTGTAATAGTAAGTCTAAGCCTTGACCAAATCTAAACTAATTTTATGCAATTAAATTTGTGGTTTAGTTACAGATATATAGAATCATTTAAGATTTTGCTGACATGTTCAAGACTCTCTTTTCTGGAAAGCCCACCACTAAAAAAGAAACAGAAACTGGATGATTCATATTATTTGCTATGTTTTTAGTTTTGTCCGCTCATGTTGCCACAGGGTACCTATAAACAGTTTTTACAGCATTTGGAGTCCCTCCAATTTAGCCCCGTCATTCACTAAGTGCACCTGAAATGTTCTTCCGTGTCTGAATGATAAATATTGAAAGAACACGTGAGTCATCTATCTCTGGGTGCAGTCATGGATAATACCACAGCAGGGCTTCTGTGTTTTGTGACCCTGCAATGTCTTAAACCAACTTCATTTACATGACACAGCATGGCAGTTTCCCAGATGATTGTTTGTGTTTCTTTTCAAATTTGTCGCACCATTCCATTACATACACCCTAAATATAATAGGTCGATCAAAATGACCTTTTACATATGTATAAGCGTTTACCTCTGTTACCTTATGTTCTCTGAAACAATCACAGTAAGCTTTATGGGGATTTGGGAATGTGTTTGTAGAATCTATTACCGACAGATGCTAAAAAAAAGTGCAATTCCATTGTGCCCCAATAAGCTGAGGGCACTAGAAACACACCAGCTCTGTGGAAGTGTCCTGAATTATATTAAACACCCATAATTTACTCACCCTCAAGCCATCCTAGGTGTATATGACTTTCTTCTTTCAGCTAAACACAACCAAAGTTATATTACAAAATAACCCTGTGTCTTCCAAGCTTTATAATGGGAGTGAGTTGCGCTTGAGATTTTAAAACCCCCAAAATCGTATCCATACATCATAAAAGTAATCCACACGGCTCCAAGGAGTTAATAAAGGCCTTCTGAAGCGAAGCAATGCGTTTTTGTAAGAAAAAAATCCATATTTATAACTTTATAAAATATAATCATTGGCTTCCGGTAACAGCGCAATTTGAGTTTCAGCAGAATAGTGACCTCTGACCTGACATAGGATATAGGAGTAGCGTAAGCTTAGGTGAGAGTAGACTCATTTCAACAAACAGGGCTAGGCAACAAACTAAAGCTCCTCCGACATTTCTCTTTAAAGATTCTTGTTTTAGAGTCAAGTCAAGTCACCTTCATTTATATAGCGCTTTTAACAATATTGTTTCAAAGCAGCTTTACAGTGATAATAGAAAATTAAAGTAACAGCGATTGTTTTGGCTTTACAGCAGCACTAGAATAAAGTTATTGTCCAGCTAAAGTTAGTTTGATTGATTCACTTCCGTCGCAACAATCATTAGTTATTAGGGACCGCTAACACGACACCGTTATAACAGAAAACTCTTAATGCGATCCGGCCACTCATTTGCACAAAACAGTGTCTGGTGGCTCGAGAACGCAAACCATGAAATAGGTTCCAAGGTACAAGCCTTTAAAAATGTAGAATATATAATTTTTTATCGCTTCCGCATAGCCACGGAATTATCCCGACAACGTTTTATCTGTACAGAGGTAAAGGGAAGGGAGGGAGGCTTTCAGGGAGAGACTAGTTGACACTTCAGGACTGCGTTGTCGTCGTGTCCAGGTGCAGATCCTTCATCAGATCCGGAAACGGCCTGGATACGGCGGACTGCGGTAAACCTCGGGATAAACAGAGAGACTAATATTAGCGTAGACGCCATCATTCTTATGATGTACCAAGTACATCAGGATTTATGAGAAGTGTTCCTGGTTCCAGCTGATCTAAACTATTCAGCCTTACATTGAATTATAGAAGTGTGTAACTGTGTTATGTGTATGCTAGGCCAAAGAGATGTGTTTTTAGAACATTGAACATTGTTTCCCGGACAATGTTAGGAAGATTGTTCCAAAGTTTTGGTGCTAAATAGGAAAAGGATCTACCGCCAACAGTTAGGGTGACCACCCACCCTGCTTTGCGTTGCACCGCACAGCATTTTTATTAAGAAAACGTGCATGCGTTTGCCTTTTTAAGAAAGCATTTTATTTATTCTTTTTGCAGCGTATTTTCACCTATATTTAACAGTACTTCGTCAGAAGTACAAATACAACAGCCGTTTTTCAAATCCTATCCAGAGGTCGAAAAGAAACGAGTAAACATGGTCACTAGTAGGTTGTGACGGCTGTCAATCAAAATGTTCCCTGCCAGAAAACACATGGATAATTTGGTTAATTACAATTTTTATTTAACAGAATTTATCAGCTTGTTGCCTGCTGTGGTTGTTTAAATTCACAATCTCTCTAAAATTATGAGTTTTGGTTTAAGTTTTTGGTTTAAAATATTCTTAATATGTAAGACTGTCAATGATCTAATTTCATGTTGTTTTATATTTTATTTGTTCATTATTTATTTTGTTGAATTTTAGTTGGACTTGGTCAGAACTGTTTCAAAAATAGTGATCTGCATTATGCCTGCTGCCTTTGTGCTCAGTGATGTTGAATTTAAATGACATGTAAAATAATGACATGTTATGTTACATTGTAATGTAATGGTGTTTTCTGGAAGGGACTAAAGAACAAAGTATTTTTAGCTGCTGAAAGGCAGAATACAAATGTTTTTATTAAGTTAGATAGACATTATATAACAGTTTCAGGTTATGTTTTAGTGTTGGTAACATGTCCCACATTGTCCCACATAAACTTATAATCGTCCCACATTTGGTTGATGGTGGTCACCCTACCAGCAGTCGATTTTGATATTCCTAGGTATTATCAACTGGCCGGAATTTTGAGATTGCAATAGACGTGAAGGACTATAATGCATTAAGAGCTCGCTCAAGTACTGGGGAGCTAAACCATTTAGTGCTTTGTAAGTAATCAGCAATATTTAAAAATGTATACGATATTTAATAGGGAGCCAATGCAGAGTTGACAGAACCGGGCTAATATGTGGTTCTGGTAAGAACTCTAGCTGCTGTATTTTGGACCAACTGTAGTTTGTTTATTAAGTGTGCAGGGCAACCACCCATAATATCAGTATAATAATCTAGCCTTGATGTCATGAACGCATTAACTAATTGTTATGCATTTTTCATTGAGAGCATATGACATAATTTAGATATATTTTTAAGATGAAAAAATGCAGTTTTACAGATACTAGACACGTGACTTTCAAATGAAAGATTGGTATCAAAGAGCACACCCATGCAGGTTCCTAACCGTCAACAAGGACTTGATAGAGCAGCCATCAAGTGTTAGACAGTATTCTAGGTTATTACGTGAGGATGTTTTTTGTCCAATAATAAGAATCTCTGCTTTTTCAGAATTAAGTAGCAGGAAATTGCTAGTCATCTAGTTTTTTAGATCAGCTATGCATTCCGTTAATTTTGTGAATTGGTAAGTTTTGTCAGGGCGTGAAGAAATATAGAGCTGAGGATCATCAGCATAACAGTGAAAACTAATGCCATGCTTTCTAATGATATCTCCTAAGGGTAGCATGAACAGAGTGAACAGCAGCGGTCCTAGTACTGAGCCTTGTGGTACACCATACTGAACTTTTGATCGATTAGACGTCTCTTCATTTACTGCTACAAACGGATAACGGTCAGATAAGTATGATTTAAACCATGCTTGTGCAATTCCACTAATGCCAGCATAATCTTCGAGTCTATTCAAAAGAATGTTGTGGTCGATGGTATTAAATGCAGGACCTAGATCCAGTAACACTAATAGAGAGATACAACCACGATCGGATGATAAGAGCAAATCATTTGTGACTCTAATGAGAAACTAATTAGACTTCTAATTGAAACACTTCTGGTGCTTTTTTTTCTCTATCCTCTGCACTTCCGCGTTTCTCAATACTTGTGTCGGGTCAGAGGTCACTCTTTCGCTGGAAATAGACTTGCGCATGTCCGGTTTCAAAGAATGCTGATTTTTAGAAGGGATCTAGTCTGACTCTGAGATGGTGAACGGAAACATGGTTTGTGTAACATTAGCAACATATTATTAGCTGTTTGAAAACGTAGTCAAGCCAAGCCATCATACCAATTACCATTATGTGTCCGACCTAGAGAGCGATTCATAAAATGCATTACCATTCTGATACATCGACTTGTATACGAGCCTGTATAATTCACTATTCCACTTTTTCTTCTGAATCAGTTTCTGGTTCAAACCATAGACTGTAAAAAAAATATGGACGTAGTGTCCGTGACGTCACCCGTAGGTTTCTGAAGAGCATTTTTGAAGCCTACAGTGGGCGGAGCCGGCCATCGCCATCCTGGCCTCGCGTCACCCCTCGTCACTCCCGGATAACAGAATATGGGCAAAGAGGCGGAGCTGAGGAGCCTGGCTATCTGAAACCACGCCCATCTAGCGCGACGTTATGGAGTTAGCTAGGGAGTCAGCTAGCTATGGAGTCAGGCTTGGGAGCTAATGCTATATGCTACTTTAGAACTTAATATTACTCGGAGAGTGTGTGTGTGACCGTGATTATGTGCATACATGTCAGTCGCTCTTTTTTAAAGTGTATGGTCCGTCAGTGCGGCCTCGCTCGTCAAGTTCGTAGAGAGCTTTATTATTCAGTCCATTTTAAATTCTGATTTTGGCCGCATCTCAAATGGGTCAAACCATAGATATATTACCTATGAAGTTCAAGTAAATGTGCTAGAAATCCGCGCTCATTCAAGGATGTGCATTTATTGCATGGACGGAGAAACACAGACACCTGCAGGATTTAATCTGTACATAAGCATGTTATAATCTGTTCCAGAGCAACGGTACCGCAGAACGAGTGTAGCCTTTATATTTATAGACGTTTTTAAATCTGAAAACTCCAAAAAGCAACGAAATTGTCAGACATCCATTAGTGCATGTTCAGAGGAAAACAACTGGAATACAGCGCTGGTTGTTCTCTCGAACGGTACTCGACGACAACGGTGGAATCCAAAATCGTGGGCGAGGTAATGGGTGTATTAAATTATATGAAATAATCCCGAAAAAAAGCACAAACACGGCAGAGATGGCAAGTTCAGCCGCTGCAATTTGCTGTGAAGTGACAGCTATCCGGCTAGCATTGACATCATCGGGAATCCACCTGCGACTCAAAAGTGGACACACCCTTAATTTTGCAGAACTTTAAATATTAATTAAATAAACGGATGAGTTATAAAAAAAAATCACCCCCCTCACAGTTGTTATGAAGGGCAAAATTAGCTGTATAGACCAAAGCCACATAGAGAACCAGGCTGTAAACATGTTTTTTTCTGCTGTAAAGTTGGGCATTTTAACATGGGGGAGATACCGATTTTACTCACTTCTGCAGCCAGCCTCAAGCGGCCAGTCAATGAATTGCCGTTTAATTCACTTCCGTGTTGGTTTCAAGAGAGAGACAGGGAGGTTGCCGCTTGGTTCAAACATGTATGGCTGAATTAAACCAGTATTTCCACTTGCCATTGTGCAGCGTTTAAGTTCTATCTCTGAGTTGGAGTGAGTGGAGGCGGGGCTAATTTGAATATTTATGGTTCTGCATCTATTAAATGAACCAAGGGTGTAGAGTGTATACAATTCACAGGAAGAATTGTGTAAATATGTCATTTTTGTTATCTAAGAGGTCACAATTATTTTTTTTAGTTTTAAGGGACACAATTATTGATTACAGGGGGACAATTAATTTGCATTCCCAGTATGACAAATGTTTTATATTAAAGTGTTTGCTATACAAGGATAAAATAGAGGCTGTACATTCAACAATCAGTTGATGAATTAGTTTAGAATTTTTGCCAAATCCCTGTGCATTGTGTTGATGATATAGTGTTGTTTACTCTTGAAAGTTTAGTCGGGATAAAGAGCATGAAATAACAAGGAATATTAACAAAATATGAAGCAATTATCGGTCAGCAATTATGTCATAAGTGGACATTTTGGACCACTTAAACAACAGAACAATGCTTTGAACGTGCCACAGTGTTTGGCCTTTTTGGAAAGTCAAACTGTGACAAAACTTATTATGACTAGTTATCTCAGCACATTTAGTGTTTTAATATCAACAATTACACACTTCACCTTTCCAGACCCCCACTTCACAGCATTGTCCCTTTCAACTTCTGGAGTGGACAGCATTATGAACTTTTGATTAGACTGTTTATAAAGAGCAGGCAGATTTTATTTTATTTTTTACACAGGGCAACAACAAAAACTATTCATCCAGTGAGATAAAAGCATATCATGTTTGCTGATGCTGCTACACAATCCAGTGTGACAACAATAGTAACATGCAAAATAACAAGAAACAATGGATTCCTTTGAACGCAGAGTTGCTGTTGTCTTTGCACACCACTGAAAACATTTGCTTTTATTATATGTATGCATTACTATAACACACACACACACACACACACACACACACACACACACACACACACACACACACACACACACACACACACACACACCTCATAAGTACTTTTACTACATACCTACCAAGTTTGCATGTGGAGAAGAAATGGTCTAGATTATCAGGAAGAGATAAAGGTACAATCTCAACATATGCACCTTGTTCTTCCAGAGAAGTAGACAATAACAGAAACATCCACATTCTTTCTAGCCAAAAAAGTAGGAGACATTAACTGAGACACCTGCAACAAGGTTATACCCTCAAGAAAAGACCTTCCCTCCAAGGTTCCTTCAGCTGCGTGTTCCAGACTGTTAAGGACTTTCTGCACCAGCGGTCAGTGCCTGACCCTTACAGCTCCTTTAGGTGCGTGATTCACACTGTAAAGACTCTTAATGCTCCAGGAGTTCAGAATTTTCCTGCATGTCATATTCAAGACTTTTTAAATGGAGTCCAGCTCCTTTACCACTGCAGTGTGTCTCAGCGTGACCTTTAGAGGACATCACTTCTTTTCGTGTGGAATGTAAATATCGCTCACTGAACCTCTTTCCAGACACCTTGACATTAATCAATGTTGTCAGTACATGGTTATCTATTATGCTTTTGATATTGTAAAACTTATATCAGCTTCATGACTATTATTTTTATTTTTTTCTTCACCTTATTGCATAAGATAATGCTGCCATACATTGTCCCATCCAACTTAATTAATCCAACTTAAACAACTTAGTTTCATTATCTATGTATATATTTGTACCTTTTAGTAATTGTATTAATACAACTAATTTAATTTGTCTTTTTTGTTGATACAATCAGATGCTTTAAATTATCTAGAATCTTTAAAGAAATATATATTAATCCATTGACAAACTTCCTCCAATTTAAATAATTTTGAGATTAATATCAACAATCCTCTTGGATCCTTCTCATGCTGATAAGGAGAAATTCATTATCTGGTGCTTAGCAAAGGAGTGAGGCCTCATTGAACTCTCAAGCTGCCTTTACACTGCCTGTGCCTAATTTTGAAAGCAAAGGACTTTGCATTTGTCGACCACATTTGAGCTGTCTCATTTCAGAAAAGCTACCATTATATTCCAGATTAAGAATGATTTTTTTTTTTTTTCTGAAAGGAGACATCCTCGATGATGTATGCGGCTGACAAATGTGAATGCTGGAGGGCGCAGATGAGATACAGCTACTATAATAACATACCGGAAGTTATTCATTTCGAATGAAGAGTTGTACGAGAGCTGCATGATGCTGCCTAGTGCATATGCACATTTTTTTCTGAGGGAATTTGAGCTTCAGTTGTGTTGAAATATATTTTAACTTTTGCCGCTAGACCATATGAGACCTGCCAGACTGGATGTGATGTATAAAAAAAACTATTAGCATGAAAAGAGAATTACAATTGTTTTAGCACTTTAATTTAAAACTTTATGGCAACGGCTATTTGCACTAAGTGAAAATAGTATTTAGATGCTATTTATACTTATAAATAGAGGCAGATACTATCTGCACCTCAGTGTTGTTGTACATTAAACAGTATGCAATAATAACGTGTAAATTATTATATTTATTACAATTATTTATACCCTTATTGGGACAATAAAGCCATCTCTAGTCCTACCCCTAACCCTAACCGATAAACACTTTATTACTAAACGCACGTTAAACACTTTATTTCCACTTTTCAAATATTTTTTTCAATTTTATTGGAAATAAACGCCTTTCCGGTTTGATCTGTGATGGGAAAATGGAGTAATTCCGCAAAAGGTGGATTCGAACTCGGGTCGATTTGCATCAAAACTTTCTGCCATATGCCTTACCTCTACACTATTGCTACTGTTAACAATTCAGCGTCTTCTGTAATTTTGTCTGGCTCAACCAGATCAGTGGGTGGAGTTAGTTTAAATAGCCTTTGCCAACAAGGTGGGCTATTTGCACTTAGTGTAAATAGACACTCCGGAACGGGCTTCTTTAAACACCTCTGTTCATGTCTGAAATACCTACAGTACATTCATTCATACAGTACATACATTCATTATTTATTTATTTTAGATTTTAATTAATTCTTAAATAGAATAAGTGGAGAACTGCTTCACAAACAATTTGAGGTTGGTTTGACTGCCATTCGGAGGTGAATGCAACAATCATGAATGTTGGAGATAACAAAAGGTTTCACACATACAACTTAAATGACAAGATGGCTACAACCTCAGATTTTGGGGTTGTCCCCGCCACTGACCAAGGGTACAAAACTCAGTTCCAGAGTTTAGTTCCAACCCTGCTTCATACACGCATACCTGTAGTTTTCAAATAAGCCTGAAGGACTTGATAAGCTGGATATGGTGTGTTTAATTAAGGTTGAAGCTAAACTCTAAGCTGAGTTTTGCACCTCTCATATACACATGTATACATAATATGAATATATTTACACATGCATATTTACTTTTACTGACATATGTATTTCTTCTTAATATGAACAGATACCTGTAACGGCCCGCACATCACTTTTCTACAAACTACATGTTATTATTACTTATCATTATTTTCTTAAACATTATTTATATTATTACAATTATTAATGTTAATATTATTAATACTTCATTATCACCCCTATTATTATTACTGCTGGTAATGACGATGGTGGTAGAAGCAGCAGTAGTATTATCATCATTGTTATTATTATTGATGTAAGGACACGTACTATGTATAATACGTTTGTAAGGGTCAATTTAGCTCAAAGGACTTATGAATTAATTTATAGGGAATCTTTGAAAGAATCATTCATACGGCCGAGCAAATGACTCTTACAGCGTTCATTTGAACGGGCCGTAACTATCAGCTCTGCAGCGGATATAAATATCCAAACTATAGTGAAAACACTATTTATTAGCACGGTAACTTAGATCCGCAGTTTAAGACATTACATTCGTAAGCACATAACACAAGAACAATTATCTTTAAAATACAAGCAAGACTTTATTTATTATTATTCTAACATAAACATAATATCTAACACAATCACACGCACACACACATTCATACGAGTTGCAGAAAGAAAGAGAGTGAGGAAAGAATGAGTTTTAAGAATGAGATAATGAAATCCCAAGTTTCTATATGCACTTATAAGACATGACCTGAACGAACCATCAATCCTTAATTTAACCCTTCTATCGTTTCTTAGGGGGGTTATTAAATTTATATTAATGCACCAGTTCAGTTAAGAGTCTGGAGGTTACTTGCTTGAGTTTCTTTTATGATTCCTTTTGTCGGCGTAAAAGGGGGTTTCCCGGGTTCGTTGATTGGCTGGCAGTCTTCTTGTGGCTGGCTAGATGTCTTGGGTGGCCAATCACATGGTGTGTTGGCGGGTGGATGGAAAGTCTTTGAAGTTCGAAGCGGGCTTCGCAGTCGAATCGTTTAAACGAAACTTTGCAGCAAAACTTAACTTAGAACGGAGACTTTCAACGGGAAAGAAAAGAAAACTAAGAAAAAGAAAGAAAAGTGAGACGAGTAGTTCGATGGCTTGACTGAAGCTGTTTAACCCATGTTCTTCTGATCTTGATTTGGGTTCTTTCGTCCGCTCGTCTACATGGTTACTTGTCTGTCTGGAGTAAATCTGCTCTTCCGCTAACGGTCTTTTTCGGACTCTTTTTCCTTCTTCCTCCCAAATGTTTGTTCGGGTTCTAAGGTTTTAAGCTCAAATGTTTGTCCAGCCTCCTGGATGAGTTCTGACCAATTAGGCACTGTCTTTATTTGAGAGGTGGCATTTTCTTCACCTCACGTCGTAAATCATGCGTTATCTTTGATCTCTTTACTCTACAGAATACAGAGGCCACAGTTTAGACATCATTACTATTATAAGAATACAAAACATTTTACACAGATTTCAATCAAGCCATCTTCTGAATTACGAACATATGATCATACTGATAGGAAGCACGACACACTTTCATTCAAACATCTAATAGCTACGTATAACCATTACATGACTTATGTGATCTAAGCATAATAGACACACATATAGAGGTTGTAAACACAATATATAATTATGTAGTTTGATTATGTTTGATTATAAGTTCATCAAGAATTGTTTTTGAATGATTTTATGTAATTTTATATGTAAAGTCTTAGTCTCTGTGTTTTTTTTTGAGAGATCTCAACCCGGAGGTCATTCAAAGGTCCTCAAGAAAAAGGAGGTCTGTTTTAAATCCATTGTCTGGAGATCCAACAACTCTGCCGTTATCTCGTTGGGTGCCAGAGCCGTGCCGTCTCTGAACCAATCAGTCTTTCCCAAACTATCTAACTTGACGACGTTCTTCGTTGTTGGGCTCATCTCTTATGGCCATAAATTCCTTACTGTGGTTTTTTCGTTGGCTATGGTAGACTGGCTGGAGCCGGGGTTTTATGGCTCTGGGTTGGTGATTTGAGGTCTGGAGTGTTGAGTTCTGTGTGGAATTATGTTTGAATGAATCACCTGGAAGATTCATCTGTGTTTGGTTCGTCCTCAAATCCTACAATGACATCATTATGGAAATTCTCTTATGCTGTATACCAGGGTTTCTCAAACTCGGTCCTGGAGGGCCACTGTCCTGCACAGTTTAGCTCCAACTCTGATCAAACACACCTAGTGATCCTGAAAACATTGATAAGCATGCTCAGGTGTGTTTGATCAGTGTTGGAGCTAAACTGTGCAGGACAGTGGCCCTCCAGGACTGAGTTTGAGAAACCCTGCTGTATACCCTTTTGTATAGTTTTATTATTACATGTTTTTTTTATACCACTATTACTATACTACCATAGAATATGACTATGGCAAGCAGGGTGAGGTCGAGAGCCATGGGAACGGAGCGAGGCCGGTGGCGCAAGTGCCAGATCTTTTCCTTGGTTGTTTATATTATGTTTGTATGCGGCAGTCATCCGTGAGGGGCTGCCACTTTACTGTCGTTTTGTTGTTTATTTTATGATTACACTTACGTTGAACGTTCGCCGGTTCCCGTCTCCTCCTTCCCGAGCCTCGAACATCGTTACAATGACCTATAAAAAATAGATAATGTTTATTAATATATACAATTTAAAAAAAAAACTAACCAGAGCTAGTCAAGTTAATGTTTTACAAACCCAAGAATGTGAAAGAAATATGATGTTAACTGACTTTGACTGTAGAATAATTGTAGGTTTCAGATGGGATGGTGTGAGTATCTTAGAAACCAATGATCTCCTGGGATTTACACAACACAATAGTGTGAGAAAAACATCCAGTGAGCGGCAGTTCTGTGGGCGCAAACACAGTGTTAATGAGAAAGGTCAGAGGAGAATGGCCAGATCTGTTCAAACTGACGGATAATGACAATAACACCTTGTTTACACCTGGAAGATCCATTTAAGGTCATCTTATCCCAAGTGGACAGGCTAAATACAGGTGTAAATGGGGTCAAATGGTGTGATCCAGTCACTTAAATCACATTCAAGTACATTTGATCATTTTGCATTTGTAGTGTAAATGCTAATCCATCCTGATGTCTTCCGATCAACAATGATGGACAGCATATGTCAATCAACTAGTTGTTGAAATGGATATTGTGTATACACATAAAAATCATTGCCTGTTCTGATGAATCTCATTTCTGCTGGATCGTACATACAAATGGTTGAAATGGATATATGAAGTTGTAAAAATCCATAGTTCCATCCAGCCTTCTGTTATCAGTTCAGGCTGGTGGATAATGCACCATGTGAAAAAACCATCACATCCCAAGCTGGATCCAATAAGATGAAAATGTGTTCAGTGTACTTCAGCAGCCTCCACAGTCACCAGATCTTAATATAAATAAGAGCATTTTTTCGATGCGGTGGACAGGCAGATTTGCTGCAGTATTGTGTGATGCTATCATGTTAGTAGACCTGAATCCTTTATATTTCAAGTACCTTGACAAATTCATGCTGTTCAGAGAGCAAAAGGTTAAACATTTTTTAGATAGATAGGTGTTCCTAATAAAGTAGCCATTGAGGGTATTTATTCTAACATAATCTCTGAATTTTTTTAGCTTTTTTGTTTTGTCTTGTGCCTAATTTATCCTCATAGGTAATGCTGAAATGTACCCTACACTCTAAACAAAAATGGTGCTAAATAGCACTAAAAGTGGTTCATTGGCTTGTAATCATAGGGGAACCACTTTAAGTGCCATATAGCACCTCACCTTTGTCAAATGGTGCTATGTAGAACCAAAAAAGCACCTTAACCACCCCACAGAAACCGCTGAAGAACCGCTGAAGAACTGCTGAAGAACCAAACTGGGCTTAAAGATGAACTGAACTGGAATTTGAGTAAAGGTGATATAACAGATATATTTTATTTATTCTCATTGGTACAATTATTAAAATGGCAGAATTTGTTAAAAGGGATAAAATGGTACATTGAAAATGTTGTTGTTGTTGCACGGGCGCCGCCATATTGGATTTCAACATTCGACTACATGGTAGCTACTCCGTTCACTGGTGAGCGTTGACTGAAACTCCTGCGCGCAGCAAACTTTTTTGCCCGCCCCAACTTTATTTATTTTGGTTTTAACACGTTGCGTGCAGCTAACTTGACAAGCGATCCCATTGGATGAATTCGTCCAATCAAATTTCCATCTTAAAAATATATAAAATTTCCATTTATCTGCCTCGATTTTCTAAAACGCACAGGACCTCAAGCTTGTTTTTGTATTTTCTCTAAATGCACACGGCATATATAAGCAGTTTCTATTTCCTAAAATGCATAATGTGCGTGGATACAATAAATGAGAGTGCATGACAGGCTACAGCCCTCCAACCGCATTTCCCTCTTATAACACCGTGAACCACTATTGCTCCATTCATAATTGACTATGTACATTGCAAATACAATCTAATGCATATTTTAGACATAACTTTGTATTGTATGCAATATTTTGAGACAAAATTAATTGGTACATTAAATCAAGTGATCAAAGTGCTCATTGCTGCTGCGATCAGTGGCGTGGATACAGTGGCTCGCGCACACACCGCAGTCTTCACTCGGACACGCGCAGACTCTATTCGTTCCGGTGAAATTAGAAAACATAATGCACACAAACGTGTCCCTGCTTGATATACAACCACTGATGAACATATTCGGTTTTGATGAAAGAACTGCGGATTTGATCTCAAAACCTCTGACACGCTTGGCGAAAGTTCTACCACTGGACCATTACGGCACATGTTAAATAGGCGGATCTGTGTATTTATTCACGCGAAAGTTCTCGGTACTGACAACATATTAACGACAAACTCCATGTACTATTTAGAATGATTGCTGGACATCGCCATGTTATTATACATACATCTGATTTAGCATTGTATTAGCAACCCCTGTCCCACCCACTTTTTAAAACAAAGTTACGCCACTGATTAGTTCGTAAATGTGTAGTCATACTACTGGCCTGTCCCTCAGGCACAAATGCGTAACCCATGCCATTAAATTTTCCTGTGTATTCGCTCTGTGCAACTAGCGAATATACAGGACCGCAGGTCCTACCATGCCAGTGACGTCATCGAAATTGCCAGCGTTCTTATAACAGTTTTTGTGTAGCTTAAAAAAAGCTATATTGATATTTGTAATAAATTTTTTTTTGTGTAATTTACTTTTAACTGTCATAAACAACACGTTATCAACGTTGTATATTTTCAGTTCAGTTCATCTTTAACAGGTTCTTTAAATGGCAGTGGTGCTACAGTATATAGCACCATAAGCACTGCAAAGAACCGCTTAAGAACCACTTTTTTTTAGAGTGTACTGTTCAAAAGAAAGTTATTAAACTAGAGATGCACCGATGTATCGGCCAACAATCGGAATCGGCCGATTTTTTTCACTATCGGCCATCGGCAGTCAATGCAGTGGTGTAGTCTACGTGATACGCAGGTATACGCCGTATACCCACTAGGAAATGCCAAGTATTTCCGTATACCCACTAAAAAAAGCGTGAGGATACGTAACAACTTCGTTTTGTGACAGAACTTTCACACTTTCATTCATAAATTCACCGCGTCTGTGTTTGCAATGGATCAAATCGCGTGAATATTAAAATAAAAACTCAAAGAGACTGCAGTTGCTCAACGCATCTCTGGGAATGAGCGCTCAATGTGTGCTCTACTACACACACACTGAAGCAAGCGCGTGCTTGTGTCAGCGCTTCACTGTAGCTATGAGGACATGATGTAGGCTACACATGTGAACTTCATCACAGAGCTGCTATGAGAGTCGATCACTTCATGAGAATTTCACCATTTGATTTGATAAAACTATCGCCATTCATTCGTATCATACACACACAGAAACTGTAATGTCTTGACGACAACCTGTCAAAATAAAAGTTGGGTATAAACTCAAAGAAATTATGAAAGAAATTGCACAGTAAAATGTACTGTAAAATAATAATAATGATGAAATCTATTAAAACTTATTTAAAAAAAGGAATATCACACAAGTTTTCATACATGTTTTAATTTAAACAGTAAACTTGCCAAAACAATAACACAATTTTCTTTCAAATGCTCCATTTCTAAAAGTAAATTTGTATTTGTGCCTATAATGTTTTATTTTTATTGTCAGCTGATAAAACCTGTGCTTCAGGGACCATATTCATATAACATCTAAGGGTAAATGTAGAAAATCAGTCCAGTCTCCTCAGCTGTAAATGTCATTGGCTGTTAAAGTTTTGTTTTGCTTATAATAAATTGACATGTTGATAACACAAGGGGCCCTATTGTAACGCTCTGAAACGCAAGTGTCAAAGCGCAAGTAACTCTGTGGGCGGATCCCGGCGCTGTTGCTATTTTCCCGGCGGGATAAACGACTCTTGCGCCCGACGCAAATCTAAAATGTGTTGGTCTGAAGTCGCTTCATTATTCATAGGTGTGGTTTGGGCGTAACGTGAAATAAACCAATCAGAGCGTCCTCTCACATTCCCTTTAAGAGCCGGCGCGCTTGTTCCACGGCGGATTGCTATTATAACGGCGGATTGCTATTATAATGGCGTATCGCTATTATAACGGCGGATCGCTATTATAACGGCGGATTGATATTATAACGGCAGATCGCTATTATAACGGCAGATTGCTATGATAACGGCGGATCGCTATTATAACGGCGGATCGCTATTATAACGGCGGATATTATAACGGCGGATTGCTATGATAACGGCGGATCGCTATTATAACGGCGGATATTATAACGGCGGATTGCTATGATAACGGCGGATCGCTATTATAACGGCGGATCGCTATTATAACGGCGGATTGATATTATAACGGCAGATCGCTATTATAACGGCAGATTGCTATGATAACGGCGGATCGCTATTATAACGGCGGATCGCTATTATAACGGCGGATATTATAACGGCGGATTGCTATGATAACGGCGGATCGCTATTATAACGGCGGATATTATAACGGCGGATTGCTATTATAACGGCGGATCGCTATTATAACGGCGGATCGCTATTATAACGGCGGATATTATAACGGCGGATCGCTATTATAATGGCGGATTGCTATTATAACGGCGGGTTTGCCAGCGCACGCCAGGAGCGGTTCACAGCCGAGGAGACCGATGTTCTCGTCAGGGCCGTAAAACACAGAGAAGTGACATTGGGGATGATGGAGAAACACACAAATCAGCTTCGGTTAAACAGGCGTATAATTTGGGTAAATGTGTAATCTAGATAGATCTTTTTCACATCTTCACGGACACAACAATGATTTCCCTCGTGTGTTAATATTTTTCCTTGTAATAATCTATGATTTGCAAAAATGAAAACTGCTGCGTCTGTTTATAATTATTAGAGAATCAAAGTGGATGCGCGTTCACACGCTACATTATGGCCAAGCACGCGCCCTTAAAATACCATATCACTAACAGTATACTCACTACAAAAAACTAGACTACACCACTGAGTCAATGGTTAGTGATGGTCAGTGGCGATTATATCCTGTCAATCAAAAGGGTGCGCTAGAACATGACCGACTGCAACTCACACTGTGTGAAGAAAATCTCTCTTGTTGAGTTAGTTAAGGCAAGTTAATGTGACAAGAACGCATTAACAGCTAAAAACAACTACATGAAAGCAGGCTCTATTTGAGCCGAATCACCCGTTGTTCAAGTTGCCAGATCTGCAGTTTTTCCCTATACTAAACATTATTTGTAGCGCTCCTCTCTCCCAATAATCGCAAATAGCTCTGTTCTTTGTTACTTCTATAAAGAAACAAAGTGTCATCTTTCAAATTCTGTCCATTTTATCGCGAAATTCAAACAATAAATGGCTATTCTTCCACTTTAATAAAAATGATATCTAGAAAAACATGCATGAATATCAGAAGGTAAGTTGAAAGTTACAGTACAACTTACCGAAATCTGTATCATGTCATGTAATCACTCAATCAGTGTTTCAACCGAAAGATGTCAATAAAACGTGCGTGTGAAGCTTGAAACTTGCTTGTGAATCACTTAATGTTGCATTTACCTCAGGAAAGTCATCTGTTTGTTAGTTAGCTTTAAAAAAAAAAAAAAACTTATTTACTGTTAATTATATATGTATATTTGAATAAATTTGCCATGAAAACTACCTTATGTGTAACTGAGTTGTATACAAACATTTCAGTTTTTACTTAAATACTTAAATGTAAATATGATATCTGGAAATAAATAACAGTTGAATATAATAGCTCTGTTGTTAATTTTAACCTCTAATATTATAGTGTACCAAATGAGAGGGTTCTCTGGTTTGCAGCATTATTTGGGAGAGATTTTTTATTCATAAGAAAAAAAAAAACTATCGGTATCGGCACCGGCCGATATCACTCTGAATAATCGGCTATTGGTATCGGCGGAGAAATTTAATATCGGTGAATTTCTAGATTAAACGGATAAAAAGTGACTTTTACATTGTTATAAAATATGTTTTGTATACATGCTGATAGCTATTCAAAGAATCCTAAAAAAAATTACCACTGTTTCCACAAAAATATTAATGAGCACAACTATTTTCAACATTGATAATGGTAAGAAATATTTTTTGAACACCAAATCATCATATTAGAAGGATTTCTGAAGGATCATGTGACTCACGGTTTGCTGTTATAAACTATGTATAAACTACTATAAACATAAATAATGAACAAGAATGATATTGTCACGGATACAACGGAAGCAGACAGGTGGTAAGTTGAATTGAAGTTTATTAAACAAGGTGCAACAGATCCGGGATGCAATGGTGAGTAGATACTTTGAAGATAGAGTTCACAAAGACTTAACTGAATGGTAAACAATGTCTCTTGGTTGTAGATGCTGGCGAAAGGGTTCGCGAGGGTTCTCAATGGAAGGCAGACGGATGGTTGAAGACAGCAGATGGGGGATACCGAACACGACAGGTGAGTAGCGTGGATGAGTCTGTATGTCAGTGGTGTTTGACGAGACCAGACAATGACTGGTGAGTGAGAGTGGTGTATAAAGGGTGTGACTGATGAAGAGGCCAGGTGAAGGTGATTAGAACTCAGGGGAAAGTGAACGAGTGGGTGGAGCGAGTGATGATGAGGATGGAGTGAGTGATGATGAGGGCGTGGCTGTGACAGTACCCCCCCCTCCCGAGGCGGCTCTTGACGGCTGAGAAGAGGGGCGAGTACGGCGACGAGGTCTCCCACGACCTCTGGGTGCAGGACGGTCAGGATGGTCGGCATGAAACTGGGTGAGAAGAGTAGGGTCAAGGATGTCATCTCGATGAACCCAGGAGCGTTCCTCAGGTCCATAGCCCTCCCAGTCGACCAGGTATTCCAACTGGGAACCTCGTCGCCGAGAGTCCAAGATGTCGTGAACTCGGTAGATGGACTCCTCTTCTACGGGAACGGGAGGAGGAGGCACGTCATCCTGGGCAGGAACTGAGGAGGGAGGAGTGACAGGTTCAGTGTGAGGTTTCAACAGAGATACATGGAATGATGGTGCAATTCTATACTCAGGTGGAAGGTTGAGACGATAAGTGACGTCATTGAGCTGCCTCTGCACCGTGAATGGTCCGATGTATCGAGGACTCAGCTTTTTGCAGGGCAGGCGGAGGCGTATGTCTCGCGTCGAGAGCCAAACCTTTTGACCAGGGTGGTATTGAGGAGGTTCGGTTCTGTGACGGTCGGCTTGTCTCTTGTGTCTCCGCACTGCCTGCTGAAGGTGTACATGAGCTGAGTCCCATACCCTCTCGCTTTGATGGAACCAATAATCGACAGCTGGAACTTCTGACGGTTCACCTGACCAAGGGAAAAGAGGAGGTTGGTACCCTAAGACACATTGGAATGGGGTGAGTCCAGTGGTACTTTGTCTAAGGGAGTTTTGGGCATATTCCGCCCAGGGGAGGAATTGGTTCCAGCTGTCTTGGTACTGGTGGCAATAGGATCTGAGGTAACGTCCAATCTCCTGGATCTTCCGCTCAGTCTGACCGTTAGTCTGGGGATGATATCCGGAAGATAGATTAACCGTGACTCCGAGGAGTTTGAAGAAAGCCTTCCATACCCGAGAGATGAACTGAGGTCCTCGGTCCGATACGATTTCTTCAGGGATGCCGAAGTTTCGGAAGACGTAGGTGAAGAGAGCTTCGGCCGCTTCAAAGGCAGTAGGAAGTCCGGGCATTGGAATCAACTTGCATGATTTGGAAAACCGATCCACTACAACAAACACACAGGTGTATCCATTGGATCGAGGGAGGTCAGTCATAAAGTCAATGCCTAGATGGGACCATGGACGCTGAGGAATGGGTAGAGGCACTAATTTACCCTCAGGGAGCTTTCTGGGAGTGTTGGTAATGGCACAGACTGAGCATCCACTGATGTAACGTGAGACGTCCTGGGAGATGGATGGCCACCAGTACCGTTGACTGAGGAGCGAGAGGGTACGCCTACTACCTGGATGTCCAGAGCCCGGAGCGGTGTGAGCAGAGTCCAGAAGGGTGGTACGGAGCTGAGGTGGTACAAAGGTGAGCCCTTCTGGACCTCCCGGCGGAGCAGGTTGGAGATTATTAGCTTGGGAGATTTGCTCATCAATGTCCCATATGATGGGGTTGAGGAAGATGGCTGGAGGAAGGATGGGTTCAGAAGAGTTTTCTTCGGAGGAGGATTGGTGAAGACGGGATTAGGCGTCTGCTTTGACATTCTTACCGCCAGGGCGATAGGTGACACGGAAGTCGAACCTGGTGAAGAAGAGGGCCCAGCGGGCCTGATGAGGATTCAATCTTCTAGATTCTCTCAGATACTCAAGGTTTCGATGATCAGTTATAACCTCAAATTGGTAGTTAGCCCCCTCCAGCCAATGCCTCCACTCTTCCAGTGCTAGTTTGATAGCCAGGAGTTCCCGGTTGCCGACATCATAGTTGTGCTCCGCCGGGGACAGCTTCTTGGAAAAGAAGGCGCATGGATGGAGTTTGGGAGGCTCACCCTGCCGCTGAGATAACACAGCCCCAACACCGGTAGATGAAGCGTCCACTTCGACGATGAAAGGAAGATCGGGGTTGGGATGAACCAGTATTGGGGCAGTAGCAAAAGCGTTCTTGAGTTTGTGAAATGCTTGGAGGGCTTCTGAGGACAAGGACAGAGACTTGGGCCGGCCTTTCAGAGATGAGGTTAACGGAGTACTGATGAGACTGTAACCCTTGATAAATCTTCTGTAGAAGTTTGCAAATCCTAAAAACCGCTGGAGCTCCTTGACTGAAGTGGGTTGTGGCCAGTTGTGAATGGTTTCCACCTTCCTCTGGTCCATTTGTACCCCATGTTGGTCAATGATGTAACCCAGGAACTGTACGGATGGGATATGGAATTCACACTTTTCGAGTTTAAGGTACAGTTGATGTTCTCTCAGTTTTTCTAGGACTTGGATGACGTGTTTGCGGTGTTCAGAGAGTGAGGAAGAGAAGATGAGAATGTCGTCGATGTACACTATGACGAACCGATTGAGGTAGGTTCTGAAGATCTCGTTCATATAACCTTGGAAGACTGCTGGAGCGTTGGACAGTCCGAAGGGCATAACGAGGTATTCATAATGGCCGGAGGGAGTGACGAACGCGGTCTTCCACTCGTCACCCCGTCGAATACGGATGAGATTGTAGGCAGAACGAAGATCTAACTTGGAGAAGATTTGAGCCCCACGCAACTGTTCCAAAGCCGCTGGGACCAGAGGAAGAGGATAGCTGAACTTGATGGTTTGGGAATTCAGGTGTCTGTAGTCGATGCACGGCCGCAAGCCTCCATCCTTCTTACCCACGAAGAAAAAACTCGAAGCGGCAGGGGAGGTAGATGTACGGATGAATTGCTGATGAAGAGCTTCCTCCACATACTCCTCCATGGCCTTCTGCTCCGGGATGGACAGGGGGTAAATACGGCCTTTGGGTAAGGTGGCTCCAGGTAGCAGGTCGATAGCGCAGTCCCATGGCCGGTGAGGTGGTAATTGGGTCGCTAGTTGTTTGCTGAACACATCCTGGAACGCCCCATACTCAGAGGGAATCGCCACAGAATGTTGGACTTCAGGACTCTCGACTGTGGTAGAATTGACTTGACACGATGGGTTTATCTTACATGGAGAGGAAGAAGATGATTTTTTGATTGAAGACAAGCAGTTAGAAAAGCACTGTTCACCCCAGCGTAAGATCTCTCCAGTTCTCCAATTGACAGAGCAGGGCTCCAAACAAAAAAATCAAGTAAGGAGCCATTGGCTCCTATAGGGGGAAAAAACAGGCGCCAAATAATTTTTTTAAGAGCCACATAACAATGCATTTACTTTTAGTCACCCTGTTGTGTGCATGTCTCTCCTCTTCTTACAGTTTCAGCATTTTCATCTTGTGAATGTTCTGGGAACTGAAGCTTATTTGGGAACTGAATGTCACTTCCGACTTATGAACTATATACAGTCCAAATTTTTTTTTTATATAATAAATAATAAATTCCCGCAGCTCGCATGCACGAGAAACTGCACGTGCTAACGGTGCAGTCTGTGGAGCATTCTTCGCGATTATGTGATCGCGTGCATTTTTATGCTTGTTACTGTCCCCGTGTTTTCTCACAGTCTCTTTTTTGAAATGGTTAGTTCCTGTAATGAACTCCGTTTTCCCCGCTATTTCTTTGCCCGCTCTTGAACAAAAGTCACAAAAATGTTTTTGTGTCTCGTGATCATACCTCAGTAGGGCTGCACGATTTTGGCCAAAATTATTTGTTGATTTGTCACATAGGCTAATTATAACTGCTTTTTACATTCATATTGTGCTACATCTCCTGCTAATGTGTATCAAAATAAAATGGGTCCTCTTATTCACCAAAATTCAGTGCATCTCCAGAATAAATAAAAATAAATAATTTATTAATATTTTAAATTGTATTTATATTTTATATACATTGTATTTACGTTGTATATATAATAATTATTAGGATAGACTAGAGATATTATCTTCTGTTATTATCTGTTATTATTATTATTACCTATTATTAACGTTACATGGCTTGGATAAATTCTAATGTAGAATGCAGTCTGTTATTTCTTGATAAGACACAGTTGCCATGAAAAACAGAACGTTGTCATGGACACGGAAGCAATACAATCGTTTTTAAATCAATATTTTGTGTCAAATTATTGATTTATTTGGAAGGTAGCCATGTAAGCGGGATTCCGATGTCAGTTAATAAAATTCTGTAGTTGTTATTTGAAAGGTCTCTTGTTATTTGAAGTCTCTCTCGCGCACTATTGCTCGCGCACAGACACACTCGGTCTCTCTCACGCACTATTGGTCGCGCACAGATTACTATTGCTCGCGCACAGACACACTCGGTCTCTCTCGCGCACTATTGCTCGCGCGCAGACACTCTGTCTCATCTCGCCCAGTTCGCTTCGCTTTTGTCCAGTCCGGCAAAACATTCTAGTTTCTACATCTAGAAACTAAGCTGTGCGGTGCAGGGAACAACTCTGATTATTGGCTCGTCATGGAGTCAGCGCTAGATTGGCTTTGCAAAAAAAAAAAAAAAAAAAAACTTTCATATGAACAGAATGACGCATTTAAAATATCGCATATTTTTTGTTAGCAGAGGTGTGTCATGCGTGCTGGTGATTGACAGAGATGAGGATTGCTTGAAGAAGTCCAATATTTTTCGCTTTGACAATTTATTTTTCTGACGCGAAAGGTGACATTCGTTTTACCCGTTCATATTTTGGCGCTTTCACTCAGTTCACACAAAGCGTCTCATTTCATGACGTTAACAAAACAAATGAAGCGATAGGCTACTGGTTATAAAACATGCATGTATGATGCAGATTTTACAATCAAAGGGAGTAAATTTGTATTGTCGCCAATGGCGACCTTGGCAGAAATTTCACTCGCAAATAAATATATTTGGTCGCAAATGCGACCATTTTAGTCGCAGTTTGGAGCCCTGACAGAGGGTTGGTGTTGTACCATCCATGGGCGTCCCAGGATGAGTTCAGCAGTTGACTCCTCCAGCACCATGAATGACATCCTCTCAGTATGAAGACATCCAATCTGGAGAGTGACAGTGGGTGAAAAGTGACGAATTCTTCCTCGACCCAGAGGTTTACCTTGAATGGTTTGTACTCGGAGATCTTGATGCGCTCTGAGCTTTCGAAGGTTTAACTTTTGGAGTAATTGGGTGGAAATGAAGTTCCCTTCGGCACCGGAGTCGAGTAAGGCTTGCGCTGAGACACAAAGACGAGGGGTGAGTAGCAGAACCATGGTACGATTGAGAGTTTCAATTTTAGGAGGAACTTGAATGGTGCTTACCGCAGTACGCGGAGGTCGAATGGGACAGCCACTGAGGAGGTGTTGATCGGAAGCGCAATACATGCACAAGTTATGCTGGATCCTTCGTTGACGTTCGATTGAAGTGAGACGAGAGGAGTCTATTTGCATGGGCTCTGGTGCTGGAGGAGCGGCAGACGGTGCGGAGGACGGAGAACTTACAGCGGCTGATGCAGGATGTTCACATGCTGAGAAACGCTGGGAAACTTGAATGGTCTTTTGAATGAGATGTTCGAGACCCATTGAGTCATCAAAAACGACCACTTGCTGACGGATTCTCAAACTCAAGCCACGTCGAAACACTGTAATTAAAGCTGTTTCGTTCCAGTCACTGGAGGCCGCTAGGGTGCGGAAGCGAAGAGCGTAGTCGCAAACGGAATTTGAGCCTTGATGCAGATTGAAGAGTTGATCGTGAATGGACAGTCTATCAGCAGATAATCCAAATACTATCTTGAAATGTTGAAGAAAACTGGAGAGAGATTTTATGATGGGTGAGTTAGAATTCCAGATGGAATGTGCCCATTGGAGAGCGCGGCCAGATAACAGAGATATTATAAACGCCACCCGGGCTGAGTCGTTAGAGAAAAGATGAGGTTGCATCTCAAAGTATAATGATACTTGCAGGAGGAAGCCGCTGCAGTTCTCCGCCTCGCCTGAGTATGTCGCTGGCCGGGCCATGGGACTCGCAGAGGCAGCTCCCGAAGCAGCGGGTGTTTGCGTAAGTGAAGGGAGGTGAGGACTTTGAGAGACATCAGCGATGAATGGAGGATTAACTGGTGGATTTTGATGTAAGGCTTGACTAACAGCTTGAACCAGATCCGCGAAAGTATCGCGCGGTGGTGAATCCTCGGAATCGGCTGCAGCTTGCATGTTGGTCTGGTCTTCTGTCACGGATACAACGGAAGCAGACAGGTGGTAAGTTGAATTGAAGTTTATTAAACAAGGTGCAACAGATCCGGGATGCAATGGTGAGTAGATACTTTGAAGATAGAGTTCACAAAGACTTAACTGAATGGTAAACAATGTCTCTTGGTTGTAGATGCTGGCGAAAGGGTTCGCGAGGGTTCTCAATGGAAGGCAGACGGATGGTTGAAGACAGCAGATGGGGGATACCGAACACGACAGGTAAGTAGAATCTCTGAGGTGAGTAGCGTGGATGAGTCTGTATGTCAGTGGTGTTTGACGAGACCAGACAATGACTGGTGAGTGAGAGTGGTGTATAAAGGGTGTGACTGATGAAGAGGCCAGGTGAAGGTGATTAGAACTCAGGGGAAAGTGAACGAGTGGGTGGAGCGAGTGATGATGAGGATGGAGTGAGTGATGATGAGGGCGTGGCTGTGACAGATATGTGTGATGCAGAATGATGATGAATAATATTTATTTTAACAGAGAGCAACAACAACCACATCTAACACGTTAACACATAAACAAAGAACTGAGGAAAACTGAAGGCTTAAATACACAAGGGAAGATCATTAACAGAGCAGGGCACAGGTGAGACACTAAGCACCATAACAACTAATGAAAGAATTAGAACTCAGGCAAATAGTGACAATGAAAACAAACAGAACAAGAAAATTAAAATAAACAAGACATGAACATGACACTGACACTTAAGACTGGAGTAATGGCTCATAAATATTCAGCTCTGCCATCACAGGAATAAATTATATTTTTTACAATACAATATTTAAAAAAAAAAGAGAAAATGGTTGTTTTAAATTGTAATGATATTTCACAAAATAACAGTATTTTTTTTATTCAAGTCTTTTTGTCTAGTCCGAGTCAAGTCTGAAGTAATTTCAGTTCGAGTCCGAGTCAAGTCTGAAGTCTATTAAAATGCGTCCGAGTCTCTAACTCGAGTGCCCATCTCTGAATGTTACACAAACCATGTTCGTATTCACCACCTCAGAGTCAGACAGCTGCCTTCTAACAATCAGCAAGAAACGTTGTGAACATCATAGAACGTCAGTGGAGAAAAGCATATAGTTCATCATAAAATCGAAATACAGCATACATAATTCACACGCTATAATGCTGAATGTACCCGATTTTTCATATTAACAGAAAAATATACCAGGATAACCTGGCTTCTCTTGAGACTCCCCTGCTTCAGAGAATAGTTAATGATATGCTAAAGCTTGCCTCTCGTGATGTGATTGGAACATAAATATATATATATATATTCACCACAGGGTGAAATAAATAAATAAAGCCTTATTGAGCACAAGAAACTTTTTTCCAAAACTTTTGAACAGTACATAAAAAAAGTTATTGTTGTCATATCTTTCTTTTAAGAAAACTATATAGAACAATATGATTAAGAAATACTCCGATAAATACTTAAGATAAATAATACTCCGCTATAAGGCAGAATTTTGCCTTTGGAATATTGTGTCTATGGAAAGGAAACAAAATGCTTTGAACCATGTTCAATTTATTTATGCAATGATTAAAAAGGTTCTTACTCTTCTATGCAGGCATACTTTTTTATTATCTTGTCTTTATATGCTGGATGCATTACATACAGTATGTGCACTTAACATTTAATGGTAAAATAAACATTTTTTACAGACAATGAATAAAAAACAAACATATAAGAGATTCTTCCCACTAGCCATGAGGAACTGTACTTAAAATGTATTCATTCACTTCTACACTCACTCTTTTCATCTCCAAGGTTATCAAATGTGCTCGGAAAATTTAACACACACACTCACAAACATAAGCAATGTGATTTTCGCAGAATGCACATAAAATGTATCGTTTTTTTAAAAGTGAGAGAAAAGGTCACTATCTTCCTGGTGATTAAAAAAAAAAAAAGTTGATGGACATCTTATGCATCAATTACCCATTAAAGACTAATAAATACAAAACAAGAATGTACCATGCAGTGGCAGTTTTTGTTTCATCTTGAGGGTCGAGATTCTTCCTCTGATGTCAAGAGGAAACAAATTCTGACTGTTTTAGGTCGGGATTTTTAGAGTGGAAGACCAGCAGGCATCATGAGGTAATCAAGGAGTATATAATCAGCGGTGTAACCATGGCAACCTGTCAAAAAAGCATTAGGAAGAGCAACATCTAGATAATAGCAACAGGATGACAGGATGGAAATTGTCTTATGCAGCTAAATATGGATAGGAAGAAACAAATATGTGAGTGTTTGTGTACTTGTATGCTGGAATATAAATCAGCAGTTCCTTTGTGTTTTAGTGTGATTGTAAGACACCAACATCCAGGATGGAAGATAGGCCTACCTACAGATGGTAAACTTCTTGGGTGACCCGATCACAAGTGGTCAGATGAGACAGATCGCGAGTTGCTGTGTTTCAATTGCCTCCTGTGACCACTTGTGAATTTAACAGATTGTTGCTTACAAACATACAGTATCTCACGAAGTGAGTACACCCCTCACATTTCAGCAAACAGTTCTATGTATACTACAGGGCCGTTGAATGCTTGAATCTGATTGGTTGACGAACGTTCTGAGGTGTGCAATTATTTTCAGGGAACCGCACGGCTAAAGTAATTCTGGCAGGTCTTAACCGCATTACAGTTCCATATCACTGCGCGTACTTTACTGTAATAACGGAAAATAGGATACAATTCATAACAAGAAAAACCATGCAGCCCCATGCGCTTGATCTACAATTTTCAATGTCTAACTTCACAATCAATGGAAACATGCAGTTTAATTTTAATAAATAACGTATAGTCCTATATATCAATAGAAAATTCAACTGAATATTTCAATAAAATAGTCCTGCTGCACGGGTTTTTGTAATTATTGCAGATAATATAACAAATAAATAATTATTGATAGGCTATAGTCTACTGTCACTAATAGAAAAAAAGAATGAACGAATTATTTAAAACGAATTGAATAAATAAATAATAATATTGACGCACATGCCCCTCTCTCTCTCTCTCTCTCTCTCTCTCTCTCTCTCTCTCTCTCTCTCTCTCTCTCTCTCTCTCTCTCTTTCTTTCTCTCTCTCTCTCTCTCTCTCTCTCTCTCTCTCTCTCTCTCTCTCTCTCTCTCTCTCTCTCTCTCTCTCTCTCTCTCTCTCTCTCTCTCTCTCTCTCTCTCTCATAACTGCATTAATAACTGCATAAAGCCGGGGACACACTTACTGTAAGGCCGGTTATGAATGTAATTTGATACTGATGACTAATAATGCACGCGTTTTCAGCGCGTTCAGTCTGTGTTCCCAGCGGTGTTTAAAATCTGCTGCATTCACAGTCAGAGAATGTTTCTAGTGGTTAAGTGTGTCCCCAGCATTACTCTGCTATCAGCGGCTCAAACCTACTAACTCTAAAATGACGTTTTGGAATTAGCAACGGAGCATGGGTTTAAATGCGCAAGGAATTAGTTCTACATACAAGTGCGTTTTAATGACAAAAACTTTACAAACGTCTTGAAATACATCATATGAACACTATTTCGAGGTGTGGTAACTGTAGTATAAGTGGAATAATTGACTTCAGGCCGTTGAAATATTAGAAAAATAATGCACACCCGAGGTGTAACGGCCACTCCGCTTCGCGTCGTGACCGCATTACCACCTCGGGTGTGCATTATTTTTCTAATAATTCAATGGCCTGTCGTCAATTATTCCTTACATAATATATAGTTTTAGTATATCTTCTCAAGGAACAATACTATAGATGTCACGTTTTAGAGAGAAGCAGACAGCTGAGTAGTTTAGAAATAGGGTTTATTGAACAGAGGCACGGAGTGAAACTGCAGAGATGATTGTGAGTAGATGTATGGATGAGGAACTTAGCTGGGTGTAAACTTGATCTTTCTCTCATAGATGAAGACTGGTAATAGCAGGCTGATGATAGAAGGCGGATGATGGAGTAACAGGAGACGGACGATCGGAGATGACGGACAGGAACGGGATCTTCGTGGTAAGTATAAACTAGATAGCAATTTCAAAACACTGCTTCATGAAGCTCCGAAGCCTTTACGAATCTTTTGTTCCGAATCAATGGTTCGAAGCGTGTATCAAACAGCCAGAGTCACGTGATTTCAGTAAACGAGGCTTCATTACGTCATAACTGTTTTGAAACACTTCAAAATTTCAATGGTTCACCACTGGGGGCAATGATCTCTGTCAACCCATGAATAATGAGGAGTCACTGAGAACCAATGAACAAGTGTCTGTGGGTTTTACCTGATCTCTGAACAGTTTTATACAATTGTAGACGTTTTAATTAGACATGAGTATAAATAGAATGAATAATGGTAGTTAAAGGGCATATTGCAGGTTTTTTTTTTTTCAGAATTAATAACCTTGTATGAAAATACCATATAAAGAGTAAATGCATGATTACAAATTGTTTTGCCAGACATAAGGGCACAAATTTAGTAGAAAACTTGACAGTTTCCTTGACCGTGTTGAAAAAACGCTTTTTTTTCACCACCGCGTCATATTACGTCACAATGGGGAGTCGTTTGCCGGGCGCTGCGTTCGCTCAGTGCAGAGTAGGCTGGTATTATGTTGAAGCGGTCGTGATTCAGTGGGTTTTCGGTGGTTATTGTATTTCAATTAATAATTATCGTGATAAATGACTGTGAATTATGGCCTGTCAGGACATCGAGTCCACAGGTTTCCGAACAAGATAAAGGACGGTGCTTTCTTCAGTGTTTGTGTGCGTTTTGTGCAGGGTAAGAGACGGGACTTCGCTTCTGCGTCTGCTTTTAGCGTTCACTATATGATTATAATCCCGGCGATATGATGAGTTAACGTTACGGCCAGAGGTGTAGTGGTAAAAAAAGAGGTGGGTTAACTATAAATTCTGGTGAACCACGACGTGGGTTAGAACACACACTGCGTACCGGTTTGTGTTTTTTATCCTGATGACATATAGGCATCATTTGATGGTACTACCAAGGTTATCACTGGTTGTTCCCACATCATAGGTCACACAATCACTAATCAATTCATACATTAATCTAAATTCTTGTTAAAAAGACTCAAGAAGGAATTATATGGTTGAAATATATGAAGTTTACTAAATGACAAAACAGAGAGAACAAAAATATTTTTAACCCGTAATTACAAAACAAAAACGGTTGTTGTATTTTTAAAAGGCAAAGTTGAACACCAAAATTTTAATTTGAACTGTATAGGCTACACCAAATGCTGCGCAAAAAAATAAATATTGACGAATTTTTGTTTATTACTTGTTGCCCCTTAATTAAACATTTAAAATATTCACAAATTAATATGGATTTTGTTGTTGTTGATTTATTTTTCTGAGACAAAATTAGAACCTGGAAATGATATTAATCCCGCAGTGCTGAATGAGAAGAGCCATATGTCTCTGGAACCACAGCCTACAGAAAGGTGATTTATAGGCTAGCCTAATGATAATAAATGTGTCTGAAAAAATAACGAGGCATTTTAATTGTGTATTAATAAACTATTGTTTTCTAAATCAGTGTCGGTTAAAAACATAGCCTATCTCCATCTCCGCTGTTAAGCAGATGCTTTTAGAGAGAAATGCACCTTTCATACGGATTACATAATCAGAAGGTATTAGCTTTCGATTCGAATTTGTTCGTTTTGAAGTGGACATTTCAAGCTTTAGACTACATATAGGCTATATTTAGTTTCAGTTCTCGCGCTCCAGTTCACGGAGATCATGAAAGCGCGCCTGATTGTTTTATTTTATTTGACAAAAGCACAACGTTTCTTGTTATTGCGAGTTTACACAAATAAAAGTAGTTGCGAATAATGTATTATTATTTTCTGTATGACCAGAAATGATAGAGTATTTTAAATTGTTTCACTGTTGATAAGTGTTCGCGCCCGCGCGTCCGTGCCATGCAGTGCGCGCTCACATTCCGCTCCACAAACGCTTGGATATGCGTCAAAATCTTGTGTTTATTTGTTATAATCTTAGGCTAGCCCTGTATTATTATGGTTTAACCCGCGCGGCTACTGACAGTAATGCAGCGCAATATGAAAGACTTCGTCTTAGGTTTAACAACCTATGAAACTAATAATGAACAATATGAAACTAAAACGACATAGCCTGCTTAATTTAAAATGGCTTATGAACTATATGCTATTTAGAGGTGGATAAACGCACTTTGGAGGTGGATAAACGCTATTTCAGAATTTTGGGAGGTGCCCAAACGACGTTTACGTTTAGCCTCCACTACATCCCTGGTTACGGCGATATGTGCACACTGTCCCGGCTCCTTCATCGGGTCGCCCGGTCCGCCGTCAGCATGTGGGTCGGCCACCGGTGGGAAACATGACGGTCACGGATCCGTCAGAGATCACTTATTGTACATTTGTTTTACAAAATGTGCCTTGTCTTAATTTAATTCATTAACGTATCCTCCATAAACTTGTAATGTCTTGCAAGTCTGCAGCCGACACTTATTATTATTATTATTATATAATATATTATGTTCATTTTCAATCTGTACTCTGAATTTTAATGTTTGTGTTGGCTGTTTCTACATATAAAATTTGTATACAGTAAGAAAGTTGTGATTGTGATTATTTTTTTAATCATTATCACCAAGTGGGGCCATTCAAAACCTTTATAATGTCCCTCTTTCTCTGGAAACTGTCTCCTAATGGCTGACACACACATGCAGGTAAGGGTCTAAATACTAGCTTTGCTATTGCCTGACACATAATTACAATATTGTGATCTGAGCATAGTGTTATACATATCGTCGGCTAACGTGAATAGGCTACATCTATAAGCTAACACTGTTCTCTCATCGAGACCCGACTCCTGCCCTGTTCTCCTCACACCACAGCTCAATGCGTCTCCTCTGACCGTTGTTTTGTCTAATCCTGGCCTGTTTACTCTTTTGGCTTCATATCAGGCTCATAATTATGGCTGAGGTCCGTCATACGAGTAAACAATTAGGCTACAATTTCCACAGCGTCCGAACTGTCATTGCGATCCATTGCTTTCCTATTGTTTACTTTGACCGCTCTCCCCCATGCTACGTCACTTCCGGTTTGGCGGTTTTCAAATGCGGAAATACAATTTTCTCACAAAAATGACTCCAGAAGCCTAAATAGCGTTTTATAAGTATATGTTTATATTTAAATCTAGTTCCTACATTATTGTTCTATACATTGGCGCACTGGGTACTCTAACCTGCAATATGCCCTTTAAGAGTCTTATTGGCCTGTTTAGCTGAGCCATTCATAGAACAAACAAAACAAACCCTGACAATTGATAAGATAACATAGGGGAGAGCGGGGCACAACCTAACGCATTTTGGTTTTGGCTCAATTATTTAAAAAATAATTAGGTTAGATTAATCTTTTTTTTACACAAGAAACATACACATCTCTGCTACAAATGAACACTTAAAGTTTTTTTCTAGGATCTTCCATTTTCTTACAGTTGCACTGAAAGTGACAGAAGTGCAAATGTTACAACTTACCCCATATGCGGGGTTAGTTGTAACAGACAGAGGGGTTAGTTGTAACACTTATGTGTAACACACATAATTCAGTACTATTTTATCTGTATAGTTTGATATTGTTTGTACATCTGTATAGATAGATATCCATACATCCATCCCTCATCCAATCATCCTTCTATTATGGATCAATATCATGGATAGAGATATAGGAAAGGGCTGCACAGTTTTGCATGCAAAATTATTATTATTATTAATAGTAACAGTAATATTAATAAAAACAAGCTTAAAATCACATTTTAAAGTGTTTATTACATGAAAACAGGCAATATTTTTTATAAATAAACAAGTGATCAATATAGTAAACAAATCCCATAGCCTACAATATTGTGAACACTTGGCGGCTTAGTTGTAACACTGTGCTACAACTAACCCCGCTGTGTAAAAAATATTTTAAACCTAGCTAACAGATGCTAGGAGTTGCTGACATGTTTCAAAATGGTGCCATGTTTTAGCCAACAAGACAGTGATTAAGGCAATATAAAGTTAGATTTGGTGACGTACACACACAACTCAGAAACAGAAAAATACGTATGATGAAAAAAAATACTTAGATGGTGTCAAAACACTCTTTGTCCCGTATCTTCACAAAATATTACCAAAACTTTTCACAAATCCACGGGAGACAGTCTTCTGGCAGCGAGAGAAAAAGAGCGTAAACACAACACGCGTGACCCTGAGTAACTACGTAAAAGGTCCGTGTTACATTTAGCCCCGCGTTAGGTTGTGCCCCGCGCTCCCCTACACTTGATAATCTTATAAGACGATTAGATAATTCCAATTGAAAGATTTTACTTTCAATAAATTGTTTTGCAATAGATTTGTAAAAATTAGTTTTTGTGCATGTTTGGCCCGGGTTATTGTTGCATTTACACTGTTCTGACCACTAGTGGTCACCGTGGAGACCGGTGTCGGATTGTTCCGAAGCCTCAACACAATACGGCACATTTGCTTCAACTGTTTCAGTGTTTCACGAAGCCTCGATCTGCCCACCCCTATAAACAGGTAAGAATAGGTGAGAGTCTGTGTGTTCACGTAAGGACGAGAACAGACCCGGAAGTGAAGGGGAAGTGTCTCTTTATAGTGAAAAGATGATGATGTGCAGGTGCTGATGTAATTAGGTGATCCAGTGCGCAGGTGAGAAACAAGAGGGATGCTGGGGAGTGTAGTGCCAAAGGTGATTAGTAGGTGACTGTGGCTATAGAAATGAAACTTGGATATATTTTAGAGTAGTCAATGTGCTGCTTGTATAGGAGTATATATTTAATGTCCTCTAAAAATAACTCAATATAGTCATTATTGTCAAAATAGCTGGCAACAAAAGTGAGTACACCCTAAGTGATAATAGCTGTATGTCGTTTAACCATGCAAAGCCACATGTCCTATTCATCATTTTCATGTTTTTGTCTGCTTGACAGGACCATACAAATTTGTGTATCTTGTAGTAGAGCAGTTAAAATGTGTGCTTTGAGTACAATTCTCTCATACTGACCACTGGATGTTCAACATGGCACCTCGTGGCAAAGAACTCTCTAAGGATTTGAGAATTAGAAGTGTTGCTCTCCACAAAGATGGCATAGGCTATAAGAAGATTGGCAACACCCTGAAACATGAGTTACAATCAGTGTTGGGAAAGTTCACTTTCTACATGAACTAGTTCAAAGTTCAGTTCACAAATTTTAAAATGAACTAGTTCAGTTCATAGTTCATACTCAACATTTTGAACTAAGTTCACAGTTCCAAAAATGAACTAGTTCATAGTTCTTTTTTTCCATATATTGCTGCAAGCTATTATTTTTCAAAATTATTGCCACAGCCCATACAGTATAACCACAGACAGCAATATTTTAGCAGTTTTAACACTGAAGCTATGTGTCAGATTTTTCCCATCCTCACCGACCTTGTCATAAAACTCGTTTAAATGATCATGCGATGCCTACATGCTGCTTTTTGTTTTGATGTAGTGATGAGTCGTTCATGAACGATCCATTTATTGCAACTTTAAAGCCTCTTAAATGAACGAAATGACTCGGAAAAAGATTTGTTCATTTTGATGAACGAGATCGAACAAGAGAGTCAGTAGAAACTGGTGGCTGATGTTGCCAGATTGGGTGTTTTTCCCACTACATATTAAGGCCCATTTACGGGGTGTTTTAGCCTGGTTTTCGCCTGGAAGGCTCTATAGAAATCTGGCACCCTATTGAATTAAGTTAAACTGAGAGACCGTGCCGTTCACAGACACCAGAATGAACGAGTTCACAGTAACGTTCATCAGGCAGTAATACAGTACGTTCAGTTCACGTTCGCCCAAAATATGAACGAGTTCATGAACTATCGTTCAATGAACGCTTTCAGGCACAACACTGGTTACAATACAGGCCAGGGTCATACAGAGGTTTTCCAAGACGAGTTCCACTTGGAACAGGGGTCGCAAGGGTCAAGCAAAGAAGTTGAGTCCTCGTGCTGTGCGTCAGGTGCAGAAGCTGGCTTCATAAACAGATGCATGATCGTGCCCGCATTGCTTTAGAAGTTGCAGAAGCGGAAAGTCATCTTGTCGGTGCTCAGACCATACGCCACACACTGCAACAAGTCAGTTTGCATGGCCGTCGTCCCAGAAGGAAGCCTCTTCTGAAGCTGGCTCACAAGAAAGCCCGTAAACAGTTTGCTGAACACAACCTGTCAAAGAGCATGAATTACTGGAACCATGTCCTGTGGTCTGATGAGACTAAGATAAACTTGTTTGGCTCAGATGGTGTCCAGCATGTGTGGCGACGCCCTGGTGAAGAGTACCAAGAAATGTGTGTCTTGCCTACAGTCAAGCATGATGGTGATAGCATCATGGTCTGGGGCTGCATGAGTTTTGCTGGTACTGGGGAGCTGCGGTTCATTGAGGGAAACATGAATTCCAACATGTACTGTGACATTCTGAAGCAGAACATGATGCCCTCCCTTCATAAACTGGGCCGAACGGCATCATCATGACCCCAAACACACCGCCAAGATGACAACTGGCTTGCTGAGGAAGCTAAAGGTAAAGGTGATGGAGTGGCCAAGTATGTCTCCAGACCTGAACCCTATTGAGCACCTGTGGGACATCCTCAAGCGGAAGGTGGAGAAGCGCCATGTGTTTAACATCCAGCAGCTCCGTGATGTCCTTATGGAGGAGTGGAAGAGGATACCAGAAACAACGAAAGCAATGAAAACCCTTGTTGTGATACAGCAAAAGTGTCTTTTCCCCAGGCTCAGAAATCAGCATTCAATTTTGGTGGCTCGCCATCTCAAATCCATGAGAGAATTTTTCTAATGAAGCAATAAACCTGACCTGTTTTACCAAAACAGTGTCATTAACATTCAATATTATTTCTTTATAACTTTTCTGCTCTTTAAACAGTGTTTAAACATATATTTTCACTTACATGACGAACGTGTGAGATCTCACAGGCATATTGATAATGTGCAAATTAATATTCATTCATAGCTAAGCAAAAATATATTACTCAACATTTCAAAAATCATATTAACATTCAGAAAATATGCAAATAGACTTCACAGCGTGCATAATAACATAAAATCCTTTATAGAAAATAAAACACAAATAAACTCACCAAATCAAGTTTTTTTTTTAAGCACCCGCTTCAGATTTAAAGGAGCTTCACAATCGGCTAGAATCCGCACTTAAATCAGCAATCACCATTCTTATTAATCCTTTCTGCATCACTCTCATCTCGTGTTCAGCGCGTCTCTCCCACTTCCGTGCGTCATCCGCTGACGTCATACGCAACTCGTGTACGTGTAATATATCACATGTTCGGTGCTAGATTATAATGCATATTATTTTTATTTATACTTATTTAATTCACAATGTATATGAATAGATCGTTTCAACTTTTTAATTAAAAGTTTAACTATTAGAATATACAATTATATTATTTATTTAGTACCATTTTTAACATGGGTTACACCCTGTACTTTATTTTATTTTAATCTCAATTCAAATGTGATGTTTCAAGAAGAAAAATATAAAGGTTATTTTAGGTGAGCTCATGTAACTAATACTGGAGCTCATCTAAAAAAAAATATATATATATATATTTTGCTCAGGAGAATGGTTGTCTTATTTGTCAAGTATGTCAACTTCATCATTATAGTTGTATTCTATATTTAGCAGCTTGTTAGAAACTTACATTTTTATCAACTACAGCAGCTCTAAAAAAAAAAAATCAAGCTTATGACTGTCAATGACTGTGTTTCATTGTTGTTGAACAAAACATGACTCCTTGTCTCCTTAAGTAGACTCTTCAAGTCAACTCAACACTTACAATATAGGCTACTTAATATAGAATACAATAAAGTTCATGTTTATGGTCAAATGTTGATAAATGCAAATTTTGTCATGGTTTTGGAAAACACCAGCTTATTCATAACATTACGACTAACATATTCATCCTAAGGACATCCTGTAAGGGCAAAAAAAGTAATGCAGGGCATGTACTCTCGTTGGTTTGCGTTCTTGTCTACTCTACTCTAAAGTACATTTATGGTTACAGATGAACAAACAACTCTATAAAATATGTGTTTTCCCAAATAAGACGGGATCCAAGTTAGCGACCTCCGTGGAATGACTGCATACGCGGAAAGATTTCGCACTTGGACTTTAGGCCTACCTTCTAGACACGATCGCTCTTTCAGATCTTTTACCGGTAATAATGTTTTACCGGCCAGGTCATGTTTGTAAATGAGAAGATGTTCTCAAACAGTTTACCTGGATAAATAAAGGTTAAAAAAAAATAACAAAGAAATAACCGGATAACCGGCAAACCTCATAAGCCCATACTTTACCGCAGTGGATGTTTGAAAGGTCAGTCATTTAATTTTAGGACGCATCTGTACTGGTTAGCGGTTACAGTGCAGGGCTGTCACATTCTGTTTCTGACTACAACCATATGTGACCCTGGACCATAAAACCAGTCATAAGTCGCACGGGTATATTTGTGGCAATAGCCAACAATACATTGTATCCGTCAAAATTATTGATTTTTCTTTTATGCCCAAAATCATTAGGCTATTATTAAATATTCATGAATATATTTAGTAAATTTTCTACGTTAAATATATTTTTATTTTTTATTTTTTTGTGAGTGGATCCAGCACAATCACAAACATAAATGGACAACTTTAAAGGAGATTATGTATGCATCTCTATAAAAAATAAAAATCTACCCATAAGATTGGGTTTTTGATCTAGGGTCACATATGTGGTTTGAGTGATTCAATCCAGAAATGTTTTGGACCCACCTATACCTGCTATAGAGCTGTTTTGTGATAGCTGGATAGCTTAAAACATGTTAAGTGTAAAAAATAAAAATATAGCTTACAATGAGAAAAAAATAAAACATTAAGTAGCCTACCCCAAAAACAGGTGATGAATGACAAGTGCTATTCTGAGAACGTGTGAATGGGGGGTGTTATGTGTTTCCCTCTTTTGAACTTGTGTCTTAACAAGCAACCTGTCACCATTATGAAGAATCACTCCTACTCCTTCAAATGAATGACACTCGCGGGCATAACAAGAAAACACATCTATCATCCAATTTAAGTTCTGGGAAATATTTGCAGATTGAAAGAAAGGTATTGGAGAAGGAACAGCTGGTGAGGATATAAAAGCGGTTAAGTGCGATTTAAATATAGACAGTATAATGTGATAATGTGAATCACATTATGAGATTTTATGTAGGCACATATTCAATCACATGCTTTTACAGCTGTAGGCTAAAGGAATTAATTATGAGAAGACACTTGATGGCAAAGTAGCCTATCATCGGGTTAACAAATTTTTCCAGGTCTCATTTCATCCATAACAAAACAATCTTAATTACTTCAAGAAAATGTATACTATTATGACTTCATTTTTGCATGGTGGCTGTATTTCCAGGGCAATTAAGCACCTTTTACATCCTAATTCTCATTACTGTGTGTTTTTTCTCTTTCGATTTTTTTGTGATAAAATGTGATCTCTTCATGAGATTCACCTCACTCTCTCAGTAGGACTACGTTAGGATTGAATAGCCCTTAATGATTAAATATTTCTTACTTTTGTTGATTTGAGAGTTTGCACAACAGTTTTAATTTAGTATTATTTATATACAATTATATTATTAAAAGGTTAGTTCACCCAAAAAAATTTTTTTCTGTCATTAATTACTCACCCTCATGTCATTCAACTTTCGTTCATCTTCGGAACACAAATGAAGATCTTTTTAATGGAATCTGGGAGCTTTCTGTCCCTCCATTGACAGCTACACAACTGAAATTTTGACACTTCATAAAGAAATCGTAAAACTAATCCATGTGAATCGAGCGGTTTAGTCCAAATTTTCTGAAGAGACTCGATCGCTTTATATATGATGAACAGTTTAAAATGATTTTTACCTTTGATGTGCATTTTTACCTTCTATAAAGGTATTTTGAGCTGTTTACACGACACAGGTTTCAACTAAACATTTTCTTTTTTGTACGGTTTGGTCATTCATTTACACGAAAACAGTGTTTTGGTGCCTGAAAACGCAAACTTTTGAAAACGTGTTTCAAAGTGGACGTTTTTGAAAACTATCTCTGTGTAAACAGCAAAAACGCGAGTCTGTGAAGAAGACGATAACGTGTTGCACATGCGTACGTGTTCAGTCTATACTGTTTCATCGCCATCTAATGGCCTGGCAGCAGAATACAGCGTTTTTAGGCGTTTTCGCGGATCCGTGTGAATGGGGATCGTTTTGACAATGATGTCATCTGTACGCGGAAAACTCAAAGTATCGTTTTAAGCATGTTGTCGTGTAAATGTAGCCTCTAATATTTGGAGAAACGTCAATCTCCGTGTGATATTGATTAACTATTAAATAATATAAATATAAAAAACATACAGAGGTATTTTTGCCTCTTATCTTGAATATTGAGGGCATAAATACATTTTAATAGGCTAAATCACGCAGCAAAAGCGTGCACTCTAAACGCGTAAGCACACTAGGCTACTTGTCAGATCCCACATCGTGAAAACAGCAATCATGATATTATCATTGACGAACAACACGAGGGTGAGTAATTAATGACAGAATTTTTAATTTCGGGTGAATATTCCTTTAATATTTTGAATTAGCTTTATAGTTTTCATTTTAATGTTTGTTTACTTTAAAGTTGTAATCATTTTGTCAGTGCTCTTATTTCTATTAGTATACAATATTTCTATTTAGGTTTTATTTATATTTCACTTTTTAGTAATATAATATAAACTATTGAACAATAAACTAATACAACTAATGAAAACAATTAAAATTGTTTTAGTTTAGTTAATAATAACACTGCCACACGGTATTATGTAACCGCACTTGACCCTGAAGGTTTGCAGTATATGGCATCATACACTGCAGATGATGTTGTGCGATTACATAGCTATATATTTCCACATTTCAAAAAACCAATAACCTTTGTCATATCAACGCCTCTGCCAGTTTATAACACTGCCTTTGACAGTATTTCCATGTTGGTGAGATTTATAAAGGTGTGAAGCATTGATAAGAACTCTCTTGGGCATGTGTGATTGACTTCTTGGCAATAAATTTGATCTTACTGGATAGACTATGTAAGAGTTTATGGGCCATTTCAGTTCATTTTAAGGCTGATCCACCATGTACCATAGGTGCTGTCTGGGAATTAATCCAACATTATAACACCAAGCCGAAGCGGTGATGCAACCAGAAAGCAACGTTTTAATGCAAAACTTCCTAACCTAGAAACACCCCTGTTTCTGTAGTATTCAAAATATTATTGTTGGTGTTACACATAATAACTGCTTATGATGCAGAGATGTTACTTCTATCTTTGCATGCACTTTCCTGTTCCACTGAATTTGAATGATGTGCTAATTATATCAATTGCACCAGATAAACTTGGTTGCCCATTGATTTTTCCTGAAATCAAATATTCTCTGACCTATTGCTTTGAGTGAATGCATTTGGCATGGTTTGCATAATGTTTTTTTTTTTTTAAACGGGGCACCATCATGTACTGAATGTTATGTTTTATTAGCCAGACAGTTGAGAGCTCAGGAGGAAAGAGAGCAGAGGAGCAGTCTGGACTCTGAGATCAAAGCTGCGTTGCTCTGGCTTCTCTCCAGCTCTGCTCCCCTCTTTCTGTCTCGGCCTGGATAAGCAGACAGATCTGCAGGCACTGCAAACTACTGTTCTGCGTTCTCAAGATGTTGGCATGAAACAACACCGCATTTAATCAGGTTCTCTTTAATACGACATCGTGTTTTGGCAGGAGACCAAAACACAGAGATTAAACCAAAAGTATAATTAGGGCTTATTTGAGTGGAAAAAAGGTCATCAAGGCTGATTAGGGTAATATGGTGTTGAACAGATTTTGGTGTGTGTGAAAAGCAAATGCTAATATTCTTCAACATCGAAGAATTTTCTATCAAAACCTGGAAACCTGAGTGGCTGAAATGGACGTTAAATAATAGGTCAGTGACAGATGACTTGTCCTGTTCTCGTCCATGTCTCATCAAATCGTTAAGCATGGACAGAGACACTTTGAATTTGCTATAATGATGATCCCTGCAACCCTGCTGCGTTCAATTACAAACGTGCTTCAGTCCACCAATGCACAAGGGAAGCGAAATGAGCGTGGCCCACAGGCTGTGTTATGCCATAAATTCAATGTAATCCGATTTATCATTGTCATTATTAAATTAATTTCAAACAAAATTGCCTGTTAATTTTGCAGGTGGAAATGTGTCCATATCCATTACATTTTAAATTGCTCAAATTTTTGTAAAAAACAAACAAATAAACAAAACACAGCGGTTTCTTGACCTTGGCCTACAGTAGCGGCAGACCTGCAAAGACTGATCAGTAATATTGTGTTGAAATTTAGGTACATTTACAGGATAACGATGTACTTAAAAATGGAAATGTTTTTCCTTCGCGTTTTTGCAAAGTTTCATGTACAGATGACAACGTTGTCAAAACAATCCCAGTTTACACGGATCCGCGAAAACGACTAAAATGCTGTATTATGCATGCCAGACCAGTAGTTGGGGAGGTCAGAATTAAAATAAGTTAGCAATGTAAGAATTAGGCGTATGTAAATAATTCACCTCCGGTGCAGTAAATCTACACTTTGCTGAAGAAGAGTTAGTTAACTTAATATCTTGAGCAGCACAAACACAGTCCTCACGCATTCCTATAGACTGAACAAGTAGTACTCATTCACAACGTCACTGTTTTTTCAAAGTTTGCGTTTTCAGGCCCCCAAACCACCTTTGTCGTGTAAATGAACGGCCAAAACTAATAAAAAGTTTTTAGTTAAAACCATTATCGTGTTAACAACCCCTTACATTGATACTTTGTTGTTGTCTTGTGATGGCTGACCAAAAAAAGGTTCAAACGTTTGGAAAGTTGTTTTTAAAGGGTTAGTTCACCAAAAAACAGCACATTACTTCCAGGTTCTACGTCAGAACGTCGCCTCACTCACTATTGGCCGTCGCTGGTCACGTGAGCACCACGACACATGCATGTGATGCTGACTCACATGATGGTGAGTAATTAATGACAGAAATTAGATTTGTGGGTGAACTAACCCTTTAATGTTTTTGAAAGAAGTCTCTTGCTCACCAAGGCTGCATTTATTTGGTAAAAAATACAGTAAAAACAGTAATACTGTGAAATGTTATTACAATGTGAAATAGATATTTTCTACTTTTGTATATTTTTTAAAATGTAATTAATTCCTGTGATGACAAATCTGAATCTTCAACATAAATACTCCAGTCATTAGTGTCACATGATCCTTCTGAAAGCGTTCTATTTCTAATGCTTGGTGGGGGTCACATGGATTATATCCTGTATTTATTGTTAATCATTTAAGTGTGATCATCTCTACTGGTTTAAAGCTCAAGCATAGCAAAATAAAGGATTTTGCTGTGTGATTGACTGAGATTGAAATTGTTCTTTTTTTTTTTTGCATAAGTGAATTACAAAATAACAAATGTGATTCATCTTAAGGAGCGAATAACATGACATGGTTCTAGAATTGGTCAGTAATGAATGAGCTTACAAAGATGTTAGTCAGACACTGATACAGCAGAAAGTCGATAATAGTGTTTTGTAGAGGTCAAGTGTAATAACAGTTGTAAGTCAATTGCTCACAGAAGAGTTGTGTCTTTCAGTGTTTTTGAGGGTACCGAAAGCTATTCTAATGGAGTTCATTCCACCGTTGAGATGAATTTGAAGGCTTTTAAATATTTTTTTTGTCTCAATCACACAAGTTGTTGAGTGCACCTCGGTCATGTATACAAGAAAATTCCACTGTTGTATTTGCTGCTTGTTATTCGTAGATGTGTGTCGGTCTGTGTAACTCAAACACTGTCAGATAATAATGTAACAGTCATTGGTCTGCTCACAGATGGTGAGGAGGCTGAGTACAGAGAAGAGGTTAAGACCCTGGCAATATGGTGCCAGGAAAACAACATCTCTCTGAACAAGACCAAGGAGATGATCACAGATTACAAGAAACATCAGGTAGGAGCCAACACACCTATTTTCATCAGTAAGACTTTTAGATAGCAGCAGAACATTTCCAGAGACTGATGTAGCTGGACCATTTTATCTAGCAAGCGCCAAAGCAAAAGAAAGTACATATATTAATACTGTAGTTACATGCACCAGGGTTCCCAAAACTTTTGAACAATTAATTTTCCTTGGTTTTCCTATGGCTGAAAAAAATGGGTACAATTTTATTTTACAGTGCCATTTTGTGTAATACACATATAAGTTACTATAGTAATAACAGTAAAGTATATGCTTGATTACATGCAACTAACCCTAAACCAAACCTTAATCCTAAACATATATTACTGTACATGTACTTAATAGTATTATTATATAGTACTTGGACTGTAACAAGGACACCTTAAAATAAAGTGTAACCAAGAAAATGATATATGGTATGTAAACCCATGTAAATGTTTGGGGAGATTTTTCTTTTTCTGAAAGCAATGTATATTTTTATTCAGCTAGGACATGTTAAATTGATCAAAAGTGAAAAGTAAAGACATTTTATTATGAAATACTCTTTCTTTTTAACATCCAAATTCATTGAATATTCGTGAAAAAAGAGTATTACGGTTTCCACAAAAATATATAGACTGGAGTAACAGCTGCTGAAAATTCAGCTTTTTCATCAAATAAATGATGTTTAAAATAATAATAATTAAAAAACAGTTATTTTAAATTGTAATGATATTTCACACTATTACTGATTAACTGATTTTTTAAAAATCAAATGAATGCAGCCTTGGTGAGCATAAGAGACTTCTTATGAACAGTATGCATATATTCATCATTTATGAGATGAGCATTTTACAGTATGGTTACGATTGAACAAGATATACAGTAGGTACCATGTTGTTAGAGAATACGTGTTTGAATACTTTGTTTATGCATGTATTAAAATGTGCACGATTCTCTGTGGTAGACCATATTTTTGATGAAACCTAGAGGCTGTTGGAAACTCTATGGGGTTGATGAAGACATTTGCTCAGTCGGTAACCTCTTCACCTTGTCTGTATCCTCTGCTTTGGGCAGTAAAGCTGGACCCAGAAGCTAGACCTCCTCTTGTGGAGAACACTCTGGAGGAGGGAGCATGTTCCTACAGTGCAGTTCAGATAAAGGTGTTATGTGTGCTAAAGACCGATTCCCTTACCCTTTCCTCAAAGGGAAGTGTGAAGTAAAAATCATGATAAATTCTTTGCTTTCCAAAATCGAGATGCCACAGGCTTCTCTCAACTAGCTGGGCAACATGCCATGAAACAGCTTGGCAAGAGGTTCTTGCATTTACTTGACTGATTTTTCAGATGTTCAGTTTTCGGTTTAAAGTGGACTGCGTGTTGAATGGTTTAACTTGTGGGTGCAGCAGTATAGTTGGTGTTTCTGCATAGAGCCCTATACATTTTAAGGGTGCTTCTGCACCACACTTCAGATAAATCAATATTTTGCACAAGGCCAGTATTTAGTGCACTTACCACAGTTAACAACTGACATGTTGTTTAAAGCTTATGTGAAATTGTTTGATGAGAAAATAATTTTCTAACTTGGTAGGCCTAATTAAAAACTACGTAGGCTGTATATGGGCTTTGAATGAAGCCTGCTGCATTGCTATTCCTATTTTATCAAACTAGACAGTTAAGACTAGTCTGGCTATCACCAGACCAAGCTCAATCTTTTAAGATTGAACATTAGTCTGGGAAGTCTGCTCTGTATTTTCTGCTGCACAAGAGGCATGATCAACGGGCATAGTTCAAATGACTCTGTACGCAATTGGATAGTCCTTTTACCAATCAGACGCGAAAACTCCAGTTTGTACAAAACAAACATGTTGGTTTGTAGCATTGATCAGCGGTTTTGCAGAAGCAGCAATGGCATCGAGCGATTTTTGCAGGTTGTGCACACAAAAAAAAGAAGAAAAGAAGAAAAAAACGAAAGTGAGTGGTATTTACACCCACTCGAGCGACTTGTTTGCTAAACTAATTAAAGAAGCCATTTAACATCGTTAAAAGGTTAAAAGGAATTGGATTCGTTGCTTCTCTATCGTCATCGTGTTAAACCCACCAATAGCGCGCCAGGTGGATAAGCCAGTTTGTGATTGGTTCCCGCAAATTTGTAAATGAAGCAGAATAGATAAATGTATAGGTTTCCAGCCTGAGCTGCAGGGCGAAATCAAATTGCCGGCAGATCGGGCTGGGTTTACCCAGTCTAAGTTAAGACAGGAAACTGAAACTGGTTTCAGAGTTTTTTTTTTGTTGTTTTTTAGGCATTTCAATGATCTAGAACAATTTCAAGAGAGCTTTCGATATAACCAAGCAAAGACTTTTAGTGACCACAATGCTTATTTTCTCAGTAAATGGAGTCATTGAAAAAAGATAGACAAAATTGACACATTTATTCACACATAGTTTTTGTTACAGTTTACACATGGAGCAGGTATCTTCCAGACATGATGGAATGACAGTAGACACATATAGACAGGATATTACGTAAACATTGGATTTGGATGTGCCAAAGTTATTGTTTAGCACTTAAAGGGTTAGTTCACCCAAAAATGAAATTTAAAATGCTACTTTTGAATGTTCTCTGCACATTCTGAAACAAGTAACATATAAAAAAACATTAGACGAATGTTGCAACTAAAATGACTGAATGAGGGAGAAAACATGAGGTTTGTAACTGAAAACATTGATGGTGGTAACTACACAAGAAGATGAAAATTAATTTTAAAAAACAACAGCAATATGTATTGGCATTGTTTAACAATGCTGTGCACTTCTTATTTTAGACTGCAGAATTTGACAATATTAGTCAATGCATCTTCAGTTTCAGCAAATGGGTTTCAAAAATGAGTTAATAGTTTCAGCTCAGGTCAGTACCTGTTTTTATTGATATTTATACATAAACATTCTATTTAATTAATATAGTAAATAAATGTATCATGTCTAGGCTGTTATGCTCATATTAACATTAAAGGGTTAGTTCACCCATCAATAATTCACTGTCACGATTTGGTTTTGTTTCATGTTATTGTTTCATGTCTGTCATGTGATCCCTGTTCTAGTCATGTGATCCTACCATGTGTTCTGTGTTGTCATTGGTTCACTGTTTCATTGTTCACAGGTGTCTCTTGTCTAGTCATTTGTCTTGTGTGTATTTTATCCCTCATGTTTGCAATGTATCCTTGTCAAGTATTGTTACCTGTAACCACTGTTTGGTGAGTTCATGTATTAAGTTCCTTGCGACGCCTTTGTTTTATGTTTGATCTCGTTTTTGAAATAAAGCTGCACTTGGGTTCTCTAAGCTTGCCTTCAGTGGAAGTCATGTTACACTCACCCTCATAATGTTCATGACTTTCTTTCATCTTCAAAACACAAATGTAGATATTTTTAATTAAATCTGAGAGATTTGTGTTTAACAAATGAATTAGTTTAAAGTTTAGCTAATTATTTCACATCAAAAACTAATACAAATGCTGAAAAAACTAACAAAAACAATTCAAAGAAAGAACTAGTGAAACATTATAATTACAACTAAATGATTTTGGATAATCATTATTATTAAGTGGATGTTGCAAAATGCAATAAAAAAAATCCTGCTAAAAGTAAATTAATATTTAAAACCATGAATGAGTCACAGGATATACAATGTTAAAAGGCTTAACCAAACGCCTTAGGCTATAGCTCTGTTTTTATGTCTAAGTATACTGATCATCCAACATTCACAAAAAAAGAAAAGAATGTAGACCTTATGCGCCAGAGAAACAAGCACACAGCCATCTTAAGAATTTTGTGTTTGAACTTCCGTTTTTGCGGTAGCTCTGTATATTTCTATGGCTATTGCTGTCGCAGAGTAATTAGCTGGTGAAGTGGATTAACTTGTAAAGTTGATGAAAATGATCATGGGCACTGTAATGTTTGAAGCGGATGTCATGACAGATGACAGTGGACTGCAATATTTTAAAATGAGCGGTTCACTTATAAATCCGTAAGATCTCACCAGGCAGAACACAAGGATCGCAGTGCTGAGAAAGGCCTGGGCTACACAAGGTCTATAGAGTTTTTCTAAATGAAAATGATTCTGAATAATAGTGCCTTACAATTTCATGATGGCAAGGAAAAACTCTCTAAATGGTTTTGGTAGGATGAACAAGAAACCTTGGGAGGTATTTTAGTATGGTAAAATAGTCAAATATCACCAACTCTCCAGACATTCAGAATATTGTCAAATTACTCATAATTGAAGATGATTCAATATTTTGAAAATTTAATATTTACAAAACTTTATCATCTCAGAATTATGGAAATGGACATCGTTTAGCCTGCATAATGTATGAAACAAAAATATGTGTTTAGCATGAAGGCTTTTTGAAACACAAGATTGTGTGTAGACATCCAAAAGTTTGATGTTGTTTAACAGCACAGTTGCCGAAAGCCAAAACCCTGAGATATCTATTATGATGATTATTACTGTAAAGCCTATAGCTCAGTATATGCAGTCTTGAACGATGACTGTGTGAACGATGTGCTTGGACACAATTTCTTTATCTGTCAATATCTATCTGTCTGGTGAGGGGTGTGAGAAGAGTTGCACCATCTAAATGTAAATAGACCAAAACCAAAACAACTTTACTGCATCTAACTTTACAGCTACCAGAGTAAACTACAGTACAGGACAAACATGGTGTGGTTACAAATATAGAAATATTGACATTGAAATACAAATATTAGTGCTGTCAGTTGATAAAATCTTTTTAAGCTAATTAATGGCTTATTTTTTTTGTAATCAATCGAGATTAATCGCATATTAATACAATATATTTATATTATCATAATTTCACATTGAATCTCCAAATGTAGAAACAACGTAAATATGGTATATATTAAATATGTGTTTAATTGCACTATGTACTATGAATAAAGGCAGTAGCAACGATACCAATACTACTACTGATATCTCTATTAAATGTATTTTTTTCCCTCAATTTTAGCCATTAATTATATCCATTTTAATATAATTGAAAGCCATTATATGTAACATTTGTATGGTTTAAAAATACAAGAAGTTTTAATTTAAGTGAACTTAAAGCCTGGGACACACTCGACCGAATTATACAGCCGACTGCAAACTAGCACATGCGTTCTGCGACTGCGTCAACGGCCTGGCTTGATGTGTCCCGGCATTAAAACACATAAATTCACTATAAATTGTATGTGCATAAACTATAGATTGAATATAGATGGATCCTTATTCAAGCTACAAAAGTTAATCAGTGAAGAGCAGTGAGTGAGTTCTCATTTCTTTTGTTCTTTGATTTACATCAAGGACTGCAATTATTATTCCGATTAATCAGATTGAAACCTAATATTATTCATTACTTCTTTTTTTTAAACAAATTTAAAATTAATTTTAATTCATTATTTTAAACAATATTATTCCACATCCTATACAATGCGGTCCTTCAAACAATATAAATCCTATGAAAACGTATCCATGTAGGCAATGTACATTATAAGCAAAAAAAGGCTTAAAATTAAACATTAAATTCTAAACATAAAAACAACTGATTGCTTATATTTTAAAGCAGAAATTAAAACAACTGAATTAAAAATGATATTAAACAAAAACAAAAGTACAAAATCTTAACTAGTATGATGTATGAAGAACACACAAATTCACTTGTCTTAACATAGTAATTATTATATTACATTAATGGGCTATAGTGCCTTGACTGTTACTGCTCTCATAAACATGATTGCTTGTGTGTTACATGTATATATTTTAAAGCTACACTTAATTTCTAACAAAAAATGTGTATTTTAGTCAGAATTATTGGACTCATACTCTGAAATGTTATGATTTTAAATAAGTTTTATATTTTAATATAATATATTTAATTTATTCTTGTCATGGCAAAGCTGAATTTACAGCAGCATTTGTCCATGCTTCAGCGTCAAGTTATCCTTCAGAAATCATTCTAAAATGCTTATTTGGTGATCAAGAAACATTTATTATTATCAACGTTGAAAACAGTTGTGCTGCTTAATTTTTTTGTGGAAACAGTGATGCACTTTTTTCAGGATTCTGTGATGAACAAGAAGTTCAAAAGGAGAGCATTTCTTTGAATATAAATAACATTAAAACATTAAACATTACATTGTAACATTAAAACATGTAACATTAAATTTTTTATTTCTGTTTTAATTTCTTTAAAATAACTGATTAACATTTTTACAAAATACGTTTTTACTGAAGTTCATCACTATACTCAATTAATCTAACCTATAACTGTACAAAATGCTTTGTAGAATCACAGATTGCAGCAATGATAAAATTGAAAAATTTAAGAGGATCAACATAATGATATGATAATTGAGACCATTAGTCACGTTTAAAATGATTATGTCTTTTAAACGTGACGTTATCACCATCTAGCACACACACACATCTATCACCCTAATGAAATGATTAATTCAAAAATAATTAAAAAAAAAAACAATAGAGTTGTGATAACTGATTATTTATTGACTAGTCTTAATTTTTTTCGTTTTTTTTCTGAAATGCATGCATGTCTTTTTTCTAAAGCAACAATAATTTCTTAAAGTAAAAGACCCACAGTATCTCAAGTTTCTCTTTCATATTTCTCACTCAGTTATGACCAGTTAATGCATGACAACCAAGCACAACCCATAACCAGGCCTTGTGGGTAGAATTGAGTATTCTCTTTGAACTGTGGCCTGAATAAGATGGCTGCATGATAAATATTGTGTATTTATGACCTTATTTGATTGTATGTGTGTGCACATTGTTGTATGAGTAAGCGGAGAGCCTCTAATAAGATTAGTATTTCAGTATTTCACAGAAAGGCACATCCTTCCAAGGTTAAGATGGCACACAGTGTAAACAGTGTTACAAGCAAAGATAAGTTAGGTCGGGTGGGAGGTTATGACAGTTTGCCATTTAAAATGCATACTAAATTTTCATGTGAGTGCTTTATGAAGTGATTTTAATCATAACCACAAGATAGCAGTCATATTTCGTGCCTGAGCGCAGAGCATTTGTTTTAAAGCTGTTGAACAGAGTTATTAAGATAAATTTCCTGTGCCTGTAAATCAGGGCAATTAAGATGCACCAAGATCAGTTCTTTCCTTTAATCTCTTTCTTTGTTTCCCTATGGAAAATGCAGAAATGGGATTTTCTTTTTTATAAAAGCTGATGCTATCTTCTTTCCAGAGGCCATGTTTAATAATTAAAGGATTTAGAAAATGACCAAATATGTTTCATTCAGCTGTCAAAAAGTCTCTGGCTCTTGGCTCAAATCAGTTACTCCTTTGAGACTTAAAAAGTGGCTTCCTGCAGAAAATTATGTTTATGTTAAACCAGAGAGGATAAAATCACAATTATTCTGGTAAAAATGGTGCTGTATGATTTATATAACACTCAACTTGAAATCAAAATTGTCCCTGTTTACTTTCTTCAAACATGCTCCTTTCCTTATTAGAAGTTGGTTCATGTTATTATTTAAAAAAAGAAGCTATTTTATTTGAGCTATTTTGGTATGTACTGCCCACTGTTAGTTTTCCAGTGTTTTCCAATACCAGTGGATAAAATCAATTCCCATCCTCCTTTTTTTCTCTCTCACTGAATACCCCTTTTCACTCAAATATGTAACATTACAAGTTGATTTAAATTGTCTGCAAATGTTTATTTATCTGTAAAAATTATCTTTTATGTCATTTAGAGAGACAAACAAAAATACATATAATTTAAATAATGCATAATAAAAGGATTAAACTGCAACCAGTCTCTGAACAGCGATAGCTACTGTATGGTATCAAATTGCTGTAAGGCTTCAGAAGCTTGTGTAAGCCCCTTTTTGTTGATCTAAAGCTCTAGAAAGCAGATGCATATAACATTGGAGCTTGTGGGACACGTCATATTGTTTTGTCTCTGTGTTCTCAAGAGGGATTTGAGAGGCTGAATCCACAGAGAGTGTTCCAGATGCACCATGACTGATGACATCAGAGAGGACGTCAGCATGGCACGAGTGTATTTATGAGAGCAGGTTTCGGCTGTGTACACGCTGAGTTTGAGCTGCAGCAAAAACAGTAAGTAGTAGGTCAATGAACTCGTTTGTAGTGGAGAAGTAATTACATCAGATCACATACTAGCTCTAATCATGCATTGACATGGAGGTGTGATATGCTTTTCAGACTGTCTTTAAAATACAGATAAAGAGAAAAAAAATGAAGTGTGTCATTTGTGTTCCATCAAACAGAATATATATATATAAAATTTTTTTTTAAAACACTTCACCTGATTAAATTGCTGGATGTTGTCAATTCTCTGTAATATTGGTTTCTATCTGTAATCTTAATCTTTCCTATTTGACTGTTGAATCCAACTATATCAAGGGGTGAATCACTGTCTACCCTCCTGTAGTGAGGACTGTCATCGACCAATGAAATTGTCCTGTATACACACACATACTTCAGACACACCATTTCACACTGATGCCGTTACCCATAGCGTCAATCCATATGCAGTGTCTCATTCCCCTTCTCGGGGAACCCTGGTTACATTCGTAACTTGAGACGGTTTGCCACCACTGTCAATTTTTTTCTGTTTATTTTATTATTGAGAGGAAAGGGAACAGCATATATTTAAATAATCATCTAAACGTCACTCTCAGTGTGGATGGCGTCTGGATGTCCGTTAACAGTATACCGCTACAAAAGTATTTCCATCGTATTTTTTACTTCTAAGCAAAGAACGAAAAATAACTTTGCTGTGAGTATATCGGGGCCTTGAATCACGTTCAGTCTCTTGTACGTTACGTGTGCACGAGTGCGAGAATGAGAAATAAGTTGCTTGCTGCAGTTCACTTACTGGCCACCAGTGTCGCTAATAACAATTATTTCTGAATTCAACATTGAATATATCCCCTTTAAATATATTGTGCTCTTGAGGAAAATAAGCAAGCTAACGTGCAGTAGACACTATCTTCTGTCACTGGTTCTCAAACAAGGGGCCTCCGCAAACTTCAAAGTGGTCCTTAAGATGACTTAAACTTATTTAAATTAAGACAAAACAAGCATGAAAATAAGCCAGAACAACAACAACAACAAAAAGATATTCCTATTTTATTGCACTTCCTCAACAATCATGAGGCCTTCAGATATTATTGTGAATAATGGGGGGACCAGCAGGAGCCAAAAAGGTTGAGAACCACTGTTCTATTCCATATACATACACATTTAATTATATTTTTTAGTGTTTAACCCTCAAAGACCACAATACAGGTTTTCCCCCACCTTTTACATGATGTTGTAGGAGGCCTCTAATGCAGATGTAAATCTTTTTTTTACACTTTTATAGTGTAATGTTGTAATATTGCAACATTGTAACAGTAGCCTATATACACTAATAATCACACAATATTAATACTTGGACAAGTCATATTTTTTTGAAAAATAATTTATTATGTGTATTTACAAAACCTGATGAACTTAATAATAAACCTTGGCATTTATGTGATTTAGCTCTGTTCATCAAAGCCATGTTCAATTATGATAGTCCCAAAGGCAGCTCTTGTCCTCTGAGAAGCAGAGGCGGTCATTGCACTTGCTGCAAAGTGTGTTGCTGTAGCCTTTACCCCAGTGTCTGCAGCGTCCTCTATTTTGTTCATATCTTCTGACACAAACTTTCGGAAATACTCCAGTGGTGTATGAAGAGAGACGGCATCATTAGTGATATCCTGACCTGAAAAAATCAGTGTTGGGACTGATAAAATCCCTTTTCTGCCAAAAAAGTTGAAAAAGGATTTGGATAACTTCTTAATTTTTGGCATGATGTCAGCCTGGTCTCAGTGTTAATATGTAGATATTTATACGTAACTTTCAGACACAAAACATACTTTTTTGTACGTTTGGATGCTGAAACATACAATGTGGACATAATGGCAACATTTAAACGTAGCATTATTACGTTTTTACAGATAACGTTAAAATATTTACAAATCATTCATATCATAAAGATATCTGTATAATTTCCCTTTTACCATTTTATAGATAAATGTAAGATCCCTTCACCCTACTTCTAAACCAAAACATACCAATTTTATACAGAATTTAAAAAGAATACAACGTAATGGACAAAGATGTGTAGGAAAATTACAATTTGAGTAACAATGTAGCATAAAAAATATATTCTAATACTACCCCTAATCCTACCCATAACAATTTCTTAAAATTACGTACAGTTATGAAAACAGACAGACATGTGTAATCACAATAATTTATTTATTGCGAAAATGTCAAAAGCGGCACCTAAAGTAGTTCAAATGATGATGTGTTGCAGTCCTTTCTTACAGTATATAATAGTTTATATTTGGCACAGAGCAGAATTTAAGTTAATAATCCATTAAAATGTTAATCCGCCTTCACGGAGTGATCACATAATCATCAGATGGGTGGTCATTAGGTTGTTTATTGTCATTGGTCATTGGGTTGCAATTTTACGTAACACTTTAGTTTATGGTCCAATTCTTACTATTAACTAGTTACTTATTAGCATGCATATTACTAGGATATTGGCTTATTAGGTTTATTAGTACATATAAAGCACATATTAATGCCTTATACTGCATGACCATATTCTACATCCCTAATCATACTGAATTCCTAATTAATAAGCTGTAATTAGGAATGGATTGAGGTCGCAGTTAACTGTTAGTTAATAGTGAGAATTGGACCCTAATCTAAAGTGTGACTTAACTTTACTATACGGTTTCTGGAAACAATCATGACTTGCTAGTTAATTTCTCCAATATTTTATGTTAAGTGAGCGAGTTACTCTGTTGTATGCGAAACGCAGCCCTGATCAATTCAAACTAAAACTAACTTGTGATTTTTTTTTTTTAATTCAGACCAGTTCGATTAACTAATTAAAAACAACCACATCAAAAGAGTTATTCATTCCCGAATCGTTAATGAAAGCTGCATAGTTTGATGCTGTCATCTCATTACAAATGAATAGCTTTGCTACATTTAGCGATGCTGCTGCCCATTATGTTGCTGCTTATTTGCATAAAGTTGCATTACCAACTGTTTCTATTGCTCGTGCTTCAGCTCTATTTAAAAATGAGCAATGTCAGGTCACTTTGTCACTGTCATTGTGAAATCCCCTTAAGAAGCCAGATCTCGGCAGGATAGTTGTCTCTTAAACCGGTATAGTAGAAAGTGTTTTAACATCAAGCTTCAAATGTGGAGAGGGATCAGTGTCAACTTCAGTTTTGAATCTTTAATTTTAATTTGCAGTGTAATTGAACGATGAGTCAAGAGGCAGTTCCAGTATAGCCCAGCATGTATATGATACATCTTACATCTCTTCGTTATGAGGGAGACCAGTACCAGAGCCGTGTGGTTTGGCAGTGACTCACTGATTTCAAGATATCTAATGGGAATTGTCAGTGTGCTCTCCTATTCAATAACACCGCTTATCCCTGAGCCCTGAGCCTGCGTTATCCACAGAGGAAAGTTAAATAGCGAGTTTCCTTAGTGGTCGTCATGACGACCAATGTTAATATGCACAAATGCAGGTTTGTCAGTGGCACTCTGCAGTAAACTACAGGGGGCACTAAGTCACATGCGGTCCTGTCTGGTACTGTCACAGTGTGTGATTTGAAATCACTGTGTACAATCAAGATGTGTTAGCTAAAGAACCCAGAACATTGGACTATGACTTATTGGACATCGTGTTTAGAATTCCTCATTTTTAGGTTGCTCTGAATAAAAGCATCTGGAATATAAATAGATGTGTTGTCTCGCCATCGCACCGAAAAACACGTCATCAGAAAAGAGAAGTGGGAGGGAAAGTTATTTTGATTAAAGATAATGAGGTCACATGAATAAAAATAATAATAATAATGTGCACAGATACTGCAATATTCCATAAATCAATCAATAATTGTGCATTTTGATTTCAAGGTGAGTTTTATGTTAAAATACTTTATTCTATCTTAGTTTTAATATGCAGATTTAAATCATTTCTTGGTTAATTTCCTTGAAAATGTGACTTTCTGTAGCTGGATCTTGACCAGCCGACACAGCAGCACTAACTCAAAATATGCTGTGATTTTTGGACAAGACTGTCTTTTTTTTTTTTTTTTTTGGCTATACAGGGGGAGTGTTTGGGGATGTACTGGTGTGTCACAATATAGCGGTATTGATGATAACCATGGTATTAAAAAAATGCAATATAGATATCATATTAAAACTACAAATAAGATAAAATCGTAAATAATCCATAGTAACTGGTTGACACTCCAACATAGTAGGTGGCGGTATTGCACATAAACACTGGTTGCCACCTATCCTAAAATGGAAATAAGATGATGACATGCTGTGTAGCTGCTATTGCCACACAAAATGTTGGAAGAGATCACAGCCGAAAGAAAAAGAACCCTGACATTTTTGGGGATTTCATAAAGAGACACCCCCAGTCTGTACAGTTTCTCCAGCTAATTACACTCTTTTGTATGGAATCTTGTTTCCGCCACAGAATATTTTTTTTTTTTAAGATAATTGGATTTTTTCTGACTTTATAACATGTAATTGCGACTGTGATGTTAGCACAGAAACTACATCATCTTTACATGGAGAATTTCTTTGGGTTCAGTCAAGATGGGGTTAGCTGTTAACACCGTCAGGATAGACCAACTTCTCTTTTGTGCTTGCTTAGTATTGGTTTTATTGACGGCTAATATGATGTGGAATAAGCATTTGGTGGAAATGGCTCAAATAAGTACTTTTTTCATCCACAAAGAAAAATACAGCTTTTCTCTCCTCGTAATCCTCCATTCTACCCTGTAATTAACATAATGAAATGTAGTCCAATTAACTCCCAATATGTTTCCTGCTGCGTCTTAATTTGTAAACAATAGTCCTGTGTTTCTCAAAACATTCTGAGCTCCATTTGTAAGTGTAGTGTAAATAATTTGGTAATATATATTGCCTTTTGTCTTTCTTAATTGAATTGACTTGCGTTATCATAGGTTTTATGTATTTTATCATTTAAAATGGAATTTGCACAATGCATATACAGTATATGTTTTTTAAATACATCCGATTAATCCAAATAATATCTGTATAATTTGATTTGGTACTTACTTTTAATGACAACATCTTTCTTTCTTTCTTTCCTTCTTTCTTTCTTTTCTTTGGAGCGCCGTGAATATGATATCTCAATGATATGAGTGCGCTTTCTCATTAATGAGGGGATGCGTAAGACTGCAGCCAAGGACTGCTGTCCTTGAGAAAATTAGCTCTGCCCCAACAATTATGGAAATAAATGGCTTCAGCATTAACCTCTGCACATTGTGAGACTAGAGGAAGCAGTTAGCGTGTTAGAATGGCATTGTGTTTGTTTAGAGCCAAGTATAATTTTGATTAATGATATCATCAGAAACTCCATATCCTGTAGTACACTCAAAAAAATTACTCTTTGAATGAACATAAAAAAATCATGGAAAGGATTTCCACATGATTAACTTGCTTTATTTCAGCATTATGCAATTCTGTTATTCCAATTTAATGTACTTACGTTGGGTCAACTTATTTTATTAAGGTTGATTCAACTTAGTTACTGTGGTTTGGCACAGCTTAATTTAATAGTGTCAGCCCAACTAATTTTAAGGTTTTCTGACATGATTCAAGAGTTTTTTATTTTCAATCATCCATTAATATTTCATTTATGTTAGTGACACATAATTAAATCGATAGACTATATAGCTAGCTATTTGCTAGCAGTAGCACATGTTAGTAAATGCTAAGATTTACATGCTCCTTCAACCAAAGCAGTTAAACGATACTGAATCAGTCCACAGCCAAACAAAATGCTCCACTCTTCTCCACAATGGTAACCCACTGTAATTTAAATGGTTCTAATAATTCCAATGTATTTGAACATTAAACACAATTACACACTATCAAGTCTTCCCCTTTTCTAATTTTCTCAAAAAACATAAAATAACACTTAATTTGAACATTTATTCTCTCTTAATTTAACCATATGCAAAGCATGCTGGGAACTAACAAGCACCGCCCAGTGTCAGTTAATGCAACACAAATCATTCATGTAATCCAACACAAACGGATTAAGTAAATTTAAATTTTATATTTAAGCAGATTGAACACAATCAAATTAAGTTAGGGCAAAATGGCAGTTGGCGTCGCACTATACCGCCACCCTCTGGATGTAAGATTTTTTTACTTAACATAAATGGTTTGTGTTTAGACAACACGTTAGGATTTTGTACTGTTAAGATGAGACATAATTACGTGGACCTTAATAGAAAAAAACATTTCAAGTCAACAAACACAATTATTATAAGTAAACTAAATATAAATATATTATGTAAAGTGCACAACCTTCCTAGTTCATTTTTTTGAGTGTAGTTTGACTTTCACATTTTTTAGTTTTCAATTTGTCTGTACAAATAACAAAATAAATTTTTTTCCCTATACATTTATATTTTTCTATATATATTTTTTTGATTTCAAACAGCTTAAAAGATGATTGAATAACTTGACTGACTGACTCCACCATAACATGTGAAGTCAAGAGTGCTACTCTATTCCGAGATTTCGTCACTGTGCAATCAAACATAAAGTGACTATCAGCCCACAACTTTGCAGGATAATAGCTTTGCTGCCATTCGACTGAAGCTATCTGCTGTAGTGAAGAATTAGAGCAATTTTGTTGGCTGTGATAGAGGGGTTATAGTCCATAAGAGTTATCAGATACTTCTGCCAGACGAATTGTTTTTTTTTTTCTTTCTTCATGCCTCAGTCTTTCTGTGGTTCCATCATCGGTGCAAGTGCGTACGTAGAGGTCACAAATTAATTTAGGACACACTTCATGATTCATGGCTCAGGTCAGATCTCAAGGCGTCTCATCTGCCTCATCTCATTTCCAAGTACCCAAGTTGAACTCGTTTAACTTAAAAAATTCTAATTAAGCTGTGATAGCATAATCTCTGATTTGCCATCATGCATCGGCAGAATCAAAGGGGAAACTGTATTATAGCCCACAGTCTGCTTTGCCTACTCAACTATTAAAATATCCATGCCTGCAGATGAGAGCACTGTGTAATCTTGCATTGCTGTTTGTCATTCACTATCAATTATGTCACCATACACATCAGTTAGTAAACACTTTTCCATATCTAGGGGAGCGCTGTGAAGAAAGCAGTGCGACTGTTGCAAATACTTCCCTTGAGAAATGATTTGCATCTGGCTACGGCAATACAGTGTTGATTTAGTCGGCGCAGGAAACATGAATGAGTTATTACCATGTCTGAGAACGGTATTAGAGGCTTAGCTGGAGCTGATATGTGAAGGTTTAGGAAATGTACACATACGTTATGGGTTAAACAGTAATTGGTTGTGAATGCAACCCTCAACTACCACATTTATTTATAATATTGGGTATTTCATGGACTGGCTCCCTGACACTAAAGTCAGAGTCAGAGAGTCCGAGAATCGCTATCTATCTATCTATCTATCTATCTATCTATCTATCTATCTATCTATCTATCTATCTATCTATCTATCTATCTATCTATCTATCTATCTATCTATCTATCTATCTATCTATCTATCTATCTGTCTTTTGCATTTAAAAATACATTAATAACAAGTGCAAAAGTGGCAAAACACTTAGTTTAAGTGTCAGCATTTATTTATTTATTTTTTTAAAATCAAAGACCGCAATAAGAGAGCCCTGGTAAGATCATTTCGGTTCTCTACTTTTAATGAAGATGATTGTGAGTTAAGCGTCTGCGACTTACTTTCACTTTGATTTGCGATAGTTTGCACGTTGGCTTGATGAATAGATAGCTGCGGCGATGCGTGTTGCAGTAGCGTCTGGCTATAACATGACATATAGCCTATAACACGCTCTCACACGTTTAATTTACATATGTCGTTTCAACAACCAGATGCATATACATTTGTCCAGTTTCGTCTGGAAAGCGGCCCAGACCTCCTCCTGATGTGGTTTGAGCAATCGGATTTAAATCCGTCTCGAATGCGTTTCGGAGGGCAGGTCTTTTCACGATTGGATGGATCCGATCACAGAAAAGTGGCCAGGTGCAAACAGCCCCACAGTAGCGTTTGACAAACAGAACGGCTTTGTGCCGGATCTCTGTCCACTCCAGTCATATTTGAAAACTCTATTTTCTTCGTCAACTTTCCCCCCCCCTAAAACTGACATCCTCACCCATCCTAGCGCTCACTGCGGTGAAGTGTCGCCCGGTTACGTCAAACTTCATACGCTCACTGGATGTCATGACAACAATATCACGGAGGAAAACTTTAAATATCTCGCCTAACCTGAAACAAATTATTTTAACAAGAGTTCACTTCATCAAAGTAGGAAATCTACACTTTTAATCCCTTACACACATGTTGTGCTCTTGAAATACGAAATGGAGGCGGGTCCGGATTGAATTCTCTCCGGGTCCGGATCCGGACCGGAGTCCGGACTTTGAGAAGTGCTGTGTAGTCTCTACATTGTTAATATATGAATAGGATATACACATGTAATGAGCACAATTATTATTTTGAATTAGCTAGTAGTAAAGGAATTGTTAATTGGTTATTAGGAGTAAATAGTTCTCTCTTTAGATTAGGTCAAGAAAAATGGGAAAATGTCATTAATTAAACCAACCTTTATTATTGATTGCATTAGTATTACATGTTCCTTAATATATCCCTCTGGCAGTGGTTCTCAAACTTTTTAGAGGCATTTAACATCCTTCTGCGTACCCCTTCTCTTCCACTTAGATTGCGGTCACACCTTTTTCATTAATAGACAATATTTGCCCCCTTAAATAAATTTTTCCAGTGCATTTTTTTTTACCTTTACAAATACCTTTTATAAAATAAGTAATGCTTTAAATAAAAAAAATGTTCAATAGAGAAATATGCAATGATTGTAAAAACAAAGTGATACATTTAAATATTAAATTAAAACCGCCAGTAAGTGGCAGAAAGTCACTGTCTTATTGAATGAGTCATCGAGTCATTCATTCATTTAGTAATGAAGCAAGTAGCTGTATTTATTAATGGGTCTTTGAATCATTGACTCTCACGATTCATTCAAAGCTGCAGATTCGATCATGAGATTCTGCAGTGGCTTTCGTTGGAAATATTATTTATCTGTAAAATAGATTTAAAAAATACTCATAATACTGTGTTTAAAAGGAACATCACTTATTATTACCCTTTCGTTTGTTTAACTTTTGTATAAAATCAATATCACATTTACAATCCTGTGGATATTCGGGAAATGCATTCTTGCTCGTTTAATCAACATTTTTCAATCCATAAAAAAACAAGATCTCACCTGTGTGTGGTATGTTTTTGTATCAAAGAGAGTTTGAATCTTAAATCGATCTCTATGCACAGTCTGTCTATATTTGTTCTTCATGGTTTATTGCTAAATCCCCACTTTTACAAAAGTACATTGTCGAGAACGGCAGTAATTTACGCGGTTTGCTATAGCAGACTCTGCACGCTGCTTGTGTGGATGCAGTCAGTTTTGAACGCGAAAGATGAGGTCATTTGATTCAAAACTCATGTTCACAGGGGAATCTTTCAACCCATTTTTGGGGAACTTTGGGGTCCCTCATAATATATCCAATTTAAAATGTCAATCACAAATGGTTCCAAACAATTGCAAAAATCAAACAATCAAATAAACAAACTACTAATTACAACTAACACCTCATGGATAAATGTTTCTCACATTTCATATAAACATATAAACCAAACAAGCAAACACACACAGATTACTCTGCTGACTGACCTCTGACCTCCTAGCTGTCTCTCAAACCTGATTCAGGGATCCATCTTCCTGAGTCTCCTCAAGCTCACTGTCCTCACTGTCAGAGGGAATGACCCGAACTGCTAGATTATGTTTGCCAGAAAACACTTTTAGCCAGTATATGAGCTGATAGGCATGAGTGACCAAACTACATTTCCCATCATTCTCTGTGGAGCATAATAATAATAATAATGAAAACATCAACAATTACACACATATAGGGCCCTATTTTAACGATCTGAAACGCAAGTATCAAACGTGAAACGCAAGTAACTTTGTGGGCGGATCCCTGAATTCAATTAGCCTGAATAATTTGGGTACATGAGTAAGCTATATTTATGCCTTTTTTTCACATCTTCATGGACACCACAATGATTTTCCTCGTGTGGTAATATTTTTCCTTGGAATTATGTATGGTTTGCAAAAATATGAACTGCTGTGTCTGTGTAGATGAGCGAAGCATAGTGTATGCGCGTTGTGCACACGCTACATTATGGCCAAGCATGCGCCCTTAAAATAGCATCCGAAGCATCGGAATTGTTTTCTCAAACTGCTAAATATCACCAGGGAACGTTTGCACCAGAACACGCCTCCTCTTTTCGCTGAACCGATACATGATACATGCGTCGGCGTACAAAGTAATTTGCGCTGGGTGTAAGATAGGGCCCATAATGTGCATTCTTTGAGTTTTTAGAGCTTGTAATAACAAACTTCCCAACAGGACTTGAATGCTCCATATAGTCATAATCATATGACATTGCCTGAACAAAACTGCACAAGGAGGCAACAAAGCAAAAAACACAGTTTTAGTATATAAATAAAAATGCACATGCGTATATTTTTATATTAAGTTATTTCAGTTTAAACATGTTAAAAAGTTATATTCATCAATTGATGTGACTGTGTCCCATGTGGCTTTGCTTTCTGAAAGGACTGCTCCATCTCCAAACAAAAGGCCACATCCACTTCAGCCTCTCATTCAATTGAACATACATGTCAGGTAATATTATATATATAATTTTATTGAATTCAATATATAAGAATATTAATGCAATTAATGTCTAATAAAGGTTGGTTTAAAGCACTTAATGACATTTTCACATTTTCCATGACCTAATATAAAGTGAGAATTATTTACTCCTAATAACCAATTAACAATTCCAATACTACGAGCTAATTAAACAATAATAGTTGTCTTAATTACAGTGACAATAAATGAAGAACTCACTATTTGCCAATGTTTTTGCTAAAGATTACATGTATCAGTTTTATTACATTTATAGTGTTTTTAAATATCACCTCATAAATAACTTTATGTGAGTTTCAGATGATGGCAACAGTAATCTAAACAAAAATATTGTTTGAGAAAACAATATTTCATTTTTAGGTTCATTTTAAATGTTTCCTCTGCATTTATTCTGACAAGCGTTTGTTTAAAATCCCCAAAGTGATGTCGTGGTGAAACAGAGAAGAACAATTTAATGACTGTTTACAGCAACCTCATCAGTAGGCAAAAATATAACTGTCATTTACGCTCAGCAGCAATGATAAAGTCATCACAGTGCATTGTTTAACCTATTATTATAAAGCAATTGGCGAGACTGCAGTGAAACACTGTCTAAATCATGACAATGAGACACCAGTGGCACTGCATAAAAGAGAATAGAAGTGTTCACAGACAGAGTACTGCCACGTAAGCTGTGCTGTGAGGGTCTCTGTGGTCATAAGAGTAACTTATATGCCATCTGCAAGGGAAAGAGACCTATTTTACTAGAAAAACAGTGCTAGACGTGAGCCTGGGGAATGTGGTGTAATGATATCTTCGCAAGAATAATGAAACGAGAGTTAGTTGAGAACTGCTAAACATCTGTATCGCTCGTCACATTACTGATAAAGACTGTGAATAATTCTAACAAGGAGGTCAACAACTCGATTAGTGCAGTAAACATTTGTTCTGATTGCTCCTACAAACAGCGCTGATAAGAGTAGTGCAATAATAGGAGTTCAAACACGCTGGGGATGACCTGCAACTGGAAATGTAGATAACCGAGCGCGCACTGCGCACAACATGGGTAGTTTAAACCAGTCACAGATTAACCATGCATCAGGATCCCCTTTGAAATGTGCATTATTTAAGAGATGGATGGAACAAAAGAGTTTTAAATGATTAGAGGTTATCAAATACATTACATGACTCATCCACAGAGTTTCAGTCACCATAGGAATTGATATAAAATCAAAAATACAGCAGAATGTGTCGCCAGTGCCTCTGTTATTGTGTTGGAGACTGCCAGGGTAGCTTTATATGCTCACACTAATGATCTTGTAATTAAACCGAGAGGAAAACATATCTACATTAATTATCGTAGGCATTGTTGCAGCGTTTCTCCAGTCTAGGCAGATAAATTGCTAGCCTGAAGGGGCTGACTTACATTGCAGTTGGCAGACATTCACAAGGTGTTCTGAGCCTATGAGTCCACGTTATCCTGCTGAAACACTGCCATTTCTCCCTGTCTTTACTCTCTGATCACACAAATGTGATCTGAAGCAAAAGGTTAGTAGGAAGACTAGATGAGCTATGACAATACCTCGGCTTGGAGTGTTACGGTGTGACAGCCTTTGACACTCTACAGTCTTATGCTGCACACCTCAGCTTGCTTGCTCTTTCCGAATCTGTCATTCTCTGTCTGATTTGCAGCCAGTACAAATGTTTCAGACGCTTTTACTGTTTACTGTAGGTATGAGACTACTATTATTTAGCATTATAAAAACACGTCTTCTGTATTTTGGGAACAATTAGGGAAACACATTTGAACAAACTCTACCATATTGACTTAGTCATAGTCAATTGAAGCTCTTAATTGTTTAAATCAGCTGCATGTGTGAGTGACAAACCGCTCATAGCAAAACATCACATCCCATTCTGTTCTTTTCTCGTTTGTAATTAAAACATCAAGCCAAAAAAAAAACTAACTGCCATTTTTGTAAAGTAAACAAAGGTAATTAATAATAAGATAATTATTAAATCAGAAAATAAAACTTGAGTTACATTTGAATGCATATGTTGTTACAAGGCTGCATTTTGTTTTAAAAACGGAACTATTGTGTAAATATTATTCATAACTGTTATTATTAATTACTGTTTTCTATTTTGTATATTTTAAAATGTAATTTACTTATGTGATGACAAAGCTGAGTTTTCAGCAGCCATATTCCAATATGCTTATTTAATGCACAATTTTTTTTTTTTGCTATTATCAGTGTTGAAAAATGTTTAATATTTTTGTGAAAACGTACTCGGTTACTAACGTAATCTCGGTTCTCTCTAGAAGAGGAACGAGTACTGCGTCGAAAGACGCTACGGGAAAGATTCTTTCTCGAGATATTGAAGCCAAAAAATTAATCCTTAATTTTGTAATAATGTAAAACGTTTTGCAGCAGCATACGGCCTTGGGCGGAACAGCTTGTGCGCCTATTGGCTGCTCTGCAGCAAAAGCAGCAGCCTATGCGAGGCCTCTCATGATGCTTGACCCAATGAGGGCGCTTCGCGCCCTCTGCGTCACGTCCCGCCAGATCGGGCGTGGCCTAGGCCTATAATTATCCGAGCACGGCTGTCATAGTCTAATTTTTATCGCCGAAGCGACACAGAGTATGATGCAGGCACGGCACAGAGACGCAGTACTCGTTCCTCTTCTAGAGAGAACCGAGGTTACGTTAGTAACCGAGTACGTTCTCTTACGAGAGTTCTCTCGTACTGCGTCGAAAGACGCTACGGGAACCCCGTGTAAAACACTGTGCATGCTGAGATCCAACACTAGCCCGGGGCACACATAGGGCCCTTTTTTAACGATCTGAAACGCAAGTGTCAAAGCGCAAAGCGCAAGTAACTTTGTGGGCGGATTCCGGCGCTGTTGCTATTTTCCCGGCGGGATAAACGACTCTTTCGCCTGGCGCAAATCTAAAAGGGGTTGGTCTGAAGTAGCTTCATTATTCATAGGTGTGGTTTGGGCGTAACGTGAAATAAACCAATCAGAGCGTCCTCATATTCCCTATAAGAGCCGGCGCGCTTGTTCCATGGCGGATTGCTATTATAACAGCGGATTTGCCAGCGCACGCCAGAAGCGGTTCACGTAAAACACAGAGAAGTGACAATGTATGATATAATGGGAGAAACATACCCAAATTATTTTCGGTTAAACAGGCGTATGATTTGGGTAAATGTGTAGCCTAATCTAGATTTTTTAATTTTTTAAATCTAGATAGATCTTTTTCACATCTTCACGAACACAACAATGATTTCCCTCGTGTGTTAATATTTTTCCTTGTAATAATGTATGATTTGCAAAAATGAAAACTGCTGCGTCTGTTTATATTAGATAATCAAAGTGGATGCGCGTTAACACACTACATTATGGCCAAGCTCGTGCCCTTAAAATACCATATCACTAACGCGCAACGCGCCACTGTCTTTAGACTGTTTTTTGCATGGTCAGTGGCGCAATTGCTTTCTAAAACTCAAAAATATTACCAGGGGAGTTTTGCGCCCGAACACGCCTCCTCTTTGCGCTGAATCGCCCCCGCGAGCGCAAGATCATTCCCTAATTTACCGACGTGCGTCTGTGGAGGGAAAAGTCGGCTGTGCGCGGGTGCAAAATAGGAATGATACATGCGTCGGTGTACATAGTCAATTGTGCTGGGTGCAAGATAGGGCCCATAGTGTATGATCATCAGAAAAAACTCACAGAGTTCCAGGAAAGAGAGGCTAGAATAGCATCATTCCTTTATAATTAGTGCCCCGAGGGGCATTTACAGCATATATATGTATATAAATATATATGGTGGGTCAATACATTGCTCATAAGACATAACTGTCAGTGAGTGATGCTTAAAACATTTTGGCAATCTGGGGCGTAATAGAACGGGGCAGAAAACACCATATTGTGTCTTTTTTAGACCGAGAGCAGTCTGGCCTGCAAGGCGGGAACCTCTAGGTTATAAAACCTTATAAATGTAGACGGTGAGGCCCAGCCTGCCGCCATACAAATATCTTGCAACGAGATTCCACTAGACCAAGCCCACGAGGAGGCCATGCCCCTCCTAGAATGTGCTCTGATGCCCAACGGGCATGTCAGTCCTTTTGATGCGTAGGCTAGCGCTATGGCATCCACTACCCGTCTGGACAGGCACTGTTCCGATGCAGCTCGTCCCTTGGAACATCCGCTGAACGAAACGAAAAGCTGCTCCGTCTGTCAAAAGCAGCGGAGCGGGACACGTAGGCTCTTAACGCCCTAACCGGGCAAAGGAAGCTAGCGTCATCCTTTTCCTCGGAGGGGGACAGGGAGATAACCTGAGCCCTGAACGGTGTGTTGAGGGACTTAGGCACATACCCATGTTTCGGCTTTAGTACGACTTTAGAGTCATTAGGCCCGAACTCCATACACGGCACTCTCACCGAGAGCGCTTGTAAAACCCCCACGCGCTTTACTGAAGCGAGAGCCAGAAGAAACACTGTCTTGAACGACAAGTGCTTCATGTCAACTGAGTGCACAGGCTCAAACGGGGCACCCTTCATGGCATCCATTACCGTAGAAAGGTCCCAGACGGTGACTGAAGGAGGTCTGGGAGGATTCAATCTCCCAGCTCCTTTAAGGAAACGAACAACCAGGTCGTTCCTACCAAGTGATCGGCCAAGCGTTGGATTGACGAACGCTGCTATAGCCGCCACGTAAACTTTGAGCGTGGATTGGGTCCTACCCTTATCCAGCAGCTCCTGTAGGAAGGAGAGAACCTCCGTTTCCCCGCACTGCAGGGGTGATATACCCTGGGCTGAGCACCAGCCAGAGAACACAGACCATTTAGAGGAATAGAGCCGTCTAGTGGACGGGGCTCTAGCCTGCTCGATCGTGTCTAATACATGTGACCCCATAGGGCTCGTCATGTCTGGGAATAAATGTGGGTGCGTGATAGCGGGCACATTTATAGCACTGGGAGGACTGTCTATTAGAACTGACTGACCGTGCATTGATTTCGTTTTTACAGAAACCGTGGGACATGCAGTGTTTAGTGATTGTGGGCACTGAATAGCGGGCACGTTCACTACATGTGATGCACAATCGGCATGAGTCGATTTTATGTGTGCAAGCCCTGTATTGTGTAGGGCTGTGCTTGTGTGTACGAATGGGCACTGAGTTGTGGGCATTACAGTTACACACATAAGACGCGGTCTCCTGTCAGAAAGCAGCCATCCAGCCGGTTAAGCGCAGGCTCCTCGGGCGCCGACCACTTGAGGCCGAGGCTCGCGACGGCCTGCGTGAGCAGACGCATCAGCTCTGCTTCAATGCTGGCCTTTCCTCCTCGACGTTCACGAGCGGCGGGGACGGGGAGGTCCACAGAGCTCGCCCATCCCTCGCTGCCCGAAGCGAGGAGAGAACCGCAGTCATCCTCCACAGACGCGGCTTCACCCTCATCATCCATAACAGACGCGGCGGCAGACAGCGGCCGTTGTCCGTCGGTCAGAGAGTCCAGCGAAGCGGGCGGAGAAGCTGGCGGCGGCAGCGGCGAGCTCCTCGTGGTGGAGGGAGGTTCCGGGTTCCGCTGAGCACTGCGCTTTTTACGGCGCGGCACTGTAGCGGGCGGAAGTGCAGCTTCAGCGAACGAAGCCAGGCGAGTCCGCAGAGTCACCATAGGCATCGTCTCACAGTGATGGCAGCCGCAATCCGCGAGAGTTAAAGCTACGTGGTCCTCACCCAGGCAGGAAACACATATCACGTGGTGGTCCCCGTCGCTGAGTGGAGCTCTACACGAGCCACAGTTGCGAGGCATCTTTAAAAGGACACTCGGCTCTTTTAGTGCGGGAAAAAATGTGTGACCCGGCGGCGAACACACACAAAACACACACACTACTGAAAAGGATATAAGTATTCCACGCCGGATAGCGATGCAGGGAACGGCGGCTGAAGGCGGCGAGATGTCGACCAGCGGATTCAGTTGAGAAGGCACGTCCTGCAGTGATGGTTCTCGACGGCTGTGGCGAAGCGCCCTCATTGGGTCAAGCGTCATGAGAGGCCTTGCATAGGCTGGTGCTTTTGCCGCAGAGCAGCCAATAGGCGCGCAAGCTGTTCTGCCTAAGGCCGTATGCTGCTGCAAAGCGTTTTACATTATTACAATAAAAAAATTATCCTATTCATGCGAGTAATCAACTGGTAAAGTTTCATGTTGATATCTGTAAGTTAAAATTTTTACCCTATTCACCTGTGTCTCGAGCCTTAATTAGGCAGGTCAAACCCCATCACAATTTGCTCCATGGTCCGATAAAATCAGGTCACTCAAACAACTTGTGTTTTTGATGCAGTAGTTGGGCATAAATTAACAAAATCGACCTTTAACTTTTTTACCAAAATCTTTTGCTCAATGTTCTCTACCCACTTTTCTTGACTGTTCTTAATCCTTCCTGTTAGAATGAACTGAAAGCTAATTTTTAGATTAGGCTATAAATGAAACTTAATAAGAAGTGAGAAGTAGACATTTCTTTGATCTGACTCAAAGCGGAAGTAAATTAGCCCAACACCATGTTTATTAGGAAACAGTTTATCACAGACAAGCTCTGTTGATGAGATTTTAAGCAATGATTATTTGCTTTGAGCTATCTCCCCTGAGAGAGCCAGCATAGAAACTGTTGCCCAAATACATCAAATGCAGCTTAGTTTGTGATTATCTAGTGTGTGTTTGTGATTATTGTTATTATGACTTACTGAGAGAGTATAAGAAACAATTGTACCATGTGCAGCATTACATAATGTTAAGGTTATGTTCTGTTATTTATGTTGTATATATGATTCATAAAAGATGATTCACCGTCTGACCATCTGAAATTTTCGTTATGGAGATAAAGGTTTGGATCTTGACTTATTGGTAGTATAACAGCACACCGTGAGTGTGTGTATTAGCAACATTTGCTTGTTTTGGCCTTAACAAGAAAATAATGGTGGTTCATTCCAGAATGAATCGATTGAGTAAATGATTCAGTGATTCACTTAAAGTCATTGGGCCTGTCCAAATACCCACACTTGTGGTCTTGGCCATTTAGGATCATGTGCAGAGATGAGTATTTGTATTTTATTAAACATCTGCACGTTGAACGTGAATTACTTAATTAGAAGTACAACAATTAAATTGCGTTGTCTGTTAGGGACTACTGAACAGACATTTAGAAGTTTATTTTAAAGTGCAAAGTAATCTAATTAAAGCTCTGATTTAAAACAAGTGGTCAAGTGCAAAGACCACAAGTGTGGGTACTGGGAAAGGCCTATTTGTAATACACTGCTCGACCAATCAAATTAGAGGACAAAAAGAGCTAATGCAATTCTGTAGGCCGTGAATTCTGTAGTGGACTGTGACGGTACAGGAAAGTGACAGATGTGCTATTTACTTGCAAAGCAGCAATACATACAAAATAAATAGAAAGAAATGAGCAAGCAGCAATATAGCAGCACATCTATAATTGACAGGAAAGTAACTTTGTAGTAAAATGATGGAGTGCTGGATAAAAGTGGCTGTTCAGAGCCTCAACAACTGGGATTTTATATAGTAATATACTGTTATTATATATGATGTTAAGCTTTCAGTGCAGGAACATGAAATGTGCTTTCTGCGGTGCACAGATTTTGTTACATTGACTACAGAAGAAATAAAAGCTGCTTATTGAAGAGAATCCTCTTTGCCAGCTCTGAATATTGATTGTTCATGCTGCATCACAGCTGCAAATGTGCTTAATTTTAACCATTCACCCTTTTTTTTTTCATTCTGTAAACAAGACATCGATCCAGGAGAAGAGGTTTGAAAGTAAATGATTTTGATATTGACTAAAATTCAGCCAGTAGACACACAGTCATTTAAATTTCAGCTCCCCATCTGAAACCCACCATTGAAGGTCTTAAAGGGCCATGGAACCCCTCTCTTTCAGATCAAGTCTACCTCACAATCTTTTTGAAAAATGCAACTTAAATGGGCACGGATGGCTGTGAGAAGAAGGGAGGGAAGTGTGTATGGCAGGGCAAGGCAGGAGAGGAAGAGGGGGGCGAGCAACTGTCATCTGTCAGTGGTCCATGCCGACTCTCACTAAAAATCAGGGGTAAAACTTGCAAAGGAATTGCAAGGTTTTATAGCAGTTAAAGTCCAATGAAATACACTAACCGTCTGTTTGTCCTTTTAAAAGTAACTGAATTCCCTGCTACATATATTAGATTAACCCTTTGTGGGATCACATCGGTCTGATTCTGCTAAATTCAAATGTGGCGTTTTGACTGGTGCTGAGCCAGAGACGGACACGCTTAAAGCTTGTCATATATCACAACCAAAGATCATGTGTTTTCAACCACACAATCTATATTTTAAGTTTCAGACATTCAAATACACATAAGTACTAGCAAAACAATACATTTATAGTTTTATTTACATACTGTTGTCTATGGATGCGCCAATAACAATAATTTCAATTATAAATTGAATGCCCACAGCCAGAGTCTAGCCCGCAACACACCCATACTTTTACACCAAGGAAACAAACACTTTGCGACCCTGAACGCCTCTCTTATCTATTACGCGTGATCTCACAGTTTGACATGTCTGTCATAGGAAAGCACCACGTGGTGTCATGAATAAATAAGAGACAGTATCTTCTCATAGGATAAGAAAACTTAGTCTCATGAATAATTATGAGACACCAACGCGTCGTCGAATTACTTTAGTGCATTGCAGGGAAAAAAAAACATAAAAATTAACCAGTTTTCCACTACAATTAAAACTAACAGATGCTAACTTTGTCTTTAATGATGTTCAACACACATGACTCTGTTAAAATCTCGAAAAATGTAGTTAACGGTTTCATGACCCTTTAATTCAATTATTTATCAAACATTTCACACTGTAGTATCAAACCCTCTGATTTTCCAAGGATTTAGGAAACCTGTTTGGCTGTAGAAAAAGGATTGGGGTCGGCACTACTCGGAAAGCCTTTGAGACATTCTTTTATCAGAAATCTTTAATGTGGTGTGGGCTACGAAGAAAAGATATTCATATGCGGTAGTACAATTGAATTGAATATGCGTCTGTCTGCCTCCACAGAATCAATGCCTCAGCCAGTCTCTCTCAAAAGCTTCATTACCTTATTAATGACTCGCCTCGTGCTGTTGATCAGGCCTGGAGAAGCGGCTTTGTATTTATAACGCAGCTCGCTCTTGTAAAGCTTTTTGTCTAAGCCTGCCATGTAGTAACAAGGCTTAAGGGGAGGAGAAAACTTTAATGGAATAGTGGATTGAAAGAAAAAAAAAAACTTCTTAAAGGGGTCTTGGAAGAGATCATTTCCAAGAAAAGGGTTGTGAAAGGATGCATATCCCTGTCTTTGATGCTAGAGTTATTCATATGGTCTGTTGTTCATGTGTGCCTGACAGGAGTGGTGAAGACATGGCGGTTTGTCTCAAATGGCAAGGTTCCTGCACTCTGTCCTCTGCGGTTAAACCTTGCAGCATCAGACATATTCAAGGATATGAGTTACCTACAGCACCACACCAGAAAAGAGGATCAGTTGTGCATGTCAGCTAATCCAGTGGATATAGCATCGGCCAATTCTCCTGTTTACTGGAGACCAGCTATAGTTCCTATGAACCCATACAGGGCTAATAGAATAATAAACTAGGGACTATAATTGCACTTACTGTATATAATTTCCTTTAGTTTTTTCTGATTAATTAATTTAATGTATTAATTGAGGTATCTTGGTGTAAATACAATTTAAAAGAAATAAATGAATACTTTTATTCAACAGAGCATTAAACTGATAAATCATGACTGTAAAGACATTTATAATGTTACAAAAGATTTATTTAGAATAAATGCTGTTTCCAAAAGAAATTCCACAAAAATATTAAGCAACAAAAACAGCATTGATAATAATAAGAACCATTGTTGCACAATAATTGATAATAAATGAGCACCAAATCAGCATATTAGAATGATTTTTGAAGGATCATGGCTGCGGTTTTCAAGGAATAAATGACATTTTAAAATATATTAAAATAATTTTAATAAATATATAAAGTGACATTACGAGAAGGCCAAGTAAGAGAATCCATACTCGGAATTTGTCCTGTGCATTTAACCCATCCAAGTTAGTGCACACACATTAGGAGCAGCGAATAGTGAACACACACACTGTAAGCACGGACACACACCATTGGCGATTGGCAGTGAGGTGCCTTGCACAAGGGCATTTCCTGCCATGGCATTTCAAACCCGCAACTGCCCTATATAAACATGTAGTCCTGTTTTTACTGTATCTTTGATCAAGGCTTTGGTGAGCATAGGAGACTTTCTATCAAAACAATACTTATTTTTGACCATTAGTGAATACAGTATACAGAATACAGTCACATGTATTTTCTGAGAAAAGCCCCCAATTAATAAAAATTTAAAACATCATATTATGGCAGACAAGTACATTTCTATGTCATTGAACATGAGGCTCTCACTAGTTATAGCAATCCATTGGACAATTGACACACACACTTTTTGAGGTATATTAGATTGAAGAGAAGATTAGAGGCTTCCTCTGATTCATGAATTCTACCTGACTCATCTGTTCAGACATTTAGGAATGCTCATGCTGTCATAAGAGGATAAGCATGAGCCATTTTGGGTATGCTCGTACATTGTCTGTGTTCCCACAGCTTACATGCCCCAGAGGAAGAAAAGGAGAAGAAGAAAAAAAACACTCGCTGAGCTTCTTCACCATTCATCCTCACTTAGTGAAAGGCTCTGTTTTGACTGCGATGCCTCTGTTCCTCCAAACGAGCCTAATACCGCTGCTCCGCAAGTTGTGAACGAAAACATGCTGACTGTTGCCATCAAGCTGAACAAATTGACAAAGCTTTGTAAACAACACACTCTGTGCACATTCGTTTCAAAGCATGCGGTTCCACGTTTTCACGTCTCAATAATACATTAGGCCACACGCAAACGCCATGCAGTTTTGCTTCGTACCCAAAGCAATTTTACACTTCATGGTTCAATTTCAAAGCCACTCAAGTGCAGCAAAAGCATGGCCCTACATCAACAGGAAATTGGAGAATATATAAGCAGCTTGGTTACAGTTGACTCATTTTCTGCAATATTCTTTAAGTAAAAAAGATATAGACCAGTGACGATTTACTGTTGTCGACCAGTCACAAAGCTTTGTAACAATAAGGTTCAACTTGTTAATTAACATTTTCACATTTAATGATACAGTAGCCTGGGAAAACCCTGACGAACTTCAGGCAAATTTGAGATTTGCTCTGCAAGTCTGTCTGGCCAAGAGCCCATTCAAGCCCATTTCCAATTTTTCCAAATCGAGGCACCAATCAGAAACGTTGAGGCGGGCTTTACATGATAACAATTGCTCTGATTGGTTTTAGGTCTATCCAATTGCGCCCAGAGGCATTTGAGCGACGTCCGTTGGTGACGCCCTTTGAAAATGGGCCGTGAATGAACCTTCCCCAGACCCACTCTCAGTTACCACTGAGAAGGGTCTGGTGTCAACCAGGCTATAGATACAGTAAATTAATGTTAAATGTAATGTATAAATTAACCATAGTTAATGCATTTAACAAACATGGATTAATCATGAACAATTTTTCAATATTTTATTGAAGCTACATTAATAAATACTGTAAACAATGTTGTTCATTGTTAGTTTATGATCTCTAATTCGTTAACTAATCAAATCAAATTAACTAATCAAATCAAATTAAAACTTATTGTGTAGTTTTATGGTTATTACAAACTGTATTTAGTGTAGGCTAGCTACAATTAAAGGAATCAACAGTATTTGAGGCATATGTTACGTTTGGTTTTAGTTTAATTTGTATGGACTTATTTTTCTTCAGTTACCTGTTTCCTTTGTTCTAGTTTCCCGCCACTGATCAGTTGTCATGAACATTCATTAAACGAGCACACCTGCCTGTATTTAGTTCATTATCCTGGCGTATTTAAGTTCCTCTTTGCATTCAGTTCTTTGTCTGGTATTGTTTGTGCTTGCACACTGTTTTGTTTGTGTTTCATCACTTGGATTGATAAACCACATTTATATTGGAATTACTTAGTCTACCTTAGTCTAACCACTAACCAGAGCTTGAAGCTACGTCAGTCCCGGGGCCAAATGTCACCGCCAAGTCTGACCAGGTGTGTGTGTGTCAACTTCTACATCTGAGCTGGAGGGAAATCGAGAGGAGTTTGGGGACGATGACAGCTTTCCTCCACTGATTCCCCCCAGCCCAAAAAGCCTTCATTGCCACTGGTCCTGCCCAGCTTAAAGACTGTATTAATGCTGGTTCTACAGAACCAAAAAAAAAACAACAGTATTGTTGAAGACACACCAGCCCTGTCTCCCTCTCCCACCTCCTCTGCCCATATCAGTCACTGCTTTGGCCCCGCCTTTATTGGAGCCCTTCTGTCCCTCGGCTCCACTGTTGGAACTAGACTGTAAGGTGGCTCCACCTTGGATTTCCTGGGAACTAGCTCTGCCTTGGGTGTAGATTCCCTGGCTTCGGGCTCTGCCTTCCCTCTGGCTTCCCCATCATTCGTCATGGACCTTCATTTAATGAGCACACCTGTATTTAGTTAATTATCACTGTGTATTTTCTTCAGGTCTTTGTCCGGCATTGTTTGTGTTTGCACACTGTTTCGTTTGTGTTTCATCACTTTGATTAGTAAACTACGCTTGGAATAACTTTGTCTACCTTCATCCCTTGGAGTGCACATTAATTAAAGCATAATGCCACAAAGATAAATTAATCTTTCCTTTTATTTAAAACAAAACAAAAAAGATCTGGGTTACAGTGAGGCTCTTACACTGGAAATTAATCAGATAGGCCCTAAATAAAATAAAAGTGTAAATACTCACTGTTTAAATGGTAAAGCCACAAGCCATATGTTGCTTCCTATGACACACGTAATGCCTAAAAAACTAAAACAACTGTAAAAATTATTTTTATATCAATATATGTGTCATGAGTGCACCGGTCCTCCTTCACTGCTGCACTCCTTCACTCACACTCAAAGTGCTAATGAGAGAAACCTGCTGTTAATTAACTTGGTGTTTAACAATAGAAGTGCCATAACTACTAGAACTGCCACAAGCGGTCATTTTGAAATTGCGCTCGCGGGGGCGGTTCAGCGCAAAGAGGAGGCGTGTTCCGGCGCAAAACTTCCCTGGTGCTATTTTCCAGTTTTAGAAAGCAATTGCGCCACTGACCAGGAAAAAAACAGTCTAAAGACAGTGGCGCGTTGCGCGTTAGTGATATGGTATTTTAAGGGCGCGTGCTTGGCCATAATGTAGCGTGTTAACGCGCATCCACTTTGATTCTATAATAATTATAAACAGACGCAGCAGTTTTCATTTTTGCAAATCATACATTATTACAAGGAAAAATATTAACACACGAGGGAAATCATTGTTGTGTCCGTGAAGATGTGAAAAAGATCTATCTAGATAAAAAAAAAAAAATCTAGATTAGGCTACACATTTAACCAATTTATACGCCTGTTTAATCGAAGCTAATTTGGGTGGGTTTCTGCCATCATCCCTAATGTCACTTCTGTGTTTTACGGCCCTGACGAGAATGTCGGTCTCCTCGGCTGTGAACTGCTCCTGGCGTGCGCTGGCAAATCCGCCGTTATAATAGCGATCCGCCACGGAACAAGCGCGCCGGCTCTTAAAGGGAATGTGAGAGGACGCTCTGATTGGTTTATTTCATGTTACGCCCAAACCACACCTATGAATAATGAAGCTACTTTAAACCAACCCCTTTTAGATTTGCGCCAGGCGCAAGAGTCGTTTATCCCGCCGGGAAAATAGCAACAGCGCCGGGATCCGCCCACAAAGTTACTTGCGCTTTGCGCTTTGGCACTTGCGTTTCAGATCGTTAAAATAGGGCCCTATATCTTTAATGTTAAATACCCAATTGAGCGATTAATGCATTTATTGTATTCGGATATCTTTTAAAAACAAAACAACACCAAACTGTACATTTAAACAAGTTTAATTATACATTTATAAATAATAATATCATTAGTAGCCTACTGTAATTATCGCATATTCACAACAGATAGGCTATATTTCCATATCCATTCAACATAACTCAGAACAAGATAATAACAACTAAAAGTATCTTATTTAATTATAAAACATTTCATTTTAACATAATAACAGAGAAAATAGTCTAATAACTCATATATAATAGAGAATATCTACGTAAATGGATAACGTAGTCAGGTATTATTAGCCTATTTCTGATCAACAAATTTAATCTAATATACTTTTTGTTTGTAGAAATTAGCATATATGCAAATACTCAGGACCGCTACTGACCTTTCTGTTGACAGTGAGAGAGACAAAGAGAAACCGCGGGAAATGTAACAAAAGAATACCGCGAAATTCAGTGCGGTCAATATGAACGTCTATGGCCGAAATAGGTAAATATGTTTTTTTGCCTTATGTGTAATTTATATGAAAAAGATTTTAAATGAAAATACAGACACTTTTAGGAAAAGTCAGGTACCAGCAGGATTTTATTTATTAAGTTATTGCAGATATAAAATTAAAAACGGTCAAAATGACCGTTATGACCATTATAATGTTAAGGGTACATTTACACGACAACGATATTCTTAAAACAGAGTTAAAGGAGAACTCCAGCGCAAAATGAACCTTTGGTCTAATTACACATTGTTACCTAGTCAACCGTTATCTGAGATTTGTTTTCATGATTATCGAATGTAAATAGTTTTATCTCTAAAAACAGTTTAGCCTATAACGCTAGTATAACGCTAGTATATGGGGCATTGAGTAATGACAAATACAAATCGCTTGTTAATACCACTAACAAGGCTCAAAATAGCCCTACACTAACACGGTAGCATAATGAGGGTCCCTACATGCAAACCGAAGCATTGAGAACTGTGTAAGTGTCCAGACAGTTTAATAAGAAGATATTTTATACATACAGTCAACTTCACGTATACAAGCAGAAGCCATATTTGAAAAACAGACTCGATCAGTCGATCAACGAAACGCCGATCCAAATGCGCTGAACTGTGTAGAATCTCATATGGTCCAGCGCATTTGGATCGGCGTTTCGTTGATTGACTGATCGAGTCTGTTTTTCTAAGATGGCTTCTGCTTGTATACGTGAAGTTGACTGTATGTATAAAATATCTTCTTATTAAACTGTCTGGACACTTACACAGTTCTCAATGCTTCGGTTTGCATGTAGGGACCCTCATTATGCTACCGTGTTAGTGTGGGGCTATTTTGAGCCTTGTTAGTGGTATTAACAAGCGGTTTTTATTTGTCATTACTCAATGCCCCATATACTAGCGTTATACTAGCGTTATAGGCTAAACTGTTTTTAGAGATAAAACTATTTACATTCGATAATCATGAAAACAAATCTCAGATAACGGTTGACTAGGTAACAATGTGTAATTAGACCAAAGGTTCATTTTGCGCTGGAGTTCTCCTTTAAGTTTAAAGTTTTTGCTTTGAGTTTTCCGCGTACAGACTACACCATTGTCAAAACGACCCCCATTCACACAGATCCGCGAAAACGACTAAAACGCTGTATTCTGCTGCCAGGCCATGAAATGGCAATGAATAACTACTGAACATGTAATACGCATGTGCATGATGTCATCGTCTTCAGAGATTTGCTGTTTACACGAAGACCATTTTCAAAAACATGCACTTTGAAACACGTTTTCAGGAATCCAAAACGTCATTGTCGTGTAAACGAACGGACAAAACGCATAAAAAGATTTATGTTTTTAGTTGAAAACTGTGTCGTGTAAACAGCCCCTAAACTTGCATGGCACTAGCACAGCACAACTAGTCAGTCTTTGTCTGGTCTTCGTGTATGCTATATGGACTCACCTCCTGTTTACTGATCGTTCTAGTTATATAGATGGATGTGAAATGGACTTCAGTTAGTGTTTGATAATTCCCTCAGTTATCTTCTGTTTGAGACTGTTTTATGTTGGACTTTTTGAGAAGCTGCCGGTGTTGAAGAAAATCCTGTTTCAGTTTATTTCCCTGGAGATATGTGTAGTTGAGATACTCACCTGTTGTTATCCTACGTCCAGTCTACAAGATACTTACCCATGTTACACTCCTGTTGTCAACATGTATCCAGTCTGCTCCGCTCCAGTGTTATCAACTGTATACTCACCTGCATTACCTGTCTGGTACTACTGCTGTTAATAAACTCCTGCAATCTTCCCGTTTGGTGTGTGGGTTACAATACATTTCACATTTCTGCTTTTAAATTGTAAAAATACTTGCGGTGTAAGTGCCTTACTGTTGCCTTTTATTCGTTTTATTTGTATTTTTTTAAATGATGGACAAGTTTAAATAATTTTTGTGGTAATCGACATTATGGTACAAATGCTGTAGATTGCTGTAGATTAACTGAACCCAGAACTTAACTGAACTCAGAATATTCCTTTCCTTCCTTTTTATCTGTTTTGTCACGTGAATCATTAATTGTATTCCACTGTACAAAAACGTCTATTGCCATTTGAGGTGAGAGCTGAAGGCATCACACAGGAAGTGGCCTGGAAAATGACCTGCATACTCTGACAACACACCATTTAGGCAGGGATCAAGAGATGGCATTTGAAAGAATGCTGCACTGAAGGGCTGCCAGCGTCAGTGCGAACGGCAGAGATTTCAAATGACTTTCTCTAACTCATTTGAAATGCTGAAAACCGCACGTGCCATTGAGCAGACACTGCAGCCAGGACCCGTTTTTCTTCCTTTCAAAATATGTCGGCATCGTATTAAATAGGATAGAAATAAATATGGACATTTAGAACGTACCAAGGGAAACAGGCTTCCTTCAGCCATCTATCCACTTTGTCAAGTTCAAACTGTGTGTATATCGCTGCAAAGCTTATGCGGTCGACTTTTGGAGCTGAAAGTGGTGACAGCTATTCATAATTGGACTGAGTAGCTATATGCCACTCCACACCCCACACGCTGCTGAATCTGCAGCTCACAAAGTGGTTTGTGACATGACCAATTTGCGAAGTTAGTCAACCGGAATTATTTTAGTCATAATCTCTTATAAGGTCATATTAGCCTTCACTTGGGAACAAGTCTATAATGAGAGTAAAAAACAACTCTATATACATATATATATATGGGTGATTCTATAATTGCAGGTACATTTGGTGTCCAAAGTCATTGTTTTTTTCTGATTTTTTCAAATGGTTATATTTGTAATTATTTTAATAATTTGTTACTCATTGTCATGGATCACAAGATGTTATAGGCCATAAATATAATATTTTCTGTAAAAAGTGTCATATATTGCTAAAATTCACGATGTCTTGTTTTCTAAATTAGTCAGTGTATTTTTTCTATTATGTATAATTGTGTTATCAAAATATTTTATTTTACCTTTCTTTTGATATTTCAATAATTTTATTTATAAAAGCTCTAAATAGTAATTTTTCCTAATTCTACAACATTAGATAGTTTAAAATAACTTTTATCTTATATTTATCATAATTCTTGCATCAATTCTGTTACCGTACCTTACTTTGCCTTTAAATTGGTTGAATCTGAGAAAATGTTTTAATCTAAAAAGTTCTTACACCAAGAGTTATTTTGTAAAACGTCAAAATTATTACAACTATATTGAAAGAAAAACAGATTTTATTACTGGTGGTCAAACAGATTGCTTAAAAGTCTTTTAATCACGATTGAATTAGTGCCATGTGCTCTTAGCATTTATGCTAGCAAGTGAAGTGTTTTGCTAAAAAGTTTAAAATCATCAATTCTGTTACCGTCAAACTCTGTTACCAAGGTAAGGTACATTAACAATGTTGACCGTATGTAACAGAATTGACAAGTAACAGAGTTGAAAACCATTAATATAAAGAAATCTGCTTTTTTAGGCCGTGATCCGTACGGACCAAGCCTTAATCTATTCAATGTATACAGTGAAAATAGTGTTATTTAAATTTTTTTTAGTACAGTTAGACCTTACTTTATTTGTAACTTAGTTATATTGTATTTATTCATGCTTATAATTGCTGTATTTGTTCTTTTTACTGTCTGTTTACTTGCCTTTAATATTGTTTTAACTTTATTAGTTGGGCTAGTAGGTTTTGCCGTGGTATTAGCGTACTTAAAGTGAGCTTTAAGTAATAAATGGAAAACAAAGTTACCCCCCACCCCTACCATTTTTTTCTTGCTGATCCGAAAAATGATCCGATCTGTGACTCAAAAAAACGTAATATGATCTGAACCGTGAGTTTTGTGAGCCGTTGAACCACTTGTGTAACTTGAGTTTGGCAAGCACTGAATTATTACAATTAAATATGTTTTCAATAAGATACTGGAAAGAATTTCTGTAAGTAAACAGTTTTTTTCCTTAACTTTTTGAAATGCTAAATGTATCTCCAATTATAGAATCACTCGTATATAAAAACATAATTACATAAATCACACCCATTAATTGTCTTGTAAGCAAAGAAGGTAAAATCCTGTGAGGCATGTTTTCCACAGTAGAAATAGATCTGCAGAAAAAAAAGTGTATTAGCATATTTGCTATATTTAACTATCATAAGTCATTAACCTTGTAGATTCTGTTGAATAATTACAGTATACATTATGTGTTTTTTGTTTTGTTTTTTGGAAGAAGATCTTTAAAATGATAAGGAGTTAGTTATGCTGTGGTCTGTAGTTGTTTCTCATCCAGGATCAGTTTAACAACTTTATTGTCAATGTTAAATATAATGAAATGCAGCTAAACGTGCCAACAGCTTTTACTGTTGTGAGTGTTCAAGCTGAAATATTCATAAGACTCCCTGGATTTATTGTAAAAAGTTATTATAAAAATGTAAATACTTGTACATTTTTCATATAGTATATATTTCATATATTTAATTGCAGTAGGAATGGATTTCTGGGTAACACTTTAGAATACTGTTTTGTCACTATTGAATAACTACACAGGAGCAAATGAGTGACACAATATTAACATTCAAAACCTTACAAAAAACTCAAAAGCTTACAATGACAGTCATTAACTTTAGAATACTGTTCTAAATAATTATTAATTCCTTCTGAAGGATTTGGTAATACTTGAGTCATTATAGTGGGTTACTGATCTTTACTTCAGAATTAATTATAAATTATGCATTATTCACATTAATTATGAAGCTTATTCCTTGTCAACTCAACCAGAGGTCCCCAGCTCAAATGTTTTATTTTGTTAATATTTCTGTAGAAAGACAAACATAAATAGTGATGACAGTCAAAATATGAAATTTTGAGTCAAATTACAGGGGTGTAAAAATTACTTTAGAAAGATGACGGCAGCATTATTTGATTTTTACAGAGATTGGTCTATTAGTAAAATAGGTTTACCTTAGCAATCTGTGTTGCTTTACATGCCAACAATGACAGTTCAAAACTGCCTGTAACTCAAGAAGTATTAAATATATCTTAATATCCTTTTAGATTCTGGTTCTTAACAAACTTTCCTTTTGGTATCTTCATTTTAAAGGCCCTATATGGTTCAATCCCAGTGATATGGACATGTTAATGTGGCTCCAGGAATAAATAGGTAAATTGTTCACATTTTCAGTGGTCAACAACCAAATATGGGTCACTTTGTATACAGCTGATACTCTTTTCTTTAAAAGAGAAATATCTGAACAACAAATAATGTTGAAACTAGAAATGTGTCTCTTTTTTTCTATCAGGTCAATAACATAGAACATACCTCTCTGAGTGCCATAAATATTATTTTTTAAAGTTGCCATGCCTGTAACTCTAATAGTCTTCTAGATTATCATTCTTTATTAACTTTTCAGTTTGCATCTTCATGTTAAGTCCCTATATAGTTTAGTCCCATAGATATTGGGACTCCACTGTAAAGGTGTGTACAAATTGTTGAATTTTACAAATTTTCAATGGTCAAAAACCAAAGAAATGCATATTGTTTCCTTCTATCAAAACAATCGAATGCAACACACCACTCTTAGTTTCAACATTATTTATTCTTCAGACATTCCTCTTTAAATGCAATAAGTATCAGATATGTGGGGAAAAAAAGCCACATTTGGTTTTCAGTCACTGAAAATGGATATAATTCAAACATTTGAGCATGGAGCTGCTTTGGGATGCCCATATGGAATGGGGATATATAGTAACTATATAGTGCATTAAAAATGAAGATTTCCAAAGGAAAGTTTATTAAGAATTAGAATCTAAACATATATTATATAATATAATAAGATATCTTGAATACTTACAGGCATGTAAAATATATTTATGGCCCTCAGACATATGTTCTATATTTGAGCTGATAGAAAAACACGAGATGCATTTCTAGTTTCAGCATTATTTGTTCTTCAGATTTTCCTCTTTAAAAGAACAAAAAGTGTCATCTACGTAAAGTGACCCACATAGTTTTTTTGACTACTGAAAATGTGAACAATTTACCAATTTACTCATGGAGCTGCATTAGGATCTCCATATCTCTGGGATTTAACATATAGGGCCTTTAAAATGAAGATACCAAGGAAAGTTTGTTAAGAACCAGAATATAAGAGGCTATTAAGATATCTTAAATACTTCTTGGGTCACAGGCATGCAAACTTGAAGCAAACAACTCAAGAAGTTTATTTTGTTGAAGATTACCGTCACTGTTGGTATATAATGCAACAAAGATTGCTAACAGATTTTACTAATAGATCTACAAATCTCTGTGTAAAAATAAAATGATGATGCTGTCATCTTTCTAAATTCAGTTTTGCACTCCTGTAAATTGGCTCAAAATCTCAGGTGAAAATTTTCATTTTAACCCCCCTTTACAAAATAGTCGATTACTCAGTAAATATAAATTGTTTAAAGTGGTCATATGATGCGATCTCTTGTTTTCCCTATATTTAAGTTTGTTATACTATTTACTAATTCGTTTATCAGATTTTTTTGTTAGTTAATACTGTAATAGTTACTAGAATGTTAATATTGCGTTACTTATTTGTTCGTATTTGTTTATTAATGACAGAACAGTATCCTAAACGTGTTACTGATTTCTGAAATAGATTTGCTTCCAAATAACCCCTAGATCAGACTACCTTTTACCTTTACTATTTTTACCTTTTAGTCATATTGAGACTTTCTTTTACATTGAATAGTATAGCACCCAATAAGTCTGTATTTACTCACCCTCATGTTGTTCCAAATCTGTATGAATTTATTCTATGAGGGTGGGGAAATGTGTTTATTTATAGCATTTAGCATAATGAATAATGATTTAAATGTCTGTACATGGCAAAATATGGAAGGTCATTTTTTGGAGTTTTATAACACCTGGTCCCCAACCACTTCCATTATAAAGAAGAGAGCAACTCAGACGTCCTGCTAGCTTCTCCCTTTGTGTTTTATAAAAGGCAAATGTGGACATGTGAGTTTGAAACAACATAAAGGTGAATAAATTATGACAAATTCTATCACTTTATCTTCAAATTCAGCATAGCAACAAGCTTCTGTTATTTAATGTATTGCACTCATAAATAATCACGCTTTTGTCAGTAAAACAAGACAAAAGAAATATGTTAGATTGAAATTTACTGATGCTTTGCTTGCATGACAAACAGTCTCGTCAAGTGGTTAAATTATGACATGGTGTGTGCACCCAAGGCATACATCTCATTCATCAATGCCAACCAGTTTCATCATACTCGTACAATATTTTATGCATAAAAATACACCCAGTGCCAAGTAGCTTGTGTACATGTGTTCATGCTCTAATATAGTTTGAGCTCCAGAGCATGACATATGTTATGGTGTTGCTTGCTCAGTGAAAAAAAAAAAAGAGTCGAGGAAGAAGCTAAAGCTTTTCTGCAGGATGTGAAGTGTGAAACCCACAGATAGCATGAATCAAAACACTAGCGGTGACGACTTTTCACTGTCCTCGACCAAGAAAATACATGCATGCATATATTCATTCATACAAGCACCCAGTGGTCAACACTATAGCTTTGCACATATTTTCTACCTATTTGATATTTTGCATAGGGGTTGGTTGGCACAATTGTCATTCTTTGTTGAATATCTCCAGTCGATAACCTAATTAGATCCAATCAAAGATTAGGTTTTGAGTAAAAGAACAGACACATTGAATTTCACAACATATTTCCTACATTTTGTTAATTAATGAGTAAATGTATGCTGTGCAGTTGTGCCAACCAACCCCAGCACCAAGATGGTTGGCACATGTTTTGGGGTTGTTTGGCACTACTTTAAAAGACTAGAGTTTTAAGATGTTTATTTTAAGCCAAATTTACAGCTTCTCAACACACATTTGAGTGTTAATAACAGACAGTACTGAACATGCTTCGAAGAAGAGCATTTCTCTATTTTTCCCCCCAGTAATGTATAAAATAAAGGCTGGGTGCCTGCTGAATACCTGCTGTTTTTGTTGATATCCTAACATCTTATGGCATGTAGCTCATATATTGCCTTCCCCAGGTCAATAAAATGAGTTTCTACTTTGCTTTTCTCATTTTTTTGAGCACCAAAAAATATAGAGTGTTGCACACAGAGTGTCTATGTCCCACAAGTCTTAAAATTTTGTGGGTTACAGTGGATCTACCAATATACTAGAAAATATCTTCCTTAGATGGTCATCCCGTTATTCTGGCTGATTTCGAAATAAGCCACATGCTCGAAAAATCAAGACATCAGCACATTTCACATTTCAGTATTCATCTTTCAGCACTGTGTTCTGTGTATCACCGTACCATTGGCATCCTGCCTGTGGTTATTGCTTTATATATTCTCTTTGAGATGAAAGCACAACCAAGTTACAGAAGTTTGTACTGCTTAAAATGTAGTAACTTTGTTTTTTATGAACTTCCTTGTCACATACTCTCATAAGGAAACGTCCTCCTGCTACTAAGGTTTATCCTGTGCCACCGAAACGTCAGTCTGTCTCAGATGTAAACCTGTATTATTATCTGTTTTCTTCTGTAAAAGCTGCAAAAAAGGACAAAAAGCAACATAAATGTAGTCCAGATAACTTGAATGCTTTATCCGAAGTGTTCTCACGGTAGCTTCAATTGAACATTTGAAGCAACTGCCTTTCAATTTCACATATTTAGGTTTGATGCCAGTGATGTCTAATACCATTGGCTCTTTTATCTTATGGTATGAAATGTTTTATTTTTCACCCAAAAATGAAGCCGTACTTGCTTGATACGCTCAAACCTCATTGCACAATATGCGAGAACAAATTATATAAAGAATGAATTTGCAAGAATTCAATCCATATAAATTACTTTTACAATGTCTTTATATTTTGGAGCGTCAAAGTTGTGGTTGATTGTACTTCTCTCAGGTTTCATTAAAATATCTTCATTTGTGTTTCGAAGATCAACGAAAGTCTTATGGATTTTAGAGATGACATGAGGATGATTTTAGATTTTCCCCATGTCTTGAAAGGACTTTTGATGTTTGTCTGTTTCTAGTGCCATGTTTGTAGTTCGTTGTAGTTATCTCTGTTGATTAGTCTTGATTGTTCCTACATGTGTCTTGTTACCTTGTTACTCTGGCTGTGTCGCATACTCTCTTGAGTAGGTACTTATCTTCACGACTGCTAAAAAAGTATGTTCTTTATACATAGTATGAATGTGTGTAATTTAATCATATTACCAATTATCAATCATATCAATTATCATGACCTATCAGCGTTAGTTGCGTTGCTTCACTGCCATTCATAAATTCTCTCCTATGACCTCATGGGATAGTAAAGTGTCCATCGTGCGCACTTCAGAATTATGCCGGAAGAAGTAGGTCATCCGAGTACTTTGCCTACTCTTTTACAAGTAAGGTGAATTCAGACATGCTTCTTTTGTCACATACTGTTTTTGCCTATATTGTGGAGAAGTATGCAATATCGTATGCAGCCCCTGTGTATTTATACTCCAGTGTTTCCTATGGTCATTGTCGCATGTTTTCCTCCCTTGGGTGTCGTGTGTTATTTATTTTCAGTCTCATCTCCATGTTTTCAGTTGTTTCTTGGTTGTTACCTTCATTTAAATCATTAAAGTAAGCTTGCGTTTAGATTCGTCTCTCCTGGATTTCTTGGGCTATGTTTACATGTGGCTGGCTATTTTCATAAATGGACATTTCACCCCTCTCCGTTTAAAAAAATAACATTGTGCACACCTGTCAGTTTTCAGAAAAGTGTTAGTTTACACAAACCCGTGTATATGTCGTCAAGAGCATGCCAAACCTGTAGGTGGCAGTGTAACGAGAAGCTCAAGCCCACCTTAGCCAATCAGAATCACGAAAATGCCTAAAATGTCGGCTGCCTAAAACTCAGTTTTTCTCAGTTTACATGCAAATGTACAAACAAAGTTTTCCAAAATCTCCACTCTGGCCGGAGTTTTTAGAAAGAATCGTTTTCAGAGGCGACATCTCCGTTTGCACAAACGAAGGACGTTTTTCAAAATAACAATGTACGTGTAAACAGGGCCTAAGTTTGCCTCCATATTACAACTGCACAGTTGTATTTTTTGTCATTTTTATCCCTTTTTAGTTATTATATTGAGCAGGGGTGTTATAATGTAAATACGTTGTCAAAACAAGCAAGCACAAATTAGCTTAGATGGTTAAGCAGTGTCACACAACCAAGATGTGTTATGTCGCTGTGGTAGTAGGTAATGAACTGAACTAATGATGGCTTAACACTGAATATCTCATTCGAATAGACTCTTTATATATTAAGTTTATAATGCATGAGCACATTCATAACAGTATCACGATCCATAGCCAGAGGTCCCTGCAACTCTCTCATATCCTATTTAAACTCACACTGTTTGGCTGATAATCAAATTACTTTTCGAAACCAGTGTGTGATGGCTCCTTGACACCCCGTTTCTGCTCCGTGTCAGAACTTCTCTGGGCGTCCGTCTAAATTAGTATGTTCTCGCAAAGATTTTCTGCTTGTGCCAGGGAGAAATGTCAAGGTTAAATAATCCCTTATGAAATAAGCATTTATTATAGGGGGGGGGGGGCACGGCATGGCAGCGTAGTTTGGGGTCGGCTCCTCGATATGTAAGCGTATGAACAGTATCACCGCTCCCTTCACGGCTCACAGCCCATGAAAAATGTCAGCGACTCCCCTCAGACTAGAGTCATTGCCATTATTGACTCTTTCAATGCTTTTTAAATCCTACTGTGCCGCAAAAACGTCAGGAAAGAATGGCACACATATTCTAATATACCTCATAAACAGCACCGTACTGCTTTTTATTATTGCTCAGCCTCCAGACAAAGACAGGTGCTTATTTTTTGGGGGGGATTTTGTGAAGCTGTGTTTTAAACATGACTCTTGAGCACCTTGAGGACTTCATTCAAGGCAGAAAAAAAACAGTTTGATGCTGTTATACAAAGGGGCTGATTATGTGAAGTTGTGTAGATGACTAAAAGCCTCTCCGTTTATTCCTCAAACACCTTCATTAAAATTCCACACCTGCTCTGTGATGCTCACGGCAAAGACTGAGGGAGAGCAGCGGACCCCTAGAGGAGTCATTTTTATTCTGGAGCATGAGCGCCTCAGCCAAGGTGTCACCTAATCGGGGAAAAACAGCGAAAACAACTGGCTGAGAATCCACACACTTCCGTGGACTAAGCATTTCAATTAATCCCATAATGTTCAGCGTAACCCATCCCCAACCGCCTGCTGATTAATGCCAAACGTGTTTAGGACCCTATTCTATCATGAAATGTATATTTTAAAACTCCATCCTTCTGATATTAGAGTCCCCCAAGTCTTTAATCTGCCCTGATGTGGTACGTCAACAGTCCCTCCTTCGCAGTCACTCATTTTGATCCAGGTCATATTATGACACAGTTTCTCTCTCGTCTCTCTTTAAAGCTGCTCTTTCTTCTTTTTCATTATTCTTCTTGATCTCCTCCGTCACACATTTCTGTAGACACAACTTCTGAGGATTCTTTCACTGGCAGTTATTTAACTTTAGAGATGTAGTCAAACTTGTCTGTGCGTTTTGCTCAATCCCTCAAGCATATGATGTTATGGGACAGCTGTAATCTACACAAACGTAACCTCATACGATGCTTCAGCCCATGATGGGTGTTGGCATTAGAAGAGATTTTGTGTTTTGAAACTGCTCAGGTTCTGAATAACTTCGCCTGGCAATATTTGATTATTTATGTCAATAGCAGAATGCCTGCTGACTTCATTGAAACCTGACCTGAATTAATGTCTGTCTTTTCCACAATAGAGAGACAGGCATTGTCCTACTAGTTCTGAGCCTCTGGCAATGCCCCTGGTACTGCAAGTGTTTAAACACTTCAAGCATTGACAAATATTGGTGATGAAGTGTTTATGCAGTGAGTTTGTGTTCTAATCAAACACACAGGTTTGTTTTTCCATCACAAATTTTCCATTGATGTTCTAAAAGGTTAGGCCCTAAAAACCTAACCCTCACAGACTTTTTTATTTATTTATTATTAAGGCGTTATTTAGTTGGCTGCTCTTGAATTGAATTGGAAATGGCGATGCAAACAGAGAGCAGAATTATGTCACACTTTAGGCCGTGTCCACACTAGTACGTTTTCGTTTTCGTTTGAAAATGTATATTTTTCGGTCCACACTGAGGCGGCGTTTTAAGTCAACGAAAACGTTGCTTTTGGAATACGGTCTCCAAAGCGGATAAATTTGAAAACGCCGTTTTTGCGTTGTAGTGTGGACTGTGAAGCCGGAGGTATTTGAAAACGATGACGTAAGTTTAGTCATGTGATCCATGTCTTACCAATAGATATTCATGTTTACCGGTATTGTGCCTGTTACTGTGTGTGCTATTCACTTTTACACTGTTGCTAAAATGTTACTTTGCACACTCTTCATATCACAGTACTGCAAAGATGACAGAAAATGTACTCACATTTGCTGTCCTGCGGCAATACAGGAGAGCAGTTGCGTTTTAGACCAAACATATGGTGACTGAGTGCGACCCGGATGCATCAGTGAATGGCAATTATCCTGTTAGAAGAATTGCGCGATACTTTTATTATTTATTTTTCCATCTGTGTCATCTCAGTGATCTTTTGTGGGGTTTTACACATCCGCAGTTAAGGTGAATTTAGCGTTTTCAGGCGTTTTTCAAGTGTTTCTCATACACACTGAAACATCCGAAAACGCTAGTGTGGACGGAGAGCGTTTATAAACGAAAACGGCGTTTTCAAATGTCTCCGGATTAATGTAGACGTAGCCTTAATTTAGGGCCCAATTCTCATTATTAACTAACTATTAACAATGACTTTTGCTTCAATAAACTCCTAATTACTGCCTATTAATAGTTAGTAATAGTTGTTCAGTTTTGGTATGGGTATGATTAAGGGATGTAAAATATGGCCATGCAGAATAAGGCATTAATATGTGCTTTATAAGTTCTAATAAACAGCCAATATCCTAATAATATGCATGCTAATAAGCAAAGTTAATAGTTATAATTGGTCCACAAACTAAAGTGTTACCCAATTTGAATGTAAGTATGATTTAAATTAATTGAAATTCAAAGAAATGCACATAACTGTAACATTTAACTAAAAAAATGTTTTAAGAAAAAATATTAAGTCATAGATAGATACAGTAGAGTAGATGTGATGGATACAATAGATGCAATACAGTAGATTGATTCATTTTGGATGGATGGATGGATGGATGGAACATTTCATTTCCCAGAATGCATTGTCGAATATGCATTTCAGTGAATTCCTCTTTCTGTCATTCCCTCGTGAATAAAAATTTTCTCAATTATGAGTTCTACAAATACACATTGCCACACATACTCATATAAATGAACTGAAGACTGAACGAGTCCTTACTTTTTGAAATAAATACGAAGTCTACTGGAAACTCTAAAAGTACTGTATAGTATGGTGCAACATAAATAGCTTTTAAACTCTTCAGAGAACAAAGCCCATAGCTGAGATCAAATACCCTCTAATGAGGGCTCCTTATACTCAATTGTGTCACACTGCAAAAACACCTGCAAAGCAATTATGACAGTGCTTTGCTGTTATACATTATGCAACTAGCCTGCAAAAGAGAGCATTTAGCAGAGGCGCTATCAAAACCAATTGAGTTCTTTTTTTACCTTCTAATGCGCATCTTAGATATCTAAATGTCTAACGAGTGGAAGTATTGAAGCTGATATCGATTTTCTGAACTTTTGTGCCCCCGATGCTTTTGGTGAAATGTGCAAAACACTGTTTTTAACTTATGGGAGCTCTGCACTTTGAACATCTTATTTATTTATATTCAAACATATTTTGACGATACTGGCAATAATGAATTGCATTACACTTTTCTTATGGACTCAGAGGACATTTACCCATCGTGAATTTTGTCTCCAATTTTCAGACCCAGTGAAATATTTTCCTTGCACATTTTTATTTATTATTAAAGTCAGGACCTTATTCCATATAAGTAGAATGCAATATTTCTGTGTGATGCTTATTTTTTGTTCTTATTAAAGTATTGACATGTTTGCTTAGCCACATTTTAATGTTCAAATCAGTTTAGAAAATTAGTCAAGCTTTTTGTGCTATTCACATATGCATAAATGCTGTTTATGAAGTGTTATGAGTCATCAAATGAGCTTACATACACGTTAGAATGCTCTTTACGTTCAATACTTCTCAGGTTGGCAGTATAGCAAGGTTTTGAAACACAGCTCAAATGATGTGCAGTTTTATAAGAAAAGGAGCCAGAAAAAAAAAAGAAGAGAGTTAAGCGATTTCTTGAGCTCAATAAGCTCCATTCAATTAGAAAATTGAGGTTATTTTTTGCAAACCCCATTTGAACATTATTACAGTGGTAATTCTCGGGTCAGGGTGTGCAGGTGAAGTTTAACATTCTTAACTGTGACTGGCCCCTTACCTGACCCAGAGAGAGTTAAATGATTTGTTTCTTGCATGGTTGCACCATGAAGATCACCAGATACTGCCTCAGAGTCTTTGCTCCAAAAAGGTATGAGCCATGTGTTAGCATTCTGAACTCAACAGGGCAATATGTCTTTTCCTCCCTGAGCACAGCTGGAAGTCATCCTCCTACTCATTACTTAAACTGTCAAGATCGGCCTCAAAAATGCTGCACTGCATCTGAGGTAAGAACAAAATTCAATCAAGCCACAATGACACTGGCCTCATTTCTTTCAGGAAAGTGCATCATGTAGTTAAACTCTACATACGATGAAACTACAGTTTTACTGCAAAGTCAGTTTTTACTGACCTGATTTCTTTTGCAATGTGCAGCTCTTTCTAAAAAGAAGACTAAAATTGTCTGGTTTAACAATGTTTGGTAACACTTTAGTTAAGGATCCAATTCTCACTATAACAAGTTGCTTATTAGCATGCATATTCCTATTGGCTGGTTATTAGTACTTATAAAAAGCAAATGAATGCCTTATTCTGCATGACCATATTCAACATCCCTTAATCCTACCCAATACCTAAACCTAACAACTACCTTACTAACTATTAATGAGCAGTAATTAGGAGATTATTGAGGCAAAAGTCATAATAGCTAGTTAATAGTGAAAATTGGACCCTAAACTAAAATGGGTCTTTAGTTTTACTACTGTAAGTCCACTATTTTACTAAGCATGTTTCCAAGTTTCTCTTTGTACCGTGCCAATATTAAATTAAATTACTGGCTTTGAATAACTGGTTGTGTTGCATTGAAATGGTAGAGTGCACATGTCAGCGTCAGGTAAAGACGCTTTCCCTTGATTTGTTCACTTGCATCAACAGCATGTCTTGATAATTAATGTTGCAGTCACTCAAGAATACCTGGCATCTGAGTTTTCACAACAAGCAGCATATGACTGATGATCAGATAAACACTGAACATTTGAATTAAAACAATAAATTGGCTTTTCTTGTTGAGGTTTCAGTTATTGTTCTATACTTGACTTAGAACAGAATAAAATAGAATCCTTATTCATTAGCCCTTAAGCTCTTTTTTTGTAAGTAGTCTGACTCGAGTACTTTTTTTATGGTGTAAAACTTTGAGATGGTTTACTACAGCTGCCAAGGTTCATATTGGCATTTAAATGTTTGGCTCTGAAAGCTTTCGGTTGTTCATTTAATCATTGATTGTGTGAACATTACTACATTTCAGAAAATGGCTTTCTGGAATATCAACTATATGGCTCTTATAGTTCACACTTGGCCCAAAACACTGAGGTGTGAAAATGGCTCCTGTGTTAACAGAAAAGACCAACAAAAAAAAAAGAGCTTAAGGGTTAAGGCGGTAACATTTATGTCCTTTTTAACAGTAAAATGCTGAATCAAGACCTTATGATTTGCCTATTTGCTTTTAGGACAAATATTTATCACCTGGGCAGCACAACAAAAGAGTAACCACTGTGGCTCTATTTCAACAGGAGATCTTCCTCTGCCAGAATCTCCATCTATGACTCAGATGTCACCTCTGATTGATGGCGAGCACTTAGCGTTCCCACAAGGGGCCTGTGAGCACCTGAGAGCAGTGATGTGGCTAGACAAGACTGATGCCTCATCCGAGCGGATGGATTGACCACGCAGCCTGCAACGTCTTCAGCGCATAAGGCAAAAGGGCAAGGGGCTTGATTTCACAAGGAGAGTAAAGTAAATATGCCCCCCTTGACATTCCCTCAGTTTCCACCTGCGGGGCTATCAAACTCTTTTCTGTCAGCGGTAAGATAACACTTTGCGATGGATCTGATTTAGTGGGGACTGTTGATGCATTGATTTACATCTCATCTCTTGTCTGTAAACCATCCATTAATGCATGAGAAGTGCATTATCTCTATGCATGTTTGCACCACAGACAAGAGCAGGAAATAAGATGTCTTCACACCTTTTCCGCCTGCTAGTTTTTTCCACCTCTGAATTTAATCTCTAAAAACTCCTGGGCCGAGGAAGGCTGCCTAGCATATCAACAAGAAACTTCGTAACCTTTCGATGACCCATCCGTAATGAGTTTTAACTCGCATCTGTCATAGAATGTGTTGACAATGACAAATCTGAGCGGCGCACGCTGAGATGAATTCTAAGCAGCCCGGAGAGCTGCCAAACATCCATGTTTACGCATGGAGTAACTATTATGATTCTGATGCTTTGGGAAATTCTGGTTGTGGCTCTGCGGTTGCCTTCTCAGGCTCACGCGAAATGGTTTTTTGACACTTCTTGTGTGAAGTAAGCAGAGCGGTCGTGGCTCGGGGTGCCGCGTATTGGAGTCAGTGGTGAGTCTGCAGTGTGTTCCAAGTCATGCCTTTGACAGATGCCACATTAGCATGATCAGACTGGTCTGGCCAGATCATCCGTCCTGTCATACTGGGCACTGGCTGTCTTGACTGAATACATAAGTGTGTTATACGGCGGGAAAAACAGCCTGGTGAACTGAAGGCTGGGGCTGCCTCTTGCTTTGGAGCCAAAGAGTGTAGATGTGAAACATGGCCCTACAACTCGGGTAATAACTGGCAAGTTATTTATTTAACAAAATATCCAATAACAAATGCATTTCTCCTCCTTGCTCCTTAACTATCAGCGGGACAGTTTCACTTCAGTCTATAGCGACACCAAACTGTCACCCTTTTCACTTCAGTTCAGAGAATTCAGTCTAAATATTGTCACATTTAAATGATGCAGAATTCAAAAGTTTGGGACTTTGTAAGATTTTTTTATTGAAATAAGTATTTTATGCTTACCAAGGCTGCATTTATTTGATCAAAAATATGCAGTAGAAACCGTAATATTGTAAAATATAATACATTTTTAAATGTAATTTTTTTCCTGCAAGGGCTAAGCTGATTTTTTTTTGCAGTGATTACTGCAGTCTTGATATTCCTTTCTGATATGCTAATAATTGTTGCTCAGGTAACATTTCTTATTATTATCAATATTGAAAACAGTTGTTATGCTTTATATTTTTGTGAAAGCCCTGATAAAAAAGATTATTTGATGAATATACAGTACAATATTGTTCATGTATGTTCAAAAGAACAGTATTTATTTGAAATAGAAATGATTTGTAATATTATAAATGTCTTTACTGTGACTTTTGGTCAATTTTGATTGATATATATTTAATGTATAATTTATAGATTCTTAACATAAATGTTATATTTATTATATTATATATTTTATACAACAGTTCTGTCTGGTTCTCGAATCTGATTTGCTGAGAGCATTTTCCATCCATGCGATATTCCCCCAGTATAAGCACTGGAACCTGGACTGTCATGGCGGTCAAGCAAATCCACTATATGTTGTACAAATACTATTGTTGATGTGTCACGGCATGTAGTTTAAAAAATTTTTTAGGCGAGAATGTATTTATTTAGACATTAGTTATTTATTATGTGACTCATATATAAACATAGGGCATATTTGACCATTTTTTTTTTTAACGTTTATGCAGATGTGAGCTCCAGACGTTTATGTACAGTTACCTGCCCAGAACAGCTTTGTCTCAGCCAGTCCTTCAGGTATTTGCCACTGGCTCTTAGATACTAGATAGTGGTTAAACATGAGATATAATTCATTTGGGGTATATCAAACGGGCAATCTTTGGTATTGGTATTGAGAAAGGGTCCGTTAGAGATTGACATGATTACACTATTATATGGCGGCAAAGACTGTCTTTATGAGTGAGTGACAAATTGAAAGGGATTGGTTGTAAATAAGAAAGCTTGTTTTGGCGATCTCATGGGAATTTTTTTAAAAGGACAAAGATATTGCTTTTCTCAGCGGACATTCAAAATGATATTTTTTAATGGATATAATAGTATGGACATTAACCTGCAGAATGAATGCTATATCGGATGCAAGTAATACACTCGTTTAGTCGACCGCTATCTCATAATACCATAATACTCTACATAATACAACAATCTTCAATGAGGCGACTCAAAGTTCCTTCGTTACTAGTCCTAAAGTTACATTTTAGAATTAGTAGCGGAGGCTTGGGCTCAAGTGTTAAACTGTCAACTTGAGATTTGAATCCATGGCGAAAGGAAGTAGTTCTGCCCTACTTGAGGGTTTTTAAAGACACTCCATTGTTGTTTCTTATTTATTTACTCACATGTGCTGTTGAACTGTTGTATAAATGCACTATCACATGGGTAGCTGTGCAATATGGCTGTATATCAGCATGCCGTGATTACCTTCGGCCGAATCACAGCTGTGCTGACATACAGCCATATCACACTGCTACCCGTGTGATAATGCTCATTTACTATTATATTAAATGTGCAGTAAGCGATTTCTTAGAATCATCATTGAACATTGTTGCTATTTGAAATCAGCCTAAACAAACCTTCATTGCTCACTTCATTGCTTCGCCCCCAAAATGCACATACGCGCAATGCAAGCGTGGATGTCTCTACTGTATATAATAGCAGAAGCGAAGCAAAATAAAGTGAAGATGATGAACGAACAACAAGGAACAACAAAACATGAACATAGAACACAGGAGTATACAAGCAAGAGTTTGTTTGTTAATCGCCAGCAGCACACACTCGCATATGGAGCAGAAACAACGCAACCTCTGCGTCCATTTTCAGGCCTTCCTGCTGATGTCTCTTCAGTGCTGGAAAACTTTTCTAATATTAACGTGGGTCTTAAAGCTCTTGCCTGGATCATAATCCTTCTTTTTCCATTGATATTCCTCTGAGCTTTTCTCTTTTGTACAGTCTCTCAGCCATCTCTCTTTCAGCATTCTTTCTTCAAATCTCCCTCTTGCTCACTCCTCCCCCATCATGAGTGTATACACCCCCTACTGCTACAAGTGTGTTGTGGTGCTCGGTTCCATCCACTTTCAACATTTTTTCAGAAATCGCTTACTGCACCTTTAAGTACATACAGTTATTATGATCTATAATATAGATCCTTTGTTACACAAACACATACTTAAATTAGAAAAGATATATCCAAACTTTGTATTTTGCAATTAGCGATAAGACATGTGAGGACCTCAGTGATCCTGATCTTGTTATAGTGTAAAGGTTTAAAGAGTGTGAGATTAATGCTATGACAAATGGGATGGTGACGGTCTATTTCTCATATAATACTTTTACACTCTATGGCTTCAAAGTACACAGAATACAGCACACAAATATGAACTACTTTTAGTTGTTAATTCTAGAAACTATTCTTTCTAGTTGAGTAGGGCACCAGAACAAAGTTTGATACATGGAACTAGATTGACTCAAGCACTTTGTCAGAATGGTTTAAAACCGATTAGCATCATGACTACTGTATGTCTAAATGATAGTTAACTTTCAGAATAAGTGGACTTGTGGAAAAGTGGGCTTCTGCTGACATTGTGGATGTTTTGCTTCATTTGATCCCAACCTGTGTTTGTCTTTCATCTTACATCAGTGGCAAAGGCCATTTCACTCATGATGCTTTTGGCTCCCACTGATGCTCTTGCTTTTTTGCACTTGTTTTCTTTGAGTCTCTTGAGAGCCTATTTCCACTTAAATTCACAGTGCAGATACCAATCTGCAATGTTCCAAGGTGTTAACCCCAGAACCTCTGTTACAACACAAGTACCTGCGCTACAGTCACTTACAGTGTTTATCTAAAATGCAATCACTCTCCACTCACAAATACAGACAATGTCACAGAGTTTCAATAAATGGGCTATTGTTGCCCTAAATCAATAACAACTTACAAGCGAGCAGGAAACCTTGAGGTTAGCAGAAGGCTAACAGGGTAGAGTAAGGTTTTTGTTGGTGTTGTTTTTTGTTTTGATTTTCGCACCAAATGAAAACTTGCATATGTGTGTGGCAGTAATCAAGTGAATATTTTAAAATATAATGGTTGAATGTTGGGTTCTTCACAATGAAGCTGATTTTCTGTACAATAGTCATGTAGAAAGACTAGAAAACTAGCACTTGTGTGGATACAAAGTAGATGCAGTATTCTTACAGATGCAGTATTAAACTGATGTCTGATCTTTGTAAAGCTGCTTTGGGACATTTATTGTGACGTGCTATACAAATTAATTAAATTGAGGAAAAAGATGAATAGAATAGTATTCATATTACATTTGAAGCCCAAAATAATGTATTACTTTCAATCTATAAATGTATAACAGCAAAAATGAGTTATACCTTGCATATACTGCACATCTAAAATTCTTGAATTTGCTTCGTGCATATACTTTAAGGTTGAATAAAGAATTTGTGGGATTTCTGAGTAGAAGTGGTACAGTCCTGAAATACCTTTATGTAACATTGTGAGTTAGAACATTGTTGTTTTCCTGTTAAAGTATTTTATCAATACTTTAACTAATACTAAACAAATGTATAATTTAACATGTATGAACATGGTTTGCATTTTTCAGCACACATCGTCTTTTAAATAAAAGAAGACTAAAATTTAGTTAAAAGAGGATGGAGTTATTATTATTATTATTTCCTCGATAATCTCTCAGTCTCTATCCGGGGCTCAACCAGAGTCCTTGGGAGTTCCGCTCTAAGAGAGTACTTTGCGTAGGATGTGTGCAGTCCCACAAAGCGGAATCATCTGCATTTCGAAGAAGCTTGGCTTCCCTTGGATCTGGTCCTGTAACCTTTCTTAAGGCTCTTGTAGGCTACTTGGTGAGCTTGTCGTTCTCCTTCTCCTCTACGTTGTGGTCCACTGGGATTGTGATGTCAATGATGAGGCACAGCTTGTCCTTGTTGTAGACAATGATGTCCAGGTGGTTTGTCCTGATGGTCAGGTCGGTGAACACACCCTTGTCACACATGATGGTACAGCCATTGGTGTTCACTACTGGTTGTTGGACATTCTCATTCCATTTGTTGGTCACTTCAACACCAAATCATTCCAATGTATGTTGTTGGCAACTTTGTGCCGTTCCATGTAGTCTTTGCCAGAAAGTGTGGGGCAACCAGAGAATATGTGAATGATTGACTCCACACATTTTACTTCTACTGCAAGTTAAGGATCTTGCGTTGGTGGTACCTGGTGTTGAATGCTTGATCCTGGGCAGCGATTATCAGGCTCTACATATCTTCATTCTGGCCGGAACTTTGAAGCCAAGCTATACTGCTTTCCTTGTCTATGAACGGTTCGTTCAGGTATATGAAGAACTTGCTGGCTGTGGAGAGCCTTCTCTTTCACACACTCAATCCGATCTCGTTCGATATTCTCTCTCAGTGCTCCACCTTCATCCTGGATGTTCCTTGTGCCGGGGAAGACCTTAGTGTTTGCAGATTTTATTCGCTGTAGAATGCAACGTCCTGTTGCATTCTACATGTTGTCACTTCTTCTTGAGTCTCTCCATCTTTGTCTGACAACAGTTTCTGTCATTTTAGTGTGTCTGCGTGAGGTAATCGCAGCTGCTAACACACATGAGCTCTTGAAACCCCGCCCTCTGCAGCAGCTCATTTGCATTTAAAGGGCCAGGCACAAAACGGTGCGTTTTTGCAAACCCTCAAAAAGTGACAACTTTAACATGCTATATAAAAATATCTGTGGGGTATTTTGTGCTAAAACTTCACACACACACTCTGGGGACATCAGAGATTTATTTTACATCTTGTGAAAATGGCATTTTACCACCCCTTTAAACTGCTAAAACTGTTGTCATTTTCCCCCCTCAACAACTAATGCTTTTATTGAAGAACATAAAAATTCTGGAATCACAAAATTAATTGTGGGTAATTAATTTACATATGTTGACATTCCTAGTTTCTGTTAATAATATTTTATATATAATATTAAACTATTTTTATAAACAATTATAATATATGAATATTGTGTTGGACACTGTAAGGCCTTCAGGTCAAAAAATTGGTTGTGTCACATACAATGTGAGCATAATTAAGTATAAGAGGACCTCAGGGAAAGAAAATGCAAAAAAATGTATGATGTGACCCTTTTAATCTAGACAAGAGGTTGACCTAATATTCCATAATATGCTATGATCTGTATTATGTGCTCAGACTAAGCCTTATTTAACATTAAAAAAAATCAGGCCATACCGGAAATAAGTGATCAAAGGAAACCTTGAATGGGCAAAATCACCAGTGCAAGATTCCAGCATATCATTTGTTACATAAAATACATTTCTTTAAATACAAATGAAAAGGGGAAAAAAATGCCAAACATTTATAGTGATCAAAGATGTGAACGAATTACGTAAGTTAGAGGTTAAGTTAGAAATTAGTACATTTAAGGCAGAAAAGTTGTGTGTAATGGCATATCAAAGACGAGCAATGTTGTCTTTGATCTCACTGTAAGGTGCACTGCATCAGTAATCTTTCTGCTAATTACACACAATGCAAGTTTAACTGGGGTAAACTGTTCAAGTTTGCTAACAACCTTTAGATCCTCCTCACAATAATCACAAACCAGAGCTGATAATCATAGTCATAGACCCCCTCAGCTCCCAATGAATTTGTTCAGCTTTTTTCCTCTAATAGGCCAAGTTGTGGGATTATGACAACTATAACAAACCCACACTATTATACATTGTTGCATTGAATCAGTTTGGTACTCTATATCTTTTTTTTCCCTAACAATTACAGTTTGGCATTTACCGGTAATTATGTCTCTCTCATTCTTTCTCTCTCTCTCTCTCTCTCTCTCTCTCTCTCTCTCTCTCTCTCTCTCTCTCTCTCTCTCTCTCTCTCTCTCTCTCTCTCTCTCTCTCTCTCTCTCTCTCTCTCTCTCACACACACACACACACACACACACACACACACACACACACACACACACACACACACACACACACACACACACACACACACACACACACACACACACACACACACACACACACACACACACACGGATTAGCCCAGCCAGGGTTTCTGGCCCTAAACAGACGAAATATAGATCATTTTCAAGTGCTCCGCACTTCAGAGAAGCATATCTGAGACAGGGACTTCGAGGCTGGTTGCGATTTTATTACATATTCCTAGGATACAACACTAAACATTTCCATAATCTTCACCTCAGAGCAGCACAGTAAACAGACTCATTTCTCATGGCTCTATGCAAAACAGGCTGTTATGAATAAATGCATTTGGAAATTGGGGTAAAACACATACCGCACACGGGATGATGGGATCGACAGAGCTCTCTGTGAGGCAAAGAGCATGGTGTGTGTTCAGTGTTGATGGGAAGCCGGGAACAAAATGCTACTACGGCACAGATATATGCTATAAAATGGGGTCAAAAAAACATGAATAAAACAGAGAAAGATTGAAATAGACAGATATTAAGCATTATTTGATTCTATCTGTTCCGACAGGTTCTTTAGAGGTTTTCTCCCATCACTAGAGAAGACTAGTGTTTTTCATTCCTCCTCACACATGAAGCTGCATATGATTTCACATGATTACATACACAGCAAAATCCCCAGAGTTAAATGAACTCTGCTCAGATAACATTTGGTCCCTCTCTACAGAGAGTTAAAATAACTCTGAATCAGAGTTAAAGTTAATGAGATACTTAAGTGATTAATTAAGTGATGATTGGACATTAATGATGAAAACCTGCTGTCAACAAGCAGAATCACTGAAGGAAAGAGAAACTCAAGAACTACAACTGACTTCCAGCCACAGCAAGCAAGATCTCAGCAGAGGAGGATTAAACAACTCCACAAACAGCATTACCAACCTCACTTATTACTAACCAGACTGACTTTATTTCTGTCATACGTCTACAGAAGGTCTTAGTGAGAATTAACAGAGGTGTAGATGTTGACGATTTATAGATTTTTTTGGTTACCATTCTGGAGACCAGTGTTTCCTTTAGTAGTGCAGTTTTTCTCTTTATTTTTTTTGTGTGAGTTTATGGTTTTTGCAACAGATTTTACCAAAACATGTAAATTGTTACAAAGAAAGCCAGAAACATAGATGATCAGGTGATATAGTTTTCAATTGCAAAAAGTAGAGAAATGCACTTCTCTCATCACTGTCCAAAAGTGATTATTTGATATTAGTAGATTATATTCATGAACGATACTCGCTACAGATTGAACGATCTGAATTTAGTATTTTTAAAACACCTTATAGGGATTTTTTTCTTTTAAGACACAGATGTCAAGAATCAGCATATGAATCTCAACAATGGTGACATGTTTCATGCCGCAATGCATCCTGTGAGCCGTGAGTTTTATACTATTGTGGCTCCCAGCATGCATTGCGGCATGAAACATGCCACCATTGTTTAGATTCATATGCTGATTCTTGATGTCTATATCTAAAAAAAAAAAAAAATTCCCGTAATGCATTTAATAAATTCAGATTGTTCGATCTGTGGCAAGGGAGTATTGTTAGTGAATATAATCTATTAACATCAAATAACCACTGTTGGACAGTGATGAGATAAACACATTATTCTACATTTTGTTGTTGAAAACTATATCACCTGATCATCTTTGTTCCTGGCTTTCTTTGTAACAATGTACACATTTTGGTAAAAACTGTTACAAAAATCACAACCTCACAAATAAAATTTAAGAGTAAAACTGCTCAACTAAAGGAAACACTGGTCTCCAGAATGGTAACCAAAAAAAAAATCAATAAATCGTCAACATCTATACCTCTGTTAATTCTCACTAAGACCTTCAGAAATAAAGTCAGTCTGGTTAGTAATAAGTGAGGTTGGTAATGCTGTTTGTGGAGTTGTTTAATCCTCCTCTGCTGAGATCTTGCTGTGGCTGGAAGTCAGTTGTAGTTCTTGAGTTTCTCTTTCCTTCAGTGATTCTGCTTGTTGACAGCAGGTGTTCATAATTAATCCCCAATCCTCACTTAATTAATCACTTAAGTATCTCATTAACTTTAACTCTGATTCAGAGTTATTTTAACTCTCTGTAGAGAGGGACCAAACGTTATCTGAGCAGAGTTCATTTAACTCTGGGGATTTTGCTGTGTATGATATGTTACTTGCTGCATACATTTGCTCCTGGCAGTGAGATATGACACATGTGACACCGAATTGAGATTACTCGTGTCTTCAGAAGATCACTGCCGGTAGCGTTCGGCATCAGGAAACAAACACACGCTGGTTATCTCCCCTCCCCATTCGCTCTCTTTACATTGTAACTCCTGGATGACAGTAAGTCTTGTTTTCCAGCATTATTACACAGGGGAAATGCTGTGAGCACAGGCCCCATACTGTGGAGTGACAGAGTTGCCTGCCACTCAAGATTACAGCTTAATAAAAGTGACATGCATGATGGCTGTCAACAAAACAGCTTCCTCTATACAGACAGGACACGCCTCTAAAGGAGCCCGCTGGAAAACCACATTTCTCACTGGAGAATAAAAACCTGACATATACCCTCTGTCCCTCTCCTAACTCAAAGTCACAACACTGTCAAAGGAGTCTAAGAATAGTTTGCAATATCCATAGCAGAGCGTGGAACCGATATTCAGGGGCTCCAAGCAGTGAGACCCTCGATACTCAGGAGCCCAAACACCCTGTGTGAATCACCTCTCTGAAGTATCCATGTATCGACATGTCTCATTAGTAATCGTAGGTTTTCAAACGTCACACGCTTCAGTCTTGATAACTCTCGGAGTGTATTATTTAACCTGCGTTTATTGGCATGGAGCGAATGTACTTATGCCTGAGTTTGGGAGATGAGATCTGCTATGCTGCTTCTGCTGAGCAAATACAAGAACAACAAACATGCTGCTGCAAAAAGTTAAAGTTTTAAAGTTAAAATTAAATATAAATACTTGATCTATCATCTGTCTGTCTGTCATAGTAAAATGCATTTATGTACACATTAATAATACATATATTAATAATGTAAATAGAAAAGGATTTGTACAAGTATTGTTTCTAATGCTGCACTACGTATAAAAATGTTTGTTTTAGATGCTGTCAGTATGTCCTTATTGTACTGTACTTTTCAACCTATGTCCAAAATGTGTGTGTAAACATTATGACATAAATGCCCATGGATACATACAAATACTAATTAAATCAGGTTGCATGTAGCCAAATGGGTGCAATTCCCAGTAAAAGCACAGGGGCCCCTGAACTTTATTGTTGTTTCATGATCAAGTGCAACTAGAAAAGTAATATTTAGATGTTTATAAATGAATCAAGAGTGCTATGCTACTACCTACCAGTCACTGCGGTTTCATTTGCATCCATTTTTGTATCAGTATCAGTAACCTACTGTCACCACGCGCCATATTGCCATCTGCATGTGGGATGTCTTCTCCCACACATGTCAGACAGTTTCGGCTTTTGATGAATGCTCGATGTCTACAAAAACAACTATTTATTTTAGTTGATTTCAATTAATTTTGAGTCACTTATTGTGTTTCAGTTCATCAAAAGGTTTTTAATTAACCTTGACATGCAGTTTACAGATGGGATTGTGTGTTTATAGAGGTCGTTGTTTGTGGAAGTTTGGGGCCCTCGAGCAGGTTTTGCTCTGGGACCCTGCGGTGCTACAGATCAGTTCTGATCCAAAGGTCAGGAGAGCAAATAACAAAAAGAAACTTCTGTGGCTGCCACCAAGGAACTAAGCATTTGAATAGTCACTGTGATCTACTTACGGAAATAGATATGATAATCAGTGTGAGGGATTGTGCTGATGGATGTGAAGAGAGGCAGCGTCTTGTGTTGTCAAGAAATGTGTGTGACAATCATGCAGATAGAAGCAGTGAGAAACACAGCGAGGTCCCCAAACATCTCCGCAGTCTTTTAACCTGTCACAGTTCATCTGCTCACTACGTTCATTCATGAATATTGCAGTTAAGAAATGGAATATGACTGGGAAGTGCACTGTGGAAGGTCTGAGCTGTGTCCCTCAGGTGTTACACCCACTCCTGTCACCAGTTGCCCAATTTAAACCTCAAATTTCATTTGTCCTCATAGACATGATGGTCATACGAGGGCATGTCATAGCCTCTGTTCGTTGTTTTTTTATTATTGTTCTGTGGCTTCTGTGAAATTTCGTATTCTCTCCACAAAACGCAGTGAAACGACTGCTGCTACAGTATAATCCATATTTGAACATTTCATTATAAAAAGAGGTTCACACATTCTTGTAATGGATTAAATATCACTGGTCCTAATACTTTCAGGAATATCCGAATAGGCGTAAAGATATTCTGGGGAGTGGCAGTTAAGTGATGGAATCAACAGGGTTCGGTCAGGCATGACAGGCCTCAATACCATAGAAAAAAAGAACAGACATTAAAGGGATAGTTCACCCCAAAATGAACGTCGTTCTGTCATCATTTACTCACCCACTGAATACAACAGCTTTGAAGTCAAAAGCTTTGGGATTCGGTAGTTTTGTGTGAGGAGAATAAACAGAATTTTACTTTATTTCAACCATATTTCAATCATATGTATTGTGTCAGGGTTTCCCAGTCAGGGGTTTGTGATGGAACTGCAGGTGGTTCATGAGTTTAATGAAAAGATAATAATTATATGATAAAAATAATGGAAAAAAAAAATCACTTAATAAAAAAGATTATTATTATTATTATTGACCTAACATATTAACTTAAAATCTCAGGGGGATACTTCAAGTAAATATATTAGGTCAAAGAGGTTCAGCTGACAAAAAAGTTTGGGAACCCCTGCATTGTATATAAATATAAAATTATCAATAAATACAATTATTAATATATATTTGTACATTTTAATGTATTCGTAAGACACAAGTCTTCCAACGACTGAAATACATCAATTACTCAAATAAAAAAGAATGTGTTTGTCAAGAGTTTATGAGAGATATTCAGTGTTGCAATGTTGAGAAAACACTTCTGAAAAGTGAAATGATTAAATCCAGTGATTAAACGCTGTGTGGGTCTCAGTTTTCACATGACTATAGTGTGCAATTTCACCTTCTGAGTGTATATAAGCTGAAGGCCTTTTTAGAAAGGAAAAATAAAAAGATTTTTAAAAGTTTCAATTAATTACAAATATTTTACTGCCATTGTAATAATAATAATGTAATCATATATCAATAAAAAAAAGTAAATGAAGTCGGATTATGATAATTTTAAACCGTAAAATAATTGAATTGGAAGTACTTAATTTTTGGAATCTGATTATGTAATCCAGATTACATGTAACCAGTTACTACTCAGCCCTAATAAAGTGTGATATAGAATTATATGATGAATAGATCGTTCAAAATAACAGCATTTATTTTAAATAGAAACATTATAAATGTATTTTACTGTGACCTTTTGATCAATTTAATGCATATTTGCTGAATGAAAGTATTAATTACTTTCAAACAAAGAATCTTACCTGGCCCAAACTTTTGTGTATTCATTCTCATTTTTGGTGTGTTGCAATTAGTTACAAGATTAGAATTTACACTGATATGAATGAGATTTTAAAACTTTGGTAAAGGTTTTCAATGAATAATGACTTTACACAAAACTAAAGCATCATTTATGGTATTTTTAGGGTGTGTTCACACTTGTAGTCCGGTTCACTTGGTTAGTTTGGTCTGGAGTCTGGACCAAAAAAAATAAATAAATTAGTCATGGGCTTTTAGCGTTCATATTGGCATTTAACACCGAACCTAAAGGCATAGTGATATGTTCACATCCTGATTGGTCGGCTTTTATGACGTTGCCTATATTTTGAGACAGAACTTACTGAACATCCAAAACAATGCTGTGTGCTGGGCTATTGTATGTGCTCGTTGTATGTGCGTACATATGATGGTATTTTGACAAGATGAGAACTCGTGAAGAGATTATAAAATGTGTAAAGTAGTCAAAACAGTGGCAGGAATCGCTCCGTCACACACACAAATGAAGATCTGCAGCGAGGAGACGCAGTTCTATCATTCGTACCGCACCAGAGTTCGTTTGGAGGCGGATCGAGACTCATCATTTCAGTGGTCTCGGTCTGCTTGTTTGGTGGCAGCGTTCACACTTATTAAAATGAACCACCCTGACAGAGAAATCGCACCAGGGTTCGTTTTAATCGAACCAAACATGCCAAGTGTGAACATTGACAGGGTTCGATTAAAACGAATTAAGGGTGCTTTCACACCTGCCTCATTTAGTTGAATTGCACTAGAGTTCGTTGCCTTGGTGCGGTTCGTTTGGGCGGGTGTGAATGCAGTAATCACACTCGTGTGCGCACCAAAAGCGGACCAAACAAGCGTACGACGAGGTCTCGGTGCGTTTTCAAACGAACTCTGGAGCGGTTCGTTTGTGGTGAGAACGTGATCCGATCTCGAACAGACCCAACTGCCACAGAACTGTGCTGTACATTATGGGATGAGGACTAATGTTTGTTGACAGTTTGCACTTTTAGCATGGCAGCTCGCGGACAAACTTGGACTTGTGAGGAGGTGCGGAGCTGGTCTGAAGACCATATTAGGTCCCAACTTTCAAAAACTCACAAGAACAGCGAAATCTTCGCTTTTAGCAAACTTCTCAGGGAAATCGGGTTGTATAGATTCTGTTGGAATTTTCCCGCACGTTAATTCTGACCAATCAAAGTGCAGTTATGGAAATACGTTCAAGACACATCTGGCCAACGAGTGATGTGGATGTTGTCACGTGACTGCATTTTGGTTCGTTTCATCAACTCATCAACTGATTCGGACCAGAGCAATCAGTGTTGTGTGAAAAGGAACCAAAACGGCTGAAAAATGCTACAAAGTAAAAAATTTCGCCCTTGCTCCGGACCAAATGAACCGAAGTACAGATGTGAAAGCACCCTAAATATGAACGCAACACAGACCAAAGACATGTAAATGAACCAAAAACAGGAAGATGAGACCCTAAAAAAGGACAGAATGCTCACGCACATGCTTTTTCTAGTCATAGTTGTGATGTTGCTCATCACAGTTTCGTAGGAATCAGAACTGTGGATCTTTGTGTGTGTGACGGAGCGATTTGTGTCGCTGTTTTGACTCCTTTACACATTTGAAAAGTTCTTCACGAGTTCTCAGCTGGTCAAAATATATGTAGGCTACGCACATACAGCGAATGCATTTAGCCCAGCACATTCATTGTTTTGGATGTTCGTTTTAAAATATATGCTACGTCATAAAAGCTGACCAATCAGGTCAAACTACAAGCGTGAACTGCACCCTTTGTCAGCTAACACTTGTTTTGTGTTCTGCAGAAGAAGGAAAGTTATGGTTTGGAATGACATGAGGATAAGTAAATAACCGAATTTAAATGTTTGGCTGAACTACGCACATAAATCAATAAAAGATGACCCCAAAGAGAAATTACATCATAATTTTACTTGTAAATTGACATGATTATACTCGTTAATCCCCCCCCCCCCCCCCCATCACCCACATATGCATAAAGTGTCTTGATTGCACGACACCTCTTTGCCATCACTCACAGACAGAAGATCTGTTAGGAAGACCACAAAGATATGTTTCTTTTGCATCTGAGGGGATTTTTTTTTTCCCAGGCATGTTTTAACTGTTTAAAAAGCCTGAGAACGATTTGCACGTTGTCAGTTTTGTACACAGGAAATGTATTCAGGATTTACCACAAAGACATTTACACACAAACACCACTCTTGCATTTTAAAAGGGGGATCCTCATTCACTTAAAACAGGAAAAGCTGTTAGAGAGGATAAGGATCTCATCCAGCATTAATCCCAACCACTCAGCCCTGTCAGGAGAGCGGAAAGCTTTGCCAATGTATTTTGCCATTGTTACTTTTGATTTCAGGCTCTGGAAATATTATACTTTATGTTATGTTTCCGAATAGTAATGATATAATCTACAGGTGTAATATCAAATTTCTCAATTTTACCCATAAAACAAGAATAAAAATGCTCTTTGGCACTGAAAGACGGTCCGTCGCATACAAATAGAATAATGTTACAGCAGAAGTCAGGCCAAATCATTCAATTTCCTCAACTACATAGATTTAATAATTGACGGTTGAGATGATAAGACGGTGACTGCAGAGGCCTGACCTGAGGTCAAGAAATTAATAAAGCAAAGACAGTGAATAAAGTAATTCATTTCTCCAGTGCGATAAGCTCTTATTATAAAGCTTATAATTGTATAATCACCACAGCTTCTTTTCCTCTCACAGGACTCTGCAACCAAGGTTTGCTTGAAAATCACTATCGATTTGTTTGTTTCACACTTCATCTGATTAACATAAATATGTTTTGCTCTGGGAACAACATTACATGTTTGGAATGTTTCATTTTATTGCTGCCTCGAGTGTATGAATGTAAGTTTCACCATCAAAATGGATTCCACATTTGATTCATTTGAAAGAAGAAAAAAAATAAGATTCTAAAGAAAATAAATCTGATGAGTAGATTTTGATGTTTGATTTTGTGGTTAAACAGTCATAAGTTCCTTGAAAATTAGCAAATTTTTGTGTTAAATCTTATGCCCAGAGGATTTTGCGCTTTGGTGGCAGTGAGAATGGATGCTTCATGGCCAGGTGCCTTCCTAGATTGAAAGGAACTGTTGAGGTATGCCAGGGTTGTTGAACATTTAAAATAGAATTTATTTTTATTAAACACCTGAATTTAAGTTGAATTTGAATTGAGTTGAACTCGAATTGCAATCGAATTGTAGTACTAACAAGTACACTTGCAACTGCTTTTCAACTAACTATCATTAGAGCATTAGTAGATTGTTAGGTTATGTGTTAGAGTTCGGGATAGTAGAATAAGATGATGTATGAAACAGAAGTTTTGATAGTCTTTTCTTCACTATTGTGAGTGAAATGGCTTCTCAAATTTAGGGCAGGACTTGATTTTGTCCAAGGGGAATTGATTGGCTGGTTGTGATTTGCTGTTGCTGACTCTCATGTGAGTGATGTTGAAGATTTTATTATTTAGGAAATAAGTAATTCAGCTATATATTTGTACACCATTATTTCCTCTCTGTGTGTCTTTGGTTTGACTTTTGGGGGGCTTGCAGAATGGTCAGAATGCTGATGCAGCAGATGATTCTATTTAAGTGTGTCACATGGTGCAAGACCCTATCTATAGGATGTATGACCATTTTTGGAGGCGATGTATGTATATATGTGAAAAGCTAACCGATGTTCCGGAGTCATCTCCTGCAGGGAGTCATCTCCTGCGGGAGGTTGCTCGGCTTTGTTTTGTTAAATAAAGTCTACAATATTTCTGGCATCAAAGATCTCTGAGAAGTGATTTCATAAAAAGATTGAAACCACAACAGTGACAGGTTGTCCCGCAAGCCATGTTTTTGCAAAAGGGAGGGGAAGATATTTTGATTAAAGAGCACATGAAGAATTGTTTTAATAAATAATTTATAATACAATAAAACAATATTTATAATAAATATATATTAATATTATACATTTTAAATAAAAATATTATAAATATAAATAAAATAATTTATATATAAAAAAAGTATTGTCAATTTTGATTTCATGGTGACTGTAATGTTTGTATGTAAAAAAAAAAAAGTTTGAATCACTAATATCCCTGTTTTGGACTACTGAACTGCACAAACACTGAGTTTACATAAACTTGGAAGTTGGCTTGACAAAGACTTGTTTGATAAATATATTAACATTTACTGGACCAGGGTGGAAATGCCACTATCTGTTTTATTTTATTGATTTATTTTTATTTTTTGTCCTGTGTTATTCAAATTGTCCACATTGTATTCTGTAAAAAAAAATCAAGCATTTCTTTGTCAGCGTAAATGTTATGTAATTTAATTGTTAACTGTAATTTAACATTGAAGTGTCATTCAGCCGGACAGGCAGTCTATACTAGACTGTGTATATTTCAGTCATCAAGTTAAGCCTTGTTCATGCAGAGGTTTTGAAATATTAAGAGTTCGGACAGTCCACATTAATAATTTAAGGATGGTATTCCAAGACAAAGTGTCTAATGTGTATGAGAGAGAAAAATTGGACAGGCATTGTACTACCATAGTACTCATGGAAAGAAAAGGGAGGCATCTAGAATTATAAGAATATTATCAGCCAAAAAGGTAATTAGCTATACATAAACATATATATATATATACACACCTTATAGATTTATATTTTGAAAAACCTCTCGCACCTTTGGTCTTTTGATCTTGGTTTTCTAGCTTGAACTAGAAATTCAACATTCAATATTTTTTATAAATATTTATAAATCACTGTTGACATCTTTTAATATACCAAAGGCAAATGTAGCAGACTTGCCATTTAGACAACGAATACCTTAATTAAAATCACATATTAAATCAGGTTGATGAACTTCTGATGAACACAAAAACACAAAAAAAGATATAAATGAACACAAAATGAAAACGAAAGTATGTTCAAAACGTCACTTTTTTTCTTAAATAGAAGCATTGGGGAGATATTAAAGAATCACTCGTAGTTCAAGACAAAAAAAGTAATTTTGATTCCTGTTAGTCTAAAACACACGGCAGTCTTTTGCTGCTTATATAATTGAGGGAAACAATTAACTGATTATGCCAAAGGCAGGACACAATTAGTCAGGATATAATAATAACAATATAGAAAAACAAATATGTTCAATTTCCATTTCGCTCCTAGCAAATAATTACAGTAATGAGATTTTCTCTTGTAGAAGTCTTGTAAGGTAACTGGGACTAAAACGAATTGAACAGAGAAGATTGAGTGAAATCAATTACCGAGCATAGCTAGAAGCGGGAATCTTTGGTGGTCAAAAGCGCCGGTTGCTGCCAAAGACACTTTGGTTCTGGAGAAATGCTTTCGTTGGACTATTGTGTTTTTAATTCTCAATGTTCAATTCTTCGGCCTCCCTGTAGAACAAGCTTCACCTGATCTGCACAAATGTCACCACCGTGTCTCTCTGGCATGTGCCCTTGCAGATTCACGGCGCTTTTCACAGCATAGACTGCTACTTTCCCATCAGATCTTTGCTGAGGTCAGACTCCAGATCTAATGGCCCACCGACACTTTTGGCTGACCTGACAGTGTGGAAGTCACACATTTTTTTTTAGAATCACACCTTTCCCTTTCACGCGCGCTCATTTCCTCTGCGTTAATCAGGCGACTGACAGAGCTGCAGATAGTGACTAATGAAATGTCACCGTGACTCTGATAGAGACGCAGACCTGGAGAAAACTGAGAGGATGAGATGGACGAGAACTGCATCCCCAGTATCCCCGGTTTGTTTTTCACATGCAATCCAAATAATTATGGCACTAAATGGATATCATCTGTTTATGATAAATGATAAATATTCTCCTATGTGCCGTAAGTAGGCCAAGATCGTGAAAGTCTTCGGTGAAATTGTTGTTGGACAAATGAACCAGGTTTATTTGCATTCCAAAATCAACTGTTTTTTCAACCTATATACTGTAGGGCATATTAATCAGTCTATATAGGGTATATAAGTCAAAGTCAGTCTTACATTTTAAAGGGGACCTATTATGCAAAATTCTCTATTACATGGTGTTTGAACATAAATGTGTGTCTGCAGTGTGTGTGCACAACCCTATAATGGTAAAAATCCACCCACTCCTCGTTTTAATCTCCATAAATTAGAGCCCGACCGATAAAGGATTTTGAAGGCCGATACCGATACAAATATTTGTTGGTTTTAAAATCCGATATTCCGATATATCGGCCGATATTTAAAAAAATTATAATAATTCAGAAACGCGCAACAAAACATTAACAGATTTCCCTAACATTAGTTATTTGTAGTAATAAACATACAAATGAAATTATTGCTGCTACAGCCACAACTATTACTACCAGCATTATTATTATTATTACTATTGAGAGTAATAATTACAAAAAAATAAATAAAAATGACATTATTACTATCATCATCATGACTTTTATATTATCATTAAACAAGATAAAGGTTTTTATCAACCTAAAAAACAAACATTTTTCAACCTATTTTTAGGACAAAAAACCTTGTCTTATATTCCGGTATACTACAATGTCAGCTTGCTTATCCCTTTACCTGCACTTTTTAAATTCTTTCCATCAAGCTACATCAAACCATTTTCAATCATCAGTTGCTGCCTGCCTTCTAAAACCTACTATTTAGCGATCTAAATCCATTATGTGACTCTTTAATGCTGCGGCTGAATGACAGTCTGCAACGCACACTTGGCGTCATTGGATTTCACACACGTGTAAAAGAAAAGCTAACTTTTATGCACAAGCTACATTTGATACTTTTTCTCTATGTCTAAATGTTCACTCCTCGCAAGTCTAACTTACATTTTACAATGCAGGGCCTCTAACTAGAGATATGCTAGTTATAAATACATTAATCATTACTTTATTTAGGCAGAATAAGTTCGTTGTGGTTTCCAAGCTCGTAACGTTAGCGGTCTTCCACTGATAGTGGCATTAGCTATGATGTGCCATAATTTAGCAATGGATAACGTCATACTGCAAATTGTAAAACATACATTTTCAATATAACAGACCAAGGAGAGATGATACGTCTCATTGCTATAACTGTCACGCTATTAAAGAAATATTTCAGTCACATCGTCAAAAGTTTAAAGGACAGTCAGTCAACTACACTGTAACAACGTAACGTTACTAGCTAATTCCGCTTCACTCTCTGCTTATTTAACAGCAGCAAAACTGGACATGATAGTCACAAATTTTGTCATGCTTATTTGAGTTAAGACAACTGATGGGGATGTTATTTTAATTGTTATTCAAGCAATGAATGTATATGTTTCGTGACCAACTCGCCATGAACTCACTTAACCAGTGCCGCAGCTCCCACCACGCGCATCACGCGCTGTCCGTAAGGCATCAAGAGCTGAGGGAGCACCAAAAAAAATAGCCTCCCGAAAGTTTCGGGACTCTCCCGCATATTGATAGCGGCTCACTGATGCCCGCGAATTAGTTAAAATCTCCGGAATCTAGAGCGAGCGCGCCCGCGAGACTGTGCTTCCAAACCGTGTAGCACGTGCACGGCAGAGCAGAGAGGGAGAGAGAGCAAGAGACCGCGCGCGTGTGTGCCTGTAATATCCCTGAAGGCTGTTTCGTCCGATTTTTTTTTTTTTTTTTTTTAAATATTCATTTATCGGCCATTATAAATGCCGATACCGATAGTTTGGAAAATGCCTAATATCGGCCGATAATATCGGCCTGCCGATATATCGGTCGGGCTCTACCATAAATCATAAGCAGTCTCAGAACAAGCCATTTACAGATTGTAGCTTTTGTGATGTCACCAAAGATTCTGTCCTATTAGCATAGACCCCGCCCTGAGCGAGCCGTACACAGTCCGCCATGTTCCTCCACAAGAAATGTGTTCTTAGTAAAGCTACTAAGTTATTCAGTCAAGAGCAGTGAGTGATTTTCTGTTTTTCTTTTGTTGTTTGATCATATTAACAGTATTTATAGCAGTACTGTATATTACGCTGCTTTCACTTACACAGATCTAATATACACATGCGATTTCTTTACTTGCTGTTTATGTTCAAAGATATAACCAACTGTGTTTATGTGAACTTTTTGAGTCTTTGACATAACCTTGTGTGCATTTGACAGTTTAAGCGCTATAAGATGTGAAAGAGAACTTAGTTTGGTTGTACTTTGGTTGTGTGCTCTCAGAAAACCATTATCAGACTTTTAGACTGATATGGCTTTAAAACGCATGCAGATAATAAACTTTCATGATGACGAAGAACTACAATCTAAAGTGAGCATGACTGCCATAGATAATCAGAACCAAACAGATGTTTTGTCAGTTTTTGGCAGAGTATCAGAGACAGGAGCTGCAAAGGCTCCACCCTCTTCTGGAAAGGGGGAGGGGAGCAGCAGCTCATTTGCATTTAAAGATACATGCACGAAAACAGCATGTTTTCCCCTAAATGGACATTTACAACATGGTATAATAAATGATCTGTGGGATATGTTGGGCTGAAATTTCACAGACACCTTCTGGGGACACCTGAGACAATATTACGTCTTTAAAAAGGGGAGATAATAGGTCCCTTTTAACACTTGTCTGTATGCTTAAATTATGTGCTAAGACACATATCATTCCTTTCAGAAGATTTTTATTTTACATCGAGCAGGTTATGTTGAAATCACAGGACTACCAGAATACTAAAAATTGTTTCCAGTAACTCCACTCATGAACACTTTCTCTGGCAAAATAAAGGTATAGGGCTATAGGTAAATAACTAGAAGAATAACCATGCAGGACTATTTGAAATAGTAACCAGTGTGCTTAGTTTGTTAATAAATAAAATAAATATATGAAAACAAATACCAGTTTGCGATATTAAGCAGAATAACGAACATCTGTTTTGTACAGCTAAAATGGCTAAAAGGGCTGACATCATAAACCTTGCACATTTGAGTAAAAAAGAAAGTTAGGTAAAATAAGGTGTATAACCATTTACAGTAATGCATTTATCCAGTTTGTTTGATTTTCCTTTGCCTTTGAAGTGTTGAAGTTGAAGTTCTATTGTTATGTTAATTCAAGTAGATGATTTATATTTCATACTTGGATAAATGAAAACAAGTTGAAACCGAAATAAATGTGTATATCAATATTTGAACAAACAAATATTTGCACAAATTTACAACATTTGTGAGGTTCTGTAACAGAAAATTATCATGGCAGGCTTGAATATTAATGTGAAATTTAACAAGAGTCAAAATATTGCCAATCAGCTTAGATTGAGATGACAGCTTGCTCCATTTTGTTAAGAGCCATCTGTCTGTAATTTCTTGCACGCAGGCACCAGCCACATACAAGATATCTATGTGCTTCTTTAAAATCATATAAAAGTTGCCCCTTTAGTCAGATGATATAGGAACACAGCACTGGTGCCATCCATTTTAATTAAGATGACATTGCAAATGTTCAGCAGTTTGGACACTTAATGCAGGAGAGCAAACAACGGATATTAAACAGAAACGCTGCCTAGTTTGTTCACGGTTTAGAATTGTAAAGATTGATCGACTCCTCTTTATCCTCTGCCTTCCATTCTTTGCCTAACAGTTGAAAAAGCCTGTCTAGACAACATAGCGTTTTTTCACAAAGACTTCAGAAGTGCGTATTCAAAAAATATGTAGGCCTGTTTATTTTAGAGCAGAGAAAATAAATTAGACATGCACCACCTCAGATGCATTGAGCAAAGATGCACTGAGCACTGATTGTATTTATAACGCAGCTTTCGAGAAGTCAAATCGAGACGGCTTGTGGTTTCATACTGTTCTTGCGGTGGCTGCTAGGTGTGTGTTCCCTGGAGGAAGCGCTGCGTAAATACTACGTTGAGTGTGAAACAGCTTCCCGAGTGCATGTTGAAAAACACTGAAAACACATACATATTTGTGTCGATGGAGCTTGTTTTCCATATTCTCGAGATTAGTAAACACATTTCAGCACAGATTCCCTTTTTACACAACCTAGAGAAGAGATTTGTCTTTTTTGTACTTTCTGTGATACGTTCCCCCATGAGATCTCCTAATCGCATGCGAAGGGTGCTACAATTCATCTTAATTACATAACAGACATTGTGCTACACATATTACAAATCCTCTTTTGGGACACACCATAAAACAATAGAGCAGAAATTAGATGGGGGATTACTGTTCAATAATCTCATTAACGTGTGAAAGCAGCGGCAGGACTTCTCACCCCACTTGTTTAATTCAGGAATATTTTGGATGTTATGTGGCATAAAACTAAACAGAAATGGAAATGAGCGTATGCCCTGTAGAATGCACTTTTTATTATTATTCAATAATAAATCCTTTGCTTTTCTGCACATTGAGTTATTTTACCTAGTGGCTAGGGAAACTGCTGTTGTATCTTTAAAGACTACTGGCTATTCCACTGACAGCCTACTAGAATGGCTGTTTCTCCTAACAGGCAAGGAAGGAAGCGATTCTAGATAAGAAATTAGATGAAAAACAAAATTGACAGTGCAAATTTGAAAAAATATGAGATAAAATTGTGTGTAAAGCACTTTAAGTACAATACAGACATATTAAAGGCATACTATGCAGTTTCCGTTTTTGTCAAACAGCGACCCCTATAGTCGCTGTGGAGTACTTGTATTTAACGTTGCTGTCGTAAATACCACTCACATTTTCTTTTCCTTCACTCTTCCGACTGCACTTTCTTAGTTTTCTTCGTCGACTCTGCCATGATTCACGTCTGAAATGCGTGCTTGTGTCTTCCATAGAGGCTGCTTCATATGTTGTTGATGTATGTGACGTCGTGCCGTAAAGCAAGTCGTGATTCTCGCGAAATTTGGCTGGGCGCTACCTCTCAAACCTGCATTGCTGGGTTTGCCAGCAGCGTCCACACTATAATACAAATATTATTGCAGTTTAACATAAATGTTTCTATATAAAACTTTTACATTTTTAAAAGGTAAATTATTACAGTAATGGCTGCTGCAAATTACCTTTGCCATTACTCCAGTCTTCAGTGTCACATGGTCCTTCAGAAATCATTCTAATGTGCTGATTTGCTGCTCAAGAAACATTCATTATTATCAAAGTTTTGAAAACTTTTGCTGCATAATATTGTTATGGAAACTGCGATGCACACAATTAAAATTTTTGGATAAGTATGTTAAAAAATATAAATACTTTTAATCAGCAAGGAAACATTAACAAATATATTAATAGGCTATATACAAAGTGAGTTTTCAACATTGACAATAATAAAAACCATTATTAATAATTTAGTAATAATTGAGCATATTCGAATGATTTCTAAAGAATCATGTGAAGCAAAAGAAAAAAATTAATATTGGCAGTAGCCTACACATACAGTGACAAAGATTTTGTTAGAATATATTATTACATATATGCTTTTATGATGATTTTGATATTTTATAGCTTAAAGATTAGGATTGTGAATATTTTAAAGTTTAGGATTGTGTAAAGGTAATTCTTTTGAAACCTTTTCTCGAAAAATCCTTTTGAATCCAGAAAAAAAAAAACTAGAATTATATTGTAAAATTAGGTAATTGCATTAATGTGATATAATTTAAGATATTTAATACATTTTATTGATTAAATACAATACGATTAACTTAATATTTTATTATTTCCTCCTAAAATGATTTGTAACATTTGCATGTCTCTAAAATTATTCAAACTGTAAGTAAAATGCTAGCATTTTAGATGCTCCCAGTATTAATAATATACGTTTTAGTGTCACACATATCTAACATAATATACAACTTATGTATAAGGTTGCCACAAACTCATCTGCGACTGTGGCCTAGACCTAGAGAAGTGCTCTCAGAAAAGTTAATTGAGCCAGTCAGTCAGAAGATTGTAATAATAAATTTATAATGTTGTTTCTCCAAAGAAAACATTGCAGCAGCCCATCATCATGGCATTGTGCCGATGGCACTCTTGGCTCGGTCAATGAGCAGCACTGCTGATATAAATAAACAGTCTGCATTAGAGTGCATTATAAACTCAGAAATTATCTTGAAAAAAGCAATAGGTATTCCTGTTTCATTTTTATGTCATATAGAGAGAATAATATAGATTAATGCCATGAAAATATATCATAGCTAAACCTCTTGAGTATTACTAAAACATGTTGCCCTCCTTTTGAACATATCAGTGGTCTGATCAATTTCTGATACCTTCTGCGTGTGGCGCCCATGTGCAGTGAAGAGACAGTGTTCCCTCTCACATGACTCCCTGTAGAATTACACTAACACTATTTCTGTGAAGTCACATTAGAAATATAATGACGATGTTGTCCTACCTTCTGCTATCTTATTTACTGGAAGATCAACCCAGAACAATTTCCACGTATTGGAAATCAAACAAATTGCTTTTAAATGCTGTAGTTAAAAGGTGAGTGAATTCAGTTTGTTGTTTTACGTATTTTTATTATCATTTTAACACAATGAGCCATTAACGATCTAAGCGCATGGTCTAAAGCGCACTTAGGGTGTGTCCGAATCCACTTTTGCTAGTTTAATGACGGGGAAAATGGTCGGCGCGCGCAGCGCATGGTGTAAAAGGGTTGTCTCTATCTCTTAATGAGTAATGGATGTGTTTTGGCCGTAACGTGCAATCAACCAACCGGAGTCTCATCTCCCATTCCCTTTAAAACCCAGTTGCGCTCGCGCCTTGGCGGATTCGCTATTTACATGGCGGAATTTGTGTGTGTGTGTGTGTGTGTGTGTGTGTGTGTGTGTGTGTGTGTGTGTGTGTGTGTGTGTGTGTGTGTGTGTGTGTGTTTGTTTATATTACATTGTGGTAACCAAATGTCCCCACAAGGATAGTAAAACCTGAGATCACCTCCATTGTGGGGACCAGCCAGCAGTCCCCATGAGGGGAATGGGTTAATAAACATACTAAATTATATTTTTTTGAAAATGTAACAATCCAGAATGTCTCCTGTGATGGGTAGGTTTAGGGATAGGGGCAGTGTAAGGGGATAGAATATACAGTTTGTACAGTATAAAAACCATTACGCCTATGAATGTCCTCACAAGGATAGCGTGTACCTGCCTATGTACGAGCTGTCCAACATAGATAATATATTTAGTATTTAAATTAAGTAATTGTCATTCTTTTCAACTCAAACACACCTTTCTATGGAAATATGGTTTATGATAGATTATGCTAGTAAAAACAAACAAACCTTAAGTCGATATTAACCTGCATATTAGTCTACATGTAAGACTAATAATGTAAAAAGGCCGAGCAGAAGGGTAAATTACTCACCTTAAAACAAGGGTGTTTTCTGCACAATAATTGAGGTAAACCATAATTACTGTAAACAATACTACAATGCATTATCTGATGTCAAAATGAAAAGTTGAGCTATAGCAAATAGAATTTCTCTCAGTATGTAGACAAATGAATAGGTGACTCTCTGATGCAGGAGTTTTATTGAGAAATGGCAGACACTCTTCCACTTGCTGACATAAGGATCATTTAGAGAGAGTAGGACAGCCTGGTAAATGAGCCTAACGCTCTGGATATGATTAACAGGTCTGTGTGACTCTGCCAAGAGTTGAATCTGAAACAATTTACTTCCTTTGATATCAGAATAATCGTGCATTTTGGTTCCGCCATTATCTTCAGGCTTCTTTCTGTCCGAGAGTGGCAGAATCAAATCCCAGAAGTCATCTATATTCCATGTGATGGTCTTGTTTTGAATTCCATACAGAGCCAGATTGTGTACAGGGAGTGTTTTAGCTGTGTAGTGGAGGAAACATGATCTATTTTCATACCTGAAGTGTTTGGCCAATTCACACTTTGAGAGAAACAACAGACACTTTCAGTGCCACAAATAAACAATGAAGCGCCATAAATTGGATCTATCTATTTATCCATCCATGTCTGTCTATTTATCTATCTGTCTGTCTGTTTGTATCTAGTATCATCTATCCATCCATATACTGTATCTGTCTGTCTGTCTGTCAGTCCTTGTATCTATCTAGTAATGTCTGTCCGTCCGTCCATCCATCTGTCCATCCGTCCTTTATCCTCCATTCATCCGTCCATCCGTCCTTTTTCCTCCATTCATCCGTCCTTTTATCTTCGGTCATTCTGTCTTTATCATCCATCCGTCTGTTCTTTATCATCCATCCGTCTGTTCTTTATCATCCATCCATCCATCCATCCATCCATCCATCCATCCATCCATCCATCCATCCATCCATCCATCCATCCATCCATCCATCCATCCATCCATCCATCTATCTATCTATCTATCTATCTATCTATCTATCTATCTATCTATCTATCTATCTATCTATCTATCTATCTATCTATCTATCTATCTATCTATCTATCTATCTATCTGTCTGTCTGTCTGTCTGTCTGTCTGTCTGTCCTATATCATCCATCTATCCGTCGGTCTGTCTGTCCTTTATCATCCATCTATCTGTCTCTCTGTCCTTTATTATCCATCCATCATCTATCTGTCTGTCTGTTTGTCTCTCCTTTATTGTCTGTCTGTTTGTCTCTCCTTTATTATCCGTCCGTCCGTCCGTCCGTCCGTCTGTCTGTCTGTCCTTGTATCTATCTAGGTCAATCTGTCCGTCCTTTATCCTCCTTCCGTCTGTCTGTCCTTTATCGTCAGTCTGTCTGTCCGTCCTTGTATCTATCTAGTATCATCCATCCATCTGTCTGTCTGTCTGTCCTTTATCATCCATCGATTCACCTTTCTGTCTGTCCTTTCTGTCCTTTCTGTCCGTCTGTCTGTCTGTCTGTCTGTCTGTCTGTCTGTCTTTCCTTGTATCTATCTATCATCCATCCATCCATCTAGCTGTCATTTTATCTATGTGTGTGTGTGTCTATCTGTCTGTCTGAATGTGAAAACATAAGAAGTCATACATTAGTGTTGTATTTTGTATCTAAAGCATGTGATGAACTTGTGCTGTCTTTTAAATTCTCCTATTGAACCAAAAAAACAGATCTGATCCCCCTATTCTTTAAAATACTCCCCACCAAGTTTAGATTAAAGGGCTGTTTTATCTCTTTGGGGGGCTTTGTCAGCCTTGGAGGGCTGTCTCGTGGTCGTGGAGGGAGTGTGCTTCAGCAGGATTGGTAAACTGCCTGATTCTCATTGTTCCTATTCTTGAGATAATCTCTCTTTTATGCTTTTGAAAATTGTTCTGAAATATGCTGACAGTTGTGAGAGAGGCACAAGTGTCCAGACCATCAGGTAATACCTTTGCATTGAGGTTTGAAGATAATCCTTAGCTTCTCTTCTCTTCTGTAAGAAGTTAGTAAACACTCTTTTTTTTTTTTCCTGCTTGCTAAAATCCAAAGTCCCATGGGTACGAATATCTTTCTGTCTCTGCTGTTGGGCTCACGGGAGCTGTGATCTTGAATTCATTTCTCCTGCGGAGAGGCATTGCCACAGATAATCCCAGACTTCTAACAAAACGTGTTTCGGTAAAGAAAGGGGTGACTAAATTCCCTGTTCATTGTAAAGAGACTAAAAGAGGAAATGTTGGATGCATAATGAGTCTGTCTGATGAGGTTCCTGTGACAAAACACCTTATGAAACAATGGCTCGGGGGTGGAAAAGTATCCTTGTGTGAAGTTCAGAAATTGCATGTGATTATTTATTTATTTGTTTGTTTGTTTTTCAAGGAGCCTCTAAGCAGACTTCTTTGTCTGTTAAATAAGACATCTTTGAAGGACACCCTGCTAATAACCTTGCCGCCATTATCATTTTTTTCAGACTGGTAAGTGTAATACGTTCTTTAATAGAGTCAGTGATATTTACCCATTCCCAGCACAGGAATGATCAAACAAAGTCGTATTTACAACTGGGAAACTTCAGTTGAAGTTTCAGTATCAGGTTTTTATTTTAAATAAACATCTGTGTATTATTATCATGTGTACAATTTTTTATTTTTTTTATGCTATACAGACCTGCACATTTGATTTTGAACATGTTATTTACAACCAATGTTTAGAAAATGGTCAATTTTTATGATAACACTTTGCAATAAGGTTTCATTTGTATGTATATTTTATTTTCGGTATTGAACTACATTATTTAACATGAACTGACAATGAACAATACCTTAATAGCCTTTATTAATCTGAGCTAATGTTAATCTCAACATTAACTAATACATTTTTAAGATCAAAGGTTGGATCTGTTAACATTATAACAGTTTTTCTCAGTCGCTTTGGTACATTTCTTGAATCAACCTTAATATTTGCAAACCAGTAAGTGCATTTCTCAAAACAATTTGTACAAACACCAGCACACAATGGATTACCTGCAAAAGCCTGTAGTTTGCTCAAAATCCTTAGTTAATCTCTCAAAAGTAAGTATTTATGTCAATGAACATATCAGCGCCTTCAGAATGACAAGTCCTTGTGTCATTGTTCACAAACAAGGTAGTCAAAATGCTTAGTCCTGTTGTTAATAACAGTGCACAAACAGTGTCTGTATTTTTAGATGTAAACTATGGCTACGATTTTGATGAAAATTATTGAAAAAGCGCAAGACTGCACTAAATAAACACAATATTGATCATTGTTTATAGTTATTATAAGATTATATTATATTATATATTAATTATAAGATAAATAAACACAAATTGACACATTACTGTGGGATATTGATTACAAGAGACTGAACAGGATTCACAGTTACACTTTTACTGTTGGTCTGTCAACAAATTAAAGTACAATGTCACTTGCGATATAAAGAAAATTACAATATACACACACATACTGTATATGTGTGTGTGTGTGTGTGTGTGTGTGTGTGTGTGTGTGTGTGTGTGTGTGTGTGTGTGTGTTACATTATGTCTCTATAATTTATATTTACTGTATAATGTAAAATGCAAGTGGACTTCAGTGATATTGCATTACAGTATTACAGTATAGCGAACATTGTCTGATTACATACTGAACATGTTCTTTCTACAAACGTTTGAATGATTGAGGACACGGTTGTTCTCCCAGTCCCAACATTCAGCTCTACCTTTTGACCCACATTGGCCATAAGGTCATGATTGAGAACATGGTCCACAATAGTGGCCTTTATTTCATCAGAAGCATCTCTACAATCTTGGCCTCGTCTACCTCTTCCACCGTTCCACGCATCCTTACAACTGTTCTTCCTCCCGACTGTTGACTTTGTTTGTTTCCTGTTCTTCCATTGTCAGAATTTGGTGCACTCTGTCTATATGCTTGCTAAATGAAGCCTCATTAAATGAACCTCTGAGCAAATTTAGAGAACTAGTTGATCATTGGCTGATCTTGCCCTTTACATTTCCCTCCATTAGTGAAATTCAAAATTCACCTCCACAATCCATTAATTCAGGACATATTTACAAAAACAAACATTTAAAGTCTAATAGAGATGTATGTAAAACTGTAATGCACTGTGAACTAACATGAATATAATATAAACATTTGTATTAACTAACGTTACCCAGTTTAATAAATAGGCCTACTGTAAAAATATATCGCTCATTGTTAGTCCATGTTAGTTAATGCAGTAAATGTTACCAAATGAGAACATTGTAAATTGTTACCATTTTTCCTCAGACCCCTATCCAAGAAACTTCCCAGCAAAAGTCTATAGTAAAATATAATTAGTGATTTTGCAGTCTTATTTTAATTTTCAGTTAAGTTTTTCAATAATATTAAGTTGCTATGAACAAGTACAATAGAAATGAAATAAAACATCCATATTATTTTTCTGACTTGAATGTGTGATGTCATAATAATGAACTCAAAAGTTGGAGCTTTTCATGTACACTTGAAGGCTTGAAATTAACTTTTACAAATTAAATATAAAGTCTTATTGGCCTGTAAATGTTTCTATTAAGCAGACAAGCTTCAAAGATCTGTAGACACCATTTTGCTTTGGGCTAAATGTATTAAATGCAACACAAGGATCTTCTTTGGATAATTTACAGCATTTACAAAATATAACCAAGAGAGAATCACAGCAATAAGCAGCGGGGAGAAAAAATCCTACATTTACCTTGCCTCCATTTTATCTCACTGCCTAATTAAACAATGTTACTGTAGCAGTGTGCGACTTTACATTTGTTCATAGAGTAATTAAGACAGAGAGTGGGACGGGTGGAGGTAGGGTGTCAGTTACAACACCGGAGTCTCCTCGCAGAACAGTCCGAGTCCATTAAAAGCATGCATGTACTCCATTGTGAGTGATTTCCATTACCACATCCATGGATTAGAGATGCTCTGATACATCTTGCATTGAACAAACCATATCCATTAGTGAGCTTGAAAGACTTGTTAATGGACGACACTTTATTCAGAGCATGCCTTTCTTATTCTATTGTAAATGGCATCGACTGACACTGGATTATATAACCCTGTATCACTTCCAGCACACAGAAATGTTAGTCAGCAGTGACAACAAATCAGACGGAGCTGTGAGAAAAGGAAGTAGCACCACGGAGACTGTCATGCTCGCATTAGTTCCAAGCACCAACTCCAAAACATTTACAGTGGCTGGATCAATGTAGTGCTGATACAAATGTTTCAGAGATTTATGGGCCGCGGCATAACAGCATCTACAGACGAAGAGCGAGAGCTAATGTAGAGATGGGAGGAAGTGTCCATCTAACACAATCAGCCTCCCTGTTATTTCTGACACTACACCGCAGACTAAAAGGCTACATTAGGCGGCCCTCACCTGGTACTGGAGCCCAGGCTGTGCCAGCTTTAATCAATAGACACAGACCTACCCATGGCTTTTGCCTGCAGACATGCCTCATAAGCTTTTCTGGCTGATAGGTCGGGGTGAAATGTAAGTTGATGAAATGGAAAAGGAAGGGAGTGTCAGGCCGGGCAGCAGCGTGAAGATAATTATAAAGGATAACAAGACTTCAGCTGAAAAGCTTGTTGTGATTAATAAAAAAATAAAAAAAAGCTTTAGTGTTTCGTAGCCCTTTAAATCGTTACAGCAAGATAATGACTCTGTTACTTGAAACCCTTGCAGAATTAATGTAGCTATACAATATATATATATATATATTAAATAAATGTATACTTTTATTCTGCAAGGATGCATTAAATTGATCAAAAGTAACAGTAAAGACATATAATGTTACAAACAAATTCAATTTTAAATAAATGTTGTTCATTTGAACTTTTTAATCATCAAAGACTTCACAAAGAAATGTCAATCTTCTAACAGTCTGCATCCTTAGAAACGCTGCGAACATCTTAGAACGTCAGTGGAGAAAGGCATCGTACAACATCGTAATATACTACACATCCAACATGACATCATGACTTTGTCGTAAACATACACGCCACTGCCAAGTGTTATCTGTACGCATTTTGAGTTATCTATTTTGAGCTGCTAGTATGTCTACACCCTAGTATGGGTAGGTTTAGGATTAGTTGTGGGTGAGGTTAGGATTAGAAGTACGGTTAGGATTAGGGAATCAGGTACTGACTTCAACGAGGGGGGTAATAATTTGGCAGGGAGTCAAAATTCGGCACAACATATTCATAATTCACCCACTATATTGCATGGTTTGACTTAAAGCAAATTAAAAACACCAAATAATCAATGAACAAATAGGACAATGAAGACACATCTTTCTCATGCTATTTGTAATATCTCATAATATTATTATTAAGAGTTTTTTATTTTTATTTTATTTTTGCTGTCACACCACAGGACACATTTGCCTGTAGTTCATCAAAAATGTAAAAAAAAACAGTGAAAGAATAGCTAAAGTTAGTGACCCTTATATTTTCCGGAACATCAGACTTACATAAATACATGTCTTTTTTTTTGGAAAGTGGTGTTTTACAAAAAAAGCTTTTTTTAATGCCTATTTGTCAACTACCCATATGCATTTGAATCTATATATTTTAGCCTGTCAACAATCAGCGACATTTTTGAAGCGTGTGCATGTACGCAAGGTTAGCCTATACAGAGTAAGACGTATGAGGGAACCCACAATGATTGTTATGCGGTTTCAGGAAACAGTTGTGCCTAGTTAGTTAGTTTCTCCAGTGGTGCATCATATAGTAGTAAATTAGCAAGTTACATCGTTGTTCGGGAAAAGCACCCGAGGCTGCATTACAATGGAGGATGGGTAATTATGTACACTGCGTGAAAAGCAGCATTGTTTGTTTTGCTAATGCCTCTCAAAATGAATCGTGGGTTAACCTGAAGCAAAGACAAAGTTTGCCTTTTCATATTAAAATGCCGCCTAATTGCTCAGTCCCAAAATAGATTCAGGGTAAGAGAATGTTGTCCCGACTAAGCCTTGATTCCTGCTCAAAATGATAAAGTAATATAACAACAGCTACAAACAAAGCCATAATAAGCCACAATAAAGAATTGCAACATTGTAATAATTTTAATCCTCGTTCTGGAACGAAGCAAACTATCTACAGGTCTGAAAACGCCCTAAGAAATGTTAGTATTAATAAGAAATGAGTAGGATCTGAAGAATCATGTGACACTGAAGACTGGAGTAATGGCTGCTGAAAATTCAGCTTTTCCATCACAGCAAGAAATTACATTTTAAAATATATGTAAATAGAAAACGGTCATTTAAAATGTTAATAATATTACGCAATATTACAGTTTTACTGTATTTTTGGTCAAATTAATGCAGCCTTAATGAGCATAAGAGCAAAAGAGCATATGAGCAAAAATCGTACCAACCCCAAACATTTACTGTATAGTGAGTAAATTAATTCATTGTATTCAACCATTTTCAGAGCTCACTGCAAGGTATAAGGCGGGTGGTGTGGTACCTAATGCTCTGGGCTGGTAACCAGAAGGTTGCTGTTTTGAACCCAGCAAGATGAAAGCTGTGAGCGATCACAGTTGTTCCTTTGAGCAAGGCGCTTAACCCCAGGTTACTCCAGGAGGATTTTCATGTACTCTACTGTAAGTCATTTTAGATAAAAGTGTTGGCTAAATGACTGCTTACTTAACCAGACACTAGAAATATCTCAAATATTAACATCCATGTGAAAGGCCATTCCTCACCTACAACAACACTCAAACTTGTGAAGAAGGAAGGCTATTTTCTCCAGAGGCAATTGGGGAGGAAGTCTCTCCTCAAAATGTCCAATTACACAAATGCTTGTTTTCTGTAGCAGTGGATTTGAATGTTAGTGCACTTAAATTAGAATATTTTCTCCAAAATAAGAGTTCAATATTGTCATTTTTTACCAACTCTTGGGAATAATTACTCTAGCATACATTCAGGTAACTGGGTCAGCATATCCTCCTTATTTTGCAACTCGAAAGTAAGCTCTTTTCAGTGAATGTTCAAGACCTCCTATTCATTAGTCTCTATAACTAGAAGAATAACTATGCGCAGTACACTGTAAAACTATTTGCAGTACAAACCAGTGTGGTTTATGACAATACATTAAAATAATATGATTAAAAAATACCAGTTTGAATTATCAGGTTGCATAATGAGCTGTTTTGTACAGCAAAAAAATTACTGAAAGCGGATGACACTGGAAGCAAGACACATTCAATTTACAAATGGCCATGTCTACTAATGTTAAAAATAAGGTGGATAATAAAGATACATTTTCCTGTTCCAGTTGGATTTATTGATTAAAAATTGAATTTATTGATCTTGTCGTATTTCCTGAGCCGCGCGATTATTGCTGCAACCTGTGTGATTACAGAACAAGGGACCAAGATTTTATTTTTATTTTTATTTGCGCCATTTCCCCCCCCTTTTTTTCTTATGGACTTGCCGCCATCCAACTGTTCTACCTGGAGCAAGAGCAACGAAGCCTCAGTAACTATTTTCCCCTGGGCAATAATGGAGATGATAAATAAACCTAGAAATATTCACTAGTAAATAGTCTGATATTTTGAATCTTATATAATACTCATAATTTATATATATCTGTGACTATTATAACATATTGTCTGCATCATGCATTAATAGCATTCATTTAACTATAAACATTGAGATGTGTTTTTAAAAATGTTTACGACTTTGTAGTATTACTTTGATTCAGTGTTCATAATTTGTTGCATGTAGTTAGTAGTAATCCTCTCTGAGTCCATTGTGTGCACTGGAAGGGACAGATAATCTGCACTCATTGTTTAATCAGTCAAAATGTTTATCATTACGACAGGTGTCCTGGATTAGGGCTGGAAATGGGACAGTGCCACCCTAGTCACATAACCCAAAACAGAGCTTTAGTGGGCATAAAAAAGTCCTCTTTTTGGTTTAAAATAAAACATATAAAATGCTTTTGAGCAGGCATTTACAATGTTTGAGCCATTTGTGTTTGTGGGTGTCACTGAAGAAATCTTGAAAACATAAATAAGGCGGACCAATGTACAACACGCTTTAACGGTGATATTTGTGATTCTTGTTTTTCCGAGACCAAATGGTGTGTGGGTGAAGCACATTTTTGACTGTAGGTGTTATATTTCTCCAGCAGAGTTAAGTAACTTATTCGGTCAATGAAACTGAACAGTTTCCATGGAGTCTGTAATGCTATCAGCTCCAAGCTTGCAAAAAGTATAATTTTTTATTTGTTGTTATATCAAAATCATGCTCAGAAAGGAACATGCTAAACATACTCTTCAGTGTCCGGATTTTGTTTCCACAGGATTACAGAACCACGAGGAATCATATTTTTCATGCTCTTTTGAGATAGAAGAGCTTCATGTAGGAAACTATGGAAACTCACTGTAGCTTTCCAAAAACCGCCGCAGGTCAAAAAACTAAACTTAAAGCAGTAAATATGGCTTATTTTGAACTTCTGCAATTTATTGAGTCATAACTGTTTCAAATATGAAAATATAATTTTTCTGGTCACAGCAGAGAAAACCAGACCCTTTAATTGGGGATTGTTCGTGGACTTTTTTGTACAAAAATGTTAAATATATTATTTCATTTAAAAACACACTACCATTCAAAAGTTTTTGAAGATATATATTGAAATCTATACTTTTATTCAGCAAGGATGAAATTATCAAACATTACAGTACAGACATTTAGAATATTTAAAAATATTTCAAATAAATGCTGGTTTTTCAAATTTTTTGTGAATCAAGGGGGAGGGGCACTATTGCAATTTCCATAAAAATATTAAGCAGCACATCTGTTTTCAACATTGATAATAATAAGAAACGTTGAACAGCAAATCAGCATATTAGAATGATTTCTGAAGGACCATGTGACACTGAAGGGAAAAAAAACAGCTTTTCAAAAAAAAAAAATTTTTTTTTTATATATATATATATATATATATATATATATTAAATGATTGCAGCTTTGGTGATTTCTTAAAACAAAATTCCTAATGACCTCTATAACTTTTACATTGTTGTGTAAATTGAATATGTCATGATGGTTTATACTAAACATAAAGGCCTGGTTTCACAGACAGGGCATATATTAAGCCATGATTAGGACTTAAATTAGGACATTTAAGTTACTTTTATAAACATGCCCTAGAAAAACACATCACTGGTGGGCATCTTGAGACAAAACAATGGCAGTGACATATTTTAAGATATGTCAGTGCAAGTTGCTTTCAGTTAAAACAGCTCAAACATGCATTGTAGTCTGGGACAAGTCTTAAACCTTGTCTGTGAAACTGGGGAAAATAATCCTAATTTAATCATGTGGGATTATCAATAAATCAAGTGATCCATTTTGTAAGGTTGGGGTGGCGGTTGGGGCGATTAAAAGCAAATAACTATAGCCATATATCTGTGATTAAGGACAATCAACATCTGAACATCAGCCAACCGTATAATTGAGTTCCACATGCTCTACCTCTGGTTAGCATCAACTAGCACTAGATCAAAAATCACATAAAACAAATGAGCCATTTGTGTGGATGAAACAATTCCCATTAGTGCTGTTAATCTGATGGGTATTAGGGCCACACGTTGTTTTTTTTTAAAAACACATTGCAATTTGTTGATTGTTGGAAGAGTCATGATTTATTAAAAGCTTTTTCATAAACACTACAAACACAGCTACTCCAGAGAGGGCAAACAAACAGACTGGCCATCACTTTTAAGACCTGTAGTGTATTTAAAAGTTTGAGGGAAATTATTATTTTGCAATTTGAAAATAGTAAAGTTTATCCTGAGTAAGTCAATGAGGTCGAGGAGTGCAATCAAGAATACAAACTTCTTGTGCCTTGAGATTAATTTTGCCACTCTCTCTTCAGAGGAAGAAAAATTACTTTCATTATATCATTTAATTCTTAATACCTGTCAACCCAAGAGAGATGTCCCTACAAATTCAACCCGCAATTTTATTATTGAAAGCATAACAAATAGTAACGGTGCACTATATTTGTCATTTGCAGTCTGGTCACGTATGTCTTGTTTATAACTTCCTCTCCAGCAAATAGGCATGGTCAAATGAATGCAAATACATCCCATTATTGTGAGTAACATGGGAGATGAGGAGCTAAGAGTGAGTGGCACATAAGGTCTTGGGTTTGCTGAGAAAATATTAAACAAAATGGAACATGATGGAGTCATTTTGGAGAACTGTAGATAAGTTTAAACAAACACGAAAAACTAATTGTGTTTCATGTGTTCCCTTGATATAACTATGGAAAGCACCCGTAAAAGAAAATTCTCACCCTTGTCATTCCAAACCTGTATGATGGCTTTATTCTTTGGATCACAAAACGATTTTGAAGAGTATTTCAACTTTTTTTCAATGCAATGAAAGTGGAAAACATTGGACCACATTCACTTTCATTGTATGGACAAAAAACAACGATGCTGCAGAAATATATAGTACAATATACTATGCGAACAACAGTACGCCAACAGAGTAGTATGTCCAAGGGCATAGTATTACAGTATTCATAGTAAAACAGTATTCAGAAAGTACCCAGAAGACCTAGTACTTCCGTTGAGATTCTCAAGTACGCTTTCGATGTACACTTTACTATTCCATGAGGTCACGGAGAGGAGTCAAGAATATTTCAAGTCAAGAATATTTATATAGCGCTGACACAGTGGGTCACATGACAGTGACAACATGGTGGATGTACTGTAGTATACATCCAAATTTCATTCATACTACACACATTCATAGTAGACCGTACCTTTTTAACGGCCACAAAGTAAGTCTCAAACCAAATGTAGCACTACTATACAGTATGCGATTTCGGATGCAGCTTGAGAGTAAAAAAAAAATGTTTTGTGTGTGTTTCACAAAATAAATAAAGTTTGGTTTGGAACGACACGAGAAAGACAAAATGATGATGCCTCCTACAGTATGCCACGCAATGAAGATCTTCGAGCGAGTTATCAAAGGCCAGCTTCAGTCTCCATTTCACAGAACCAATGCAGCTTCATCCATGCCGCCCGGCTTCTCCTGAACCTGAAGAGGCACTCTGAGAAGAACAAGCTGTACACATGGCATTCCTTGACCTGGAGAAGGCTTTTTACAGACCTCACGCCCCACAACCTCATCTGGCATGCCCTTTGGGCTCACGTTGTCACTGAAGCCTACGAGACTTAGATGAAGTCCCCCTACACCAGTGTCACCAGCACCATCCACTGCCCTGTCGGAACATCTCTGCCCTTCCCAATTACCATCGGTGTCCACCAAGGCTCGCTCCTCTCACCTCTCCTGTTTGTCCTGTGTATGGACACAATCACTAAGGTCTTGCCCTCATCCATGGTCAGCCCTCATCCATGGTCAGTCCATTACACCAATGACGTCTTCCTCAAGAGCAAAACACGCGAAGATGTGCAAGCAACGGTGGGAAGACCATAGCATGTGATTAAACATCAAAAAGACAGAGTACCTGGAATGCAGCCCCAATACCGACGGCACCATCAGCGTCAATGGCGAAGAACTGAAGGCCATGTACTACAAATACCTAGGATCCGTCATCACCAGTGACGGCAGCACCTTCCCCGACACTAAAGCACAGGTCAATGCGGCATGGATGAAGTGGCGCTAGTTGCAGTGGCTTGACCGACTGAAGGAAGACATGAAGATCATCAATGCTGCCCCGGAGGTCATCCTCAACTGTGCCAAATAGAAAAAGCTTTGCAAAAAAGCTGACGGGCGGGATTAACGCTAGGATGAAAAAATGTATGCAAGTCACCTTGTACTGTAGGCGTTTATGCATAAATCTTTATTTTGATAGTCCCTTTAACACATTCTGTTGACTATAAGTAACGTTGCACCTACATGTCTACTTACTCTCATTAGAGTGTTAGAAGAGTATTAGTAGACTGGTAAGGTTAGGGTTAGAATAAGTTAACTTGTAGTTGCAAAGTTACTTATAGTCAGTTGTCTGTTGTCAGACCATCACAATAGAGAGTTATCAGATATTAAGCAGACAGTCTATCAGTACTCTAATGAGATATAGTTGACATGTAGTTGTAAAGTTACTTATAGTCAACAAGATTGTTCAAAAGGGATCACCAAAATAAAGTGTTACCCATAAATGTTGTGTTTTACAAATAAGGCTGCCGAATTAACTCAAACTCTGTCTTGATTTATTTCATACAAGTCTTTTTGAGAATTTTTTGTTGTGTGGTTTGGTTGGTGCTCCTTTTATGACTGTCCTACAGCTGGCATACAATGTCCATTTGCATCGGAATGGCTGAAGTAGAAATCAAATCATTTGGCAGTCCTAATGTGTTTTGATTTTTCCATTAGCAGGCCAGTCGTTCTGGCATTCACGCTGGCATGATCATAATTAGTGTCTTCCATTTGCATTATTGCAGTCAATTGAACCAGTAGAGCATTGATCCCATGCTGATTGGCACTACCTGCACCGCTTTACAACACTGATCTGAGTTACAAGCCAGAGATGGTTTTTGAATCCTGACTGCATTAAACCTGCTTGTGTATGTCGCTTTCCATTTGCAGGGCTAATGTGTCCTGGCTTTGGAACAACCTCCCAACACGAGTCCCTTGATGGTATTGGGAGAATTAAAGTTGACTTCCAATCGATTAGGGCATGGCCTGGCCTGCAGCGAAGGGAGATACCCACACGCTTGGATTATAACCCTTGCAAAGTGCAAACCCCCGCAGTCAAACAGCTATTGACCTCCGAACGGATGCATGAACGTCTTCCTTATTTCACTATACACCTCTTCTCTCACACAATATCCTGATTGCCACTCTTCAAAACCTTTTTGGTCACTCTTTATAGTTTGTCATGCCATGTGCCATGGGCATGACTGTGCTTTATGCATTTGACATTTAATTTTCCTTTAAAACAAATATAAAAATAGAAATGTAGCTGGTTAATAATCTGAGTAGAAGACAATATATACACATAGTTGTTGTCTGGTTCACATTTAGTAAATGACAACAGGGTTAATGCAGTGTACCAATAATTAAAATGTCCAAAATACAGATCATACTCCTCTTCTCGGAATCCCTGGCATTTGATTGCCCTTGATAAAGGGGAATTAATTACTTACCTATGAGAGTCTGACAAAAATAAAATAAAATATTACACATCGCAGACTTTATGAAAGCTGCATTTAAAATAGTATTGAGAATCAAATTTGTTAATTTACATGATATTTATTTTATACTCAGATGTTCTGAATTGTCATTTACAATTCTTGAAATTCCAGAATGACGTGAATGAAGTGCGTCTGATTATTGCTATGGTTTTTTATACATATAATCTTCTTCATAAAAGTAAGACTCTCCAGTCTTTCTTATCCCCTTCTGCCATATCCTGTATTGAATTGAATAAGCCGCAAAAAAAGCGAAAGCAATGAGTCAGCATTAGCGACTGTATTGTGATATTGTTCTCAAAATTGAAAGGAGATAGTTTTTTTTTATTATATCATGAGGACATGAACATACAAACATCTGTGAACATTAAATGAACACTGATGAATAATTATACAGTTATCACATTTGAATGTCAATGTGCACCAAAATCATATCATCATAAAACTGATCAGATTCCCTGCAAGACACTTTGTATACACCTGGGGCCAGTTGCATAAACCTCTGAGAGTCTTACAAGTTAGACATCAATTTATTTTCTTTAAGACTGTTCATATCTTTTTTAAATCAGTAACAATTTTTTATAGATTAGCCTAATTTGTATCGAAAACTAAGACTGACTGCCCCTGACTAACTGCTAGTGGGTCATACTTGAACTTAAAGGGTTAGTTCACCCAAAAATGAAAATAATGTCATTAATGACTCACCCTCATGTCGTTCTAAGCCCGTAAGACCTCCGTTCATCTTCGGAACACAGTTTAAGATATTTTAGATTTAGTCCGAGAGCTTTCTGTCCGTCCATTGAAACTGTATATACAGTATACTGTCCATGTCCATAAAGCTAATAAAAACATAATCAAAGTAGTCCATGTGACATCAGTGGGTTAGTTAGAATTTTTTGAAGCATCGAAAATACTTTTTCTGTATTTGCTGCGTTCACGACTCCGCAGTGACGCTGCAGACGTAAGACGCTGATGACGTGTTATCTGGTGCGCCCGAGCTTCGTTTACAGTCTGAGGGAGACGCACGCTATATTCAAGCTATTCTACATTGTTTGCGTGGATATCATTTTTTTAATGGTGCGTAAATGTGCATGTCGCGGATGAGACACTTTTACAGCGTGCGTTTCCCTCAGTCTATAAATGAAGCTTTGGCGCACCAGATAACACGTCATCAGCGTCTTACGCCAGCAGCGTAACTGTGAAGGATTGACAACAGACCCGGGAGAGAATACAATGCTGAATAAAGTCTTATTTTGTGTTATTTTTGGACCAAAAAGTATTTTCGATGCTTCAAAAACTTCTAACTAACCCACTGATGTCACATGGACTACTTTGATGATGTTTTTATTACCTTTATGGACATGGATAGTATACTGTATATACAGTTTCAATGGACGGACAGAAAGCTCTCGGACTAAATCTAAAATATCTTAAACTGTGTTCCGAAGATGAACGGAGGTCTTACGGGCTTAGAACGACATGAGGGTGAGTCATTAATGACATTATTTTCATTTTTGGGTGAACTAACCCTTTAAGACACTGTCTTAACATAATGGCTATGTTTATGCAATCGGCCTGGTATTAAGATGTGTTTTGCTTGATCGGATCACAAGTGGACAACACTAAATGGTGTAAACGGGGTCTAAAACGTTTTGAGCTTGTCCACATTCGACCACTTCCATAGGTAGTTGAAAATGCGCTTGACTGGATCGCTTTGGTAGTGTTAATGCTCATGTGATCAAATACGTTTGAACAGCCAAAGACCGCCTACTGACCTAACAATTAAAACATTAGGAAGCGCACTAGCCAGAGGGGATTTAAACTTTGTTGGCTGAAGGCCCAAGTTTGGTTTGAAGACAAAAAAAATACCAAGCACAGTGTTCTCACTTACAGTACATTTAAACATGAGTATCTTTGAATATGAGTAGCTATTGTACAGAAAGCAACTTTACTAGTCTATCTCAAATCTCAACTTAACGTAAACCTGCCATGAGAAAACCAGGGAGGGACTGGTAAATCATGAAGACAAAATAACAAAAAGTTAGATTTTTGTACATATACTGCGTTAGATTAAACTGAGAAGGGTCATAGCAGATATTGTTGTCCTACTGTTTACATGACTAGCAACAACCCCCCCCCCCCCCCCCATGACAATCATATTAAAAAATTGCATCAGATATTATGCTTTAACCTGCATAACGTCATTTTAACTTAATATAGTTCATTGAAAAAGGTAAGTCTCAGTATCTTTACAACTGTAAAAGGCTATGTGCCTATCCATCGAACATAATAGTGTATATACATGATGCATATCGCCACTTAGTGAACGTATTTAGTTGAATACGTTATGCAACATGAAGAACATGATGCAACTGTTGTGGTGACAGTCTGAAAGTTTTGATTTGTAGTCTAAATGTCCATATACGCAACCAATAACGCACAATCTTCTTGCCGTATCTCTGATGTACCCGCCCATTCTCTCTCTCTCTCTCTCTCTCTCTCTCTCTCTCTCTCTCTCTCTCTCTCTCTCTCTCTCTCTCTCTCTCTCTCGGCTGTGCTGATGCTCTGCTCCATCCACCTGTGCAACGTGATCACGAAATTAATAGCGGGCGCGCGCTCTCTGTTTTAGTTGTCCGCGTACCCGCTGCGCACAGGAGGCTGGTATACAGTTTACCTCGTGAACCTCAGGAAATATCAGTAGCTGTTTATATCACAAACCACTGGATTTGGATTTTTAGTTGTTGTTTTTATTTTTTTTAACTGTCCCGTTATAAAGTAACAGGTAAGCGCAGACTATCTCGCCTGCAGTGTTGTTGTGGATTGTTTACTGACATTTCCTCTGCAGTATTTCATAACTCCGCTGGTAACTTGTTTGTAAGACGTTTTGTCCTGTCACCGAAACGGTCAAGTCCCGTAAGTGTTTCAAAAAAACACCACAGGTTAGCTTATATTTACAACTTTCCTCTCTTTAATGACACTTTATGAAAGCTAAGCAGATGGATAAATGAATCGGTGCTCGCGTGCGCTGGTAAGTGTAACGGCATGTCGTGAACGAGGGAAGCACGCCCCCTTACAGCAAGTGCGCGGTCCCGTGACTTACCCGTTAAACCTGGCTGAGTTAAAACTGTTACTCTCGCGTAGAGCTCCGACCTTGCCCACTACGAGGACACGTCAAATCACAGTTGTACTCTCTCTTTTCGCAGGGTCACATCAACGGAGTCCAGCGTCTGCGTGGCATAACAGAAGCACTTCTGGAACGCTTGAGTCATTTTATGGAGGCTTGTGGGACGCAACGAAACCTCTATTAAAGTATTCGCACTGAGGATATCACTCCAGATCCCCTTTAGTTCGGGACATAGTCTTGTTTGGATTTCAGCCTGTTTGAAATGCGGTGTTATGTCCTCGAGATAAATGTGCTATGTGTGTGATTTGGAGAGGATCTTGTGGAAGGTGTCCAGTGGGAAAGAGACTGGGTGGACTCATCTGCAACTGATCCCCGTTTTCTGAGCGCAATGGACTTGGAATGAAGACAAAACATGGATATAATCTGGGAAATATTTATTATCCTTCAAGTCAACCTCATTGTTTGCACTTCAGGTAAGATTTGATATTATGATTTTTTTTTTTTTTTTTACCACAAGTAGTGCTTTGAATGATATTCGTGTTATAGCTTGAGTTGTTTTAAAACCATAAAACATGCTAAATCATTCACTGTACGTAGTTTGTCCCCTATTTTTAAAATAATAATATTACGTCAAAGGCGCGCAATTCATCGAAATCCAGTTTTTGATTATATTAAAATCTCTTATGTTGCCTACAACGTTCATAGCCACGCCATTTATATTGATTGGGCTACTATTCCTTAATTAATTCAAATAATTTAAGTTAATAAGATATTTTTCTTAATAATGTGTGTCTGTTATATTTTAATGATGGTCCATTTGCCATACTAACTCATTCGGGTTGGCTATTTTAAGGCTAGGCATACAGTAAGTGAAGCGTAAATTAAATTACATTAAAAATTAAATTACATTAAATTAGTCATAGGCTATGAGTTTTTCATCCACTGGTTATGTAGGCTAAATGTGAAATAGTGATTTTTTTTTGGAGGCGGTCATCACTGCAAAGACCAAATGTAGAAGCAATGGAAACCCGAATTGCAGCACGAACTGGTCTACTCGAACTGTTACGATTTTACCAGTTACTATAGTCTAATGCGGAGCTCGTGTGAGGTCGATTATAAGCTCTTCTCTCTCAGACATTCTAGTGTTAAAAACCAGAACACCCACGGAAATAACTTATTCAGTGGGCAGAAGTCTAAATGACTGCCAAAAGCCGTCCAAATAAAAGTCACGAATGTTATTAAATGACTAAACAAATCAAGTCCGTTGTGGTTCAACTTTAAAGCTCCTCGTGAGAGGGTTATGGAACGCGTCCAGCAGTGTTCGCCCACGCGAGAACTGGACATTGATGGCAACTCAGCGCGCAACACATCAGTCTTTCTCATGATGCGTAGGACAGACAACGTAAACGTCCTTGAGCAGTGTTTATGGCCTCTGAGAGCTTTTCTTTTTAGTAACCTCATGTACATTTCCACGATGGTGAACATTTTACATGAGGCTACTTGTATGGAAATTCAGACTGTTATTACTTTGGAATATTCATTTTTACATTAGGATGATCACAATGTGGTTAGTATGTGTGAGTGGTTTGTTTTTAATGTGTGTTTATGTATGCAAAATACTAGCAGTGTTTATAATGTGACTCCAATGATTCTTTAAATATCTCCTGTGTTTTGCTGAATATGTTTCAGCATGATATCAGTTGCAATGAGCATTTTGGTTGTTTATTAGTGCCCTTAAATCTGGTGCCAGTTTTGTCTCCCTGTACCTCTTTCACTTGGTCAATGTGAATTGTTGTGCACAGCTCATTTTACTTCTATAATGTTATGTAATTTGGAAAAACTGGGCATTACACACTGTATCAAAGGAAGCAGAGCCAGAATGAATGCAAGTTTGCTATTTGGCATTGATTTAACATTACCCAGTAGCCCACACAGCCCAAGTGACGTCAATGGAAAAGGTTGTTTCAGAGGAAGAGCAGGTTTTTAAAATTTTGATTAATGATTATGATGACGGCCTATCTTCCCTTTGGAATAACTTGCACTATAAATCATTCATAATAAGAGCAGAAACGTGCTTTTTAAAAAGAAAATAGGATACATTTTGAATTTACATTGACATTTTTAAGATATTTCCTGGTGTAGCTATGGTCATTATCATTTTCAAAGCATTTCTAATTTGTTCCACAGCCATCAATCCCCAAATAGCAAAGCCCTCTTATTTACCTTTAACATTGTTTTGCCCAGCAGTATTCTTGATGACGTGTCTGTTGTCAGCAGTTGCATTGTTTTATGACAGATGGAAATTTTGGAAAACACTCCATTTTGCTGTTTAAACCTTTTATTTTATTTTTATTTTATTTCTTGGTAGGTCTCTGTCTTTTGGTATAACAAGGAAGCTCTCAATGATTTTTGTTTTGTTTGTCACAACACCATACTCACAAAGATCAAAGATTCCATTTTGTCCCCACTACAGTCGTAATTGGACTGTAACGAGTACCAACTTCGGTAGCCTTTTGGTTTTCAGGCATTCTTACCGGAACATCATAGATTTTAGCTGACATTTGCAGAGCATGAGCATTTGTTTAGTTATGGCAGTTAACATTTGCTTTGATGCCGCTCTGGATCCAACAGCACAGGGATCGCCTCATGAACACAGATTCTCAAAAAGTGCAGAGCATCTCCTTGTCAATGTGCAAAAATACAGCAGTTTTAGAGGGACTGTTGATATCAGATCAATTACAGTTCCATCAATTATGATATGAGATTCTTATTGGGACTGATTTATTCTGTGCTCTTTTTTGGTTCATTTAATGATCACACTCTTTAGGATATACAGTGAGGTACAGCGAGTTTTCAGTGTTAGATTTTTGAACCTCACTGGATATTTGGTATTGTGGTATAACATTTAACTCTGTGTAATGGCAATTCCGTTTTAAAATATTTAGCTGGATTCCTTTTTAAAATAACTGTTTAACAGTGGAATCCATAGTGGAAAAATGACACTATGATGCTGTACAGAAAATTCCACCAATCAGAGAGTGGAAACAAGCAAACTGCACCAAAAGTGCTCTTTAGCTTCGTCCACTCCCATGAAGCATTGCAGGTGACGTAATCGAGTCAGCCTCCCTATGCTCTTACATAAAAAATTATATATATATATATATATATATTATTAGTGCTGTCAAATCAATTATTATAAAAGTTTTTTTTTTTTTTACATAAAAAAAAAATATATATATATATATAATATTATATATATGCGTTCTCTGCAGGCCAAATATGCCCTGCAGAAGTATAATGCACGTCGTTCCAGGAAATCTCTATGGGCATCAAAGTACTGCTGTCGCTGAATAAACAGAAGATTGAAACACTTTGATTAAACATGACTAATAAACACACGACACACTATGACAATATATGCTTTATCTGAGTTCTTCAAGCATTCTCGAATTTTCATGATATTTACACTTCAAATCGACATAGCCTTTATCACTGCATAGAATACTGTGAAATATGTTGTGTACCTTATTCTGTGTAAGAAGCCACATCTCACAGAAGGATGTTTTAAAACACTCAACTGACATTATGAGGTGAGTTTGGTGTAAAAACATGTTTGGAAATATGTTTGACTTGTGTTGCTTTTTCAAATGCTTGTTATAAGCGACTAAAACTCGCTGTGCTTTTAGACAGAGCAGCATTTACGACTGATCACAGAGCTGTGCTTCACTGACAAGCTGCACATAACGAATAATCGCAGCCTTTGGATTTTATAATCACACTAAGCCAAAATGGTTTATGTGTGATTTTCATGTTAATTGTGCAGCCCTATATGTGTGTGTATACTGTATACGCACAGACATCTATCTATCTCTCTCTTTCTCTCTTTCTCTCTATCTCTATCTCTATCTATATAATTAGTGTATACACACATTATGCAAACAAAGACTTTTGTTAGATGCGATTAATCAATTTGACAGCACTAATGTGTGTGTATAATATTATATACATCAACATTTTTAAATGAATGGTTTTATATTCCTCCATCATTTTGCAATCTCCATGCTTCATGGGATTGTAGTTCTTTTCCTCATTCTGCACCTTTTGTATTTTTGTCAGGTTTTCAAATACTTTTTTGCTTCAAAATCAAAGCTGGCTTATAACGCTTAAAAAAAAAAAAATCCCTTTGGGGGAAAATAAACTTCCGGAACTAACGCCTCTGCAAAAGGGTTGCACTCTATAGTCATTTGAACTCTTTGATTAAGCTCTTCATTAACCTCTGGCATCCTTCATTTAAAGTCCAAAACAGGTTCTTTGGAGATATTTCAAACCTGTCTCAGTGAGTAACATTGGAAGTTAGTAGTTGTTGTCTTTTCATATGTTCATAGAGATTTACAGAGCTGCAGGTGCCTGTTGTTGTTGTGCCAGATTTCTCAGCCCAGTCAAAAAACATTGTACCATAATTATGATAAACAGACTTGATTATGTCTTTTAGGTTTGTTTGAATAGGACTGAGAATCTAAAAATCAAAATTTTGACACTAGAGTTTACAGTCCTAGTTTGTTGCAGTTTTTCCTTTGCTGTTATGAAAACATGAGGGCCTGCATTCATCCAGGTAATTGGAAGAATGTGTGATCAAATCCAGTCAAAAGCATTTGGTCTTGCGCAGATATCTATTTAAGTTGTTTTGCCACTTAATACATTGACCGCAGCATGTACAGTATACTAATTTTGTGTATGGTATTTTAGTAACCATTCACATACATTTCCTTCAAACCTCTTGAAAATTTAAAAAAGTCAGTCCTTTAGTCTTGGAGGACTGGATTAATCAGAGCTGAATACTGTCTCCAATTCGTTTCTTTTTTTATTGAGAGTGAGGCATTTACAGTGGCATTATTAAGACTTGAAGAGGTCTTGTGCACTTATCCATGGTGGTTAAATGTTGTAATTTATCAAATCCCAGTTTGCATGGTTCTTTGAACTCATTAAGCAGTTGTGGGAACAATATATTTGTGAATGATTGTGGAATATATTTAAATTAATGCATTCAATTAATGCTTTTTTGTTTTTCATTTTGGTCCAATGCAGAAAATGTAACCTAGCTATTTCTATAGCTCAAATTAGAGTACGTATGATAAAACTATAATTAGATAAAATTGGAGTAATGTTTCTCATTAATAACCATGCTTATGTTTCTAATCTCATGCTCTCTATAAAATGACTCCCACTTTCCCTGAATCCTGAGAATTTTAGTGTACATTTTTAATTAGCCTGAAGAAGCATTTAATTTAATTAAGCATTTGATTCAGTAAAACCAGACACGAGCCATGTTTTAAAACACTGAAAGTCAAAAGACTTGCTGAACTTCTAAATCAGCCGTTAGTCAGGAGCAGCTGTGTTTAGCTAGGGCTTCTCTGATGGGTGGGTGTAGCTAACACTATTGACTGTCACATGCAACGGGCATAGCCATTTGTAAAAACCCAGCCATGAATCTTGTCACAAACCCACAGCAGCAAGACACCATGACATGTTTGCACTAGCGCTCAGGTGCCCTGTGGCACATCATCTACAATGCGCACCTGGCCACTCTTAGCTCAACAAGCGACACTTGCCGCAGCTTGACAGTGATCTCGGCTCTCTTTACGAGGGAGGCCTCGCCGCTGCCACGCATGTGACTGCTAGAAGGTGTTTTTAATGTGCGGGCAGTGCCACGGATGAAGGCCGGAACATTAAGCATTGATATCTACAGGATAGTACAGAGGCTTTCGCTGTGGCTGGGTGATCCTGCACGCACACACTGGGCAACACTGTCTCAGCCGACTAATCTGATAATCCCATGCAGATGTGTCTGTGAGTGAGTTTGCATCTGTGCATGTTGACAGAGAGAGAGGGAGAGGGAGAGAGAGTTGCAAGATTGTCAGCATCCTCCTTACGTGATTTGGTTGTTTATCCTTTCCTTTCCGGAATGAGGGGCTTATGTCACAGTTCAAAACGTTTAGATATTATGTAAATTGCCCAATGAATTGTTCTAAGACTACCTGAATTCATAATACAGAAGCTATTTGTGTTCTTGTTGATAAAAGTGTGTAGGTCTCTAAGGGAAATCGCTGCAAATGCTTCAGTAATACTGATAAAGTTTATATTTGGTAGTAAAACTTCCAGTCTCACATTTGCCTCGATGCATTTCCCGAGGGAAGTGCTAAGTTCTCCATCTTGTTTTTGCTGGTCAAGGCAGTGGGTGTGCATTTCATACTATGCCATCTGTCATATAATTTATTTATTGTAGAATAACTTTTTTAAAGACTTTGGTGCTGCTGGGGTCATAGTAAGGCCATCAGAGCTACAAAACATCCAAATTATCGTTGTTTGACAAATACATAAATGACAGATGGTTACATGCGTATGGCCAACGTTTTATCATGTGAGCTTTATGGTACGCCCCAAACAAGGGAATTTGTAGTAATTTATAGTTAATGTTTATTAGCGAGACCCCTAATGGCTTGGGTATGAAAGCATTCACAGCTTATATAGACAGCACACCCTTCCAATATAGTAAACACATATGATTTCAGATGCGGTCAAAGACTCCCTAGAGGAGATGCTAATTTCTAGTATAGCAACGGTGCTTAATGGTTACATTCAGCGTTTTGTTTTTTACATCCATAACTACAGCGTTGTGTAACAGAGTTGACACATTTTCCAGCACATTTTTCGCAATCTCTGAGATCTTGCACTGTATGAATGGAATCGCACTGGGCAGCTAGTTGTCTGCCTGGTCATATAGGGCCCTATCTTACACCCAGCGCAATTGACTTTGTACACCGACGCATGTATCATTCCTATTTTGCACCCGCGCACAGCGGACTTTTCCCTCCACAGACGCACGTCGGTAAATTAGGGAATGAACTTGCGCTCGCGGGGGCGGTTCGGCGAAAAGAGGCGTGTTCCAGCACAAGTTCCCTGGTGCTATTTTCCAGTTTTAGAAAGCAATTCCGCCACTGACCAGGAAAAACCCAGTCTAAAGACAGTGGCGCATTGCGCGTTAGTCATATGGTATTTTAAGGCACGTGCTTGTCCATAATGTAGCGTGTTAACGCGCATACACTTTGATTCTCTAATATAAACAGACGCAGCAGTTTTCATTTTTGCAAAACATTTACCCAAATTATACGCCTGTTTAACCGAAGCTAATTTGGGTGGGTTTCTCCCATCATCCCCAATGTCACTTCTGTGTTTTACGGCCCTGACGAGAACGTCGGTCTCCTCGGCTGTGAATCGCTCCTGGCGTGCGCCTGGCAAATCTGCCGTTATAATAGCAATCCTCGTTGGAACAAGCGCGCCTGCTCTTAAAGGGAATGTGAGAGGACGCTCTGATTGGTTTACTTCACATTATGCCCAAATCACACCCTTGAATAATGAAGCTACTTCAGACCAACCCCTTTTAGATTTGCGCCGGGCGCAAGAGGCATTTATCCCGCCGGGAAAATAGCAACAGCGCCCAAGACCCGCCCACAAAGTTACTTGCGCTTTGCGCTTTGACACTTGCGTTTCAGATCGTTAAAATAGGGCCCATAATGTGTGAGCCTTACTGCACTGTGTAATTGTGGTAATCATGAGGGGATTGTTTACTCACAGAGGAGGAGAAATGAGTTGTGTTCATCTGAAGATGGATCTCACGGCACTCGATTGGATTCATTTATTATATAACACGCTGTCAATTGGGATAAAACTTCCTGCTGTTATGGAAATCGCCCTTCTTTGATACGGTCACTATATATACCTTGTTAGAATACGGTTGTGTCTGCTGTTCGTTCATACATATTTGTATGCAAGCAGCTAGGGCTGCTAGATTATGGAAAAAATCATAATCACGATTATTTTGGTCAGTATTGAAATCCCGATTATTTCACATGACTTTGGGAACGTGTTGCATTTATAAAAGACACCTTTCAACAATTCTTTAAAAAATCCAAATTTTTATTGTACTTTTTGAACTCTTCAAATACATAATATAACAGATACTACTTCAATAAGTAGGCTATAATTCCTGCAGGTCTACCACTTATGATGCAGGAAATTCCCCCGCAGACATTGATTCACTTTAGCATGTAGATAGTATGAGTTTTCTAAATTAATCCACAGAGATTTTTTTAAATGATTGATATGATTTTATACTTTCTCCAAGACGCAATTTCACAAACTGCGTGAGTGTTCAGCGACGATGCGTCTTCTCTCTCTCTGTCTCTCAAAATGGGTTGGACAATGCAAGCGTCAAAACTACACTCTCGCGTTTAGGAGTCGGTACATGACGGAATTGTCACTTGCACAATCGGGCCAGCATTGCATCGTAACTAAAGTTGATCATTTTCACTTCTTTTTAAATCTTATCAGTTTAAACATTCAAGCTAAGAGAGGTTATGGCTTTGGGAGGGGCGGATGTGCGCATGCATGTGTCATTCAGAACCCAAGACAAAATAAGAGTGTTCTTGCACAACAGAACATGGCAAAATAATAGTTTTTACTCTATTGTACTATTTTGGTGATCGTTTTGGCAATTAAAATTTAATGAATTGCACAGCCCTACAAGCAGCTACTTTAATCTGCTAAAGGAGGTTTCTGCTGGCACAGAGTATCGTTTAAGTACTTTATTTGTAAGTAATTAAAGGGTTTATTGACAAATGACCTGTAAAAATTGCTATTGGCTAATCTGAAAAATCTGATTGATTAATCGAAAAATAATCGTTAGAATAATCGACTAATCCTAATGCAAAGTATGTCATTGCTGCTGCTAAATCTTTGTATTACTCCTAAAGCGATTACGCCATGCCTTTGAAGAAGCCTGTTCAGAGGTCCGATCAGTGGCACAGAGGAATGATGAAACGTATCAAGGGTGATTACACATACAGCATATTGCCTGGCCTTTTTATATTGATAAACGGTTCAGGATGCTTGGGCTTGATTGAAGGAGTCCACAGGGGATGAGCCCTGCAACATTACACTGGTGCAGCTGGATCCATAATTTGGTGCCACAAACGGGCAGGGTGAAAGACAATTATCTCATAAGTCAGTAAGCACAGCTGTCGGCAAGGTCAAGTTTCATTTATGGGCGGCATTTGCGCCTCTTTCTCTTTTCACCCTGCGTGGATGAGCCCCGGGACTGCCTCGGTTCCATGATGAATACTAATGGTCGCCTCTGACAATTAGTTTCTGATGAAGTGTTTATTTACAGCATCACCTAGTTTCTCTGAGACTTCTGGAAGTGCCATGTGTAGGTAGTTTATCACTTAGTTTTGAAATGATCTTTAGAGGGATCAGGGATATAAATGCAGTTGTAGAGTATTGGGGTGGTTTCACACCTGAGCGTTTGTTTCGGAACCTGGTGCATTTTCTCCCTTGGTTCGGTTCGTTTAGGCATGTGTGAAAACTACAATCACGCTTGGTTCCGCATCAAACCAATGATATTACCTGAACGAGGTGGTCTCGGCTCGGTTGCAAATGATCTCTGGGCAGTTCGATTGTGGTGTGAAAGCAATGCAATCCAACCCAACGGAACAACGAAACAAATGGTATTCTAATTCATAACGGGAAATGTGCTATATAAATAGCAGTAGTGATGCTGTGAGTGAGCACATTAGTTATCACGGTTGAAAACCAAAAGAGCACACCTTCTGAAAATGTTGGGTAATTGCGCTTCTCAGTGCGAGAATGCGGTCCTGATAAAGCCTTGATTCCTGCTCTAGCTGTATTATAACATTCGTCTAGTGTTTGCGTGTGTCTTGACACTGATAACCTCTAGATAGCGCTAGGAGATCTAGAGAGAGCATGTTTGAATTTGCTGCAGTTAATAAGAATTTAGAATATAATTTAACAGCGGAAATGAGGGCTAAATTTTTATAGCGTTTGCGTGTCTCGACAGTTACAAATAAAGCTCATGGAGCGAACTTGTCAATCATATTGATGGATGACGCAGAGGAAACTCTGACCAATAAGAGGACAGTTACTTGCATGTGACTTGCGTGAACACATTTTGGTATGCTTTTTGACCAAATCACAATGTGAAACCGTGTCAGAGCCCTAGTTACCAAAAGAAGGCAACAAAACATAGAATTTAACAGTAATTGGACAGTAGCAAAAGTGAGTCTCAAGTTGTATTGCCTTAAAAGGACAGTTCACCCGAAAATAATAATTGCGTTGGTGTCATAGCATTGCAAAACTTTTTTTTATTTCTTCTGTGTAATACAAAAGAGATTTTTTTTTTCTTCTTCTTCATCCGTACAATGGAGGTCAATGAGCACCAAATCTGTTTGGTTACCAACATTATTCAAAATATATTTTGTGCTCTGCAGAAGAAAGAAATGCATACATATTTGAAATATGAGGTCGAGTAAATGTCAATTAATTTTTGGGTGAATCATCACTATTATTTTCCGTTAATTTACAGGCAAAACAAAGTAATATCTGTGGCTCCTGACAATTCATTGAGGCCTTATGAAGCAAAACGATCGGTACGTGCAAACAACATTATTACCTGTAATCCACAGCCTCGGGCAAAAGGTTCTGGAGTGCAAGCTTCCTGACAAATGCTTGGGATTAAAATCGCATGTGAGCTGATACTGTGTTTGTTTACGCGCATTTTGTTTTGTTCATCAAGTGGTACTTGGATAAGGTAAAACATTGCGAACTAACTTGGCTAATAGGCTTTAAGGCAACTAGACTAAAGTAGTAACTGGTTTAGAAAGAAACTCTGTTTTTTTAACCTTGTCAATGTACAGCAAATGTGATGCTATGCAGACTATACGTATTTCTAAAGAGCCTATCCAATGTTGATTTGTGATTTTATTATGAGCACTGTTGCTTTGCCTTTTGTCTGAAAACTCCTTTTAGTCTGAGATTCATTTGTTGTTGCCTCAACTCCTTTCAGTCTGAGATTCATTTGTTGTTGCCTCAACTATTACAACACCACCTTCCACTGACTGCATATAGCCTGACCTTCTTTCTTTCAATTTAGTTATAGATATGACGTAAAGCACGAATGATTAATGGAAATAGCATTTGCTGGAAAATCCGTCCCGACAGCTCTAAAATGGATAATTATTATTGTCTTACCATAGTGATATGGGGAATGCAAAAACATGGTATGGAAGATGGATTTGTGATGTACTCACTCATTTTACATAGTACTTTTTTCAGTAAAAACCCTTTAGTTTAAAATATAAATAGTGTAGCTTTAATATCAAAATACTAAAGAATAAAGATCAACAAAACAGTTGCTTACAATCATCTTAAATTATGTAGATGTCCATTTTATATCCTGACTAAAGCATAATTTACTCAAGAAACATTAAACATCTGGGTAAACTGGTGAAAAACTGTAAATCAAAATAGGGAGATCCTTATGTTAAAACTGTATTTTAAGACCTGTATGTCTCTATTCAGCTGCTTTCGGGGCTGTGTCCGAAATCGGATACTCTCTTGAGTAGGTTCTTATTTTGAAAAAGTAATTACCTCACGACCGTTAAAAAATTAGTTCTAATTAGTATGAATGTTTGTGTAGAATGAATGTAATCTGGACATACTACGGTACGTCCTCTCCTGTAGCCTCATTGTATAGTAAAGTGTCCACCGTATGCACACTTCAGAATCACGCCGGAAGAATTAGGTCATCTGGGTACTTTTTGCCTACTCTTATGAGCACTGTGAATTCGGACATACTACGTTTGTCACACAATGTTGTTGTTTTTTTGCCTACTATATAGTAGTATTTATATAGAACTAGGCTATATATTTTGTATGCAGCCTCTAAATATGCTGTAATTAAGGGAAGCTAAATGTGGCAGGAAAATGCATACCTTGAACCCAAATGCAGCGAAACGCTAGTGCCTTATTTTCATGTGTATCTGGGGCACAATTGCATGTGCTCCCACAGGTCCAGTTCTGTCTGCAGCTGTATGAATATTATAGCCTAGTTTGTATGATTTCTAATATACACATTGAAGAGTCCCGCATGCCAGATGGATGCTAATAATGTCAGGGATCGCTCATATCTGTCCAAAAATAGAACTTCCCCACTAACTAAGTTGTAAAATATCGTTTGGACGAATAGTGTTGCTCTTCATCTCATTTCTTTCTACAGTGGAGTATTTTGAGTTATGTTCTTGTGAAACTTGAGTAAATGAGTACTTTTTTGTGTGTTATAAACACACACTGTAGGCCTTTATGAAGTCTGTTGTAGCACTAATAGCAGATCCTCTTCTCTGATGGGATCACAGGGATGCATGACGAATATAGCTGCACTTGGATGCACCAGAAAGCATTTTAGAGATTTAGGTGAGAGATTTGATGGGGAAAGTGCATTTCATGCCTACAACAGGAAAATGTGTGTGTTAGTCAACAACTGTAGTTGGTGCAGAACGAGTACTCAACTACTTAATTACTCGTACACATCCCTAATCTCTAGTAGTGACAAATGTAGACAAATTTTCCTCTGTGCTTTCTATGTTTAGCTGTTGTGAAGTGCCTCTTTGAAAATCCTTTGCCAAGCAGGGGGGTCTCCCCTTTGGGAACAGGGATCAGAAAATTAGTGTTAATTACTTTTTGATCTATTGACACTAACTCTGCAGACATTCAATAGGTTTGTTACCTCTGTGCTGCAACCGCCCTCATCTATTCATTTGATTACCCAACTCTGAATAATGCATGAGCAAGTCGGCTGCTGGGAAAGCGGCACCATTTGTAAAATGCTGAAAAGGCAACGCCAGCAGCATTCAATCATTTGAATGATATTATTAAACCAATCACTTGAATCCCATTATTAAAACATAAAATGTAAACCCTGTCGGATCGGAGTTGATACTGTCCCTTAGAGCCAGTTCATACTTAATCTGGCCTTAATGTATTGTCTTCCACTGAGAATGGGGCCATTGTTTGTTCCTCCCTTTGATTAGTTGTGACAGCAAAGCGATGCAGATGACACTGCAAACATACCGACTCTGGGCCTCCAGCACACCGCCAATTACGTGAAGTCATTTGGACGGGACATGTTGAAATTAACAGATTTAATTCCGTATGACCTCTGCTCTGACTTGAGTTTTCGCTTTATAGATTTGAGGTATTTCTTTCTGCTGAAGCCAGTAAATATGTTATTGGGGAACCGCCAAGCTGTGTGGGAAATGGAATAGAACTTAGCTGCTTTGCTCAAACTGCTGTCATAATGAAATATGTGATGTCTCATTTTCATGCAGCCCTGCACATTCAACTGGGACACACATAAGATCTGAGTGCAACGAATTACATTCAATCACAACAGTTCTTTAGTCCCTGTAAGCTCACAGCCGTATACACTTGCATAAAAGCCATCAAAACTCTCCTTTTAATCACAATAGACATAAAACTTCTTCCTTGGAGGTTCTATGGAAAGCTTTTTTCGCACCAAGTCTGGAGTGCTTCAGTCTTTTGCTTTCAGAAATGATCAATTGGCGTTATGTTTTCCTATCCAGTCTCCATCCCGATAATGACGGCAGCTTTGAGCTGCAGGGATGGGAGCATTGTTTTCCCGACTGAGAGGGAGAGAGATGCAGTGTCTGATGCTTGTCCTGGAGCTTCCACTAAAGCTCCCCTGTATTATTACGCCAGTGTCCCTCAGGAGAACATGGCTGATGAATTGTTATTGCCTCTCACTCCATACTAACTTCTGCTTGAAGATAGATCCTGACAAGATACCTGAGACCGAGAGAGGGAGAGAGATTTGTGACATTCGTCAATTAGTGGAGATATAAAGATCTAGAAATTGTTATAGGTTTGACACATTTAAACAGTTGCTACTGTATGCTGTTTAATTTGCTATTTGCACCCAAATGAGACTTGGAAACCTATGACCAAACTTGATCCCTACAGCCATGGCCAAATGTATCGGCAGTGACACAAATGTTGTGTTTTGCAAAGTTTGCTGCTTGTTGATTTAAATTTGTTTCTAAAATATTGTGCTGTGATCAGATGCATTTTAAATAGTTGCAAAAATATTAATTGTCCATTTAACATTTAATTTACCGAATCATCAAAAACTTAAAGGAGAACGGTTTAACTGCAGTGAAGAAGGCTTCAGGACGACCCGGAGTATCCAGAAAGCGCCTGGACGTCTCCTCCTGAGACCGCTATGGATTCGTGTCACCACCAGTGCAGAGTTTGCTCAATATTGGCAGCAGGGGGGTGTGAGTACATCCGCAGTTACGCACACACAGTGTGAGGACAAGACTTTTGGACAATGGCCTCATGTCAAGAAGGGCAGCAAAGAAGCTGCTTTTCTGACTGAAATTATTCAGGAAGTACAAGGATTGGACAGTTATTTTGTGAAGTAATTTTCTCTGATGAAGCCACCTTCCAACTGTTTGAGACATCTGGAATATCGATTGTCCTGAAAAGAAAAGGTGAACGCTTCCATGTGTCCTCTGCCAACAGTGAAGCATCCTGAGACCATCCATATGTGGTTGCTTTTCATTCATGGGAGTGGGCTTTATTTCTGACCAAAAACACTGCCATGAATAAAGACTGGTATCAAAACGTCATGCAAGAGCAACTTCTCCCAACGATCCAGGAGCAATTTGGTGATCATCTGTGCATGATGCACAGGGACGTTTTTAAGGCCTGGAAATTATGTATAGTTACATGAGATGATGACTCGTCATTTTACTGTCCCAAGGACATTTTTTTTTAAAATTCTGCATAAGGTGAATGCTACAGTATGTTAATCACATGACCAGTCGAATACTGCTTATTTGATCTTGGTCTATATAATTGGAAACATGATTGTGGCATAAATTAACTGTCTGTGACAAAAACATATCTGCGAAAAGGGTACATGTAAGCAAACCTTTTTACTTGCATGATGCTGCATCCTCTCCTCTAGGTGTCACTGTAAATTCAATACCACCATTATCAGCTATTTTGGAAGACATCTGAGAACTAGAACCAAAACCATTCAAAATTGCTATTCGGAAGTATTAATACCGTCTGACAAATCTGTCCTTATCTAGTGATCCTCATGCTTGGGGATCTTTAATAAAGCAGTGTTAGCACTTTTAACCGTATGTTTAGATAGTTGCACTCAGTGAAATCGTTAGCTTCACTGTGGTGTTTATTTTCCCCCCCAGTAGATCCCCTAAGAGGAGGAAGCATTTTCACCTCTCTAGCCACCACCTTTTTTTTGTGAAATTGAACCACTCTCTTGCATTAGTTCTTGTCCTTGATGGAAGGATTAACCCTCCTCGAGTTCCATTAAAAGGCAGCCTTGCCACCTCTGTCCCAACAGTCATGTTTTTCAGTGGCAGCAAGGACAAGAAAGTTTAGGTGTAAAAATGCAATATCCTAAAATCTTGCCTCGTAATTACAGGCCTTGAACTCCTTTAGCAGCAGGATCTTTACTTGGTCACTTCAATTATAAACTACAGCCCTGGCTCAATCGGATCTCTTGTCAGGTCCACCCAGAATGCCTCTCCATTCTAATGTTTGAAGAACAAAAGTGGAGGTTTTTAATTCCAATTTTGTTTGCTTTGTGCCTCTCTTGCAGGGCTGTTTGCCATACATCATTCTTGAATGGAAAAATGACAGAGAAAACAATGAATGGTCAAATTCGATAATGTTTTTCTATAATTAATGCTAAATCACTCTAATTTTCCTCTTCTTTCCTCACAGCTCAGCCAAATCCACCCAAAATCCATGAGGGATGGTGGGCTTACAAAGAAGTTGTTCAGGGGAGCTTTGTTCCAGGTAATCATTTTACAACAGCTTTTTATCAGTTCACAAATGGTGTTCCCTACGCTCATGTCACACATGGATTGTACGTTAGTTCTAATTACAGAGCAATTATTGCTTTGTGACGTAAAATCCCTTTATTTTTAATCGAGTAAATATTATTTTACTTACAACTTTATTTTATATTAATTTCCATAGGTTCATTACCAGTGTTGGAATCAGTGAAGCGTGTTTTCTTTGTTTGTTTACAAAAACCTCGAGCATGAACCAATTCACTGGAATGATTCTGACTTTGATTCTTTAATTCCTGTAGAGATTGATTAATTCCCTTTCGCTTACCTGGCAGTAATGCTGCGTGAATACAGTGTGACATTAAAAACAGTTTTGTTCTTCTCATTGACAGCATGATGCAGGATTAGAGCTCTCGAAAGAAAGTAACAGTTCACAGCATAAATAAAAATGCCAGACATGCTGCGTGAAAGATTTAAGTTTCCTTTTATTTTTGTAAAAATATTCTATTTTTCAGTTGTTCAGATTAAGGTTCTTCTAAAAAGGTTTACAAGCTCAAGAATCTGTCCAATTTTTCCAAGATGTTCTGACTTCAGTAATAGGGAAGTGAGGATGCCAGTTTTGTAAATTCTGTCTTTAAGAGGGTTGTAACATCTGCAGAAGTTTTTTTTTTTAAAATTAATTATTAATATGAGTGTCCATATGATTTAGTGTGAGAGATTTTAATCAGTTAAAATGTGGATTTTAAAATCAATGAATGTGGCAAACATTTATTATTCAGTGCCACATAGATCTCAGAGACATTGGGCCTAATTTATGAAACCAACGTACGACAGAAAACTGGGAGTACAGTCGTTTCCATGCAAAACTTGGCATTTATCAATATGGATGTGAGCGGAGATACGATCAAATTTCTCGTCAAACCTCAGCTTGTGTAAGTTTAAGCTTGAACTTGCGTCCAGAATAGTAAATCAGGTGGACAATTGTAATGAGAGCATTTTGTTGAGTTATATTCATACTCGTATTCCATTAACCGTTAAACGACTAGATTAGACTAGAAATCTCAAATTAAAATTAAATTAAAATAGAATAGGTGGGTGTATGTGACCCATTATTGCCACACATTTTTCATTTCCCAGGGTTTAACTTATAGCTTTACATGCACAAATAGCAGCATAAACAACAGAACATGAGGATTCACGCTTAGTCACATTATGCGCTTACAGCAGAGGAAAAACAGATAAAATTAACTATAAAAAAGGCCTAAATAGGACTATATGAAATATCTCACTTAAATAATTCAAGGCACAATATGTAAGATTTTTGGATTAAAATGTCCAAAAGCCACAAGAGCCATGTTATATATTTTGTTGACTTTTGTACTTGCATTATTCCAGATGTTTCCAGGAATGTTTAAATCCAGAGAAATAAGCTATTTTAACCAGGACACGGACTGTGTCATTGTCACCTTTCAGTGATGCCATACCTGCGTTACCCACGATTTCCTTTAATTTTTATTTTTATTTTTTTCTCAGAAACATTAGAAACACCAAAGATGCTTTAATATGTTTACTTAGACAAGGGAACAACTTATTGGATGCATTTATAGACAGGATCGTATTAAAACGGATCCTTGTTATATAGCTCAACAATGTTAGGCGTATTGTTTGAATCGTTTGTGTTCTTGATTAGGGTACCATATGTTTACCATGCCTCAGAGAAAAACACTATTTTGTAAAGTGGCTAACATAACATAATCAGATGCAGCTTTATTTTTAGTAACAGTAATGCAGCATTTTCTCCGTCATACAATATGCTTTAACGTTAATTGCATGCCATTTATCAACACAAGCCATCCAGCAATTATTAATGATATTCTAATATCGATCTAGTTTACTGCGTTACCCCACATACGCTTGACCTGAAGAAGCAAAAGCGGCGTCTGCGGCACAATAAAAGTTTTGTTGCTATCGAACCATGTCTTGCGCTCTTCTCTCATTAGAAATCGCTGCAGCTCCCACAGAGCTGCGTTGATAATCTCATCCATGAATATAATTTCTATATGAGTCCCGTCGACAACAACTTCCTATGATTCCACGCTCAAACTCAGCGTCATCAAGCTATGCCTTTGTTTTGATTAGGCGACCTCTAGTGGCGAAAAACTACATATTGATTATTTCCGAATGAGAGCGGTAAAGCCCAATGCAGTTTCGCTTTAAATAAATTGACCCGTACTGGCAAAATAGTCAGAATTAACTCATTTTTGAAAATGTGCTCATTCTAAGTTAAAAACATTCAAATGATTTGTTGGAATTGGACAAATTAATGAGCTACAGCTGTTTGAAGTCGACAGAGTCAGCAAAGTCAAATTTGAGAAAAATCTAGTTAAAGGTTTCTGAAGGTTCCAAAACAAAATCAACTATCAACCATACCTTAAAATCCCTGCTGGTAGTAACACCAAATTTGGTTTGGTGACAGCAAAAACACCAAAAACACTCACCAAGTCAAAACCCATATCTAAAGGCAAAATTATATTGTCCCTTTTAAGACAAATATTGGAACAGTAAAATGTACTAACTTTTGTATTTCACAAGATCAAAACCCCTTTTATCAAACCACTTTGTCTGATTTAACGCATCCTGGTGGCGGAGAAATGCTTATTTTCTTGATTCAATTCTACCAGGACTTACTGCGAGCAGAGCCATATACATAAAGGACTTAAGATATAAAGGGGAGTCTCACGCTTAAAAAAAAAAAAAAGACAAACGAATAAAGCTGGATTCATTCCTCGTACTAGCCGACCTCCTCTAACGAAATCCAAAATTTTTATCAGCCCAGTGCACACAGCCATATTGCGTCATCAGCCCATTTCACAGCCGCCATTGTAGATGCGTTAAAGGGGACATAATACCGTTATATTAGAGGTACACTGGACCCTTGAACTTGGCTTTATGGACCTTTGAACTTGACAAATAGGACAATGCACACCGCCGTATTGCGGCATTATCTGATTTCACGGTGTGGTTTCTCGGCCATCACAGAGGGTGGGTTAATGCGGACATAAGGCTCAGGCTGTGATATTAGTAATAGCCTATACTGCCCTAGCAAAAGCCAAATTGAGCAAATACAGCTAAACACATTAAGTGTGCTTCGAAAAGGCGCAAAAGTGGCTGAAAATCTGCACCCTCTAATCAGGGACAACAATTATTTAAATTCATTTTTGATAATAATGTATAGTCTATAATAATGGAGTTAGCCAATTTGACTCATTGAGATTTGAATTTCAACGGATTTAACTGTGTTGAAGCGAGACATTTTGCCAAGAAAATTGCCCACGGAAGGTGCTCTTACAAGGTAGCGTGGCTGAGCGGTCTAAGGTGCTGGATTAAGTCTCCAGTCTCTTCGGGGGCGTGGGTTTGATTTACTGCTGCCAAGACAGTATTTTAGAAGGCACTTGTGGCTGCTATAAGCGAAAAGACTGGAGAAGTGAGACTGCTTGCTCTCGGTCTCTTCCAAACTCAGCCGCCTTTGCTTTCCTTGACTGAACTCTGCAGGCTTCAGAGCCTGACAATGAACTTCCGCACCAAACGTTTTCTCTATTTCTGAAAAAATGGTGAGAAAACGGCCCACGAAAGGAGCCACGTCAGGGTAGCGTGCCCGAGGGGTCTAAGGCCAGCCTGATCCAATTAAATCATTTACACTGAACAATTACAATTTCATTAAATAATGTTATGAGATTGTTTTAAATATACAAATAAGAAACGTTGGAAAGAGTGATACTTTTAAACATTACACTAAACCACCAGTAGGTGGTGGTAGGCGACCATCTTAATGAGTGAGTCATTGAGTCAAATGGCCGATTCATTCAAGAATGAGACAGATGTTTATAAATGGGTCAGTGAATCTTTGACTCAACCGATTCGTTAAAAATGCTGAGTGTTGCTGTGAGAAGTTATAATTCTCCTGTGATCTTTGTTTGGAACTATTTTTGCTGCTGAAACGGTACAAAAACAGGCAATATTGCATCTAAAATGTTAATTTCTGACTACATTTTAACTGTTTATTGAACTGTTGTAGGAAATCAATGTCACATTTTCAATATTGATGGTATTAAGGAAAACAGCACTCGTTGTGTGCGGTTGCTTAACATGTTAAAAATATAAAAACTCGTATATGCATCTAATGGCTGCAAAGCGGTTACTTGTATTGACTTTGGTTGCTGAACAAGTCCAGATGCGTTAGAGTCCGGAGATTTTTGGTGATTTTTGCTGTTGCCGGAAACACATTGTATCTCAAAGAGATTGAGCTAAGATGTTTCTATGTAAGGAGCTCTTAAAGCCTTATCAGTCACATCCATTTTTGGTGTGGTTACCAATCAGAGATGACCAGGAGAAAGTCTTTGTTCTCCCTTCTCCTTATTTGCATGTTTATGGTTGTCTGAAGAATTTGCAGCTTTACACCACAGTGTGGTAAAAATAGTATGATTAATTTTATAGTAACATGCTATACACCATCAATTAAGACACAAGAAGAGGATTATTTCAATAACAAACAGATAGGGTCTGCAAACAGTGAAAACCGTGGATAAAATGGTGGAAAAAAATGTGGTTGTGGATAAAATGGAGTCAATGTCCTCTCCTGTGTGTAATGCAAGTTTTGCAGTGGTCTCTATGGCTGGTGATGTCTGATGATGGGGGTCATCAGACATCACCCCCTTCTCTCCTGTGCTGTCTTTGAAGCTTGTGGAGAGCTCCAGACACAGTCTCCGCTAGGGTAGTCCAGGGGAGCAGAGGTGATAACAGCCTTTGAAGAGAAGTTGCTTTGCAACTATTCAGGGCTGGGGCCAGTAATCAAGTTTGAATAAAAGGGAAAGGTTTTTATGACGCCTCAAGCACAATCGAGCATTTTGACCACATCCATATGCTACAGTGTACCTTTCAAAAGATTGGGGTCAGTAACATTATTTTACATGTTTTGAAAGAAGATTATTTATTTATTTTGATCCAAAAAAGTAAAAGCCGGGCACACACTGTGCAAGTTTAGACACCCGAGAGCCCTTGTACATGTTAGTGTAACATGTACATGTCAGTTAATTTCCTAATTGTCAAAGCAGCTATTCTACAGTGCGGCCATACCGCATGGCAAGACGGCGGCACTCATGTGAAATTTGACACCAAACATGGAAAAAGAACAGCATGGTCATTTTGTTCAACAAAAACTAGTGTCTATCTGTGTTTACGCATTCTATAGGGTTGCTAGTAGCTACTGTATGTGATGTGATTGTAAATGTCATATTTAATAGGGGAGATCCTGTATGGTCCAATTCAGGCCAACTCCCTTATATTTTGCAACACATTTAAAAATAAAAGGTACTCGTAAGATCCTCGGCTCAGCTTCTAATTGCTCTCTCACGATGTGAGATTTGACCATACAAACACCGATTGACACTATTTTTTTGTCAGATGAAAAAAAAAAAAAAGCTTGTGTGTGAGCTACTACGACGTATGCATATTGCATACACACCTGGAGTAATATTGTGGAATGTTACAATTTTAAAATCCATTATATTATTGCATATATAATTATCAAAGTATCAGCACTGATACAATTAAATTCTCCAAATCTGATCGCCAAGCTTAAGATTAAATTTCATATTTGAAATCACCAATGAAATCTGACAAGTGTCTCATACATCTAAATGCTAGAATAATGACAGAAAACAATATTTTTTTTAATGCTGGATCAAGCTCATGTGCAGTGGAAGCGTGCGTCTGACTGTTTCTATAGGAACCGGAACTTCTAAGGACCGCTGCAGTGACGCGATGACTTTACCAATCAATCAGCCATTGACATTGACGAGCATTGCATTTTACCCCATTCAAAACAATACGAGTGTTGAGTCTTGTTATTCTATAGTCTTTGATAATTATGAATTGCTTTTTAATTAATCATTTATCATGTGAAATTGTCTTCATTGTCAAACCATTCTAATATGCACATTTGGAGCTCAAGAAACATTTCTTAGTATAAATGTTGTGCTGCTTCCCCTAAAGATTCTTTGATGAATTTATTTATTTTATTTGAAATGGGTATCATTTGTAAACATTATCAATGTCATGTTTGGTAAATATAACGTACGTACACATTACACTTATTTTTTTTTTTGTATGTCCGTACACTGTTAGTCAATGAGACCCATTATCTGCAGATTCAATTTATCACCAGTTGTTTTTTTCTGTCTCTCTCTGTAAACTATAAACCTCTTTATGGAATAGTGGTGTAATGAGGGTCTGTTAGGGTCAGAAAAGGGGCATCCGCCTACATAACATGAGCAAGCCAGACGTCCAAGCTCATAGTTTATGATACCTTATTTATGTTTGTGGATTTATGTGCTTTTTTAGAGGATTACACTGTTCAATGTTATAAGGGAGGGTAAAAAGAAGGGTTTAAAGAGGTAAAGCTGGAGAAAGGTTTTAAACCTTTTTCTTTGAGTCCGAGTCACATCCTGTGGAATATCACGCTGGGCGTAGATGCACACCATCTTGAGAAGCTGAGAGGGGTGTAGGATTGGCAATCTGGTTCCGGTTTATTCACCAGAGGTGTGGGAAGGACTTCGTGTTGGGGAAGGGACAGCTGTATTTTGATGATTGTTAAATGTTCTGTGCCCAGCAAACTAAAGTGCCTGTTATCTGTGAGTCCCACCGTTGCTGTACTGTATGTTGTATCAGTGCGATCTGTGTTTGCCTGTGGGGCTGTGGAATGGATGGTGCCCCTGACCGTTGGTGGTTGATGAGCTAGAACATGTTCAACTCTTGGCTGATTTTTGTGGTAAAAGATAGTGATAAATGAAGACTGGTTTACATCCGGTCACAGAACCATCTCCAAATCAAAGTATAAGTGTGGCATGATGTAATATAGCTACAGTACTATTATATTTGCGGTACCATAAAATGAATAAATCTGACACCAAGCAGAAAACCATGAGCATACATTGGAGACTTGGAGGCTTCATAACATATAACCAGGGATGCACAATATATTGGTACCATATTGGTTAAGTCTTTATTAGAGTTTTATTTAATTTGTCAGTATCGGTCGATATTGGAAATTTAATTATGCATACTAACCTCAAGATTAATATAAACTACTACTCAAAAGTTTGAGTAACTTAGTTGTATTAAATGCCCCTATTATGTTATTTTAAAGGTTCCTACATTTTCTCTTAATATACATTGCACATCACCACGTCTCAATTTTCCACGAGCCTACTGTTCTCTGATTGGTCAGATGGCCCATTCTTTTGTGATTGGTTTACCTTTTTCTGCGCGTGTCAGAAACGAAACGTCCATTACCATAACTGAATTTCAGCTCCGGAGGCTTCCTAAAGCTCAGCGATTGTACCCACTGTAAAGATTGTAACGATGACATGATAGCATGAGTCCGATGATGAAATACTGGAAAAACTAGTAATTCAGACTACTTTGAGCAGGATGTTTCTCAGTGATGCTCTACTCAGTTTGACGTATATTGAGATGTTGCAACTATAGTTCCTCACCATCAGCAAGTTGAATGTCTATCAACAAACCAATGTGTATATTTCTAGTTTATTGCGGTGCACGTGGGAACTATCATTAACTATATCAATAATGTGTTAGCCGAGGAGTCGGACTAATGTGAAGAACTGATGTAAAAAAGTTTGTAAAACAAATCTTGCTCCATCCTTTATCTTTACTTAAAGGAATAAGATAGGGCTGACTTCTAATAGTCGAGGATTCGACGATTCGATTCGGAGAGGTCTGATTCGACTATGAACCTCATAGTCGAATACATGGGCGTCAGTTTGGTTTGAAATGTGCTGGGGACAGAGACGCATTCGCATTTTCAGAAGGGCTGGGTACAATTTTATTTATTTTTTCGCTTTCACACAGGTCATGTTTTGAAAGACGATGTCCTGTAGCTTACTAATGTAAATAAATAAAAATGTATTCAAAAATCTGCTTCACATTTTCAGCAGGGCTGCGGAGCGGCTGTGGGTTGACTCCACACGGTTCTCATGTGCGTTAAAAAGCTTTACGTGGTTTAATGTACCTAAACAACGATTACCAAATTTCCCTCTCATATTGCTCCTCATAACCACTGAAAATGGTAAAAAAAATCGAACCCGGAGTCCAATTATTATGGACGTTATCTGATATTAAGCGTTTCTGCTTCACATTTTCAGCAGGGCTGCGGAGCGGCTGTGAGTTGACTCCACGCGGTTCTCATGTGCGTTAAAAAGCTTTACGTGGTTTAATGTAGCCTACCTAAACAACGATCACCAAATTTCTCTCTCATATTGCTCCTCATGTTTATGAAATGTTATGATATATGTGTGATATGTGTTTTTTAGCTCTTTTGTTTGAAATGGAAAAAATCTAGCTGCTATCTTAAAAAAAAAAAAAAAAAAAAAAAAGTTCGACTATCAGTCGACTATGGCAAAATCTAACGAATCAGATTCGACTATGAAAATCCTTAGTCGAAAACAGCCCTAAGAACAAACAATCTGCATAAATGGACACAATTTTAGGTAATAGTGGCCCACAACGGATTAGCAAAGAGGTTAGCCGGAGACAATATAAAGCACAAAACTACGTGTTTTGAACACCCGTTCGAAAATGTGATTCTGAGAGCAAGTTGGTTCAAATAAAGAGGATACTGTCCCATTTTTAATGAATAAGCGTTTTGTAAATCCCATTTAGACCTCACGGAGATTTGAGAAGCAATCAAAAGGTTATACTGCTGTTGCATCGCTGTGGTAATTTTAACCACTGACTCTTCACATCCTCATCCTTTGGAAGTGTTCACAAAGGGAATTTGCTTTTGCAGAGCAGAAAACGGTGTCTTCTCGAGGGCAGGTCAAAGTAGACGTTGTTTGCGGGCAGGCAATGAAGACCATAGAAGGGCATTATGCAAATGTGTCACTGTTACGTATGCAGGTCAACGAAGTGAGACTGGAATTCCCGACGACACGTGGTTAGGCGGTTCAGAGTCGATTCTTTCTTTTGGGAGGCGATAACTTTTACTTTACATGCACTTTTTGACTTAACAACTTTGCCGACCGTTTACAATCACAGACAGCTATATTACACACTGCTTGAAAGTTCATATTTGAAAAAGCATAATAGGGGCACTTTTTTTAAATCAAATTAAAACATTTGCACAAATGAACAGCTGTCAAATTAACATATCATAGCATGCATTTAACGATTGTTTTGACTCTGTTTGTCCCGTCACATATCTCACACGTGTGTAATGTTAGAGAGTCACCAAAAGCTTTCATTTAAGCTGTGGTTAAGCTACATAAAATCAATAAAGGATGCTAATAGGCAGGTAGATCCTGCATGTCAAGCACTTAGAAGCGGTTTACGGATTGACAGCTACTGGTCGAAAAGTAATTAAGAACAGTGAAAAAGGGCCATTGGAGCTCTAGTTGAGCTGTGTCTGAAACAGAGCATGTGTGCCCACTAGAAATATGTTGGACTGTACTGAAAACTTTACTTAATTTCTCTTCATGTGCCTTGACATTTTTCAGCTGACATGTGAAATTGTTTTATGCTGCAATAAGTCCCATGGATGTCATCATAAATGATTTTATGCATGTCACAGTGCTTTTGAGCCCTCTCTTGCATCACACATCATGCACATGGCTTGCGTCAAATCTGCAGTTGTCACAACTTCCAAGGCAGCCAAAACAAATTCTGTTCATTGCCAGAAAAAAAGAGGGTGCAGATGGAGGAAGTCGTGCTAAGCATCTTTCTCTCTCTGTGAATTACTGAAGAATATCTGCACATTTTCATATAAATCTGTCTGAGTCAGTCCTGATCAACACAGATTTTATAGCTGATACAGTGTTTGGTTCATGAATGTTGACACCACTGGAAAATTACTGAGAGATACAACAGTCTGATAGGAGAAATTTTGATGGGAGAACCTGTGCACCATGAGTTAAAAATAGAAAAGTAGTAGTGATGATTCTGTCATTTCAAAGCAAATGGCTTGTAGAAAATGTTATAATCAAGAAGACATTTGCTTTTCATGAGTAGTTGTAGTAGACATGTTTGATATACTAACACACATTGTCAATTAGACAGTCCACAGACATGGATTCCCTTCAGCACATACATCATTGGGCACTAAATGGCCCGGTCTCCATTCACTTTAGGCAGGAATTAACATCAAGATATGAAAATTGGTTACCCAACATTTGTTGTTGCTATTGTTACTATCATAAGTATAATACTACATATCCTTTTGAATATATAAAATGGGGATTAGAATCAGCAAGGATCTGGTGTGTACCTCATTTGATGTGTACATTATCGGTCAAAAGTTTGGGATCTGATGCTTTTGAAATAAATATCTTACAGGTATGTTTGCCAAGACTGTAATTATCTAATTCGTTATACAGTAATAAACAGTAATATTGTAAAATTATTACAATTTAAAATAACTTTCCTATTTTAATATTTAAAAAAAAATATTTATCAGGATCAATAACTCCAGTCTTCACAGTGTCCTCAATGTTGGAAATGGCTGTGCTGCTTAATATATATATTTTTGCAAACCGTGATGCATTTTTTTCAGGATTCTTTGATTTATTAGTATTATAGATTTAAGATGTTAATACTTTTTATGATGGATTTTAATCGTTTAAGATTGCAAGTCTGGGACAAGGGTAAAACAATTTTAGCATGACTTCATATAACGTACTTAGTATCAGACATTTGAAAAGATATTAATAACCTCCAGTACCATAGAACATCAGCCGAGATGTATGTAATCATTATGTACCCGGAACTGCTTTCAAAGGGTAATGGTGTTGCCCCAGCTATCCTGGCCCCATTTTCACTGTGGTCTGTTTGATCATGGCCTCCTAATAATCCCATGTATGAATAAATGAGCAGTGTCTCCTCTTCTCCGACTGATGAATGAGTATTCTTGCGCACATTAAGTTCTTCAGCAATTAGAGGGGTATTCAACACATTAAAGCTTTAAAATGCGTTTGGTATGCTGAAATGCTTACACTTCTACAGTATTTCAACACATTAAAGCTTTGAAATGCGTTTGGTATCTTTTACAGTATTTCATAGTACCCAAACAAATAAATATAATTGAGTAAAAAAATCTTTATTCAGAAAAAGTTATACGATCTCCTTCCAGCCAGACAAGATGCACAATCACATGAAAGGACTCCAGTCATTTCAGTGTCATAGAAAACTTGTTGAACAAAATGTTTTGTTCTACATAAGGGTGAAATCCCCTCATGGCAGGGATGGGCGGTGTGGCCAAAAATCTCAACAGTTTTTTGTTGTTTTTAAGATTCTGGTGGTTTCACTGTGTATATCAGATTATTTATTTGTGACTGGACTTAATATACAGTAAATTATAGTGTCAGAAGTACATAGAATATAAAAACAAAGTAATGCCAAATACAAATTTCCTTTAAAAATGGTGGTAATCAATTTGTAAAACTAACAATTTCGTTAACTTACAATGTAATCCAAAGAAAATTTGATAATCGTCTGTGAATAAGGTATTTCTACAGCAACATAAGCAAATCGTTTTACTTGCTTGACATTTTTTTTCACACCAATAGGTCAAGTCACATTTATTTATATAGTGCTTTTGACAATACAGATTGTTTCAAAGCAGCTTTACTGTTCAAAAGCAGGAAAATAATGCAAAAAAAGTTTGTTTCCAGAAGAAAATAGCATCACAGTCCAGCTTACGTTCAGTGATGTTTCATTTTTGTTTAAAAAAGTTATTTAGTTCATTTATTTAGACAGCCAGCCAGCTTTAGAGTAAACCGTGATGTCATCGTTCAGTTATGTCAATGCAGGCAGATCAATATATTATTGTTAAATATTAAATTAAATGTTTAATTTAAAATGTACATTGTAAATCCAATACCACCATTATATCTGTTTTGGAAGTCCCCAAAACAATTTCAAATTGTTATTTAGAAGTATTAATACATACAAAACCGTTTTAGTGTGACCTCCATATAACAAAACAAAAAACATCTGTTGGCACCAATGTTTAGTTAACATCTCATCTCGGTCTCCAGCATCAAATGATCTAAAACATCCAGCCATCAAGCATGACACAGTATAGTAATTAAAGAAAACACACAAGCAACGCAGTTCTAGCCTTTTGTGTGTGAGTGAACCATAGAGGAAACGCATTATGCTGCCGCCTTAATCTCTGGGTGCAAGAGGTCCGACAACAAAAATCCCCACCACAGCTGAATGGTAATTCATCTCATTGACAGTCATCCCTGCTTTTTCCTGAAGGCATGCAGGAATGCTAAGTTTAGGCGGCAAAACATATCCAGAGCAGCTAATTTTCTCCTCGGTGGTGAAATACATCACACGGCAGTTCCCCTCAGAAATGATGACAGCTGTAGGTATTAAGGGACTGGCTGATGGATGGGGTGTAGGGAGGAAGACTCTCATAACCTGCTCTTTATTTACTGCCGCTTGACTGACAGGGATGAGTATGAGCACGATAAGGTCTGGAGGAGAGGACTGGAATGGTTCGGAATGTGTGCGAGACTGCTCTGGACATCTCGGGAGAGTAACTATAGTCGCTCCTTCCTGTCACTCAAGCCTGAATGGTCTGTTATCATCCATCAGTCAGAACACCACCAGGAAGCCAAAAGACTCCTGGTGTGGCTAGAAACCTGAAAGCTTTAAATGACATTTATATATTATGTTGTTTGAAATATCTGTGATGTATTGTAGACCATCGTAAATTCGCAAAATAAACGCAATTCATTTGCATATGAGAGCTGGTGCTGAATGAGCCCTCGTTAGTGAAGATAAATGTGCTATTCATTTCAATTTCTCGGATGTCTTCACCACCGTCATTTGAACCGAACTTTCATGTCTGGTTCACAGGTGGTACATTTGACTTAAAATATGAAACATTTACTATTCAGAATGTACGTCAGCACTATCTGCTCCAGATCAAACCAATTTCACTCCAGGGGGTGAAGAAAGATGTAAGTGATTTCTGACGCCACTCTCATTTAAGAGAAATACAGAGAGGTTGAAGTCTCGGGTGTGCTGCGGAGTCTTACAGATTATATTAAAATGCTGCCGTTCCATATTTTTACACGTGCACATTTCAAACAAGGCTCTTTAGAGATACCCTAAAAGCAAAAGAAGGGCTAATGTTATAGTTCTATAAAAATGTTATGTACGTTGTTACGTATCAATTGATTTTTTTAAAAAGGCCGGGCTTAAAATGAAAATGAACCAAGATGTTTCAGTCTTGGATGGTACATTTTACATTGGAACGTGATGAAATTCCCCTACTACATAAGAGAAAATTCCCAATTTACAAATACTGTTGTTTTGTTTTGTTTTTTTGTTTTTTTTGTGGTAACTTAAAATAACGGTTGAAAGAAAAAGATAAAATGTGCTTATCTCAGAAACTTGTCTTTATTTTGGTGATGTGTCGATTGAAACGCCTTCTGTAACTTGTTCGTTCATGGCACAATGTTTCATCTGGTTTCCATGTCAGCGCTGGTTGGTCTGACATGCTTCATAACAGAGAATTCTGTGCTGAATTTGAATGCTGCTTAGTCGCACCAGCCGTCTGGAAGCCTGATTCATCTGCTTCATGTGGTGTTGAACATGAAAAGTGGTGCACAGTCTCGGTTCATCTGTTCTCTTCATAAATAAACAAATGCATAATCTAGCCTATACTGTATGCCCGTCCTTTAAGTGCATTTTTTAAAATAATAATGTGTTCTAAAACAGAAGTTATTGGTAATAATAGATTGTGACAATTTTTACGACGCTGTCCATCAAAATTATGGACAATGAGAGACTAATGCGACCTCTGGTTTGGAACAAGGGTGAGCAAATGATGACAGAGTTTTCATCTTTGGTTGAACCTATCCCTTTAATTCCCATCCAAAATATGAACTGCTGCAAAAGTCTTTTTTGACCACAATTATTCACCATCTATGACTCTTTTACCGTAAGGCACTTTTGGTATTTGAGATCAAGGATGCTTGATGTTGAGAACCTCTGAACATTTGAGACCTCCGAACATTATTGAGAATATCTGACTACCGGTATTAACTATAACCAAATACACACTGTAAAGTTGTTGACATTCATTTGGGAGTGGATTACGGCTTTGGGTCCCCTAAATAGCGAAATTCGATGTAGCACTTCGAAGAATAGTGACAACTGTATTGAGTTGCACTGTGTACGTCGCAACTCTCTCGCCCACCCATAAATGAATTGCTTTGAGAATGCTTGAATTTTATCACAGTCATTCAAATGTTGGTCTGAATGGTAAACTAGTTCTAAAGAATAGAAAGACCTAGAGAAAGTTTCCTAAAGGCTTGTGACGACATTGTAAAAAAAAAGTCACTACAGATCTGAAATCCATAAAGTCTTTCTTGCATATACCTGACAGTCGTTTACTCTTTTAAATTTATACAAATAATAAAGGCACAATTTTGTATAAAACAAAATAGCACTGAGAATTTAAAGAGCCCATTTTAAAGGTGCTGTACCATGCATAAAATATGACATATATCATGGGTGTTATGTGAAATCCCACCTGTCTAAATAAAAAGAGGGAGTTTTTTTGTAATATCAGAAACAAAATATTTTTGGGGTTCCCTCTACAAAATTGGAGCTAAAGAAGTAATATTCCTTCTTTTTACTCTACAAGTTATTCTAATGGTACAGGTTTTGTTTAGTTTGCAAGGGGACCCGTGTTCAAATCCCGATGTAATCTGTATACATTTCCTTATACAAACTAAGCACGATTGCAGCAGAACTTGACAGCTAATGTTTACCATACATTTACTTTGAATGGAAAAGAGCAGTTTTGACATTTTAATGAACTACTTTTGTGTTCAATTGGGAGTTTTGAGTGACATGAGGGTGGGCAGATGGCGACAGTTAAATGACCCGCGGAAGGTTCAACTCAGTTCTGCTGACCAAAGGTAGATGTGCAGTGTGTGAATTCTCCCACAGATTTTGAGACTAACAATAATTGTGCAACATAGTGTTTAAAATGTTGGTGTCTGTATGTTTTTGATAATATTAATAAATATTATTACAATAGCTTAAAGTAACTGTGTTCTATTTTAATTTAATTTTAAAATTTAATTTATTCCTTTGATGCCAAAGCTGAATTTGAATAGCTGAATTTGAAATATACAGTATTTGAATAACAAAAAATTTATTAGAGCGATCCAGTGTCTCGTATGATCCAATATGTAATGACAATTTACTCGCCCTCAGGCCATCCAAGATTTATGCCAGTTTCTTTCTTCATCAGATGATTATATACAAAGATTATATAAGTGATTTATTATAAGAGTAATATATGCACCTAGGCTATATGCATACTATACGTGCTGCAAGCAGATGCAGATACTGAATCTCTTAACTTTTAAGTATTGATGCCACGTTGAGTTATCCACATTCAGTGTTTCAAAATGCCATTTAAGAAATTTAAATACTGGTGGGCACTACCTTATGAACAACACTTGAACAGACTTTATGTACTGTATAACAAGCTTACTAAAGCTTGTTTTGTGTCTTTTGAGAGGTCAACTGATCTTTCTTGGTTTAAAACTGATGGAAAATGGAAGATGCGTGCTGTAGTTCTGTGTTTTGGCCTCTAGGTCTCGACCGGTATTTCTGTGACTGAACACCATTTAGGAATTCTAACATTAGCTTCGATACTGTCAACTTAACCCATGCTTTGTTGAAAACCCTGTAACACCTTTAGGTCTTCTCGGTCAAAAATGACCGGCGTTTTAAAAATGGCTTGTAAATCACTCCTTATGCTATCACCAACTGTTAGATTCAATCTTTTTGTCAAGTTGGTTTCTTTCAATTAGGAATTTATTTTATTTTTTTTGGAGCTGATTGATCTTCATTAAGCCTCATTGAGCTTATGCACCTCAGTGTTTGAGTGAAAAAGAAAAAAAGCATTTTTCGTGGATCATTTTGTCAATATTCAACAAAATATGAAAAGTGTTTATCAAACTAGTGTGTTTTAATGTTTAACCAGGAAGTTTATTTTGAAATGCTTTTAGTACAACATGGAACAAAGTCAAAAATGACCGGCCAACGAAAAAAAAAGAAAAGATAAAAATCTCTTGTTATGCTATATTATCACCATATATTGAATTCAATCTTTTTGTCAACCGGTTTTCTTTTAATTTAGGACAGGTTTTGTATTTATCTTTGAAATGTATTGATCGTACCTGTATAGACCGTAACTGAGAAATGTATATTTTTCTTAAGTGCAATATTGTTGTTGCCATGATGTGTACTTTCATCTTTAAGGCTGCTTTTAGAAACACATTTGCCAACTTATCCGCAGTGCCCTTGTCTAACATTGAGTCGTAACCTTGGGTGAATATATCAGAATTATTATATTTAGTAGTGCACCATCTATTAATGTCGATAAAGCTTGCTCTCTAAGCTGCTCTGTTGGGATCTAGAAGTGAACGTTCCTCTCCAGTTGGGCATCCCCTAGACATGAATGCTAAAAAGCTCTGAGTCCTATTATGAGAAATGACCCCCTACTGCTCAGGAAATCTTCCTGGAACATCTTAGAAAGACAAGATGATAGCTTTGTATGAATAAAGTTATTGGCTTTGACTCGCCGTGGTGATAATGGCAATTGAATTCAGTTGTTCTTGTACTGCTCGATGGCGGTCATGCCTAGCTGGGTAATACATGGGATGACACCCAGGGAAGGTGTGTATAAATAGAAAGTCTTGGAAATGTGAATTGAAAGTGGGTTTAGTGTCGAGATGAGAAATTGACTGAGACTGAGACGTTTGTGTTAGCTAGCTCCAGTACGATATTTTTGTGTGTGTGTATGGTGGCCTTTGCTTGACCTTTTCTTTCCTCTGCGTGGCCAAGCGGGATAGAACTATTTAAATCCCATATAAAGAAAAATCAATCTTTCTAAAAGATGACAAATGGATGGGGACGTGTCACAACATGTTTTTAACAAGTTGTTTATCGATATGAATGCGAGTCAATCTCTTTAGATAAGGGATTATAAAGGGCAAACCGATTCCTAGAGTGAAAGATCAGAAACTTCCATCTTCATTTTAGTCAAATTTGCATAATAGACACGCTCCCAATGAGAAGGATGTTCCAGAAAGCGGGCAGCTTAAAGGTGTAGTTCACCCGAAAATTACAATTGTCGTCATTTACTCACCGTCATGTCATTCCAAACTTATATGGCTTAGTTTCTTCGGTAGAACACGAAAGAAGATATTTTGAAGAATGGAAACGGTTTTTGTTAATTCAATGAAAGTCGGTGGGGTCCAATGTTGTTTTGACTTTCATCAACAGTGAGGTACTTTTTGAGTACTAAAACATTTATATACCTTTTTCTTTTTTTAAAGCACTTTCTAGTAGATTACCCTTTGCTTGGGACGGGGCTCATGTCAGAACCTTTTTAAATGGTTTCGTTTTTCTGAAGTTATATGAGAAAGTAAGGTTTCTGTGATCTGATGTCTAGGAAAAAAGCAAGGACGGCTGCAAAGATTGTATCGATTTGTGCCATTTTATTTGAGGGTGTGAGCGGATATCTTGAAGGTGTGAAAAGCAAGAGCATGTAAAATTCTGATAAATGATGGAAGAATGAACATTTATTTACTGGATGTGAATTGGGTGACCTGAAGACCACAGGGGAAAAAAGCCATGTTGCCTGGAGGATAGTTCACATTCTAAGGAGACAGTTGTAGTTTTTTTTATATATATATTTACCATTATATACAATACAGTGATGGGCTGAGGTGCTAGATAGTCCACCTCAATCAAACTAAAGCTAAGAATAATTAGAGGTACAAATGGTGTCATGACTGTAACTGGGACAGGGGACATGGACCGTAAAATTAAAATTAAACTAAGTTGACCAGACAGACAAATAGTCTAGTGTAGCCTGGTCTCGCATAGCCAGACTTTCAGACTGACTGCAGAAGGTGTGGGCTCCATCGCAGCTTTCATTTTCAAGGGGATGTTTGACTGACACGTAACGCAACCAATCACAGTTTGTTTTGTTTCGCGTCATGTTTAGGGGCGTTAAAATGTAAAGTTGATGTCCCTACGATAACAGACCGGCTTGCATCTAATAAATGATTAATTCAAGAACGTTGTGCAAGTTTACTGCAACAATGGGGCGGCGAGTTTCACATAAATTTTAAAATCCAGCGTTTAATTGAATTTAAGTTACTTTTTTTTTTTAGCTCATTGTTACAGATGTAAATACCACTGCTTTCTTCTTCCATGAGAGGGTTTGGAATCACAGCGGCTTAATTTCTAGGTGGGCCTTTAAAGAATGCAACTCGCATGTCTCCCGGACATCCTGTAGAATTCAACCAATCAGATGACGACTTCGAAAATCCTGAAGTGTTTCCAGTTGTGCCATATGCATCAGACGTTCAGTCAACTGTCCGTGGGTGTGACGTCTGAAGCTGAGACTAAGTGTAGCCAAACCTTTGACTATCAACAACATTTGGTCTAGTTTTCAGATTATTCAGACCCAGAAGCACACTTCTTTTACATGCCGTTTATTAGGATTTATCTGGTATAGTTTTCATAATGTCTGCATGTCTTGGATGTGATTAGGTTGTCATCCTGCTAGATATTGGCAAGAATCAATGGTTACATATTTTAAAAGTAACCATGGACCTCAAAAAGAAAAAGTTTTAAGAATTTGAGAAATGATTGATCTGAAAATTAGCATTTCTATAAAGCTATGTTGTAAAAACTGCCATTAGATCAATACAATCTGAAGATAAGTATCTTGTTCAGATGAAAGATGAGGGTGTCAAAGCCAGTGATAGTTGATAATATTGATGCCACATTGCCAAGTGGGGCTGTATCTAGATGTTTCTGGCAGCTTAAAGCATTTCCAATTATTTTTTTGGGGGGTGTTTTTTGTGTGTGTGCAGTGGAAAGCCAGTACAAGTTCAACAACTTTGTGAGCATCAGCAACTACTGATTACAGTGTTTAGCTTTTGCTTTTCTGATATACAGCGATTTTTCAGTTGCACCACCATGGAATCTGCCCCGTGTTGCGGTGTTGCTCACTGTCAGATTGAAATGGCTGATCTGCTTCACAACTGTTTCACTATGCAGCTTTTCTGCAAAGATAACATTCTAAGGTCCCCAAATGATAGTCAACCAAAAAGGTCATCGTTATCATACAATAAGTACAATAAAGTATCCCAAGTCTACTAGAATCGGCAAAGCCTGTTGGGATTGGAGAAAAATCTAAACCCACACTCAGTAACACTGCTGGAGGAAATATGCTCTAGTTTTTTTTTTTTTTTTTTTTGGTCCATTTTCTGAGATCTCTTTTAAATGGTAATACATGAGAGAGACACGGAATGCTATCAGAACATGTCTTTTAACTGCATACCAGCAGTGTTTGATTCTCTTTGGGCTTTATCTTCCCTTTTAACTGCTGCCAAACAACCAGAAACCCCAAGAGAGGGCCAGGCACGTCTGCCTCTGGCTCCAGATTTGGATACACACTACACATTCTAATAAGCTGTGAGTCGCTTCCCAGATATTAATGCATATAGCAGCATAAATCTCTGATTTACAGACCTATATAACAGATTATCTACTTATGTATCTATATAACTACATGTTTGAAATGGCATGTGGGTAAGGGTGTAATGGTACATTGTATTCGTCCCGAACCGTACGGAAAGGACGCCACTGTTCGGTGCATGCAGCCGCACAACCAATACATTCAGTTCAGATGATCCACACTCCAATCCAGAAGGGGGCATGTGCCGCAATTCAACACGGTTTTCTACAAGTAAAAAAATGCAGAAGAAGAGAAAGGCCCTATATGTTTACACATCTCAACCAGTGTTTCAACTGGGGAAAGATATCAATAAAACAGCTTGAGAATAATCTCTTGAAGCATTACATTTACCTCAGGCATTTAGTGTCGACAGCAGGTTAGTTCACTAGAGAAATTAACTCTAGAAAGAAGCATTTCGTATATGCACTATATTAGCCTGTTCATTACATTTACTTAACCTGTTAGTAATGTCTTGATTATTTAATGTAGCAGGCTATGTTTAAATAAATTTGTCATGAAAACCAGTTTTGACAGCCACTGTGTAAATGATTACATTTCAGAAATGAAGTGGAGTAGAAAATTAACTTTATAATAGATTTGGAAGTTAATTCAAAACCTGCCTTGTGTAATTTTTTTTTTTTTATATATATATATATATATATATATATATATATATATATATATATATATATATATATATATATATATACATACATATATACATTTTTTTTTTTAGTTTAGTAGCCTATATCTAAAATGGCAACTAAATTTAATAATTTGGGCTCTGTTGTTAATTGTAACCTTTAAAATTATAGGAATGTGCAATTAAGGGCTCCCCATATTGTTTACAGCATTAGCTAATCCTTAGCTTTTTTATTCTTAAGAATTGTAATTCTAATATAATTTATTTAAACGCATACACATTTGTTTAAAAAAACTATTTAATTTTAAAAAGAAAGATAAAAGCAGCTGTTTTTAATGAGGATATTTATTTTTATAAAATATTAAAATTTCAATGTTTTTTGGAACTTTCCATTCATCAAAGAAAATAAAATATTATGGTTTCCATAAAAATATTAAGCAGCACAAAATAAATTAAGTAATGTTTCTTAAGCAGCATATTATAATGATTTCTGAAGGATCATGTGACACTGAGGACTAACTCCAGCTTTGCCATAACAGGAATAAATGACCTTTAAAATTAATTTTCTATTTTAAGGCGAGACACTACAGGTGAATAGGGTACGATTTTAAAATAATAGATATCACCATGAAACTTTCTCAGTTGATTACTTACACAAGTATATTAAAAAAAATGTATTACAAGTTTTTGCAATTTTTATGTTTAATTATGCAAATTAGGCATTGTCTCATTAAATATGTGCAATTTTGCATAGCCTATATTTTCGGTAGATAGATCTGAACATATGATAAAGCCAGGTGCAAAATTCTTTTTTCATTTTGTTTACACACGATGAAAAAAATAATTTCAGAATATCCTTTCATTACCATATATAGGAAATCAAAATTTACTGTCCATAGCATTTATTTATTTATTAAAATGTCACATAAATCAGGCCAGGAATGATTTATTAACAAATCCCTCTGAAAATATCTTCAGAATACTGCTAAGTGTATAACTGGAAAGTTTGGTGTACATCGGTGCTACATGGGCTGAGATGTTTCTACTGGAGAATGACAATTTTTTTTGTTGAGAAAACTGCATTTAAAGGGCACCTATTATGACATTTAAAATGTTCCTAATGTTGTTTAGGGAGTCCCCAACAACAGTTTTACGTGCATGCAATGACAAAAAACACTTTTGTTGTCGTATAATATGCATTTATTTTTACCTGATTTGCTCACCGACTCCCAAATGATTCGTTCAACGACTCATTTTCCAAACCCCTCCTTTGCGCGACGCTAATCTGCGTTTGGTCAGATGACCCAGCAGTGTTTACAGTGATAATACTTATTGTTTAACACGGAGTACAATGATGCTTTTATCAATTAAATTGTGTTATAATAATGATTATAGTCCACTGCTTTGTAGTTTGTAGTAAAAAACTAAAAATAAGATAAAGAATTTAATGTTATGTTAGCGAGCATAGCCCAGAGTTCATATTGTAAAAGCACAATCAGTCTTTGTTTGCATTAGCCCGATGCATAAACATAACGTTTTTACAAAAAAAAAATGCAGTTACGTTATGAGGTATTTGTAATGTAAAAATTCATACTTTTTTTTTTTTAGTGGAAACAACTATTTACAGACACAATATCTTATCAAATCATTAGCAACAACAAATACAAACCACCTAAATCACATCAAAACTTATAAACACAGCATTTATGGCCTTTAACTGAGCAGAAAAACAGTCAAAAACACACATCTAAATGTCAGAGCGCGTCACGTGATGCATCTGAACGAGAAATTGACATCAGCCAATGAGATTTCGCTTTTAGAGTTAAATGCCCATTGTACTTTCACGATTGGCTGCTGATAAAAAGGAAATTACCATATTTGGATCCGACAACAATGTACAAGAGAGAGAGAGCTGTCCAACGGTATGTGACGACAGGGTGCAGGCAGCGATCGCGGAGCAGCATGTTGATTAAGAAGCCAACTTTTGTTGAATTTAGGAGAAATCTACAGACGCAAATAGACAAGTGCAAAGTGTAGTAAAATAAAGACCTAAATGTGTATTTTGGACTATTGTGTATTTTTGACTGTGTACTGTTTTTCACCACAAGTCTGAAAGAAGACATGTTTTTGAAGACAAATGGCCAAAAATCTCAAAATTGACCAGTGGAAAAAAAAAACTATGTTTTTGCCTGCCGTGTCTCGCCTTAATATATTTAAATTTGTAATATTTTATATTATTAAATATTGTGCTGTATTTTTGTTAAAATAAATGTAGCCTTGGTATATACATGTATTATATATACTCTTCCTTGGAAAGAAGAGCATATGAGACTTCTTTCAAAAACATTTTACTGACCCCAAAGTTTTGAACGGTTATTTCTGTGGTTCATGTCCATAACTTCACTTTAATGAAGACATAATCTGTAATACTGTCACATTTCACTCCTGGCTCACAACTTGCACGTTCTGACGTATTCTGAAATGTTAATAGTCACAGTATTATTATACCCGCTTTGTTGTTTTTTAGACCTGGACTCTGTGTACTATACAATGCTACTGTTCTTTGTAGCTATATACTAAATGTTTTGTTCTTTCATAGCTTTAGTTATGGTTCACAATAGTTCATTATGTTTTTTTTTTTTCTGTCATCTGCTGTAGCTAGTGTTCAAGCTTCGGTTTAGCATATTTAAGTCAAGTCAAGTCAAGAATATTTGTATAGCGCTTTTCACAATACAGATTGTATCAAAGCAGCTTCACAGTATTAAATTAAAATAATAATAAAACGTCCATGTTTGGTAATGCTAATCAATAGTAATATTGATTGATTCATTAAATTGAATATCCCCAACTGAGCAAGCCAAAGGCAACAGTGGCAAGGAAACGAAAAACTCCATCAGGTGACCTAATGGAGAAAAAAAAACCTTGGGAGAACCCAGGCTCAGTCGGGGGCCAGTTCTCCTCTGGCGGTTATGAACTAGAGGCCGGATTTAACTGTAAGATTAAAACATTTATATGAATGCCTGGTTAAAGAGATGCGTCTTTAATCTAGTTTTGAACTGGGAGAGCGACTCTGAGCAACGAACAGTATCAGGAAGGCTATTCCAGAGTTTTGGAGCTAAATGTGAGAATGCTCTCCCTCCTTTGGTGGACTTAGATATCCTAGGTATAACCAAAAGCCTCGAATTTAGCGATCTTAAAGAGCGCGATGGATTATAGGGCGATAGAAGATCCGTTAAATAAACTGCTAAGTTTATGGAGCTAAGCCGTTTAGGGCTTTATAAGTCAGTAACAATACCTTATAATTAATACGGAACTTTATAGGTAACCAGTGTAGAGATGATAAGATCGGTGTTATATGATCATATTTTCTTGATCTGGTAAGAACTCTAGCGGCTGCATTTTGGACTAACTGTAGCTTGTTTATTGAGGATGCAGGACAACCAGCTAATAGAGCATTACAGTAATCTAGTCTCGAGGTCATGAATGCATGAACTAACTTTTCTGCATCAGAAACTGATAGCATATTACGTAGCTTAGCAATGTTTCTAAGGTGGAAAAATGCCGTTTTTGTAACATATGAAATATGATTTTTAAAAGACAGGTCACAGTCTAGTATGACACCCAGGTCTTTTACTGTAGAGGATAAAGTAGCAGGACATCCTACTATGTTAAAGTTGTATTGTGAGAGGTTTTGTGGGCGGTTTTTTGAACCGATGAGTAGTACCTCCGTCTTGTCTGGATTTAATAGAAGAAAATTACGCGTCATCCAATCTTTTATATCTTTAACACACTCTGTCAATTTTGATAATTTAGCGATTTCATCCTGCCGTGATGAAATATATAATTGAGTGTCATCAGCATAACAATGGAAACTAATTCCATGTTTCCTTATAATATTTCCAAGTGGCAGCATATATATTGAGAATAATAGAGGGCCTAGCACAGATCCCTGCGGCACTCCATAGTTTACTGAAGTTATGATCGATTTTTTTCCATTTAAATAGACAAAATGGTAGCGGTCTGATAAGTATGATCTAAACCAGCTTAATGCTTGTCCTTGAACGCCAGTATAATTTTGTAGTCGATCTAAGAGTATTGTGTGATCTATAGTATCGAACGCAGCACTAAGATCAAGTAAAACTAGTATTGAGATACAGCCTTGGTCTGAAGCTAAAAGTAAATCATTAGTGATTTTAACGAGCGCAGTTTCAGTGCTATGGTGCGGCCTGAATCCAGACTGAAACTTTTCATAGATGTCATTTTCTTGCAAAAAAGAGCTCAGTTGAGCGGACACAACTTTTTCTAATATTTTAGACATAAATGGAAGATTTGAAATGGGTCTATAATTTGCTAGATTATGTGGGTCTAATTGTGGTTTCTTAATGAGTGGTTTTATAACTGCCAGTTTAAATGTTTTTGGAACGTGACCTAAAGATAGAGACGAGTTAATGATATTGAGAAGAGGCTCTTCCACTACAGGTAACACTTCTTTCAGTAGTTTAGTTGGTATAGGATCTAATAAGCACGTTGTTGTTTTAGATGAAGTGATAAGTTTATTTAGCTCTTTTTGTTCTATAGTTGTAAAGCACTGTAATTGTTCTTGCGGGGTGATAATTGAGGCTGATTTATAAGGCGCGATTGAAGATTGAGTGTTTACAATTGTGGTTCTGATGCTTTCTATTTTCTCAGTGAAGAAGTTCATGAAATCATTACTGCTAAACTGTAACGGGATATTTTGGTCAGGTGACGTTTGTTTATTTATTAGTCTAGCCACGGTGGTAAATAAAAATCTTGGATTATTTTGGTTGTTTTCTATTAGTTTGCGGAGATGCTCAGCCCTTGCCGCTTTTAGGGCCTTTTTATAACGTGACATACTGTCTTTCCACGCGATTCTAAAGACCTCTAAATTAGTTTGTTTCCATTTACGCTCTAATTTACGGGTTTCTCTCTTTAGAACATGCGTAGTATTGTTGTACCATGGTGCTTTACTTTTCTCTCTGACCTTTTTTAATCTAATGGGTGCAACAATATCCAATGTTCTAGAGAGAATGGTGCTCATAGTGCTAGTTACTTCCTCTAATTCGTCTGTTTGTTTGGGTTCAGGCAGTAACTGAGACAAATCAGATAAGCAATTTGAGAAATTATCTATGGTGGATGGAAGGATTGTTCTGCCTGGTCGGTAACGCGGCGCAGTATGACATAGTACTGTAGTCCGTAATATACAAGTTACCAGGAAGTGGTCACTGACACCATCACTTTGTGGAATGATATCTATATCGGTTGGATCGGTTCCGTATGATATAATTAAATCGAGTGTATGATTAAGACGATGAGTTGGTCCGGTGACGTTTTGCTTGACCCCAAAGGAGTTTAATAAATCTGTAAACGCAGCCCCTAACGCATCATTTGAATTATCTACGTGTATGTTGAAATCTCCAACAATTAATGCTTTATCGACGTTGACCAATAGATCTGAGAGAAAATCTGCAAACTCTTTTAGGAAATCAGCATAGGGCCCTGGCGGTCTATATACGGTAGCCAAGGCTAGAGATAATAGGGATTTTTTCCTTACATCTAAGAGCGTAACATTTAATACAAGTACTTCAAACTAATTAAATTTGTCACCTGTTTTCTGAGTAACATTAAGAATATCTCTATAGATTGTTGCAACACCGCCGCCACGACCAATCAGACGGGGCTCATGCTTATAACCGTATCCTGGTGGAGTGGACTCATTTAGACCGAAATAGTCATTTGGTTTAAGCCAGGTTTCAGTAAGGCAAAGTACATCGATGCTATTATCTGTGACTATTTCATTTACAATAGCTGCTTTAGGTGTGAGTGATCTAATGTTCAGAAGACCTAGCTTTAGAAATTGTTTTTGTTCACTAATAGCGAGATTTTCTGTTTTAATAACAATTAGATTTTTCCTAGATCCTACAGTAGATTTATTATTTGATCTCACTAAACGAGGAATAGACACAGTTTCTATTAAATGTTCTAAACTAGTATTTATATCAATTAATTTGGTGCAGCAGAGACTGTGATTTGGATTTTTGGTAACTAGTCAAACGGTCTTTAACGTCTTGGAGATGTTATCCGACAGAAGATCCGCTCCATTTCTACTTGGGTGTAAGCCATCAGCGCGGAAGAGCCTAGGACGCTCCCAAAATAGATTCCAATTATTTATAAAGAGCAGTTTCTGCTCATTGCACCATGACATTAACCATTCATTTAGCGCGAATAATCTACTGAACTTCTCATGCCCTTGTCGATACGTGGGAAGCGGCCCAGACACGATGATCGTTATTTCAGGCGATGCGGTGCGTACCGTCTCGATTAGGTTCCTATAATCCTTTTTCAAAACCTCCGTCTGCCGCAGCCTGACGTCGTTCGCTCCTGCGTGCAAGACGACAGCTCCGACGCGCTCGTCACCATATTTAACATCGAAAAAAAATGACACTTCAGATTTAAAGTACTTCCTATCCCGGCTTGATATGTAGGGACAACCACTTGTAGGCTTCCGAAAGTGGCACTATGACATTTTTTGTTTTTTTTGGAGCATTCCAATCAACCTGACATGGTAAAGTTTTGTGGCAGGACTGTCCTTTTGGCCAACCAATGAAAGATTAGGAGAGGTACTGTATTTGGGGGAAACCATTTTGAAAATAATTTTTGTTTAGTGATATTAGTGGTGCAGATATTCCACATTTAACTTCTAAGAATGGATTCTTAGATGTTGCCTTCCAAGAACACAACAAAGCTTGACCAATCAAAGCCAGGGCGACCACCTCCATAGTCATGTAACGTATGCTTCAACCGGTCCGTTTCGGTCTCTCAGAGCGTGCCACCGTGGGCCTGCCAGTCTCCTCCACAATTACAGCTCTGCTCTCCGACAGTCACTGCATACCACCCTCTAGGCATCTGACAACCTGCTTCCTCCCACACTTACATTTATAGCCCTGTCACCAAAGACTGCCGTGTAATGAGGAATATGCTTTTTCTCACTGCAGCACCAATTCCTGACCCGTGTTACTCCACATTTCTTTGTTACTCTTTGCATACCCGAGAGATTAGGCCAGTAGAAGACGATCACTTGATTGATGCTGCTGCACCCATGAATCATGCTAATCTAGCACTGGCTTTACCGGTTTGTTGAATGAATCTTTTATGCTCTCATCAGATGTCAGTCCTCTGTTGCTTGATGTGTTTTTGTGGAGGCTGGAGGTTTCAAACTTCAATTCAGTGAACAGAACTTGGCTTGTTAAAGGAGGAAACGGAGAGGAGGGATGCAACCCTAAACATAATCTGCTCAAAATTGACAGGTTTACTTCTTCTCCTGTATTTCATCCTAGAAAATAACAAAGTTTACTGACTTTCAGCTGTTTGCAATGAACAAATCAAACACAAGTAATTGAAATAGCTCAACATAACAAATGCTTAAAGTGGTTTCCCCAAATTCAACTGAAAATGCAACTTTTAATGACTTCTGCAGTCTCAAAATTATTCAACCCCTTTGTGGAAAGCATCTTTAGTACATAGTAGAACATAATTTTCCTGTTATGACCTGCTGCAAACGAAATGCAATCAGACACCAGCTTCTGGCAGCGTTTCTGAGGAATCTTAGCCCATTACTCATGACCAATGGCCTCCAGTTCAGTAATATTATTGGGTTTGTGTGTTGCAACCGCCTTCAAATCCCACCAGAGATTTTCTATGTAGTTCAAGTCAGGTGACTGTGATGACCACTGTAGAATCTTCCAGGACTTCTTCTGCAACCAAGCAATTTGAAGTATACTTGGGATCATTGTCCTGTTGGAAGGTCCAATGATGCCCCAGCTAAGGGCACCCTTTCTGGTACTTCAATAAATCCATCTTGCCTTCCACGCTCTGCAGGTTTCCAGTGCCAGAGGACGCAAAGCAGCCCCAGAGCCACCACCATGCTTGACTGTAGAGGATACAGTGTTCTTTTCAGAATATGCTTCATGTTTCTTCCTCCAGGCATACCACTGATCCATAGGGCCGAAAGGTTTCAGTTTTGTTTCATCGCTCCACAAAACAGAATCCCAAAACCTCTGTGGCTTATATATGTGATTGAGCTAATTGGAGCTGACTTTTTTTAGCTTTTTGGGTCAGCAGTGGTGCATGTCTTGGAGTTATGGCATGCACTTAGTATGTGCCTTACTGTGCAAGCTGAAACCTCAGTGCCTGTTGCCACCATGTCTTGCTGCAGGTCTTTTGCAGTCACTTGAGGGTTTTTCTGAACCAGCCTTCTCAGAAATCTGGTAGCAGCTGTTGATGGCTTACTTTTTCTGCTCCATCCAGGTAGTGTAACTACTGTTCTTTTTAATTTTATTTTGCAAACTATGCTTCCAGCGGTATCTTTAAAAACAGTTTATTTTTTGTGAAGGGTGATGATATCTTCTCTTAACTTTTTGGACCATTCTTTTGACTCAAACGTGACTCGACAAAGTCATTAAAAGTTGCATTTTCAGTTGTATTTGCAAAAATAACTAGCTATTTCAATTACTTTTGAAAGTCTGTAAATGTTGCCAATAAACCTGATTTGAAATTGACCCTTCGCATGGAGCTTGATTGACAGGTGATCTGACCAATCATACTTCGCCATCCGCCAATTTGTCCGACAAAGCAGTCAGGAGAGTTAGTAGAATAACATGGGAGGATTTGAACTTGAAAAATGGAGTGTACTGACACCTTTTCGCGGTTATAACAACATTCCTTCTTATTTTCATTCATGTTAATGTGATGCTATAAATTAACTAGAAGGAAGAGATGATCGGTTCACGAGCATCTTTAACTGAGGCTCTACAGCGATCTGTCAGGCACATTAAAGAGCCACAAAACGGTATTGTTTAAATTTCTTTAAAAAAATGATCTAATTTGAGACTTAAGACGTTTAATACGTTTAATATCAAAAGTAACCGAAAAGAAACCTGGTCTGTCAGCGTGTTGCCAGTGTCCTCTCTGCTCCGCAATGTATTTTTCAATGCGTGAGAACATGGTGTGGCGTGAGAGCGGCGTACGTAGCTTGTCAGACATAGCGACAGTAACTAAGGCGGGGGGGCGGGTCTTTTGCGAATGGTCAATTGGGGGTTATATAATTTTGATTACAACTGTATATCCATTCATCTAGTTGTATCTATATTTTTATTTTTCATATCTGTCCAGATTGAGAAGCAGATATGCAACCAAGAAGTTTGTAAATATACTTCTACATCAATAAAGAAGAATATGGTAGGAAGGCATCTATTGACCAAAAGTCTGAGTCCAAAAGTCCAAAAGTCTGAGTCCACATTTGAAAATCTGGAAATAAAAATTGTTCTTCAACCTAGATGTCGAGAAAAAATAATAATCTAAAAAACAATTAAATATATGATAATCTGCGCTACTTATGGGTCACCATAATCAAATTTGTGACCTTTGGTTGTTTCTCAAATACAATTTGGGGACACAAAATACAACATGATTCAAAAGTTTGGGGTCTGTAAGATCTATTTTGGTTTTTGAAAGAATTCTCGGTAGGACTTTATTTTACAGTCTTGTAGCGCATGTACATTCTATGTACTAATTGTAGTAATGACACCAACTGGGTTACTAGGTATTAACCCTGAACATACCCCTAAATCTCACCTTAACCCATGTAACTAAGTATATTGAAAGTATTTTCTTATGTAAGTACACTAAGTACATTGAAAGTACTATACATTATAAGTAATATTCACAGTAATAATGTGAAATTATTACAATTGCAAAATAAATATTTTCTATTTTAATAGTACTTTTAAATGTAATTCGATGACAAAGAATTTTGCTTCTATAATGCTTATTTGGTGCACCACATTTTTTTTTTCTAACCCCAAACTTTGTAATAGTAGTGTACATTTCACATAATGTTTTTTTTTAAATCAACTTTTCACTTGAGTTGTTACACTGGTAATGTAATTTGCATTGGGGGAAAAGTATTCAAATATTAATAATAAATAAAATAAAAAAAACACTCACACCCCACTATATGCCTAGCATCATAAAAATATTTTGCCAAACAGAAACTTGAGAACTGAAGTTGTGAAGTTCCTGATAAGCAGCAGTATTTGACGGGGCTTTGCAGGGCTCTAGGTGTGCAGTCAGTTGGATCTGGTGATAGCAGCCTGCAGTGCAATAAATTTATTACAGTAGATAGAGGATTACCTCCACAAAACCTTTGGCCAATCACTGGCCTGTGTTACTGAGTGTCTGTTACCTTTTGCCACAGATTTAAAACCATATTTTCTGCTTCTCTGATTATATTTAATGTTAAAATGACACGAGGAACGGCCGGTCCTGTATGACTGCAGGTGAAATGAAGAATGAATCCCTCGTACTCTGAATGACTCACTGATTGTCAAAGTGCGCCTTCTGGGGCCTTCATTCATTTTCCATTTCCTCTGGGGTGCTGAAAGGCCATTACATTACAGTTCATATTCATTTAATTCTCAAGAATGGTAAATGTAAACAGACTTTGCTTTACGAAATGGAAAAACTTCAAAATGAGAATCAGTGTTAGAATATTTTAAGATTAACTGACAGCCCTTTTTCTATCTACCTTTTAATAATTAATATTCAAGTTAATCTTTTTTTCTTCTTCTTTTTTTTTTAAGAAAGGAGAACTAAATTTGTGTAGACTAAATGTGAAACTGCTCTAAAATGCACAGAAAAAAATGCACCTGGACTTAATTGTGCTTAAAGTTTTTCTGCTGTTCGTCTGCCGTTCACTGATAGTCTTTTGAGGGTGAGTTTTACTTGGAGGTGATATTTTATACTTAAGCTTTGATGATAATTGGATTCCACCGTTTAAAAAAAAAGGTACAAAAATGACCTTATTGAAACGCCCCATCCAGATTTGATTTATTTATAAAATCAAAGATCTGTATATAGAGCTGTTAGATCTATCTCCATTCATGAGTAAATGGGGAGTTCTGCATTCGATATATGTGCATTTTAAATTATTGCTGATAATGAAGTTTAATTTGTTAACGTGCTAACTTTGACAGCCCTAATTAGAAATTGATGTATTAGGGGAGGCATTTTTTGCACTATATTTACACGAGATGAGACTATTCTAACTAGGTCGCAGCTGCATCTTTAAATATTCCATATCATGTGCCTTGCTAGGATCTGAGGATTAGCATGTCTTTTATGAATTAAAATTTTTGAGTGAAATATTCATTTTAAGTCTCTTTAAAGTGTGTCCTTGAGTGTTGTAATGCTGCTAGGTTTGCAAGAGTGAAGCTCTTTAATTACGTTTGTAACACTAACAACTGCTGGACAAGCATAATTCTGAATTGTTTCAATTTAGCGTGTACATTAAGCCGAATAATGTTGTCTGTAGGCTATTGTGGCAGTCACGTCTTAAGATGTTCTTACATCAGACTAACAAGAACTCTTTGTAACCTATTGCTGTGACTTATATTCCAAAGGGGCTTATATAATGAAATTAACATCAAGCATGCAAAGCACACACAAATATGCATGCACACACAACATACTGTATCAGTTCTAACATCACTAACTTGGCATCACAGCCTATTTATCATCAAAGAAAAATGCAGTCCATCGAACTCATGTGTATGACATCACCTTTTTCATAAATTCGTGTTTTTGTGCGGGTTTTTTTGTGTAGTTTTTGCCTCCAAAACGCTATTGTCGAGTAAATGAAAGGCCAAAACGTACAATTTTTAATTGAAAAATGTAAATTGCCACCCAAATGTTCTTTTATAAATATGGAAACATTTGTGGATTTGGATTTGTGCTGAATGAGACGGCTACGTGAGCCCATAACTTTGGATTAAGCCATATGTCGGCTCTGTTGTATTGTGCTCCCCTGATTTTCAATGTTTGTTTTGTTTTGTTTTTGTTTTTTCTAAAAGTTTTTCCATTAAACTACACATGGAACTCTTGTTTCTCTTTCCAAAACTCAATAACGTCTCGCCCTCTTTCTTTTTGGCAATACATTTATTTATATATTTATTTTCCTTCTTACATTCACTTTAAAACCCTATACCCGCATCCTTGAAAAGTAAAAGAACTGCTGTAGATCCGATATTTGAATGACTTTAATTTTTTTTATAAGTTAAGTTTTATTCTTCTATAGTTCATTATTGGTTTTGTATTCAATTTGAAAGATTTTTGTTGATTGTGGGGATTTCTTTTCGTGTTTAGAATGCTTGTAAATATTTCATTTTATGGATCAGTATTTACATTTAATTCTGAAAGTAATAACAAAATGTCATTACAACAATGAAAATATTGGACATGATGCGAGTTCTATTCAGATGAGACTTATTTTCCAGAAAATATGTAATTTCAGGTGTCTTTAAATATAAATAAACTTTCTTACAAGACTGGCACATGATATATTTATTTACCTGTTATTCATGTAGGGGTTTTCTTTGGTCATTACTTTTTGTCTTTCTGTTCATACTGTATGGCAGGTGCAGATAAATTCATCTCAATATTGGTTCGGGGTTGTTCCTAAGGATTATTTCAGTAAATTAAACCGACTATACAAACAATACAGTGTCATTGTTTTGGCTTCCTATACAGCCTCTGTGATGTTTTTTGAAAAACATAAAGCTTTTCTTTGCATGGAATTGTGATGCATTTGCAACCGTGATTATGAAAATGTAGAAGAATTGAATAAAAAAATGCACTCACTCTCACATGTGGTCAGTTTTATAATGGAGAAAAATGAACTAACCCCTTACCTGGTGTAGTTAAAATAGTGGTGCTTTTGATTTTGCTGTAAGTCCTGTCAAAGTCTCATGATATAACCCTTAATTTTCTAATATTTTCTCACTGTAGCTGGTCTGTATATAATTTAGGTAAATCAAATAAGTTAGACTGCTGAAAGAACTGTACTTATTTAAAATTTGAAGGTGAACCGAAATCTTAGGGTGAACAAAAATCTTTTTTGAATCCTTCAAACTAGAATGTAGTCCATCAAACAAAGTTGCACAGCTCAATTTAAATTGCAAAGCAGTGTCACATATTTTTGTACTTGTGAAGGTTGCTGTTTTATGTGGACAAATAAAGTACAAAGCTGTGTTTACCAAAGATACCATATGTTGGATTTGTATTCTGCTCACCTGTTTTTTTCCATGATTTATCAAAATGTATAATTTATTTATTAATATTTTTATTAAGTTATTTCACTGGACTACACGTGCATCTCTTTATTTTTCTCTTTCCAAATCCTCAATCACGTCTTACCCGTGGTCTTTTTGGCAGGGCATGTATTTAAATAGTTTATTTTCCTCAAGTTTTCCATCCTTTCATATACCTGATCTATATCAGTTTTAAATTTTAATGACATTTTTATCATTTGTTTGGGTTACACTTCATGTTACAGTGCAATTATACATTTAAGTACTGAGTAATGATAATTCACTACATGTACTTACTATATGGTTTGGTTTAGGGCTATGTGCATGTAATTATGAACATTTTCTAAATACTATAGTAACTACATTTGACATGTAACAAGGACACTGTAAAATAGTGCTGCCTTTGTTTGTTTTATACTTATTTTTCCAGGATACCACTAAATTTAAAAGAGTTTTGTGAACTGACGGGAACTAAAATAGAATGTAAACTTAAGTTAAACTTAGTTTTATGTAAACTAGAATTGTAAACTTTTGAAAAACCCATACATTTGGACAGTTAACAGACCTACTTAAACTAGGGAAATGTTTAAACTGGATGTAGCATGCAGATAGGACGGTGTGGCATCTTTGTGGAGATCCTAGATTAAAGTGTGAATTTTTTTCTCTTTTTTTTTTTTTTGCTGTGCTGCCAAGACTTTTCTTGGCAGCATCACTGTTGTGATGTGAAAACTAGAGCACCTAATACAGATCCTGTTTGGATTGTACCTTATCAGGTCGCTGCATAGCGCACAGAGCTGCTAAAAAAGAAGCAAAACAACACAGAAAAAGCACAGAACAATCGTTTACAAAACTCTGTGAACTGATATTGTTTTGTCTGATCCTTGGGGCCAGATGTCTGGCAGCGGGCATTGAAGGGTTATGTTTTCACAACACACCTGTACGACCCTGAAGCTGTTTATGGGTCTGAGTGTGTATTGGTAACCAGAGGTGGGTAGTAACGAAGTACATTTACTTCGTTACATTTACTTGAGTATTTTTTGGGAAAAATTGTACTTTTAAGAGTAGATTTAAATGTGGGTACTTTTACTTTTACTCGAGTACATTTCTAATGAAAAAACGGTACTTTTACTTCGTTACGTTGAGCGACGTTCCTTTCGTTACTTTATTTTAATGCAATACGTGTTGTTAAATGTGTAGTTTATTCCAAGCGCGCTGTATCTTTTTTCTGGGCAGGAGCGATGCTCAATTCACAAATGAATCGATTCTGTTCAAAGACTTCATTAAACAAGTTGTCAGATCGGTTCGCGAATCAGTTTGTGATCTGTTCAGTTCCTGCACGCACTGAATCGTCTGAAGCGCTTTCAATTCACACTCGTGAAGTCGTAACAGGAAGATTTAAGAACATCAAGAAGTTGAATGAAGTGGCCGAGGACCTACAGTACAGTCAAGCGAAAGCAAATCTGCAAATGCATCATATTTGCCAGCGATGAAGATCTTTATTAGTTGAACATCTTCGTATACTGTCTGTGAATGAATGATTCCACAGGACGATATTCGATTTAATTTCATTCAGGTAATACATTTTACAACCAAACAGATTATTACGATATGATAGCACTACTTGACATTACCCGTTTTTTTGGACATATACTTTACTTAATACAATAAAAAAGCTACCATTGTCCACATATGAAATGAACACCCGCCATCCCGCGGTAATGTGTGTGTGTTGCAGTGGCGTGCGAACTCAACTTGAAAACGAATGCCTTTGCCTGCCTTAGACACTGTTGACCAGTTTAAACATGCTTGCAGAAATATACATTTGATTAGCTACATTTTGGAGAACAGACAGAAGAAGATCCGTCGATGTGGGTTTGATCGTCGTTTGTGTTCAGATGTTCAGTAGCGGTCAGCGCGAGCACGTGAAGAGTTTTAACTCTTTCTTCTCTGTGTCCTGTGTCAATGTTTCCCTTTACATGCCTTTAAATGCAAAACTCTGCAGATTCACTATATTTCGACATTGTCTAATAATCCAACTGTAGTTGTATAAGTTACTATTATACAAACCAAAGGACAGGCAATGATTTTCGGGCTACAGATGGCAGAAATAATGCTTGTCTCTTCTGTTTTTGTGGCAAAGATAGCCTATCTAATTATGATAATAATAGTCATTTAAATAATATATATATATATATATATATATAGGCCTCCGAAGTAACTAGTAACTAGCTACTTGAGTAGTTTTCTCATTGGATACTTTTCTCATTGGATAATAATAGTCATTTAAATAAAAACTATCTAAATAATATCATGTTTTATATATATATCATATATATATAGGCCTATGATCCGAAGTAACTAGTAACTAGCTACTTGAGTAGTTTTCTTATTGGATACTTTTTTACTCTTACTCAAGTAACTATTAAGATTGTTACTTTTACTTTGAGTAAATATTTCTATAAGTACTTTTACTTGAGTACAGTTTTTGGATACTCTACCCACCTCTGTTGGTAACACAGTCTCACCCCAAAACGTCACATACTGACGGGTCTTGACCATACGGCAACATACGACGAAAAGGGTACCCTTTAACGTCCATGTGTGACGATTCGGGTATGGTTGGGTTTAGGTATGCGTTAGGGTACCGCTAGGAGGCGCTGCTGGTGCGCTTATGTCTGCGTCTCATATTGACGTTATAGGGGTACCCTTTTCGTCGTATGTTGACGTATGGTCAAGACCCGTCAGTATATGACGTTTTGGGGTGAGACCGGGCTGGTATTGGTGTGTGTGCGCATTCATAGGTATTTTGGTTAGTGTGCTCTTCCTGAATCTGGATGACGCATCGGGCTTAATATGACCGACACTTCCTAGAGTGGGTCAGAGGGGATCTCTAATTGAACTCCTGTAAGTGGAAATCCTGGTTCTGTTCTTTCCTAATGTTCTTTAAGTTATTTATGTCACAGGATTTACGCAGCGTGCCTGTACATAGAACATTTTGTATACAAGCTTTTAACTTTGTTTTAAACGTGTAATTTGTTCACTTGTATGCACATTTATTTTAATATGTGCCTTGCCGGAGGCGGATGTGCTCCCCAAGCGGAGTCTGATTCCTCTCAAGGTTTTTCTCCCTCTTCCCCTAAATATCTTGACTCATCTATTCTCATTATTTTAGTGCCATAAAACCAAATGTCTTTCTTCTGTGAAATATACTTTTTATTTATTTATTTATATATATCCACTCTTTTCAATAAAAGCAGTTGTCCACATGGCTTATTCCATCTCATCTGAAGTTATACAATGACTTTGTGTGACTTACATCTTCAAGATGTTATATTAATAGGAAATTCTCTTTGGTGTGTTTATGAGTGGCAATGTAGCAATGTCTGAAAACAATGATTCAGGAATCATTGTTTTTGTGTTAAATCTTTTCAATGAATACAGTTCACAAAACCAGTTTGAATGATTCGTTCATAAAGGCCTGTTCACACGCCAAGGATGATGACTACAACGACAATGATGAAGATAAAAAATCTATCGTTCTATATAAGAATAGTCCACAACTACAACGATAATTGCATAGAGAAACCAATTCATTGGAAACCCTTTCAGAATTTATTTTTGAAAGATAAAAACATTGATTGACAGCCAATCAGAATCCATTCCGCTTTAGAGCTCAAGCATTTAAAGCAGCAGACGACAAACTGTGCGCTTGGAATAAACCGAGTGTTATCATTCGTTGGTGTGGACGCTACTTTAGTTATCGTTAAGTTATCTTTATAGTTATCATTCTTGGTGTGAGCAGGTTTTTAATCAGACTGATTCCTGACCGGCCCCTGTGGTTTACGGCCTACTGGAGGGCACGATTATCGGTTAATAATAACTTATTTTCAGCCTGTTTATAACACAAAACTACCATCACACAAAAATAGATTATATCCGAGTTCTTTTTGAAGCACCCCGTTTTTGTAATTGCGTGGAAAATAAAGCTGACATATTTCAGTTCTTGTGTTCCAAGGAAAAAATTCATATAGGTTTTGAACATTGATGAAATGTTTCTTGAGGACCAAGAATGATTGGAATGATTTCTGAAAGATCATGTGACACTGAAGTAATGGCTGCTGAAAATTCAACCTCACCATCACAAGATTAAATTACAATAAAATATATTAAAATAGTTATTTTAAATTGTAATATTATTTCACAATAAATTGTTAATAAATACAAATTTCAAAATAATTGCAGCCCTGGTGAGCATAAGATTCTTCTTTCAGAAACTTTCAAAAAATGTAGCCCCCAAACTTTTGAGCAGTTGTGCTTCTATAATATATTGGGGATACATGTTTATCCAAAAACAAGAACAGAACAAGTTCTTCTACTTTCCACTTATATACAGTCCTATTTATTCAGTGATGGTTTCATACAGATCCCTTCAACGTGATTATGAAAGCAGACAGAGCATATACTCCAAGAAGAGCATAAACAGGAAATGAACTCAAGATATCTTGCTGCTTCCTTGGGGGGGGAAAGCTATAAAGAAATTGATTTCACATATACCTTTCATTTCAGGCAATAGTAATATTGTTTGGGTCCATCTCAACCTTTCTACCCACAGAGTTTGGAGGTGAATTGCAGGAGTGTGCCCCTGTAAAACATGTTTTGTATGAATAAAATAAGTCTGATGATGTCAGACATCACTTGAATTGCATTGTGGTGTAGCTTCACTGCAATCCAAGGCCATGGTTATTATGCTAGAGCCTCGTATTCCGTAGCTTTTATTAATGCATCAGTCCTCAGTGCTCTGGCCCTTTTCATATGATTCACGAAATGACTCTGAAATCAGCCCCCATGGATATATAGGCCTCAGAAATTCTGCCCAAGAATCCTTTCTCACATTAATTACCTTTTTTTTTTTTTTTTCTCAATTCTGATAAAAGATCTGGATAAAGTCTTCCCTCAATGCTGTCCTCTTTAGCACATGTCTAATCTCCAAGACATCTTCTGAAGAGCTCTCATTCCCATCTTTCTCTCCCACACATTCTCTCCTCGCGTGCTTTGTAGGAGTGCTGCCATCATATCTTTTACACCTTTATGTAAGGGTTTTGTTCCATTTCTTGAAACCGTTCAGCGCATTGTTTTGCAATGTTTCTAAGGTTTTCATTATGCAATACCCAAACAATTTGACCTGCTTTGTACTGCCTATGAAAATAGTTGATCAGTCAGGGTTATGGCTTAACCCCTGCTGATGTGGTTTCCAAATATTCACTATAAAAACCAACCCTGTATCACACGAAATACGTTCTGGGGAAACTATTTTGCAAATCGCAATTACGTTACATGCCAACATATAAGCAGTGCTATTACGTTGCTCCTTAACCTAATATAAGCAGTGCTATTACGTTGGTCCTTAACCTAATATAGCCAATCTATTGCAGTGCTATTACGTTTGTCCTGAACATAATACATCCAAAGCAGGTTTCTTTTCACACGTAGCAGCTAATGCTGTTCATTTTGTTTTAATTATTTACTTACTTTTTTCTCATTGGGCTACAAAATATTATCTATTCCAGGGCGTGTCAAATGGCGGCACTCAGATAATTTTTATCCGGCCCTCCAACTGGTTTTTGATGTTTAAAACCCCTTGCAATCTGATATCAAAGTCCCCGCAAAGGTTTAGCGCGTTCAGCGGTGAGTTTAACAACGCACGTGATCATTCAGCGGTGAGTTTAACAACGCACGTGATCATTCAGCGGTGAGTTTAACAACGCAACGTGACACGGGCACGTTTATTTCGTTATTTTCGTGATATCAGCACGTTTTTTAAACTAATGTATTTCAATGGGAAGCATCTTTCGTGATCACAGCACGATTATTTCTGCCTATCGGGCTGCAGCAGAGAAGCTGTTTAATCAACATTTATTCACGAGATCTTATCATGGTTTATGTATTTATTTTAATTATATTATTTCTGTCTTATTGCCAGGGAAGCTGGATTGCTTTGCTGTTATTTGATATTTATAAAAGTATATTTTATCAGTAGGAAATCGCGCTGAAGAAGTCTCATTCCGAACACATCGCGATATTTGGCATCAGTTCACGTGTGCCAGATGTTGGTAAGTAACGTTAGTCGTAAATACGCTGTCCTAATAATGTTTGATATAATGTATTTTCTGTTTGTCGAAATTAATCAGATTAGCTCAAGTTCAGTCACTGCATTATATCTGGCTTTGAGTTTCATTGCTTTCTATGAAAATGGTTTATATGGTGATTAAGCACTGTCTGTCACGTGATATGCTATATGCCTAGAGTAGACCTTCAGTCAGTTAATCATATTCATATCAGGTTTTTTAAGTAGTACAATTACAAATTTGTATGTGTAGTAGAAGTAGGCCTATAGTAAAACTAACACCATGCTTTTACCACAGTAACATTAGTTTTACTGTGATAAGTGTAGTAAAAAGACAGTAATCACACAACTTACCATGCTTTTACCACACTATTGGTAGTTTTAATGTGGTACTTATTGTAAATGCACAGTAACCACAACACTAACCATGCTTTTACCTCAGTAACCTCAGTTTTACTGTGATGGGTGTAGTAAAGGACAGCAATCACAAAACTTACCATGCTTTTACCTCAGTATTGGTAGTTTTAAAGTGATAATTGTTGTAAATTATGCATATTAACCACAACACCTTCCATGCTTTTAATGCTTAATAATGCAACCAATATTTGTAAGGAAAATCTGTACTTTTTCCTTTAAATAATCCTATATTATGCATAATGATATTTTTTTTTCTCTTTTTTCAGCTGAAAAGACCAAAAGGGCCTTTCCGACTCAGTCAGCCCATTATTTTTGAGGACAAGTAAACGGAGGAGATGGCGGACAGCTGCAAAGGCAAATATTCGCAATGGTATGTATGTGTTGGTTTTAACCCTAAATCAAACATTTTATCAAGCATTTGTTGTTTCTTAAACCTGTTCTTACAAAACCCATAGCCCAATCAGTATGAACAGTCTCAAAGTCTTAATAATTCACAAGATTTAACAAGTTGTCAAATTCGTACGATACTAGTACATATTTGTATACTCGTACATAATCCTGCAGCTTTTACTCCTAGTGCTGTCATTGGCTACTTCCCTGTACATATTTATTGCGATATTTGTATCGCAAATATAAAAAAAAAACAGTTGCGCCCCTTCTTGAAAAGTAGTCTGATGTCCCACACACTGTCAGAAAGTTTATATTAATTGCATTGTATTCATTAAAATTATTACAAATTGGTCCCTGTCTGTTGTGTTCATGTTCCAATGTCCAATGATACATGATGTCTCTCCAAACCTCATAACCTACCTCTGTTTGCAAGAGTGGAAAAGCACTTGTCACATGACATCAGATACTCGATTATTTTGTCGTAATCAGATCAGTTACACTGCTGATAACTGTCCCGTTTGCATGTAAATCATGTTATTTTTAAACGAGTTCATATGATTATTGCTTGCTATTAAAGACATACTTTTATTCATAGAAATGCCCACATATCAGTGAACGACGTATTACATAAACATGCTTTTAACATTTAATTATGCTACACTCTTTACAGAAATATATCCCACAGTTATGGATAAACTCCCAACATCATCATCAAGTCCTGTGCTGGGCACATTGGGCAACAAGTGTCCTCCAACGTATTCGATCCGTGGCCAAGTTCTCCGCATCTTCCCATGGGACACTGACATTCTTCAGCTCTTCGTGAAACATCTGTCTCCATGTCTTCCTTGGTCTTCCCGGTCTCCTGCATCCTCCTGGTGGTGGATGACACTTCATCACTGTCTTTGGGTGTTGTTGTTTGGGCATGTGTCGGATGTGTCCAGCGAGGTGCACCCTTTGCTCTGTCACAGTTTCTGAAAGTCTTCATGTGAAGTCCCACTCCTCCTCAGGATCTCTTTGATATATGCAGAACCAATATTGAAAATAGTGATTTATCTTTTTTCCATATTGTTAAAGCATTGTGTTTTCTCTTTTCAGCTTCATAAACTGAGCTTGATGTCTGCCTAATGCCTTCATCAAAGAAGCGTCAGTGCTCATCAGGTGTTTTCCTAAAGGACATATTCATTGCCATCCATTAGTTCTAGTCATGCAGTGACTTCCTGATGCAATAGACAAATGTATATTTCTGCAAGTGTATATAGCAGGTGTTTGTCCGAACAATTGAAGTGAGAGTGTTCAGGAAAACCTTTAGAAAACAATCAATATTTATGGAAATCTTATTGGTGCTGAAAGAATATTACAGAAATGACACACTTGACATACTGGACATTATTCTGAGTTTGTTACTTTTACATTTAGATGGACTTAATGTCTTACATTTAGCTTCATTAAACCTTTTATTACAGTGGTCACTATAGTAAATGTCCACATCTATGGTATCATTACATCACTACCTGATTAATGTAAATGTAATATACCTGTGGGTGTATTTTATTGAAGCATTTTCTTACTGACGTTTATAATCATTAACTATTTTAAGTTGCCTTTCATTTAGTTACAATAAAAGTGACCAATAATCACAAGGATATAGAATTAAAGTTGAGAATGTAAAATGTTGTGCTTACATTTTTGCCTATTTGTTCTTTAAAGCGAAGAAACAAATATATTTTCACATAACAAAGTTGAATCTCATCTCTTGGTTTGTAAAAATATAACTTCATCATAGCATTTTTTTTAACGTTACTGTATATGTCCCTATAATAGATTGCCCCTGTATCTTATACCTGTATTTTATATATAATTAACTGATTTTTATACTGTTGTGCAGTAGGTTTGGCACTACATTTGTCTTTAAACCGTTTGACATTAAATATTGGAATATGCTTTCAAAATTGTGTGCATTCATTGTGATTTTGTTACATTTATTTGAATATAATTGATATACCTTTGATATACTATACATACACTGTAAATGTTAGAAGCACTTTAGTACATGTAATTTTCTTTAATTAAAATACTGCAAAACTACCCCTGCTGTAGGCCATTGCTTAGAAAAAAGTTTCTCTTTCAAATGTGTTTATGAATCAGTCTAATCAAATAAGCACATTTGTGTCATTGATCATGTGATCTCGTTTTTGGATGGTAACCACATAAAGGAGTCTTTTGTTTTTAAATGTGAGTTTTGTAATTTAATTAGAATGAATACATTACAGCTCAAATATTGTTTGGTATTAAATATTAAATATTTAAGGTATCTATCCCTTCAGCCGGAACCAGAAGAGATCTGTCATTATTTTCCATAAATGGGCAAGTAAGTGTGACGCATCTGTTCAGCTGGGTTGTTATTGGCTGTGACTTTATCGCAGAACTCGCTGTGATTGGACTATCGTTTAACTCATATAAAACGGCGCTTCATGTTACAAAGTATGTTTTGGTGTTATTATTGCGTTAGTTATACATAAAGTTAACTATAAAGTGTCTCTATGTTGTGAGAAATTGCTCCTTTACTGAGATCCCCACCCTAACCCTAAGCATGTCTGCACATTTTAATGAACTACAGGACAATGTTTCCTGTTCCATTGATAGAATGACAGAGATATGTGGGTAATGTAGTTTAAAACGTTTAGTAATGAAACAATAAATGTTAAATAAATAATATCTTTAATGGACAACTGGATATCTAAATTTGTTCATTGTGCAAACCTTTATGACATATATGAGGGACAGGCTGAAATTTGATAATTTACTGTGAGCACTTTAAAAATAACCTTTATGCCAGCTTTCCGTATATGTCAGAAAACTTTGCCCAACATTATTTAGTAAACATAGCATAAGCAGTTGTCCTGCCGATTTTCTCTTTGATACACTAACCGGACTGTGAGTTACAGCCATTTGAAATGTGCAGTTTTTTGCTCTTCTGGGGGCCGCTGGGCCCTTGGGGTGGAAGTGCAGTACAATCTACACATATCTACACACACTATTACACAGGGATAATACTCCATTCAGTAAAACAAAACAAAAAAACCCAGTCCCAACATTTCCTTTTCACCCCTTCTGATTGCTGCTTATATGCCTGACATCAGTCATGTCTATGCTTTCATTTTAAATGCAGTAGGCTAGTAGATGTTCTAGAATCTAGAATGATCAACATGGATCATCTTCAATTATGCTTGAAGTGTTTATAGCAAGATAGCTACTGCAGCCTCTTGTTATTCACATAGCTTCCCTTTATTTCACTGCAAACTGCTTATACATGCAAGTATGTGCAACTTTTGTTGCACTGTTGTCCCAAATATCATTAACCAGATCTAAATGTGTATGTCCTAAGAAAAAGAATCATGGTAATTCATTATATTGTTTTTAAATTATGAACTAAACTAAAGAAATAAGAAATTAAAATTTCTCAAATATTTGTTTTATTTACTGTACCAAACAGCACTTTCAATACACAATATTCACCATACTTTATTACACAACACTTTATTGGAGGACACAGCATAAAGTTGATAAAGTAGAATAAAGACAATGAGATTCAAGATAAATAAAAATGTGTCTTCAAAAATACATTAACATCATATTAATCCATTCACAGCTGCTGAAGCCAAAAAATGAGTGCCAGAGAATCACATTCAGTCACCTATACAGAAAACAGATTTGATATTATGTTGGAAAATAATGATTCATTATCACAGCTAAACTGGTTTCTTGCTCTTCCCTGTAAATGTCTCTATCATGTTCATGTTGTTCTTCCTCGTCTAAACAGTTTGTTCAGGTGTACCCTGTAGTACAACAGATGAACAGAAGATGTGATCACTGATGTGGTGTAGCTTTTTCTCAACCAGAGGAAGAAGTCTCAACATCCCATTGCCAGGTGTTCTCCAGTTCTCTGAAAGTAAAGCAAAAAACACAAACAATACAAATTAAGTTGTTTAATGGACAGTCAGGTCAGCTTATGGCTACGTTTACACGTGGAAGGCTATTTTCATAAACGGACATTTCACCCCTCTTCGTTTTCAAAAATAACATTGTGCACACGAACCCGTGTATATGCCGTCCAGAGCATGCCAAACCTGTAGGTGGCAGTGTAACGAGAAGCTGAAGCCCATGTTAGCTAGTCAGAATCCCGAAAATAGTCACATACTGTGACGTCAGTTTACATGCAAACGTGCAAACAAAGTTTTCCAAAATCTCCACTTTGGCCCGAGTTCTTAGAAATAATAGTTTTCTGTGATAAAAACTCGGTTTTCGTGTAAATGAGAGGCCAAACCGCAGGGAAATATCTGTGTCTTCACTTCGTGTAAACGGGGCCTATGTTCTGCGATATATTAAGCAGTGATGGGCTACTCTGGCCCTTAGCGTCCACTGTCCTGCAGATTTGGCTCCAACCTCAAACCCTCCTGCCTATTGTCTATAAGTAAAGCTGAAGATTTTCATATGTGCTCAATTAGGGTTGGAGGTAAACTCTCAACCTTAAAAAGGAGAACGCAAAAGGGCCAGAGTTGCCCGTTCCTGATTTAAATTTACAAAGCAGCAGTCAGTACTTTAATATACACATTGAAGTATTATATATATATATATATATATATATATATATATATATATATATATATATATATATATAAATATATATATATATATATATATATATATAATATTTCAGCACATGATATAAGCTAAGTACTGAACAAAAACTGTTTTACCCATATCAACAGCAACCTACTTTAAAAGATCTTTACTTTAAATGGTCTCTTTTGCCTTTGCAAGTGATTTTTTTCAAGACAACAAACTCTTCTGTCACTAGTTTCAAGAGCTTCACTTGGTCAGTGATAACCTGTACAATGTAAAATTGTCAACATCAAATTATGTACTACATATTACAGCATTGTTTCAATACAAGACATACCAATGGACTCGCGCACCTTTCTGTCTTCTTTGGGTACCAGATGTTCCTTCCTCACCCGAAACAAAGGACTTACTCGATTAGCTTGTGTTGATATAAGGACTGGTCTTCCTTCTCTGCTGTAAAACAAGAAAGTCTCCACTTACTCTATGTGCAATTACTATTGTTCTTGAAATATAAGACAGTTATAATTTACCTTACGATTCAGGAGAGAGCATTTGATGAGTAAATACTGATTGAAATATTCTAGAAACTTTACCTGGGAAGGGCTGATCACGGCAAGATCCGCTGCGACTCATTAGTAGCTCTTGTGAGGGTTGGCTCTTAAAAGAGCTGTTGAGTTTGATGTTGTAGAGATCTAAAAAAAAAAAAGGACTACGTAATCCTGCAATACAGAAAGGAAGGTAATTTTATTACATTACATTCAAGCAGTCAGTTATACAACTGTGGGATATATTTCTGTAAAGAGTGTAGCATAATTAAATGTTAAAAGCATGTTTATGTAATACGTTGTTCACTGATATGTGGGCATTTCTATGAATAAAAGTATGTCTTTAATAGCAAGCAATAATCATATGAACTCGTTTAAAAATAACATGATTTACATGCAAACGGGACAGTTATCAGCAGTGTAACTGATCTGATTACGACAAAATAATCGAGTATCTGATGTCATGTGACAAGTGCTTTTCCACTCTTGCAAACAGAGGTAGGTTATGAGGTTTGGAGAGACATCATGTATCATTGGACATTGGAACATGAACACAACAGACAGGGACCAATTTGTAATAATTTTAATGAATACAATGCAATTAATATAAACTTTCTGACAGTGTGTGGGACATCAGACTACTTTTCAAGAAGGGGCGCAACTGTTTTTTTTTTATATTTGCGATACAAATATTGCGATAAATATGTACAGGGAAGTAGCCAATGACAGCACTAGGAGTAAAAGCTGCAGGATTATGTACGAGTATACAAATATGTACTAGTATCGTACGAATTTGACAACTTGTTAAATCTTGTGAATTATTAAGACTTTGAGACTGTTCATACTGATTGGGCTATGGGTTTTGTAAGAACAGGTTTAAGAAACAACAAATGCTTGATAAAATGTTTGATTTAGGGTTAAAACCAACACATACATACCATTGCGAATATTTGCCTTTGCAGCTGTCCGCCGTCTCCTCCATTTACTTGTCCTCAAAAATAATGGGCTGACTGAGTCGGAAAGGCCCTTTTGGTCTTTTCAGCTGAAAAAAGAGAGAAAAAAATATCATTATGCATAATATAGGATTATTTAAAGGAAAAAGTACAGATTTTCCTTACAAATATTGGATGTTGCATTATTAAGCATTAAAAGCATGGAAGGTGTTGTGGTTAATATGCATAATTTACAACAATTATCACTTTAAAACTACCAATACTGAGGTAAAAGCATGGTAAGTTTTGTGATTGCTGTCCTTTACTACACCCATCACAGTAAAACTGAGGTTACTGAGGTAAAAGCATGGTTAGTGTTGTGGTTACTGTGCATTTACAATAAGTACCACATTAAAACTACCAATAGTGTGGTAAAAGCATGGTAAGTTGTGTGATTACTGTCTTTTTACTACACTTATCACAGTAAAACTAATGTTACTGTGGTAAAAGCATGGTGTTGGTTTTACTGTAGGCCTACATAATTTGTAATTGTACTACTTAAAAACCTGATATGAATATGATTAACTGACTGAAGGTCTACTCTAGGCCTATAGCATATCACGTGACAGACAGTGTTTAATCACCATATAAACCATTTTCATAGAAAGCAATGAAACTCAAAGCCAGATATAATGCAGCGACTGAACTTGAGCTAATCTGATTAATTTCGACAAACAGAAAATACATTATATCAAACATTATTAGGACAGCGTATTTACGACTAACGTTACTTACCAACATCTGGCACACGTGAACTGATGCCAAATATCGCGATGTGTTCGGAATGAGACTTCTTCAGCGCGATTTCCTACTGATAAAATATACTTTTATAAATATCAAATAACAGCAAAGCAATCCAGCTTCCCTGGCAATAAGACAGAAATAATATAATTAAAATAAATACATAAACCATGATAAGATCTCGTGAATAAATGTTGATTAAACAGCTTCTCTGCTGCAGCCCGAAAGGCAGAAATAATCGTGCTGTGATCACGAAAGATGCTTCCCATTGAAATACATTAGTTTAAAAAACGTGCTGATATCACGAAAATAACGAAATAAACGTGCCCGTGTCACGTTGCGTTGTTAAACTCACCGCTGAATGATCACGTGCGTTGTTAAACTCACCGCTGAATGATCACGTGCGTTGTTAAACTCACCGCTGAACGCGCTAAACCTTTGCGGGGACTTTGATATCAGATTGCGAGGGGTTTTAAACATCAAAAACCAGTTGGAGGGCCAGATAAAAATTATCTGAGTGCCGCCATTTGACACGCCCTGGAATAGATAATATTTTGTAGCCCAATGAGAAAAAAGTAAGTAAATAATTAAAACAAAATGAACAGCATTAGCTGCTACGTGTGAAAAGAAACCTGCTTTGGATGTATTATGTTCAGGACAAACGTAATAGCACTGCAATAGATTGGCTATATTAGGTTAAGGACAAACGTAATAGCACTGCTTATATTAGGTTAAGGAGCAACGTAATAGCACTGCTTATATGTTGGCATGTAACGTAATTGCGATTTGCAAAATAGTTTCCCCAGAACGTATTTCGTGTGATACAGGGTTGATAAAAACATGACAATTTTCATTGGTGCTAATATACATCAACATATAACTGTATATTTCATCAAGTTAAATAATATTATATTCTAAGCTTTTTTAACTTGTACCTTAAATACTGATAACCACCATTTTAATAAAGGTGTCCTGTCCATAGAACTTGACTCGCATATAGAGGGTGCAAAGGGTTATGCACACAGAGACAAAACACCATCAAGTTAACATACATGACACTAAAATAATGCTGTAAAAATCAACTAAATAATATACATTGTAATACAAAACACCCTAATGTACATTACTGATAATAATAATAATAAATGAAACCATTTATTTAAAATAAAATTGTATGTGATGTTTCACATATCTGTGAATGTCCTTTTATCAACTTAAAATATGCGGTAAATCATAGTTTTTAATGTTAAACCATTTACAGGGTTTTTTTTATGTTATTTTTTCACATCGTGTAAGGTTGCTTTAACCTATTAGATTTTTACTATAGCATTTCTAGTATACAAATCTTTTTTTATTTATTATAAAATATTGTAGCATTTATTATAAATTATTTATCCGTGAGATTTAACATCTCTTCCCTGATGACGTGTTTAATTGGCGCAAATGCGGGACAAACTGTCTCTCACATGAGATCAGAGCAAATGACAACGATCCAATGATCCAATCAATTCCCGATGGACAAAATCAAGTCCTGACCTACATGATTTCTTGTTTTACTTAGATATAGGTCACAATAAAGAAGAAAAGACTATCACAACTTCCGTTTAATGCCGACTGTAATTCATCATGTGGCCTTCTCTTTTACCTGTATTATTATGGTGGATCACCACATATTTTCTTTGTGTATGTTTAAAGTAACCATATACAGTATTTAACAGGATTTTTACTGGGAGTGTAATAACTATCCTCAATATTTGAAGCTCTCTGATGATGATTTGGCAATTACAAATAGTTAGTGGTCATACAGTAAATTGCAACTGATAACTGGCCAGGAATGCACTTCCTTTCTTAAAGGATTAGTTCACTTTTAAAATGAAAATTCTGTCATCATATACTCACCCTTAAGTTGTTTCAAACCTGTATGAATTTCTTTCCTCTGCTGAACACAAAGGAAGATATTTAGAAGAATGTCAGTAACCATACAGTTTTTGGTTCCCAATGACTTCCATAGTATATTTTTTTCCTACTATGGAAGTCAATGGGAACCAAAAACTGTCTGGTTACTGACATTCTTCTAAATATATTCCTTTGTGTTCAGCAGAGGAAAGAAATTCATACAGGTTTGAAACAACATGAGGGTGAGTATATGATGACAGAATTTTCATTTTAAAAGTGAACTAATCCTTTAAAGTTTGTCCTAAAGCAGTCTCCATATTTCAGTAAACGGGGTTTTCGCTGGGTTTGCTTCAGTGAAAGTATGTTTACTAGTCCTTTAGCCCACGTTTCAAACCCAGACACCACAAATCGGTTTCCTCATTTGCAGAATCCGCTTCTTAGCAATTATCATACAATTCGATATTGCTTGTCTCTCATACAGTGCGTGTCAGTTGTACACAAATGGCTGGATTTGCCAAGTATAGCCGTCAGCAGACTAGTTTTTTTTATTGAATGTTTTGAAAGTCAAATACTCTTCCAGTAAGCCTATAATTTAGTTCACATCCAAAATAAGGGAGTTTGAGATCTGTTGCCTTACATCTGTTGCAGATTGAAGAAACGTGTGGAACAGTGTTGCGTAGCTTCACTTAGATCTGTATCAGACTTTTAAGACAGTTCTTTTAATCGAATATTACAAACCAAGCAAGTTCTATCAAATTAATTAAAAGAAGCTCCTTTAATAGTAGCTTATGATGATCATCTGTAGATCATTAGCCTTATCAGCCTGGCTCATGAATATTAATTAGGTGATGTAATGCTTGGCCAGTTGCCCTAAGTGATTTGTTGAAGGGTAGATAAGTGGATGCTGGTTAGGATTACTCATTGAGTCCAATGCAACCAGTTGACAGAAGCTTCTGCTTAGTCATGCAGTTGTCAAAATAAAGTTGTACCAAATGTATTTTCCAAAAAAACGTAAACATTTCCAAAAGTTATAATGGTTGGTAACCCCTCCATCCGTCATAACTCATAGCCCACAATCAGATTAAATTAAAGATGTGAGAGATGTCTGCCTGTGATTAGTCCTGGCAGCCAGGCACAACCTCCGCCTTTGGCGTAATGCTTTTTTTTCCAGCTATGGAGGTAAACATTATTATCGCCCTTTCATCTTTTAAAACCCGCTGAATGTGAGACGCATTGCTGTGTCCTCTGTCACGCCCTGCTCATTTGGCACGGTGTCATTCTTTCCCCCCCGCAATTAATGAGAGCAAAGACAACAAAGCAGCGGGGTCTATTGAATTATTTGATTAAGTAGCTGCAGCTAATGGAGTTTCAGGATTTAAGAGCAAATGATGTATTGCAGATGACTCATCAAGGCATTTAATTTGCCCACTTACCCATTTATGCATTGTCTCATTCATATAGCCATGCATCTTCATTTCATCTTTGAAGAGCAGGTCATTCGGCGGGTTCGGACAGGGCAAAATGGGGGAGGATGGTCAGCGCAGCCCAAGGGAATTGATTTCTTCATTGCGCTGTCTTTCTCTCGCTTTTGCTCTTTCTTGTTAGAAGTTGTGCCACTGTAAAACAGTTTCTGTGATAAGTACAAAGAGCTTGGGGTGCAGTTGAGCCGCCTCTGAAATCCTTTCAGAAACCACATGCTTGTTTATTGCTTCTGAGCTTAAAGGATTCATGGCTGAGGCACATAATCAGTATTCTAATCAAGGCATAAAACCAGCATTTTCTCTCACACACAGCTGTTTTCCTGACAAAACAAGTAGTGTTTTTTAAATCACATGGCGTCACATGGGGTTGAATCGTGACATATGGCAGAGGTCTTGCGGCTGATTGAAGTCCTTCCTTTCAATGTTCATGAGGTCATTCGCTTAAGTTTTATTTAGATTTGCGAGATTAGAGGGAAGACTTAAGAGATGGTCCATTCTTACGCTGCGATTGCGACATTTGAAGGCTCTTTGATTCGCATGCGTTATTGGTAGATTGCGCAGTGTTTTTGTGCCTCTGCTGCTTGTTTCCTCAGAGCAATCGGGACCGGGTGGATAAAACTAAACCATAAAAAAGCTCTGCGTATGACCATAATCCATTTCGAAGTGAGTCATTTATCAGCGCGGTTCACCTTTGAGAGACGTTACTCTCTCCTTACAACCGGCGCAGACAACTGTCAGGGCTGGAGGTACATCAAGAGACATCAAAAGACTGCTTTTCATAAAATGGTCTCCTCATTCTCCTGCTGGGTCGAACGTACTCAAATATTAATCAAGTTCAGAGCGCATGCTGATGCGTTACAGCCTCCGTGAATATAAGCACTGTACTCGCACCCCGCTGCATATTCCTAGCACATAGACGTTGCTGAAAGCAGCCTCGGGCAACCCTCTAGCATCCAGTACCATGCACAAATAAAGAAAGGCACCAAAAGTGATAGCTTGGACACGCACACAAAGGAAACTAGCCGACAACCTTGAGCCATACCTCACCCACTTCTCATCATAGCGAGTTTCCCTAATTCACAGACATCTCCTGGTTCAGCCCGCACGGCATTGGATGAATAATTCAATATGTCCAAGAAACACGTTGACAGCTGCACGTGTATCACAGCGGCGGTTATAGACGCTGTCTGGCACGTGAACCTACTGGCACCATAAAGGAATTCGAAAAGAGCCAATTTTGATTTTGCTAGACAATGTTCAATAATGAGAAAGTTGTTAGCACACACTCTTAGAACAAATAGTACAAATTCTGTCACTGAGGAAGTACCCTTTTAAAAGGTACTAAGATGTATCATTAGGGTGTACCTTTTGGAAAGGATACTGCCCCAGTGACAGCTTTTGTACCTTTTCTTTTTCTTTTTCTGGACATGTTTCTGAGAAATTTCACTATTGTGTTTAGGTTGGTTCCTGATAAAGTTTTGGCCTTTTCTACTTACCTGGTTTGTTTTGCAATAATGTCCTGACTGATTGAACTGTATCTAATGTAATGACTATTTGCAAAATAATTAAATACATGATAATTAAATATTGCCATTGGCACTGCAATGATATTACAGTACTGTTTGAATGTATGTGTTATGAAAACGCTTTACATTTTAATATTTAATTTAACTTGAACAAAATGTTTTTACAGCATTTATTATAAATATTTTCATGGCCATGAAATATCAGATTGGTTCAAATACAAATATTGCAATATTAATTTATACAAATATAAAACGTATTTATTTATTATTATAATTTAAACATGTATAACCATAACTACATGGCCATGGTTTGATCTTTTATATGTCAGAAAATGGCATTAGTATCACGCAAGTAAACTTAATACAGGAGTGATTGGGTTTTTATCAGTTTTGTGATGACCCATTTATGTGGCGATAAATTCGCAAAGCAATCAAACATGTACTATGAAGTGACCAGGTGTAATGATAATTTGGGATATATATATATATATTTTTTTTTTAACTAGTCCAACTTTCTTCCCTACAGCTGACAAGCTCTGGTGATGTGTGGGTATCAAACATTGTGGCTGCTGTCAGAATTGCTCTTAGAACTCAAATCTGCACATCTGTCAGTCTCCCCGCGCTGCGGCATGAAGCCCAGAATTGTCCTTGTCGTTAAGACCTGATTAATATTTGTCCCTCTGGTGCTTGGCCAGAGTGCTCAATAACACAATATTTCCAGCATCAGTGCTCTGTCAGGCTGCACATTTCATATCTTTATCATAGTCGCATTGTTCCGTTGTTGTTGATGGTTTGGATGTTGAAGGTGGAGGTTTTTTTTCTCACAAAAATGGCAGGTTATCTATGACGGTGACAGAGAATCAAGAAAGATGGGTAGATATCATTGAGATATTGGTATCAAATCAGTTCGGGACAGGTATTCATTGTCAAACTACCTACAAATGACACATTTTGTAACTCTTCTTTTTTATTTATTGTTTTTTTTATATATCCATTTTCTTTGCTGTTACAGCACCTGCATTTTGTAGTCTAGTGGTGGTTGTGTAGCCTCTTCCCTTTTCTATCACATATTTCGTGACTGCCTGAGTTATATTAAGGTGTCCACCCACAGCCGAATTTCCCCACAGTGTTGTAAATGCCCTTCAGTGTTGTAAAAGTGAACTATGTAGGGTTACAAAGCAAAGACATCTGGCTGGATAACAGCTGTGAAGATATTTGATTCACTGAGTGGAAGTGTTTTTTCTGAGACAACCCATACTAGTCTTCTGTAGGACACAAGACTGCTTATGCAGTCACTGCTGTGGTAAGGACAGATTGGGCTGTAGGATGCATATCAAACTGAAACGGTTTTGAATTTTTTTAATTTAATTTATCTAGTAGATGAACCACAACTTTCTATTTTCCAGTGTGTTACAGGTGGAATTAGTGAGAGGTGCATTCTCATAAGTATTTGTCCAAATTAGTTATATTTTTGCTGTTTCCTGGGATAAAAAGACTGTAAATAAAAAATAAAAAACGTATCAATGAGAGATTTTTGCTAAAAGTATTTTTTTAACAGTTAAGATACAGTAACGCTTAATGCACAGATCATCTCAATGCAACACATATGGACTAAAAACTGCAAAGCTTTAATTTTTCATTATATAGCACATATACAGCTGTGCAAAAAAAGTAATTTATAAGTCAGTTATTTATATATTTTGCCGTAGTGTGTCATTAGAACTGTGGTGATGTCTGTGCTCGAAGAAACCTACCTGCAAATACAGTACTGTGAAAAGTTTTAAGCACTTGTTGTAAAAATGCTGTAAAGTGAGGATGCTTTAAAAAAAAAAAAAAAAAATCTCATAAATAGATTATTTATTTAGTAACTTCTATTAACTAGATCAAATCGATATTTGGTGTGACCACCCTTTGTGTCAGCTTTTGTCCTAAATTGCACATAGTTTTTCAGGTAGGTTTCTTCAAGTGTCTTAGAGATGTTGCTGCATTTCTTCTGGATTTAGTCTGTCTGTTTTAGATGGACTTGAAGATGGTGAGATCAGATCTCCACGTGGATTATACCGGCTGTTGTCAGACTCCTTGTGCATACAAAAATCTCACTGGATTATTACAATTAAAGGCAAAAGGAATGTTTGGAAATGTGAACTGACTGACACTCCACACTACAGTAAAATATATAAATAACTGGCTTAACCTTTTTTTTTTTAGTGAAAATGGTGCCTAAGACTTTTGCACAGAACTGTGTGTGTACAGTATATACTTTTTTTCTTTTTCTTTTTTACATTAATAACCTTACAAAATATTTCCAATTCAAATAAATGCTTATCATATCTTTCCATAATGATATTAAGCAGAATGTCTTGATAAATGTTTCTTGAGCAACACATCTGTTAGAATGATTTCTGTACATTTTAAAATACACAAGTTATAGATCACAATATTATTTATAATTCTAATGTATTGATCAAATAAATGCAGCCTTGGTGAGCAAGAGACTTTTCAAAAACATAAAACCAACCCAACATTTTTTAAATATTAGTGTATAACCAATAGTATCATGACTTAATGTGGGATTCAATCAAATCCTTATAGACAAAATCAAGCCCCAAGCCACATTATTGACCATTGAATATTATGTTTGACTAAGAAATGCATAATATTACGTATGCTAATTGTGTTGTGAATGCATGGTACCTTCTGTAACATGGATTTATAGAGATTATTTTTTAACAGATCTTTATGCCACTGTTGGTTTTGGGTAAACGCATGTAATGAGCACCAATTTAGATCTCAATGACACAGGAATCCTCTCTGCTGACAAGCATGGTCAAGATAACAGCAGGATGACTTGGGGATTATTTTCAGAATCAGTGAAAGGTTTAGGCTAAATCCACACTCTAACATGCCTGACATGGTTAACAGACAGCCAAAGAGAGCTTAAGTGATGGAGAAAACAGGACAGAGACAGAGAGAAGAGAACTCTACAATAGTGTGTACAGCAGTTCAGTTGAGAAGTAGGCTAGCATCAGGACTGCCTGTTCAAATGAGTGTTTACACACCGAATGAAAGCAAGCCTGCTAAGCCTGCTTCTGTCACACATTTACTCAAAAATTATCCATATTGGTCCATTATCCATTTTATGTCACATTTGTGAAACATAATGTAGAATAACTTTTTATTACAGAGAATTTGCCACTATACACGGAAAAAAAAGTTGGTGTAATTCACTCAGAATTGCTTGGAATTTCCACAAATACAAAGTAATGGCTAGTAAAACATTGAATTGAATGTGTTGATTCAAGTTTTGAATCAGAAAGACAGACATTTTCATTTTCTTGTAAAACATATACTCAAATATTATCAGTTTTTTTTTACAAAGATTTTTGATTTTTTTTACGGTGTATATCTCCGATAGTCAAGTCACATTTATTTCTAGTGCTTTATACAATACAGATGGTTAAATGACAAAATCAATGATACAAACTTCATCAATATGATCAATATCAAATATGAGACGAATTACAATTTAGCTGTGAAGCAGCTCTACAGAACATGATAGAGAAGTGTCATCATTCAGCTTAACTGTGTAAAGTTTGTTTTTGGCTGGCTTGGTTGTGGACTCTTAATATTCAGCAATATTATTGATTTGACCACTGACAATGTTGGATGAGAACAAAACTTGAATTGAATTGAGCAGGATGATGGCACCACTGTTTTCTGCAGAGCTGCTTTATAGCTCTTCAGCGTATCCTGTGAAGGCCAGCGCTGAAGGACTCCTCGGAGGTGCAAAGCTTCCTAAACAGGCGAGTGGCAATTAGCAAGCGAGAGGAAGGTCCTGTTGAGTGCTTTGCTGTTTATGGTTCCGTGGCGGAGAAGCCAGCAGACGTGTGCCGCCTGTGGAGAAACCACTGAGCTCGCGGTGACCACGCTGCCGCAGACGCTTTCTCTGTGCTCGCTGCGTTTTATTCTCATTTGTATTCTGCTTTGAGAAGCCCTCTTTGCCGCCAGGTCAGATATCCCCGCCTATTAACAAATGACAGGAGGAGTTAACTTGACTGACATGTTTATTGTTCTTGGGATGGTTCGGCCTAATGAGGCCCATCGGCCTAGGGTGCTGAGATTACACTGGCATTAGAGGACACGTCCAAAAAGCTTCAGCTGTCCTGTGCCATTTAAACACACAGTCTGCACACTTGTCCCGCCTGACACCACTTTACCTCTGGTACTGTTTATCTAGACAATGATAGCTTGTGAATGATTCCTGGTCTTGGCCACTAATCATTACGTGGGGGTTGATAGTCCTGTTTGCTCTAATGCTACACCTGATAAAGCACTGCCTTGATAAACTGCACCAATTAACGCAGAGGGAGCTGAATTACTTAAACGACATTCTGACTTTCCAACCGCAAAATGGCTGTCCTTTGCAAGTTGTGTGGAAAGAATTTGTAGCAAAATTGGTGTATGCCTTCTGCAAAATTACTTAAATATGCAATATGGGTCCTTGACCTTATGCTCATTTAAAAATGAATACACCTCTTCTTTGGTGAGCATGTCTTTAATTTCTATATGAAAGAATGTTGAGTTTTTGGCATGGTAATGGATATGATAATGTTTATATGTTTGATCTTGGCGTAATAGATCTCCTACTCTGCTGCAGAGCAAGTACAGAAACATGTCAATAATACGTAGATGACACGCTACTGTAAGCAAGTGAGACATGCTGATGCTGCTGTACAATATAGCATACATGAATTACCCGTAGCAGATCTATACAGGTGGAGCTGGGGAAGGTGGAGGGTTTCTGAAAGCGCGCTGCAAATGCTACCAAGATGTTTGAGCAATGAGCTCATTGGCTACAGATACAGAAAGAACCAATCAGCTGTGCCCTATAGAGTATGATGTGATTCCGTTAAGGACCTATCAGCCTGCACCATGTAGAGTTTTAATGATGGAGCTTTGTATTTGTTTGAAAAATATTTTACCACAGTTGCTTCAATGCTTATTACGTTTTTCAGCAAAAGTTTTCAATTATTAATATGTATGAATTAATGATTCATGATTGAAAAAAAAGACACTCACATGTATTCAAAGTGAAATCAACATGAAGAGTGCATACCTACTTGTTATTAACTGTTTTTCCTTTAATGTGAGCACTCTTATTTGTAATTAGCCTGTATGAATACATGGTTTGTAGTTTTTTTTTTTTTTATCCCCCTATAGTCAATAATTTTATCCCTTAAAGTCGGCATGAAATCAAAATTGACCCTATTTACTTTGTTAGCGGATATTACTAGTCTTGTGGTGAACAATTCATCCATGCAAGTTAATACACAGAAAATTGTTTGCCATGGTTATCTTTAATCAAAGTCTGACAAGTTACTTCCGGTCTGGAATGGTTATTTTTCTGATGACGTAGGTTTGACGGCTTGGGTTGCTTAAACGCTTAAAGGACAAGTTCGGTATTTTACACTTAAAGCCCTGTTTACAGATCGTATCTGATGAAATAGAACGTTTAAGATAAAAATTTGGACACATGCTCCTGTCCCGAGAATTTTAGGTTTATTTAGCTTTTGTGGACCTATTTTGCCAAACGCGTCACACCCGTGATTCTTCCGTTGAGAGCTTGAATAATAGAGCCCAGCCCAGTTGGTGGCGATAATGCACCTTTGCCAATTGCAAGCAAACCACGGGCATATACACAGAAGAAGCAGAAGATCGCTGTCGTCATTGAAAGCATTACAAACAGACAGCTAATAATGTGGCGAATTTGTGCAGTTCCGAATTGCGGGAAGATTCGTGGCAAAGGGAACACCACCAAGTGCCTGTAAGCCTTGAGACAGCAGCAGCTTCGGCAACAGGCGTAACACTGGACTCCGTTGTCAACTGCCGTTCAAACTCTGCCTTTCTTTGCAGAAATTCCTCCTCTGAATATTCAGGCTCAAACCTATAACCCTGTCCATCAAAATCGATCTCAAAACTGTCATCTTCCCATATAAATGTCTCGGAATCCATTTCTAAGTTGACACCGATAGCTTCGATCTTGTAAAAATGTTTAGATAGCTTAGCCTACGATACCGCATCCGCGACTGCATAAGACTAAGTTACAAAAAGCATACAAACAACCCCATTTCCGTTTCCCGCGGCGGAGTAATACCGTAACGTTACCTCACACAGCGAATCCAATGCAACTTAATGGAGTTGGACAAAAACTACGATAAAACCTGTTGGAATGCATCTTTTTCAGCGATTTTTGAGTGCACATACCAGTGAACACCCCTGACCACTCGGTGAGTTTCACGTCTTTGTAAACGAAAGTTTAATGTGTTTTAGGAAGGAATCTTCCAGTGCACATAGACAACCATTGTGGGGGTGTGGGGGGAAGCGAACTAAACCTAAAATTCTCGGGACAGGAGCATGTGTCCAAATTTTAATCTTAACCGTTCTATTTCATCAGATACGATCTGTAAACAGGGCTTTAAGTGTAAAATACCGAACTTACCCTTTAACCACTCCCCTCAAACCGTTACTCTGCTATGGGCGAGAGATGGAGAGGAGGAGCGCTAAAGTAAAACCCTGCCCTCTGTTCAATATTCCGTTTCACTCGGAAATGCGTCACAACACTTGAGAAGTCGTTTGCAACTTCCGGTTCACGCGGACTTTAAGACAATGTTGAGACAGTTAAAAGTTTTTCCTGTAAAAATGCATGCCTTAAATAGCTTGAATGTAACTACTAGTGGTGTCAACAATAATCGATTCGGCGATGCATCGCAATGCGGGATATGCACGATTCAGCATCGATGCGCCAAAGTGCCATAATCGATTATGTCACTGTTTATTTTCTGGCCTTGAGTTAATAAAGTTACTTTCGTGGGCATAACAACAACAACAATCAAGACGGCTGAGGCGGAGGGAGATGATCGCGATAGACGGGTAATTAAAAACGCACCTAAAGCTTGGAAAAGCGGATATCTGGGCACATTTCGGATTCTACGAAGTTAATGGGAAACTAAACAAGACGAGGCTGAACACAGGAGCGCAGCTTCGTGGCTGAGACACGAATAGACTAACATAAAGCTTTTACTTTTAAACACAAAAGGCACGTCCATTTGAATAAAAAAAATATTTATTAGGCCTACACAAACCAGATCAAGAGCAAAAACTAAATAAAGTGCATAACTGAAAAATAAAGCATAGGCTCAAAACTAATACAAACAGTGGCACTGCGCATTGGGCTCCAATCATTTTTTCCCGTCTTCTAAAAAAAAAATGCTGCTACACTGCCGATGTCTTTGTTGACATGGTAGAAGAGGACTGACTATGAATTAAACGGTCTTTCAATTAAATAAATAATATTCAGCAAACCTTCTAGTAGCCTACTTTCTTCAATCTGTCTCTCTTCTCCAGTGGTTTGGGCTAATCCAAAAGAAGTGAAAACAAGGGGGGTGTTCTGAAGACAGACTGTTACCTGTGACACAGAGGTGCTCTGAAAACACCCCCATTAGCAATTAATGCTTTCCACCTGATGAAACGAACGCGCAAAACGAATTAAATGAACGCGGCAAAACTGATGAAATGAACGCGGCAAAAAATCGACCAATCAGAATTTTGGTCAAGCAAGAACGTATCGACCAACAATCGACTGGGAGATTACAGCCCTAGAAAGCAGTGATTTATGTTTTCTTTTTCAGGTTTGAAAATGCCATATACAATACCCTGTAGCCTACCATTCAATTTTATTTTGTTTAATGACATTTATGTCAAAGATACAGGAGAGTGATAATACACACATAGCAGCCAATAAAATCTGTTGTTCAATATATGACTGCTTGTATTGCCTCATGACTGATGAAAAATTTGCCTTGTTGTGTGCAGTAGAATTTTGATGCATCGCAATGCATCGTAGAATCGAATTGAATTGAATCGTTAGCTGGTGAATCGTAATCGAATTGAATTGTGAGGGCAGTGCCAATGCACACCCCTAGTAACTACACCCTTCATTTCGTATACGTGGATTCCTGAATATGCTAATAAGCCCCGCCTCCACTCACTCACACCAGCTCAGAGATCCACTCGGTCGGTCAACTTTACAGAGGTATACGCTGAACAATGGTATCGCTCTTTACAACATCAGGATAACCTGACTTCTCTTGCGACTCCCCTGCTTCAGAGCGGTCATAGTTAATGATATGCTAAAACTTGCCCGCACGTCGACGTGATTGGATACAAGGTAGTTTGTGACAAAAAACGCCGGCGATTTCATAACGTGTTTTTGCTTTTCACGGTTTTAAATGAGAAAATTCTGAGTAATGGTGTTGACTTATGAATTTGCTCATGGTTTGTCTTAAAGCATATTTAAAACACCATATAAACAACATTAAAAACTTTCACCACAGGGGGACTTTAACATGTCATATACTTTTTTCAAGGCTTTCCTCTGGTTTCTTGTTTACTTCTTTAAGATATAAAGCTGGATAGCCAAGGATTTTTTTTATGTTTTTTTTGTTTTTTTGTTAGTTAGTTCCACCATATGCTAGGGCAAGAAATGAAGCCCTCCCGATGTTGTAGTCCTGTTTTGAGGTTTCAGTGCCGCCTCTCAGTTTAAGGATTACTTGAGGAGGTTACACATTTTAATGCAACTTTCAAGCATTTAGCATCAGTGTTGTTGTTAAGATATATTTCCAGCCTTCCTTTTGTGTGTATTTATTGGCAATCTGTTTGTTTTCCTGGAGCATTCTTATTATATGCTTCAGCACATCAAAACAAATGGCAGTTTTTGATGTTTGTCCAAGAGACCCAGGGATATATTTGGATGCACCCTGTGTTTTCAAAACTCACTGCTTTTACTTGCATGTTCCTTTCGCTTGCTTTTAAGAAATACTCTTCATCCTTTCATTTGAATGGTAAGCACATAGCTACTCCACAGCAGTCAATAGCATCTTGGGGCAGAGGCTCTATGATTGTGTGGCCAGATCTGGAGTAGAAGTAATTAATGGGCGTCTTAATTGGTGCAAGTGTGTCTTCTTAGTCCTAGCCTTCACTCGACCCTGAACTGTATAAACCTTGGGGGTGGCCAGAACACAAGCTTTAGCTATTACAAAGGGGAAGGCAATAATTATTCGGAAAGATCCAGTCTTTTCTTTTTCCGGTTTTTTTTTTTTTTGTCAAAGAATGAGATCCAACCCTTGTGGTCAGAGCTCTCTGTCAGTGCTTAACATTGTTTTTTTAATTTTTTTTTATTGGTGATGAGTTGGCCTGGATAGTGAAAGCAAAGCAGCCAATAAGTGCCTAGAATACAGTATATAACAACATCTTGGTAACACTTAACAATAATGTTTAATTTGTTAACATTATTTAAGTAGACTAATCAACATAAACTATGAAAATTAATTCTAAAGCATTTGATAATCTTTGTTATGTTAATATCAACATTTACCGATACATCATTACAAATCAAAAGTTGTATCTGTTAATATTATTTAATGAACCTGAGCTAACATTAACAATTAACAGTTGCATTTTTATTAAATAATTAAAAAGATGAACAAATGCTGTAACAAATGTGTTGCGTACAGGTAATGATAGTTAATGCATTAACAGACGCTAACTAATGGGACCATATTGTAAAGTGTTACCAACATCATTAATATGGTTTTAAAAGATAACTCATAGAGTTGTTTGATATTATATAGAGCTGAGATGGATCTATATAGGCCTATGCTTATTAAATACATATGATTGAAACATTTTAATTATATATTTTTTAATTCATTATTAAGCATGGTCTATTATTGTAATCACCAGTGTAGCTTTCATGGGTCCTGAGGCCTTAAAAGATAAAAAGCTTGCAGCCTTGCTCTAAAGCGGATGTTTGAATTTTAAGTGAGTTTTTACAGGTCATTAAACAGAACAACCTCTTCTGTCTTTTTAAAGACTAGCTCTGATGTGTCCAGCCACATTGAGAGAGAAGCAATTAAACCATGCACTCAAAAATACATTTACTCACACTCATGTCATTCCAAAGCCATTTTGTATTTAGATTTTTTTCCCATGCAATAATATTTTTTTTTATGGAAACTTGAAATTTCAAAGACATCAAAAAGTCTGATAAAAGCAGTCCATATGAATCGGTACACAATATTATGCATTTCCTAAAGCTATACAAAAGATTTGTATGAGGAACAGATTAAAATGATCAGTCATTGCTCCATGAAAACCGTCCGCTCCAGTAAGATGTCCACTGCTATCCTTTAAGGGTGCAAAAGGAAACTGTGTTATTTATATGCAAAACACAGGTTAATATATTTTACATATGTCTTTAACACTAACATGCACATAAAGTGAAGCTTAAATTTGTATATATGGATTTTTTTGTATTGCCAAAAGTGAAAATCTGTTGACTGTGCTTGTTGTTTTATAGCTACCAATGTGTAATAAGTATTTACCATTTATGACATGTCACCTGTGTTTAGCGGATCGATTTCATACACTGCAGTCCTATTCCGGTTATGGATTTTCTGTTATTTTAGTGACTGATGTAGAGGCATTGAATTATTTGTCATTCCTCTGCCTGCATCTTAGAGGACATTACAACTTAATTCAACGCTTTCCTAAATGAGATATGACTAGGCGGGGTTTTTTCACCCCCCTGAAACCATTTTCATTTTCTATTGCAGCACTATCCAATGCAGCAATTGTTTTTATGCCAAGAAATGAGATATGAATCGCAGCCGGCTGTTAATTTTGAGCAAAGACCGCTGAAGCCATGACTGACCACACCAACCAGCCATTCTTTCATTAATCAGAAAGCTATTCAGTCGTGGCCTCAGTTGAGCCACACTTTTGTTTATCAAGCATTGTCCCTGAACTATATGCAAGCCGCCTTAGCATAGCATTAGGGGGTCGGAGAGATTACACATCCTGTGTGTGTGCGACATGCGTCTGAGTTTGTTCGTTTTTCCATGTACAAAAGTGTGTATAAACGCTGCTACTTTGTCAAGTTCTTTTCTCAAGGAGAACTGTTGAGTGCTCACATGACAGAAAACAGCAGGTGGTGCTTGTTCAGAAAAATGCAGCCTCAAATTATGGTGACTCGCAACATGAAAAATATGGTGTGGAGACCACCTGCTTCTCTCAGCATCGGGACAATGGGAACAGTGATTTATGAATAGTCTTTACTTATTTGGAGGCTTGAAACGAGGGCAGAAGTGCTGATGTCATTGTGGTGGGATAAACATTATGAACGATGTTATGTGTCGTCACTTTTCTGCTGAGCCAACTGGGTCAAGTCACCCAACCAAAAAAGTTCCAGGAGTGGAATTTACCTGATAGAAGATGCAAGCTTTGAGATCTTTAACCACACCGTTGGTTGACTGCTCATAAATTATTGATAGAAAAATCCTGTTTTGCTGGCTGCCAATCATCTCATGTAATGGTTGTCAGCTGGAGGTGCATGTTGCACAACGCTGTGAAAATGCCAAGGCGAACACTTTGTATAAATCGCCTAAATTGCTTGAAAATGTCACGGGCTGGTGGAACTCTGATGTTGAATGGTTATTTTAAAGAATAAAGCGATATTGTTCCACTGACTTTCTTATGAGTAAAAGAGTTATGAGCAAGGGAGACCTGGGTCAGTTGTATCATATTTTACATTTTCCTTCATATCAGACTGCTACAAATCTACTTGCCATCTTTTGGTATTAGATGCATTTGAAACAGCTGTGAGCCATAACCATTAATAGACTTGTAATAGGAAAGACTACTGTAGATCATAAAAATGTAATTTAATAGAAGTCAGAGTGTTATAGCTGTAACAGTGAATGCTGGTGATTACTGTATAGCTACAATAAGAGCACCTCCAAGTAATATCATTGCTATAATAGCTATTAATATAACTTAATAATTGTAACTTTCATATTGTGCTAATTCTTTTTACTGTAAAAGCAAAAGACAGTGGTACCTACATTTTAATTATTTGAAATCACTTACACTTTAAAAAAAAATTTATATTGACTATATATTTTACTAATATAATGTATCAGATGATCAAAAACTGATTGTTTACATAATTTGAATATATTATACAAGATTGTGCATTATACATTTGCATGTGCCTTTGTTATTTATTACATCATACCACCATAAATTACTTTTGCTCATAATTGTATTATTATTATTATAGAGGTTGCCTTCCGATTAATCATTTTCATACATGCAGACATATTTACACACTCAGTCAAAAACTATATTGAAAAAAAAATGTTACATTTCAAAAACTAAGTTATTGCAGGAAATGACGTCACCATTAAAAAAGCTTACATTTTTATATTTATGGAAATATTTAAATATGGATAACTCGTGGCTCTTATTATTATTGTTATTATAAATTAAGTCTAGAATATCTACTACTTTTATTACAGTGGTTAGTGTAATGCTTTTAAATTGCGTTTTGAGGAAGAATGAATCAGGTTTTTTTTTCATTGTGTAATTTCTTTATTATAATTTCATCAATCATGAACAAATTAGCTGTTTTTTCTTACGATGAGTGTGAGCGTTTGAATGTACTGTGTATCACCGTGTACTTTCTGTTTTTGCAGTGCCATCGTTCTGGGGGCTTGTAAATTCTGCATGGAATCTGTGTTCTGTGGGGAAGAGACAGTCTCCAGTCAACATTGAGACGAGTCATATGATATTTGATCCCTTCTTGACACCACTGAGGCTCAACACTGGTGGACGAAAGGTAAGCCATGTTATATCTGATGTCTGCACAGCTACAGCATCAGTGCGCTGAGCTGCTTGGGAAAAGTAAACATTGTTTCGAGTGTCAAAGTGCTAGAATCAACTGTGAAAATGCTACTTTGGTGAAAAAAATGTATCTAGGTCAGTGGTTATGCTAGATCCAGAACGGTTAGGACCATGAATAATGGGGCTTAGTTTGACCTGTTTGCTGCAGTTGTTTCTGCTTAGTACCACACTGTACCAACTCATAGCCTTGTGTTTGAAAGTGTGCATGTGTATATATACACCTGATATCCTGCTTTTTGACATGCTATACTCCAGTTAGCACTATTTTAAAATTGAATTTTTTATAATTATTATGCAAGCAGTTTTGACCTCATATTAATTGAGATGGTTTGTCACACTACTACGGGACCATTTAAAATGAACGATAATAGATATGACATATACTATATTTGTAGGATTCATATTAATAGAAATTTCTTAGGTTATTTAGTCATGTACATTTCTTAAGCTATATACATTTATTTGGTTATATTCCTATTTCTCAGGGTATATATTCATAAAATATCTTAGGTTAGTTAATTCTTATACATTTCTTTGGTTATATATTAAAAAAAATTCAGGGTAAATTAATTTTCATATACACTGGTTACACTTTAGTTGAGAGAGCGCAGACATTTGCCTCAAACTTCATATTTACGGAATATTAATAGTTAGTAAGGAAGTTGTTTTGTGTATTGGGTAGGATTAAGAGATGTAGAATGTCATGCAGAATAAGGCATTCAAATGTGCTTTATAAGTACTAATATAAAGCCAATATGCAAGCTAATAATCAACTAGTTATTAATGAGAATTGGTCCCCAAACTAAAATTTTACCACACTTTATCTATACTGCAGTCATTGGAATTTATGTGTTTATATACTGTATTTATAGAAATGTTATAAGTTATATATTCTTATACTATGGTACTGATTGGCTGGAACGTGTGAGTTCAAACATGTAATGCTCAGGTAGTTCCAGTCAGTTTAAGCAGCTTTTTATAGTAACGTGTTGCCTACATTGACACACACACACACACACACACACACACACACACACACACACACACACACACACACACACACACACACACACACACACACACACACACACACACACACACACACACACACACACACACACACACACACACACACACACACACACACACACACACACACACACACACACTGTGCATACACAGTAAACATTCAGAAGCATGGGAACTTGTCAATGCCGCCCCATGACTTCTATTAACCAAATAGATTGGCTACTGAGTTGCTATATTATATTTGTCAACAAGGTAATGCCTCTGTTTTTGAAGGAATTAAACTTTAGTAGAGACAGTCTGCACAGGCATTATTTGGTCTCTCTCTCTCTCTCTCTCTCTCTCTCTCTCTCTCTCTCTCTCTCTCTCTCTCTCTCTCTCTCTCTCTCTCTCTCTCTCTATCTCGTAAATCATGCAGAATGCTATTTTTTTTTACCCTTCCAGTCAATTATTGTATTACTGTACAAACATAAATAACAGCTTTAACTTGTCAATGCTGGTAATCTACACCTAGCTGAAGATTATCCCTTACATATACATAGGCTACACAGTATGTTATGTCCCATTAGTGCTGTTTTGTTTTGTTTGCAGGTATATGGCTCATTCTATGGGCTATAAGAACTGCTGCGCTGCAAGGCTATGATGTGACTGCGCTTGACTGAGCGGCTGATATTCTATTGTTTTTCGTTTGTTTGATTTATTTCAGACTTTAAGCAATAGTCCTCTTTCACGCACGCTTTCACTACTGACTTCCACTAATACTGACTACTACCTTTGTTATTATGATATTTCGTTGGATAAATTATTTTGTATAGAGAAAATAATTTAAACGTGGGGGATCCCGGACGAGCCCCCATATGTTACAACCGGCTTACAATTGCAACATGAATGAGAGGCATATAGTGAACAAAATAATTTGTTAAATTAAATATAATTAACAAAGGTATTCAAACAATTAGTATTAGTGGAAGTCAGTAGTGAAAGCGTGCATGAAAGAGGACTATTGCTTAAGGCCTGAAATAAATATAACAAACAAAAAACAATAGAATATCAGCCGCTCAGTCAACTGCAGTTACATCATAGCCCCCTCGAACTCATCAGCGATGCAGTTCTTATCGCCCAAAGAATGAGCCTCAGCTGGAGAAATCACACCCCCACTAAACACCATACCTGCAAACAAAACACCGGCCCAGCACTCACTGGGACATAACAACATGCAAACACATTTATGGATTCACCAAATATTCTTAGGATTAATTTCTTTGGCTATATATTCATAGAGATTTATTTGGTTATATACTGTATTCTTAGACATTACACAGGTTATATATTCATACACATTTATTGAAATCCATGGGTATGTTATGCATAAACTAACCATCATTTGTTTATCAATGGTGAGAGGTTGGCATGTTTTGCATATTAATACATTCTCTCTTCAAATGCATCAGCAGTGGGTAACTGAGGTCATACACTAGAGGAAGAGTTTCATACTCATACAGAGCAGTCAATGAATAGAGACCCGGTCAGACAGAGAAGGAGAATAATCCACTGCATGGTAATTTGACCAGAGCACTCTTGACATACCAAGTCTTATGAAATAATTAGTTGGATTCATTATTTGTAATTTAGATGAATAGCAATTGACAGGAGTTTGTTCTAAATAAAATACTGAAAGATTAATTGCATTTTAGTGGCACATTTCAACCAATTTACTATTTTACATTTATTACATTTATCACATTTACATTTGTGCTCATTTCAAATGTATGGATTAAGGAGATAGATTTGAACTTTATTTAGGTTGTTTCAAATAGCCAATACATTTCCTTCTGTCTGCTGATTTGCAGACACATGAATCTGTTTTTTTTTTTCTTTTCTTCTTCCTTCACGCTGTTATTTCAGTTGAAACCTGTGGCGGTGGTCTCTAGTCCTTGATGAAGAGTCAGAGTGTGTTTAAAGTCACACCATATGTGTTTGAGTTTCTGTCAGAGAGGAGTTTACATTGTCTGGCTCTCCACAGCGTGATAAATGGACTAATGAATAGTTAACGGAAATTAAAATGACCTCAGAATAGAAAACCAATTAATCAAAAGCAGACATGCATCAAGGTTATGTGCTTTGGATTGAGGGAATCACAGTTATTAAATTGTCTGTATTAATTGAATATTTGCTCTACTGTAGATGAGCCGCAATTACTTGAAGAGCTTTTAATGAATTTAATCGCTCTGACAAGGGAGGAAGATGACAGTATCGTGTCCCTTATTGAAATCTCCAATCAGCAAAGTGGAGAATTTGAGACATGAATATGAAAAGATGCCACATGAAAATATTTTTTTTCCCTCTGGGCTACTGTAGATATGAGATAGGACTAATTACCGAAACGAATCCGGCTACATGCCATTTAGCATGGCGCAGTTGTACTGTAAAACATAGCATAGTACATTGTCTCACTGTGAGTCACCTTCCTTTGTCAGCATTGGTAAATCGGGACAGAATCACGCCCAGAGACAAACAATGACAGATACGATCTGCACACAGATTTTATTCAGTTACATGAATTTCATATTAGATTACTCACTGAGTCAGCCTTGTCATTGCGATTTCATTAGCTTGGGTAGTTGACAGTGTGAGATACGTTCTCTGTATAAACTGATGGCATCAGTTTGGCTATCAGTCAGCTTAAACAGGCCGATGTTTGAACTGGGGGACGACACAAATCTCTGATTACACATACAGTAGTACACACAAAAAGAGATTCACGGTGATAAGTGTAAATGGACACCAGTTTTTCCTTTTATATTATTTTTTCTCTGGGGTATCTTCTGTAAATCTGTTACTGATAAGGGGTAATGTACAGTCAGCCGGTCATTATCATGATTATAGAGGGGTTAAATAGGTGAACCCTGTTGGGTTTTATTTGTTTTTTGGGGTTTTTTAAGCATTAGATGACATGGCTACATACTTAAGTGAATATATGGGCATGGAATATTGATTTGAGTTCAAACTGGCCAGGTTTTCCCCACCAGGGAACCCGTGGGAGTTTGTGAGTTGAAGAAAAGCTAATAATGAATGAAATCATCAAAATTGGAGGAAGTGCACAATTAATTGAATTAAAATTGCGACATGACTTGTGTTTAACAAATCGCAAAAGGCTTTGATTTAGTCTGATGTGCTGCGTTTAGTAATGAGTATTTTAGTAATATATTTTTGTCTTTTTATGTTTAGTTAAAAATGATAATATAAAAACATAATTATTATTGTTATTATCATTATTATTATTATCATATGCAAATTTTCTGTTAAATTGAAATGTTAAAGTTAAATCTAAGAGGGTACTTCAAGAAAATATTGTTTGTCGAAATGGTTTGGCTTTAAAAAAAAAAAGTAGAATAAATATTAATAAGAATAATAACACTTAACAATTATGAATATTAATAAAATAAATTATTTAGGCTATTATTATTTTAGTTGTAAATCAGCTTAAATGGATAGTTCAACCAAAAATGAAAATTCTCATAATTTGCTCAAGCTCATGTCGTACCTGACTTTTTCCTCCAGTGGAACAGAAATAAGATATTTTGAAGTGTTTCTGTTTAGTGTCTATACAATGAAAACCAATGAGTCCTAATGTTGTTTGGACTCAAGGTTCTTCAAAATACCTTTTGTGTATGTGTGTGTGTGTGTGTGTGTGGTCGGTCCTGGTAAACCCTACGTATAAATGCAGGATGTTTTGTGATGGGTAGGTTAAGGGTTAGAGGATAGAATATACAGTTTGTACAGAATAAAAAATAATTGTCTATGAAATGCCCCCATAAAACATGGAAACCCCAATGTGTGTGTGTGTACCACAGAAGAAAATCACAGCAGTCATCATTTAAAATATCCGTTTGCTCAGTGGAGCCATGTAATGAGGGATGATGGCAGTGTCAGTTAAATACTCTGCTCATCTGAGTTCAAGGATCAGTGATGTCATTTCTCCTGTAATCTGGCCAGCGGGAGAAGGAGATTGAAACCATTTAACATGCAAGATGCATGTATGACCAGATGGGGAGTTCTGCTGCCACAGGGAGAGAACGCTCCTCTAGCGGCACTGAATCAGCATAATTACACTGGGAACACGGTGGAACGGCAAACATGGAGCCATGGGATGACATCTGTAGTGATCTGCAGGGGAACACACTGCTGGTGGGGGTGTCATATTACATTTTCGGCCCCCTAGCTTTTATTTCTCACACGTGTCTTCCATGTTGGCCTTGTACCTGAATGTCTCAGCTCTTTTCAATGCGTGTTGCCAATGTACTAAATCATTTCTTTATCCTTGTTGCTGGTGGTTTATATTTCATGAACACCACACGTTATGCCAAGTTGCTCCTAGACAAGAATTTCTATCCGTTGTAATTCTGCAAGTCTGCAGAACATGCCGCTTACAGGCACGACTGCTTCATTCCTTACCGAGCTTCTCGTGTTGGCAAACCTGGGGGAACATTAGCATAAAATATGGAGTTAAATATTTTTAAAATAAAGTGTAAATGTAAAATATTTATTAGAGAAAGCGTTTGCGAAGGATGCCTCAAAATACACGTGCATACATAAAGCTCAGCTATGTTTTTCATGGTGAATGTAATAAACCACAAAGGACACAGATGTTTATTGCCGAGGGTGAAACGCCTCGTGATTATGAGAATTGATTTAGTTATGCAAATTACTGATTCAAATTAATTAGACTCAAGTTTGTGTTGGCTGAACCTGCTAAGCTGTCACAGTATACAAAGCAGTTTGCGTATGAATATCTCAAAAGCTGCAATTATGTCTGTCTCGCCGCGGCCTCTTGCTTGTCAAGGCACAGGATTTAATTACTGCTGGATGGCGGGAGCTCGAAACCCTGATTCGCACACGAGACGAACGCACAACCCAAGCGGCCGTTCGTGGCTCGTCCATCTGTGTGGCTGTATAAATTTGAATCATAAACTTGGAGCTATAAAAGGATTAGGAAATAATTCGATTCAATCACTTGCGTCCTCAGGAAAGAGTGTTTGTAGGGTCCGGGGGTTGCGAGGCAATCTCACTGTAGCACGAGTCGCAGGGAAATGGGTCACAGGGAAAGAGGAAATGGATCAGCAGTCTCCTCTCCTATTCTCAGATCAAAGCCTGAGTGTTCCACCACAGAGATTCTGAGTGCGCCTTCATGTCTGTACAGTTCACATCCTACCCCAACATTATCATAGCAAGATTTTATTGAAATCTTCACATCGCTTTGTGGCTTTCAGTGAGATTCGGTTTCTTTCCCCCAGTAGGCCTTGTTTGCTACAATTTCTAAGTACTTTATTTGCTTGATTTGTTTTTTTTATTCTCTGTATAGACAATAGTTCTTATCAACCTGCTGAGCTGTCTACTGTCAGTGTAGGTGGTTGTATTATATGGTAACATCATGGCTGATCTGTAGGTGGTTGTATGGTAACATCATGGCTGATCTGTAACAGGCAATTTCCACCAGCTGCGGATCCGCTCCGGAACGGAGGCGGAGTTAATTGGTTTCCATTAAAGTCAATGTGTGTATTTTCATTGACTGCGGAACGGCTGCGTTCCGACTCCGTCCCAGCTCCGGCTAACCGCAGCCCTCCGGAGCAGATACGCAGAGCTTCTATTTTTGCCGGATGCCGGAGAGCTCCGCAGCAATTCAGCACAGGGCAGATTGTGCGGGACAGGAAGTCGAGCACAGAAACAAAATTAAACACCCAGTTCGTTTTCAAAATAAATTCACCCTGCTCACGGCGGATCATATTTCCCTGCACTACACCTTGAAAACGTCATAATGGGCGGAGATGGATTTTATAGAAACTACATCCTGTTATATCGCGCAATCATACGTGAATTCGTGAGATCTCTTGACTTCAGCTGTCTGTCATGGGCGCAGCCGTTCCGCAACAAATCCGGACCTGGTGGGTATTGAAGGACGGCGGAGTACGGCGAGTCGACGCAGCGGAGCTAATCCGCAGCCGTTCTGCAGTTGGTGGAAATCCGGGCTAACCCTGTAAGTTACTGATTTGGAGCACTCTCCTTACAACTCCATGCAGCACACACAAATATAGTATGGCTTGAAAGATGCATGGCCACCCTCCCCTATAACACCTACATTTGTTCTCCTTAAGACAGTGTTTTGCAATTGCTACTGTATATGCATTGCTTTAGTGGCCTATTCACTAATGGCGTTTTGCAAATCACATAACGGCACACAAACAGTGCTGAATGCAATTTGCATGCCACAAAGTTCTCGTTCTGAGTACTATGTTGTGGAGGATGCAGCAGACTACAGTGAGCTGGCATACTTTGCTCAACTCCGATGAATCAACCACAACTGAACTGTAGTTTAAAGGGGAAATAACACACGCCGTTTCTACCAACCTCATGTTAATCTTGAGTAACTATACAGTAGTATTGCATCCTCCGAAGAGTCTTTAGCTTGATCAGATTTATAAAAGACAGATTTTCCGAAACTTATACGAATCCTGAAGGAGTGTATTTGGCACAGAACTATTCCATCATACATCCAACTCGTTAAAAAATAAAAATAAAAATTTGGCCATGTTTAGCATGAGAATCCAACACTTTAACAGTGTAAGTCAGAATGCATGTAACAACATTAGACATCTGTAACAGTAACAGCATTCGACAACAGCAAATGTTTTTTAAAGATATTTCTCTCAGTTTTTGACCTAGAGACTTTGTTCCATTCCATAGCAAGGATATCTAAGAATTGCAGTATCTTCATTGCAGGTGTTCTTGTCTATGAGGCTTATAATGGCTATAAATGAATGGAATAGATATGTAAACATGCTGTGGACATCCTGCTGTTACTACACTAAATCCCTTATCTCAGGGATAATCTAGTTAAGACCTCTTCCTTGATCTTGTTTAAAAGATGCTAAGTCATTAGGAGCTAAACATTGGGTAGCATCAGCAGTACTGTCTGCCGTCTGACTTTTCATTAGCCCTGGTCTTTACACCACAATATATAGTGTTTAGACTGTTGACTTGTGAGTTTCACATGTCAGTTCGCCAATTAGACATATTCTCATGGTCAATTTGGAACCATGGCCAGGTCAGTAATCTTATTTAAAAAAATATTCTCATACATGATTACAAATTTTACAATACAGGGCATGAAAATATATTAGGAAAATGCACTATGTACACTATGATTTTTGCTGGTGATATAATTTAGCTGGTTATATAAAATGCCCCTAAAAGTTCCCCTATTATGCTATTTTAAAGGATCCTAAACGTTCCTAATTTTGTTTCGGAGGTCTCCTACAGTAGGTTTTAGAGGTCGACCGATAGTGGATTTTGCCGATAACTAGGTTGGACCACGCTGGCCGATAACCAATTACTCAACCTATAGTTTTTAAAATGGATACTGAATGAAAACAAACATAACACATACTGTAAAGTAGTGGTGAACTTTAATACATTTAAGTACTGTACAATGAAAATGTGAAAAATATGAATATATTAATTAAACCTTATAAAATTATTCATGTTAAGTTAATAGTGCATTACCTAATGTTAAGAGATACAACTTTTAAAATGTAAAACATGTTTTATTAACCTTGTTACAAATGGACTCTAATTGTTAAGTGTTACTATTTCATACAAATCCAAAGAGTCATGCTTAAAGATTGCCGTCTTTAATTATCTACACAAAGGCCGTAGGATTAAAATTTGACACATATATATTGTATACTCTAATTTTTTTGCTTCTATTTTAGGACACTTAACGATCATTTAATCTAAATATCAATTCCTGTATTACAGTAACTAAATAAAAAAATAAAATCGAATGCATTTCTGTTTTGTTTATATGTTTCTGTGGGCTGCATGACAATACAGTTTGCAAATAACAAATGCATAAAAACGACCAGCTGGATTTAAACTAATGCAAATAGATTGTAACAATCGAGACATTAAACATTTGGGTCAGGCTTGAGGGTGTTTTTTAATCTTCAAAACCAATCAAACGGTTAACCTGTAATAGGTTTACATGCATCCAATGGCAAAAAAACACTTTCATTTTCTCATAATATACATTCCACATAATCTCACGGTTTGTTCGAACATTCAGTCACTCTAAACCCCACATTTTCCACGAGCCTATACTCTGCTCTGATTGGTCAGATGTCCGAGTCTGTTGTGATGGGTCTACCGCGTCGTCTGAAACGAAATCTGAATTTCAGCGCTTGAGACAGTGATATGAACGATGCCTTTGGTTTTTCTGTATCAATTCCAGCGCAAGTCCTCATCCTGTGTCACTGTGTGCATGCAAAATGTATTCACAGTGCTAAAAACAGCCTCTTCTCAACACATCGACAACAAAAAACAAACTCTTCCAGGCCTCAGCTACAACTACACTGTTTGAGAGCGGGTCAAAGTAGACATTATTCGCGAGCAGCCAGTGAAGACCATAGGATGGAATTATACAAATGTGTTAGTTTGTAACAGGAAGTGAGACTGGAATTGCTGACGACTCGTTTCAGCAGTTCAGAATCAATTCTTTCTTTTAGGAGACAATAACTTTATTTGTCGTGCGCTTTGATATTTAAAACTTTGCAGACATTTTACATTCACAAACTAGGCTATATTATTCTGCCTGAAAGTTAATATTTGAAAAAGCACAGGGGCACATTAAGCAACATCTTGAATATCCTAATGATTTTAATGCACTTTTTATTTGGCCATTACGTTTTCTAAAGACCATGCCATTAGCGTAGACTCAAGTATGAGAGCATTAAGATGTTTTAAAAGCATGTTGTTTAAAATCCTGTAGCAAAAACAAGTTGATTTTGTTTGATTCGCTGCTCTTAGTTGGTGCTGTATTTTTCTGGGTAGAAAATCGGTAGACATGGTATAGCTATAGCTGTAGATTAGCCACCAGATGTGATCAGCAGGGATATGTAACATATGTTTTGCACGTTTGTTTGCCAACAGTCTGACAATGAAAGAGAATGACATAAATAACCGATAGTGACAAGGGGAAGCGCAGTTAAGCTGTGAGTCAGTGGAGGGAATAGTGTGTTCTCATGTTGACGTTGGTTGCTAATAAGGTCAATGAACAACCTGATTTAAAATGAACACATTACACCAGTTTCGTATCGCAACAGTTAGCACACAATTCAGAAATCTTTGTGTCTAAAAGGCCCCATTCATTCCAATTAGTTTTATATTTAGAATATTGATCTATTTGCTAAGTGTGCATTTTCGAAAGCTGTAGTACAGGTTTTGATATATTGTGCATGTGCAAGCGGATATAAATAAGTCAGTTGTGTATATTTCAGCATTTGTAGTACCTATACTGTAGATGAACTGTGCCATATTCCACCCAAACCGACTCTGTCTGCATGAGCGCTAATGTATTTGCCTCAGTAAGTGACTGTATATTAAAACCACCCATTTGTTATGTGAATGCACATTATAATAATTACGCAGAGATGTATTGTTCCATAAAGCTCAAGTTGAAATCAGCAAACAATGTATTGAAGTGTTGTGGTGTTGGTTGTTTTACATCAGCGGATGAGCTGGAGGGCCATGAGTGGAATTAATTCACATGCAGTGAGTGTTTTATAATATGAACCTATAATTTCATATGCTTTTAATGGTTCTTCTAAAGAATTAGAATAATTTTTTTGAATGCTCATAAAAAATAATATTTTGAGTCTATTAATACGTTTCAAATACTGCATTTAACATGTACTGTATGCAAATGAAGGTGTACAGTATGCCTGTATAATTTCATTATTTCAGTAACTCATAAAATGTTATGAATCTATAAGGGATATTTTTAGTTTTCTACTACATCTGAGAACATATAATCAGTAGAAATCATGCTTGGTGTAATGATGCTTAAGTGTTATCGGTGCCCATGATTCACAATCTTCACCTGCGAGTCCTTATGGAAATATTAATGATGCAGCAGAGATTTTGCTGAGGTGATCATATCACTATAGCAATGCAATTAACAAATCGTGAGAGCAAAACTAGATGATGTAGATATCTAGTGACAACGGGACAAGATGTAAAATCTCTCTATATTAGCTTGCTGAAGAGTCTTATGGTGACGCCTCTCTTGTCTGCTGATTGACACATGGGCAAGAGCCCTCTGGCCAGCTGTCAGGATGACTGATTGTTCCGAATGCAAAGAGGCCTGCTTGAAAAATGAAGTCTCAGCATACAGTGCAGTAAACTACATCACAGCTTTCATTAGTGTATATTGCATTATACTAGCATTGGTTATTTTCATGTACTGTGTAGTGTTGTAGCACCAGTTCACGATTATGAGCATCAAGTATTAGCACAACATATTTATTTTTATGTTATTTAGTTTGCTATTTGTATTGTATGGAACTAGTAAAAGGTATCAAACAAGTAATTCACAGGAATATTTAGGTTTTATGCTTCCAGGTTTATGCTTACATATTAAAAAGGTATTCATTTATGATACCGGTATATTGAGTTTCAGAGGTACATTTGCACTGTCTGTCCTTTATTATGCATATGGTCATTTACTTTTAATTAATGAAATCATGGGGATGTTTCAATACATTCCCATAAGATTGTACTTTTTTTTTTTAGCATATTAAGCACAATAATGTTTCTCAGTTTATTCCCATTTCCCTTATTCAGTTTGTCCTTCTTATTGCTGGTAAGCATGTGCTCTACAGTAGTTGTTAATATTACTGCGAACATTTTTCCATCCCTTTACCAAATTGCCCCTGAAAAAGGTCGAAATTTTAGAGCCTCGTTAAAACATTTCATTCTCAGATGCCCATCTTTCCTGCCTCTGTGTATGTGACGTAGCACAAGGGGCCTTTTATCTCAAATAAAATGTCTTCACATTGAAATATTAGTCATATCAGCTTTTCTTCACATTCAGTCCTCAAAATTCTCTTTCATTTCTACGCCTGTCATTTTGCTATCCAGTATTTTTGCGCGAGTCAGGCAACCGATGTATCAGTGTCTGAAATAGCCTCTTAACTTGTCAGTTGTGCCTTTTCCCTTTGTGTCTTTCGACAGTGCGTTTAAAATCATCAAACGGCTTTCCCTTTCAACTTTTTAAAAATACATTCCGTTGCCCTGTGAGCAGCATCTGCAAATTTGAAGATGACGACTATTAAAACATAATTTCCATTCAATTTATGAAAAGATAGCAAAAGGAGGCTTCAAAAGAACCTACTTGTAATTTTTAAATGATTGATTCAGCTCCAGTTTTTGGAGTGATGCACTAAGGCAGAAGAGAGAGGTTGGATTGAGGTGTTTCACCAACAGATATGAAATCACACCATTGGGGTTTTGATGGTTTTCTCACACTTTCTGCAGCACTCATAAAATTTGGCCTCGACAGTGTAGGTGAGCTGTATTGATCTCAAGAAGTATCAAGAGGGCATTATCTTCCAAAAACAATTAGCATACGCCTACAGCTAACCTTAAAGTCGAAACAAAGCCGAGAGTTGTGGTGTATCCAGAGAGATACGTGACCTTGTATTAAATCCAAACGTGCCATGACATCTTTAGGTAAACTCATAACTCATGTATTTGATGAAACAGCTCTGTTCCCAGGTTCCATAACTGCAGGACTTTTATGCATATCCCCGGCTCCTCTGTGCCAAAAGATCAATGCAGACCTTGATGAAGGTGCGCTCAATGGATTTCTTTGCTGTCATCTTCATCAAAGAATTCATCTCTCTTGGTGTAATGATGCTTAACCTAAAGTTCTTATCTTCGGTACCTTAATTTCTGTCTGGCCATTACAGGAAGGCAGTTACTTAATAAAATGCAAATGGATGAAGAGAGGAGTATAAATCATCTCCCCTTTGTTCCACATAGAATGATTATTATGCCTTCCTCATCATTATCATGGAGCAACACACTGGAAATGTCCTTTCAAATGGAATATTTTCTCTGCCTTAGGTGAACTTGAGTCTTTTTTTTTTTTTACAGGACAATGTGTCTGAAGTTGTTTAATTGGATGTTTTAAGAAACTTAGAAAGACTGGGTTCATACAAAGGCGATGGATATGTGTTTTCAAGGCCTTGAGCTAACCTGGACAGAATGTGCCAGAAAACATTTTTTTTTTTTCTGAGAAATTTAATGATGGAAAAAAAAATCAATTGTACAGGGAAAAAAGCGATTGTTTTCTTAAATGACTCACCAAATAAGATATCGCTTTCTGCCATCCATGTCTGAATCAACAAACTTGAAATTAATTGAAATATATGATGATATGAGGGTCATGACAGGTGTGACCATCATTACATTTGCAGAGTTTACCAGATTTGGTGAGTGATTGTCTGAAAAGAAGGTATTAATAATAATACTGTTAGTTTAACAAAATATACAATGGGGTCAAATTTAAAATAATAACAATACTGCAGCAATGATGCATTAAATTGATCAAAAGTGACCATAATGATTTATTGTAACAACAAAAACAGTTCTATATCAAATAACTGCTGTTCTTTTGAACTTTGTTCCTGAAAATGTCCTGAAAATGGCTAATGGCTGCCAAAATTCAGCTTTGTTAACACAGGAATAAATTACATGTTCAAATATATTAAAATAGAACAGTCATTTTAAATTGTAATGATATTTCACAATATTAAAATTTTTACTGTATTTTTTATCTAATAAATGCAGCCTTAGTAAGCATACTTTTAAAAACATTAAAACAACCCCAACACTTTTGAATGGGTGTGCATGAAATATGCTTTACTCTTTTATTGTTTTTGAAGAAATGGTCAATAATAATACTACTAAAAATAATAATAATTAAGAAATCAGATTGACTTGTGGATTTCTGGGGTTTTAAAACTACATGTAGATCCATATAATTTCCAGGATGTAAAGGCACAAAATCACCTGAAAGCCTGATGGAAGTGCATGCTGGGTGAACGGTCGGTTAAGTGCTCCCCTGAGGTAAATAGTAAAGCCTCATATTCCACTGCTGTCTGTCAGGTATCACTGTGATTTGGTTTTCTGTCGGTAATTCCATCTTGTGTTTATATCAAAACCATCTCTGCATCTTTGAGCCCCATTCCAGATATCATCCTATGAACCCTATCAATACCAATACACCATTACCAATGACAGGTGTCTCCTCAAGGAACTCATATTACCACAAGCAAAATTACTGCATCTCAAGAACCGTTCCTCTTTTATATATATGTTGTCAGGTTTGAGCTAGATTCCGGGTTAAAGATTTCCGGGTTGATCTGTATCCTTGTGAACTGCTGGGTTTCACCCTTTCTATACTTTCCCATTTAACATCAGACTGCTCCAGGCGTGAACTGTGAGGCGTGTTAAATGAAAAGTGGCTGCTAAATGACAAATAAATGATTCATTCATCTAAATGTAATTAACACTGCGCCATTTTACACATTTTATGTGTCGATCGATGTTTTGACAGTTCTTAGCAAGACTGCTGAGAGCTGCCAGGTTAAGAAACCTTTGTGATGCAGATCAACCTTTGTGCAAACGAACATCTTATAAGAGCCTTACAAACGTCTGATATGTGAAACACTTAAAGGTACAGTTTCCTGTGGCCCAGTCTGCCTACCTACGCACGATTTCTTATGCGTGTACGGACTGGTTAAGTATAACCTGTTGTGCTATGATGCTTGGTTAGTTGTAAATGATGTTAAAGCACGCTCTGACTTCAGCTGTGATTTCTCTTCACTTCTATATAATTCAGTTCTCATGATAGTGAAGTAAAACTCAGAAGAGGTAGACTAATAGATGTTCTTTGGTTGTGTTTTAACCGTGATCAAACATCTATTTGGGTCAGTTTAAGTCACTCTGTGCTATAAAGGCAGGTGCCAGGTGCACTAGTCATAAGATAAAAGGTATGCCAGCACTAACCTGTCAAGAGACTGCACACTCTGCCCTTTACGCTTCACTTCCTGTGCGCAGCACTATCAACACATCAAATAGGCAAGGCTCACTGGCCAAACAGTCCACTCAACTGAGTGTCTTGTTGGCAGATCCACCTTTCTGTCACTTCTTAAACAATTTTTAACCACATGGCTTGTTTTGCTGGCCACAGATTATTTAATCTCGGTTGCAAGGGCGTACTTTTGGTTTGAACATTGGTGGGTTGAAGTGTGAACCATTTCGCGGGGTCTCCAGACATGCAAGTTCCCTCATTTGTTTAATTTATTTTTGCAAAATGGTATTTTGTGGTATTATCTACACATGCAAAGTTGGTTGATAACATAACTGCAATAAAGTGATAGCCTAGTTAAAAGGATAGTTACCCAAAAATTTAAATTGTGTCATCACTTACTCCCCCCTCAAGTTGTTTCAAACCTGTATTAGTTTCTTTCTTCTGTTGAACACAAAATAATATATTTTAAAGAGTGTTGGTAATCAAAACAGGAAAACAAATACTATCAATGTCAATGGCTACCGTGAACTGTCTGGTTACCAACATTCTTCTTCTTTTTTGTTCAACAGAACAAAGAAACTTAAACAGGTTTGGAACAACATGAGGGTGAGTAAATGATGAAAAAATCATTTACTATTTGGTGAAATATCCCCAATTACTTGTTTACAAGGTGTTATGGGAAAGAAAACTAACTTTACTTGAAATGTTTTATACTGAAAATGTTAGTTTACTGTCATATCTGAAAGCCAGGTTTTTCCAAATATCTGTCATTATTAGCCGATGGGGAAAACCAATTGTTCAGTCAATAATTCAAGAAGGTCCAGACTTTAAAGGGGTGGTTCAGGATTTTGGACATGGGACCTCATTTTCAAATTAGCCTGGTTGTTATTCATCAGTGGAGACAGTTTTCAAAAATTTTCATCAAGTCTTTCCAGTTGCATAGTTCACCAGTGCTAGGCTAGCACGAGTCAACGGTACCTGCTAGCCTGCCATTAAAAACAGTTTTACCCACTCCATAGTACACCAAAAGCAAATAAATTATAACGCCAGACTGTCGATGTAAATGTCTGTTGAGAGAATAATGTTAGAAATCAAACTACCCTTTCATTGCATTGCAATAGTTATATTTTGTTCCCTGTATTAGCAGTCTACAGCAGCGGCGGAGTGATATTAAGTTACCTAGGCAACCGAGAGAGCCGGTCCACATGACAATCAAGCAAGTGTATTTACCTGCCGCTGACACTCATCACTACAGAAGCAGAGTATATTTCACGAAGAAATCGACATAGGACTATGGCCATGTTTGAAAGCCATGCGTTGCAGTATGTACGCGATGCAGGAGTAGCACGCGCTATTGTGCTTTCACACGCCGCGTTTGCAGTGCGCAACTGATCCGCGGCTGTATACCACAAACACATTTATTCATTTTTATTTCAAATGCAAAAGTTGACACTAAAAATTGTCAGGATTGTGATTTGTACACAGTACAGTTATACAATCTTTCATATACGTATTCACATTTTAACACTCAATTTAAAAACATCTTATATAGGTTTATGTATTAAGTTGCTCAAGCAAATGGCAAAACATTTAAACATGTACTTTTCTTATGGTAAAATCACAAACATTTTAAACTTTAACTTACAATTGACATGAACAGCTGACTCTCATGCCTTTTCTTTTGCATTGAAATCTTTATACAAGAAATCCTGCAGGTAAAGGACTTGTTTTTCCACCTCCGTGAAGAGATGAGTGCCATCCGTTATGTCACCTTGTTGAGGTAAGGTGTAGTATTCGTTGCTTTAACCTGGGCAAAAAGCCATTTGTTGACTGTGAAGCACGTAGAGTTTAATTGCATGCATTTATGGTGAAATTACATTCTGGTTTCAATCCATGTTTCTTTTTAATAGCTTGATTCTATGTTTCGGTATTGGCGGTCAGAGAACCGACAACATGTGAGAAGTGTCGATGTTGTGCCACATTTTAACTTCCTGCCATATTACACCCCTCGTTGAGAACGCTACCTGCTGGCCTAATCCTAACCCCACCCCCCACCCCACCCCCTCACCTAATCTTAAACCTACCTAGGAGACTCTGGGGGTAATAATCGGGCAGGGATCAGAACACTGGTGCGCATGATAAAGTGAGGGTAAACTACAGATTAAAATATAGAAGTGCGTACCAGCCCACTTTGAGAACTGGCTGCAGTCCATACTTGGAGAAATGTAATTGAACAACACTTGATGATGGTCTTCTAACTAGGACATTTGGAAATCTCCACCCCCAATTTTAAAGAGAAGCTGCATGGTGTCACACAAAAAGATTTAGATAGATTAGTTAATTAGATAATTACATTATTTGGCTCTGAAGACTAGAGGAATGGCTGCTGAAAATTCAGCTGTGCAATTACAGAAATTAAAATATATTGAAATTATTGTAATAATACTTCACAAGATTAGTGGTATTTTTTAGCAAATAAATTCAGCTTGGACGAGCATAAGAGCAAAAATTTGGGGGGAAAATCTTGCCCCAAACTTTTGCATGGTAGTTTATATAAATGTAGATTATTATTATTATAAATTATCATTAAAAAAAATATTGACCTTCATGCTAGTTTTTGCAACACCCATTTACCCAAACTTTTAGAGAGACGGGTGTTCAAATGTCTTAACAAAGCACTTTACGGTTGAAAGGCAGAGATTCAAGTCGGAAGATCCCACATCTGATTTTGAAGGAAACACAGCATTAGTTTCTGATGTAAAACATGACAGTGCAGACAGAGTGAGGAAAAACTCCAGGCAGAAAAACCAGACCTGGACATTCATCATGTCACACAGTTGTTTAGATGCAACTTCGAAGGGCTTTATTGCCAGCCAAACACAATGATATCTTTTAGCTCGGATACCACAGGGGATCCAGGGAAGGGCAGTTATTCTGTATGTTCTGACAGCTGAGGTAAATGACTCCATTACTACCCCTAACATCAGGTGTACAGCACAGAGGAGCACAGACCCAGTCTACTTTACTGACAACACCTTCATTTACATGTTTTTGCATTTGGATTACCTCTGCTGTCAACTAATGCTCACTTAAAATTAATCTTATAATATTGTGATGACTAACTTTACTTGTTGCATATTAGACATTTTTTTTTGCTTTTATTTAGTAAAACTTAGGTATACAGTACATCCAAACAGTATTCAGAATTGCTAATGAGATTTAATATTTTATTTTTGCATGGATGGATGGATGGAATCTATCTGATTTTTCAGCTGTTTACATAGTGCACTCTTGATACACTGCTTTCTAAGATTGTGCTGTCAGACACACATACACTCCGGACAAGCATCAGCTGGTCTTCTGTCTCATCCAATCACATTTCATCATTAGATATTTGTTTGACTTAACTTCCAATCAGAGCTTCCTATCAAACATTCCCACAGTGGTTTGTTTAACCTCAGCTGTACAGAATTTGAGCAAATTGACAAACAACATTTTCAATTCTGTGTTTGGTCTGTGTAATCCCACAACTACAGGAAGCCCCACAATCCTAATGAATATTACAGAGGCTCTTCTGTCCCGCTAGGAAAATCAGCAAGGAGAGGAGGTGTTGTATATGCACCGTGACCTTTGTCTGGCGGTGCCTGCTGCGGTTAGCCCTGTGTCAGAATGAAGCCCGACACGACTACCTCTGGGGGGTCGAGACTCACTCCCGGGGATGTTTAGCACCGTGGTGTTGGAAGTGGGGCTTAAAGGCCACAACCTCTCAAAGAGGCCTGCATGCACTTCTATCCTCCTTTCCCTGATGTTTATCGACGATATAGCACTGAATTAGCATAACCAACGGCTCAATGCACTGTCATTTAGTATCACGGAAGAGCCGTATCGCTAATGTGTCACACGCTTGGGGAGATCGGAGATCTATATATGTCTCTGAGATGTACAAGGGCAGAGGGCAAACAAGCCAGAATCCCATCAGCCGCCAATCCGTAAACCAATCAGCATGTCGTATAAGGATGTTCTAACTCAAGAGAATTGTTTCTGGAAAATCAAGATGAGGCAAGTTCTCGCTCATCCCAACTCTTGACATATAACCTTAGTTCTGCCACATGAATAAAAATGCTCAGGGCTTATTTAGCGTCAGCATAAAATATAATTTAAAAAGTGGAACTACATGTAGTCTTTTAAAAGCTGTTTCACTCTTTTTTTCTATTTCATACCCGAGAAAGTGTACTGTAGCTACCTAATTGCCGTTATTCTCTCTTGCGTTGCTTATATATTTTTCGACATGTGAAACTCTTCATTTATCATGCTTATTAAAAATCCTTGGAAGTAAAGCTTATTGTTGAATTTATTTCTCCTACACTTCAGAGGAGATTATACCATTAGAAACTAAGAAAACTAAGGAAATCTGCTGTTATTGTCACTTGTATGTCTTTCCAGAACATTATGCATTTAATCATAAAGTAAAATATTCAGATTTTACTTTTTTCAGATTGGAGTCTTTTTTTAAATAAATATTAAAACCGCAATGAAGTAATTAATACACAATTCATTATAATAAATGTCATTACACATTTTATTTGTCACACACACACACACACACACACACTAGAATAATCTTTCTTTTAAAACGGCGCCTGACAATTTCCATAATTTCAATGACATCAAATACTATGGTGCGGTCCGAGTGAGATTGATGTAGTATAATTATTCAGCACTCCTCTCCAAAGCAGTGCCCTTAACATCAATAAAAAGCCATCACAGTCTGATGAGGTAAATAGCTCTGCCTTGCAGTAAATTGGGACCTTTACCTGCTTCTACCGATTTTCTCCAGCTTTATTGTTTGATATAATTAAAATGTAAACCTGCTCCTTCCATGGGTGGTTTCTCAAGCGATGTTCAATCACTCTTTATTGCATTGGGCCTTGGCTGTACAAAAGATTCTCGGAGGAATGCAGGGAAGATTGAATGGGTCGGCAGTCTAGCTGGGCTATTTCCTCTAATGTGCGGTGGGCTTGAAGGCTATACAGGAGATTAATATGGCTTCAGTCTTTTTGGAACAGTGACATTTATTCTTCCCCAAAGTTTCCGCTGTTTGGAGGCACTTCCTCATTTTCCTGCATGCCCGTGTTTCTATTTCTCGACTTTCCTTCTACCCCCTCCCTCTTGTTCACTTCCCTTTCTTTCACCTCCCTCTCCTTTCCCGTTTCATCCGGCTCCTCTCTATCTCATCACTTATGTCTCTCACTCCCCCACCCCTCTCTCTCTCTCTCATTTTTAAGTTGGGAAGCTTCCAAAATCCTGACTTTCACAGATGCACTACACTACAATCTGTCATTTTTGTCACAGACTCGTTTATTATACATTGTACCTCAAAAACACTGGAGTGCGATACATGACCAGAATTTGAGCAGAAAAGCATGGGGTATTTGGTCTCTTTCAGACAGCTACTGCATGCAAAACACTGAGGCTTTTTTACAGTAAAAAAGTATTTTACTGTACAGCTGAGCTAAAGAGGAGTTTCACATGAATAACCCCCCTGTATGTACCGCTGTCTTTCTACACTGGAGATTTGATGTTCAATGAAAAGCGTGTGTATAGAGTAATGTTTGTATTTGTGGGACCCACTATATGTGCATCACAACAGCTCTTCTTTCTGTTATATTGTGGCTAGTTGTCACACTTTTTAACAACTCAATATGTCTAAAGGTTGGTTTATTTTTGAAAGCCAATTTCTAAGACATTAAAGTATTGGCTATAAGAAACTATTGAACATAAAGATCATTTATTGCCCAGGAAAAAAATACATGATTAATTTAACACGTGCTGACCAGCCTAATTTAGGCTTCTCAGCTAAATTTAAACGGTAAAATTATTTTAAAACAATTAATGAAATAGATTTGTTTCATAAATATACAAAAAACAAAAGCTATTGTTGTGGCTAAGAACTGTTGTATTGATTTATATCTTTTAAAACTCGCTCGCCCCACCATAAAGTGTATGAAAAATAGCCTTGTCCTGAGAACTCAGTTAAAATCTACCTTATACAGTATTTTACTTGTTTTGATGTCTGTCAGTGTGATTTTATTGTGTTCAGTTATTTGCCAAACAGCTACGGCAAACTTGCCGTTTAATGATAGTCAATGATAGACCTGCATGTTAGAAACTAAAATATAAAACCACTGCTAGAGAAAGCAAGAATGTGTGCACTTGTACTGGATGTAATCTTGTGAACTTACCCATGTGACTACTCTCCCCTAAATCTAATCTATCATCCGATACTCTAGTAGTATTTGTGATGACCCGGCCATATTTGGCATTGTAAGCCATTCCTGATGTCTCTTCTCTACTTATCAGGAGCCACTACTGCAGTAACATTGAATACGGTAATTATTTTGTCGCTCCAGTGAATATGACTCACTTAGCCAGATAACGTACTGTAGAGTTCTACAGCTGAGCAATAGAATAATGAGTCTGCCGAGAACATCGGGGTTCAAGAACGTAGCATTTATGGGTCAAGGTTAAGAGAAATTAGACATCTGTTTGTGTTGTATGAGTTTTGTGCCAGTAGAACCGTTCACTTGAACTGGAGAATGATGATTGCTGTCGTTTAGCTTTAAACAGTGAATGACATTCATTTTATATAGCATGTGTCTCAGCAGACAAGTTCAACAAAAGTGTTCAGCTTAATACAGTCTGTTTGGTTAATAATAATAGCACAAGTGTTCAACCAGTATGGGTTGTTGAATGGCTGATGCTGATATTGATTTCTAAACAGGTCTAGATGTTATGCAGTTAAATGACAGCGAGAAAGATGTATTCAAAATTGCTTGCTTATTAATATTTACTAATACATTTTTTTTATAAAATACTATAAAAATATAAATGTGTTAATATTTTGCTTATTAATGTTTACTTTGTTCATGTCGCCACACTGGTGGAACCCACATTTTTAGAGAGTACAGTTCCCTGAAGGGCTACAAAAATGGAAAGAGGCATTTAAAAAATGGAATCGAGGCAGTTAAATTATACATTGAAGGTCCTTGAGTTCACAATGGGACAATCTTAGCTCCTGCATGTAGGTTCTCTTGAGGGTTTTGGCAATCTGAAGAACTGCAAGTATCTGTCAAAGTATCCATTTTTATAGTATTATTGCTGACATATTGCATGATGGTGTTGCCAGAATGAATCAGAAAAGGTCTTAGTCGTACTTTCATTTAGTTATTTTCAGTTTTAGTTCAGTTCTCTCACGTGTACAGAGATTCAGGAGGGGTGGGTTTGGGCAAATGAATTTCTGTATTTTTCACCAGTCTTCATAAAGCAGCATCTCTGCCTGCCAAAGCGCGTTACATCAAACAAACTTTTGACCGAGATCCATTCATCCCAGGTCTTTCACTCCATATGGCGGCATGCTCTGAAATATCAGAAGCGCTTTTTCAGATCTGACACAGAACGTACATGTGCGTCACCCATATGCTTCTCAAAATGTGAGGAAATGTGATGCTTTTTATCTTGAGTCATCCCATGTGTCTTTGCACTTTGACTTTTGTCACAGTTGTAATCATTATTATTCATTTAAATGTATTATCTTTTTTTTTCTTTTTTTCTGACGTAACCAAGCACTCATAGGCAGGGAAAAAACAGTATTACCGCAGCCAACATTTCATGATTCAATTATTTCAAAGTCCCACCCATAGCTGAATACTTAGCTTCACTCATAAATTCACATTGCAGAAGTGAAATGTGTTAGGAATGCTGTTTCATGTTGCCTTTAAGTGCTGGTTGCTTGTCCTAACGCCCTCCAAACCTCTCCAGCGACGGAAATCAGAGGCAGCAAGCACACCCAGCAGGACCCCTGTGCATTGTTGGGAGACTCAAATCCCCAGGCTTTGGATTATCAACGTGCTTAAACTGATTCAGGATCAGGGGATGCTAGTCACAGCTCACTAATCTCCCTGTGTAGGGTCAGAGGAAAACTCTCTGGAGTCAGTGAGCCTGCACTGTTTGGACTCCGCTGAGGGCTATTAATTCCCTTTCTTGCCACAAGCCTCTCTGTCAGGAATCGATTGTGCTAAGAAATTGACAGCGGAGGCTTCTCTACTCTGCCTGGCTTTCTCTTTTTCTCCTCTTTCTAATGTCTGCCTCTTCCTCACGCTATCTCTTTCTCTCTTTTACTATTATTTATCTCTTTTTTTACATTGTACCTCTAGTCTCTCTCTCTTTGTCTCTCCCTCCCTAATTGGCATCCATGATGTAGTTATAAAATGACTTGATCAAACCTAATTATACAGTGACTTTTAGGAGGGTTGACCGTTTTAAAGAAGTCTATGTAGGAAATTTTCAGGGTGCAAACTGAGGTCAGTCTCCGTCATTTGGTGTCCCTATAAAACAGTTAGCTAAACGTCAATCATCTGTAAACTTTCTGAGCAAAACGCAGAACAAAACACATGGCATCTAAAACTGTTACAAATACTAAAATATGGTGTCTAAATAGTAAATGTATGTACCACCAGATACTGATCATCAAAGAATCCTTAAAAAAATGTATCACCGTTCCCACAAAAACATTAAGCAGTTTTAATGAAACTGTTTTAAATGTTGGTATTAATAGGAATATTTATTGAGCATTAAATCAACATCATATAATGACACTCAAGACTAGTGTAATGCACATTCTGATTTTGCTGAGTTTTTTTGACATATTTTGTTGATCCTGGAACAACATTTCTGTCTGGAAATTTTATCCTAACCATATTCTTATCCCTTAAGTTATCCCTAAAACCAGAGGGAAATGATAGGTGAATAACACTGATGTAGAAGTACCCCTGGTTTTAAGCGTAAACTGTCCCCAAATATTTGGTTGATTGCAATGTTGATCCAAAAACATTCAGGTTCTGTGGAGTGGAATGACTGCTGAACATTCAGCTTTGCCATCACAGGAATAAATTGCATTTTAAAATATATTAAAATAGAAAATAGTTTAAAATTAATAACATTTCATGTTTTTGTCCACTCTTTGATCAAATAAATGTAACCTTGATGAGCATAAGAGACTTCTTTCAACAAAAACAAAATAGTAATAATAATTTTGTAACTTTAACTAAATTGAGTATACGGTAATACAATTTTAAATTTGACTAACAGATTATAATGAACATTGTTGCAAATTACACATAAATTAAGCTGTCAGTAAAGGGACCAAGTGTTGTTTTGTAGGTTTTAAAAAAAAAAAACTTTTTATGACAAAAATCATATATTTTTTTTTATTTTTTTGTCTAATGCTAACTTGGATAACAAGCTTGAGTTTAAAACAAGCTGCTTTTCATGTTAGATTAATTTTGTTAGCTTATGGTTTAAATATTTTACAAAAACATGGCTTGTTTATAGAAAGAACTGGTTCCCAAAGTGTACGCTTTTCATAAAATTGTCCTTTACAATTTGCCCTTTAAAATGAAGATTTCCTTTGCATGAGGTTCAAGCCTTAATTAGGGGGTATTTGACACCCCCGAAGCACCCACGCGACCTGTATCTTCCATCTCATACTGTAGTTAAGGTTACAGTGTCCTTACAGCATGGCTCTGTTAGCCCCTTCTGGTGGGTGACACAACTACACCATCTGACTGCATAAAGCATCTTTCGCCATTGACAGCGGTTCAAAATGAGGTATTCTGATGGAGTCGTGCCTTCTTTCCTCAGTCTCACGTCGAACATGCATAAGAGCAGCACGTGGCACAGGCTGCAGGAGAACTCTCAAGTGTTTTCATGTCCATTGCTGAAGCTCTGCTTCCTCCTGTGCAGTCTTTACAGAGAGTGCCTTGAGAGGAAGTATGAATGGAGCTCTCATAAAAGTCCTTCACAGGCTGAGAGAAAAGGAAATATTGCACACACATGGTCGCACGCATGCACACACAAACCCACACACTTGGACTCAGATGGAGGAGAAACGCAACAGCAGTCTGAGAAACCAAGTGTGACAAGTGAAATTAGGACATGAAGTTTGCATCAAAGCACAGCTGAACAAAGCCTGGGTCTTGCAGCGAAAGTGTCCTTCACCTCTTCAAGTCAGTGCGGAAAGCACCAGGGGCCACTGTTAGTGTATGCTTTGATCTTCTACCACTCCAAACTTTGTCCTTAGTGACAATAATAATGATGTTTGGTAAAAATACTTTCTTTTTTTTTGTACTGACCTGAAGCTCTGCACTGTATTGAGCAACAACAACCGACTAAATCAGTGAAATCTTGAAGTAATTCGGTCCAAGTTTACCCAAACATAAAGCACAGAAAGAACATAAGGATGTAATTCACTTGGAATGTATAGTATGTGGTTTTAGCACCGGATTCACTACAGGAGTTATGCAAATCAGGTAACAGCACAATTGCTGCCAAAAAACCTGTGCTGAATGCAATTTTCACAACTCTGTTTTCCATCTTGCAGACAAGTTTTGCATTGTGGAAGATGGAGAGAATTTAAAACGCAGAATGTGTGTGCAACTGCACCAGCATCTGGATTTATGTGCAGTTATAATGCTTTTCTTCATCCTTTGAGCATTTTTTTTGATGAATTACTGCTGTCGGGATCTATAGAGAATGCACACTAACATCTTTTTTGAAGGCAGCAATATAGTGGCTGGTCAAGTTCAATTTTAAGAGGTTAGTGAATAATACTCCCTTCAAATGGAGTCAGAAATATTTCAGTTATGATTTAAATGCACAATGGTCAAGTTATTTTTACTAGTGGGAAACCTCTCAGTGATATCCAGGTAGTATTTCTACATGGTGAAACATGGTGGGCAGCACGTCTGCTGCAGTAGATGGCAGTGAAGGTTTGTGATTTTTTTTTCTTCTTCTTCTCTCTCTCTCTCCCCACAGTGCTGTTTTTTTAGTAGTAATAATGGTTTTCAAACTTTCAAAATGTGAGGAATCTCCTTTCTAAAATATAACGCATCTGTATATTTTTATTTTGTATGTTGACCGTGTACATTTTATCTACTCATTACTGTATTACTGCAAGAGATGTACAACTTTAAAATAGATTGAAAATCAGTTTTTTCGACTGTTAAAACTTAGCGCTGTTAATTGAAAAAAACAACAACATTAATCTCATGATTTCTCACCAATCTTTAGAAAGCAGAATGAATATAATGGGAAATGTGTAAAAAAAAGTTAAATATATTCAATATTTAGTTAATATATTAACTTTTTATTTGATTATAAAGAATTACACTTTTTAATCAATTAATTTCTTAGATACCACATATAAATAAATCATATAGGTTGAGTAAAGTTGTGATATATGCTGTTACTGTATATTTTATCTACCGTTTCAACAGTTTTTGTTGTCATTCTTCCTCATTTGTTTTGGTTTGGCTACCTGGGCAATTTGTTTCCATCTTGAATGCATGACAATTCGTAATAACAGCTTCCCAACTTGAAGTGCACTAGAAACCGCACATTACAGATTTTTGAGCTGAAATACTTTGTGCTAAAGTGCAGCTGTTTAGTGAATTCGGCCTGAGTGTCTCATCAGATGCTAACTATAGTGCTTATGCACATGAGGCTCTTCTGAAAGTTTCTAGAAAGCAGCAGATTGCGATAGGCCTGCTTGAGCTAGTGGGGAAATACTTTTAGTTGTTTAAATGTGTAAAACTATGCGTGTTATCTTTGGTTTCCACCACTTTGTATTCCTGTGCTTATTGAACTTGCATGTCTCTCTCGCCCAGATTTGCCTTAGTTGGCATTCTGAAGAAAACAGGGTTAAGTTTAGACATAAACACTCCAGCATCTAAATGGAATTGCCAGCTTCCATTACCTGGAAACATATACCTCTTACACCTTCATCTGATGGAGTCTGGTGATACATGCTACTGGAGCACTTTAGAGAGTGTGTTTGTGAGCAGAGAGAGTGTATTATTGCACACATACTTGCAATGTCTTCTGTGATCTCTAATACGCATGACCTTGATGAAAAGAGAAAGAAAATTCGATTCTTTATCAGCCGCTTATGGTTGAAATATGAATAAAAGATTTTAGTTTCTTCTCCTGTTATCTGCTAAGTATGCTACGTTTCTCACTCACATTCCATCAGATAATCTTAGAAACAGGAGAGCATGTGATATGATGGCCGATATTGGGGGCTTTTGAATACAGTAGTGTTGTTTGGTATACAGTATCTTTGCTTGTTAAGTGGCTCTACCCCACAAAACTGTAATGTAAACCTTCTCAGGCCACTCGCCATAAATGTTGTGGCTTGACGAATTGCTGCAATACGAGCCTCAAAGTGCATTCTTGATAGCTTTTATCTAAGTTTGGACTAAGTGCACGCTCAATGATCAAGCCAGACATGGACATTTTGAATAGAGATCAGGGATGTCTGGTAGAGTTAGAAAAATATATATATCAAAGTTGATGAAAAAAGAATTGAGATAATTTTTTTTCTAATTTTCTATGTGCTCCGAACTAATGATGGGAAATCGGTTTCTTTACTGCGAACTTGTTCTTTCGGTCAGTTCCTTTCAATTCACCAGTTTTAAAAAGTGATTTGTTCACGTGATTGCGCAAGGAAGTCACATATACGCAATTCTACTATTAAAGCACCCAATAATGATGTGAAACGTGGATGTTTTACATGTCTAGAGCATATAAATTGGAAAAAAAATTCTTAAATCAACTTCTTACAGTACATAAACCATAAGAAACCATAACAAATATTTAATTTCGCCTCTTCTGAGTCAACTGTTTGTTTGCGCACGCTTGTATCAGCAGCTCATCGGTTCTTCACCTGTCCAAACTGTTTCTTCAGTTCAGTGTACTGGTGACTCGAGAACTGTTGAAAACCAGAAACCAACTCAAGAGAACTGCTGTCAGTGAACTGCTATTGACTCGAGTAGTACAGCCAATGGATCACTGTTATATTTAAAAAACAGAGAATTATTTCCTTTGTCGAGCACCCAATCCTGAGCATATTTAGTTATGCGCGTGCTTTGGTCCTGTTTTTTATCACTGTTAAATTTCCAATGTTTTATTTTTCTATACTTTATGCTTTTGAGCAAAATACATCAGAAACACACATTTCACCCCAGATTTATAAAAATCATTGGCAGACCTTTCACGTGTTTCATTTATGTCAGAAAGACTGTTCTCAGTGTAGTGTGTACTGTTGGACTAACTAGTGCTGAATGAGTTGAAAAATGCAAAAAAATCATATGATTATATACTTTAGGATTTTGCCTCATTTTAACCAGTTCAATAAATAAAAAAAAACGCTTCAAAAGAACGATTAATTCGCTAACTGGACATCACTACTCGGAACAGATTGATCTACTAGTTTGTACAATTATTGGTCATATTTTTGGGTAACGATGAAGTATAATATTGTTGTTTAAACACTTGCTATGTTCTTAGAAATGTACTCTTTGTATTTCTTTTGTTACATATTGTGTTTTTTAACGACACTCTATGATATCATTTCTGGTTTCATATCTTTTTATCTGAATGTTGGTTTCATTAGGATCCATGTCCATATCCCATAATTTTGATTTGGGGGACAAAAGTATATTAAGTAATAATATTAAGTAAATAAAAAAAAAATTATTACAATTTTAAAATAATTTTTCTTAGAAATATTAATTCAATATTATGCCAAACTAGGTTTGTTTCAAGAATAATATAATATAATTTGATTTTTTTTTTATTATTATATTATTTCTGAAATGTGTAAGACTGTTTAGAAATGAAAAGTGTATTTTTTTTAAATAAATTAATAAGATGAGCAAATGAGCATCTCATCACTGACCATTTTTCTCAAACCTTTGTTATATACCTTTAGCAGGGAGTTTGATTGACAGGCGATTTGACCAATCATAATCTGCCATTTTTGTCCGACAAAGCAGTCAGAAGAGTCAGTAGATTAACGTTGGAGGATTTGAACTTGAAAAACCGAGTGTACTGACGTCTTTCCACAGTTAAAACAATATTTCTTCTTATGTTCATTCCTGTTTATTTGATGCTATAAATGAACTAGAAGTAAGAGATGATCGGTTTACGAGCAGCTTTAACTGAGGCTCTACAGCGATCTGTCAGACACACTCTAAAGAGCCACAAAACGGTATTTATTGTTTAAATTTCTTAAAAAAATGACCAAATTTGAAAGTTGAGACTTTGCTTCATATCAAAAGTAACCTGGTCTGTCCTGTCTGTCAGTGTGTTGTCATTGGTCCTCTCTGCTCTGCGATGTATTTTTCACTGTGTGAGAACATGGTGTGGCGTGAGAGCGGCGTGGATTGTAGGACATAGCAACAGTAACTAAAGGGGGCGGGTCTTTGCGAACGGACAATTGAATAATAAAAGTTCAGTAATCGGCTCATAAAATCAATTAAGACATTATTTTTTTGCCTCATTTCATAAACATTACTCTTGTTCTCTAGATCTGCAATCAATTTCCTAAGGCAGTCACCTCAGTCAGATTTATATGAACACTGTGGATAGATGGGTTGAGGATGACAGATTGATGATAGATGAATGAAAGACAGGCGTTGAGAACGAGAGAAAGATTGAATTGGAGGTAAATTGGCCTTTTGTTCGGCTAAAAGCTTTGACCTTTGAGCCTTCATTGGCAGACTGATCTGTTGACACCGCTGATAGGGTGCAATCATACAGGAGTGTCCCAGAAATAGCACTGTGTGGTGACCCTTCTCCATCATTAAATTCTGCTAAAGGTTGGAATGTGAACTTGACTATCCCAAACAGATGACTTAGCAATGCTATTAAAGCAGCCTTGTTTATGGGGCAAAGTTTATCTGTTCTGAATTCCCACAACACAGCTACTGAAGGAAATACTACATAAAACAGTTTATATTTGCGGCCACATTCATTTGTTTTCTCAAGCAAAAAGGTAACTCACTGGAGAATTTAGTTGACAAGTGTGTATATATATATATATATATATATATATATATATATATATATATATATATATTAGGGGTGTAACGGTACACATATTCGTATTGAACCGTTCGGTACGAGGCTTTCGTTTCGGTACGCATTACAAACCGAACGATTCGGTGCTACCAAAATTTTGTTAGCAGTCGCGCTGACACCACAACGTTGCCCAACAAGCAGAACGAAACTGCACTACTAATTTTTTAGTGCTTCACGGACCGTTTATCAGTCTGGACCAATGTCGGTGCAGCGCGTCAGTGCAGCGCGTCAGTGCAGCGCGTCAGCGCGAGCTGATCTTGATCAAGCGACACTGTTACTACACAGTGCTAAGAGATCCAGTAAAGAAAGCATTTGGATTCGCCACTGAAGTAATAACATTGCTGCGAGATCTAGTGAGAAGCAATCAAATTTCTCAGTTATTAACCGTAGATCTCTATTAGATCAAACAGCGCTGACGTGGAAACCAGGAGAAACATTGTGCCGTGAATGAACTAGTTATAGGCTTTAAGTCCACAAATCAGCAACATGTTCATCCTTCAAAGATTACCCCCATTTATGAAACTAAAAGTTTCAAGATGTAGGAAAACTCACCCTTATTTACTTTTTTTTTTTTTGTATCGAAAACATACCGAACCGTGACACCACTGTGTCGTATTGAACCGAACCGTGAATTTTGTGAACCGTTCCACCCCTAATATATATATACATATATATATGTGCTACGAACGTGTGTCTATAAACTTGTGAAAGAAAAATATAAAAGGGGGAAATGTTTCCATTATATTGCACAGCATTTAATGTTGCAAGTGCTCTTTTAAACCTGCTAGAGAATGAAGCTGGTCTCTCTAGCCCGGTTGTACTCTGAGGAACCCACACATGGCTTTGTTTTCAGCCCTGAGTCCAAGGCTGTTAGCACCAAGTACTGACTATTAACCCAGCAAATGCAGCGAGATTGAAAGCATACAGAAACAAGAAGCTGCTTTGATTATAAAGCTGAGCATCATAATGTTCATTGCCATTTGAGAGCTGTCAGAAACACTCAGATCCAGTTGGGCCCTTGTATATGGGCACATGCAATGACATTTGGCGTTTTTGTTTTGTTTTCTTTTTTATGTGTGCATTGACTCTTGACCTCAAACAAGAAGCTGAAGGATATGAGGTTGTCCCGACTTTGATGCTTGACTATTGACAGAAAGAATATTGCAGCTCAGTTTGTTCTACTCTTCAATATATATAACCGTTCACATCAAAGAAAGCTCACAGGGTTGGATGATGAAACCGTTGTGTCAGAGGAGACGTGAAGCCATCTCATTCCATTGTGTTTACTTTGGAGAAGTGCATGTCTGTCCTCTTGCTGTTCTCATTGCTTCCCCTTGCATTGTTTATGGCATGTTATTAGTGGCACAGTTTGAATGACAGCTGAGTGAAGCCAGCTCAAATACTGTTTTACTATTGATGGAGATGCCAAGCGGCCAGTGTAAACAGACACTCGGACCGGCCCGGGAGAGCCGAAGAGTGAGGAAGAACTGACGTGCATTGTGGGTTAGATTGTTATCAGCTTTACTTGTTTGATTTATGGAAGCTAGCCTTTCAGTTCTTCAGAGGCTGTGAGATTGACTGGTCGAGCTTAACTGACATTATTAGAAAGGAATGGCTCTGTTTGTACCTCTGGCGGAGGAGAGAATTATAAAACAATAATGATTTTTACGGAGATGCTCAGTGTGTACTGAATTCTGGTGAACAATCTGTTCCCCTTTTGAATCCCATTAGTCTGTCCGCCCACAAAACAAGCCTCAGCCTGCAAGGCCACATAAAGAAATGTGTAAAGAGGCTTGTGAATGGGCTTTGTAAATGTTTTAGAATGTCTGGCTATTAGGGCTGAAAAAGTTCCCATCAAAAATTGGAACTGCACGGTTCGACACCCACGGTTCTGTGCCAAGGTTCATCTCCGTGTTCTACAACACCTCTGAAAACATACATTTTAAATGTGTTGTAATTGTAAGCTGTCCAATTTCAAGAGTCATTACCATACTTGACTGTACAGGTCAAGCTGCAAATGTATGTACAAAGATGCAAATATAAATCTGTGTGTAATTGATGCGGTCGAACTGTGCTATGATATGAGTTACAGCACTATCAGACCCATTTAAGTACGGTACTCAACAAATGAATTCCTATGTGTAGCAATAACATCAAATATATCATATATATATAAATAATGGCTGTCAAATCAGTAAATCTAACATTAATCTAAAAGTTTTTGTATTACACATATATATTATATAAACTAAAATATTTTATGTTAGGTGTGATTAATTACAATTAAACGAAAATAATTACATGGAAAAATATTTTAATACAGTGTATTTAATGAACACAAAACTGATACAAACTGAACCATGAGAAATGTGAACGCCTATAGGGGCTATTTACTTTATCTATATGGCTGCAGAGGATCCTCATATCAGAGCTTGTGAACATTGAGATATCATCTGTGGTAGGATGTGTGGTCAGACAATGTTGTTGTACTGCTAAACGGCCTCATGTTAGCCTCTATAGTAGGTGGGGGACTTGATGAACATAATCTTTCCTGCACTTTCATCCATAGCTAGGTGAAGTAATGAGGTCATTTGTCAAAGTTATGGAAAGCGGACCTGTCCAATGTGTATTTCTATCCCGGGAAAGATGCATTTCCCAGACAAATTGCCTGTGAGTGCTGATAGCAGTAATCCCTTGAAACAGAAGCATCTCAATGCCGCCAACAGCATTCCATTCTAGGTGAAGTGCAGAAGCCATTAAAAGTTGAAAATTAGCTCATAATGTAAACCTGAAGAGACATGTTTAATGTCCGTTTCCTCCCGCTAAAGACCTTTTTCCTAACATGTTCCATAACACAAGCCAGATTGGCCTCTCTCTGCCTTTCTGTTCTGTTTAAGATGTCCAGTGCAGGGCAACAAAGCTTGAGACACAAAGAGCTACAGAACTCGCTTACAGTAAACACTGAGTGATAAAGAGAGGAGAGAAATCAATAGAAGGGAGACACCACAAATCTGTCGATGGAAAGAAGTACTGGAGCCTGGCGGTGGGATTAAATCCGCAAAGTACTGCCAGTTAAAGAGAGGCCATAAACACTCGAGCCACATCCATGTGCCTCATGTTTGTCAGTGCTCTATATTCTCGGCTCTGGCCTTTTAATTCCGCTCTGCCCAAATTAGAGAGATTTATTGAACAAAGCTGTGCTGATTGAGAGCGCTTGGACAATCTACCAGCAGTGGCTGAACTCTCCTAAGATAGCCTGATGGCTTCCAGAGAGCACACACTTTGTTATAATTTGTCAAGAATGACATTCAGTTATGTTAACATGTGCATTCTTCTGCTGATAGAGATAAAATACTCTGACACCGTTTCCTACAATACTTATTCAGCAACACCGCTAATGAATCCACTGCACAAAACAGACTAGTTCTGTACAACTAGTGCGGTCCAATTACAGAACAAATTATTCCTATGAGCCGTCTTTTTAAAAAAAGAATCAACAATATACAGTGCATATGGTATAGTCCGATTCCCACATGAATGTTTCTAATGAGTAGTATGCTTTAGTGATTTAAACGCATACAGCGTGATCAGTGTTGTCAGATTCCCACACTAATTCTGAGTCGGCTCTCTTTAGTTAATCAAACACACCACACAACCAGTGTTGTAATCCTATTATCAAACGAATGACTCTGAACTGATTGTTTTTAGTGAATCAAATACATTCAGCATCAACTGTTCTGCCACAAATGTCAGATATTATTGTCTGGTGGTTGTTCTTTTTATCTAAAGATACATTTTGTCAGTAGTTTTTTATTATTATTAATTAATTTTTAAAAACAATTGTGTGTTTATAGGCACAATTATTGGCACCTCTAAAAAGAATTAGACGTTTTAATAAAAAACTATTTTATCATTTGGTTAAATTAAACTCATTTAAAAGTTGTTAATGTAACAATGAATCTAAAAACCAACCTTAGAGAATGCACCATACTAGATGCTACAGGCTTCCCAGGAGGTGCCGGTTTAAAAGCAGTGACGCTGTTTCCTATCGACAGCTTCATGTAAAATTCAGCAGGGCTCCAACCAGCCACCCCCTCACTAAGCCCTCCCCTCAACGACCCTGCTCAACCTTCCCTCCTCTTCTCGCAGCCATCCTGTCTGCCCTCATCACAATAGGTGGCTGCCACGAGAGAGACAGTTGCCAGAAACACTTTGCCACACCTTCCCTTGTTGTTCTCCCTTCTCACTCCACAGAAACACGTGAGCTTCATGAAGGAGCCAAGTCCTTGTGCGAGCAGCCAGCTTTGCCAGATGGCAGTGAGGGAAGGGAGGAACAGGAAAAAAGAAAAACACCTTGTATTTGCTCACAGGCAAGAAAAGATCCGGATTTGATCAGTTGACACTGAGTGAAATGACAATTCAGGGGTAGGCTGCTATTATTTCACAGATCAGAGCGTTTAAATAGGACCTGCCTGTTCAGTCTGTGTGCCTTTCTGAGGAATGTTGTTCCTGCTTTTTGTTATTCCTGCCAGCTTGATCAAGGTCGTGGTCCTTTTAGTTATTAGTCTGCCCGCTCCCTCTGCTGGCTGCTCAGGGGGAAATAAAGGAAGAAAGATAGGGGCTCAGTCAGCAAATGTATGTGTGAGGGGCCTGGGGGCAAACAAGCTGTGTCTGACTGGTAAGGAGAGACCTGAAATGAGGCACTAATGATGGGTGAATCAGCATTTCCAACGGGTTTATGGTGGATTCTCAGTCAGACTCTTATAGAGTCATTAAAATGAGGGGTCAAGTGCTCCCCGTGCTGACTGCTAGTATCAGTTAGATTTACTGACTCTCAGAGACACTTAGGGGATAGTGCATGGCACTATTGTTGTCCTCTCCCGTTGTGTCTTGTGAAGGAAACCTAATTTAATTTATTGAAAGGTAAGTTAGCATTTTATGTTTATTCTTCAATGAATTCATCCACTGCATTAGCTCTGGCTGTCTCTCGCTGCCTCTAATAGTCTGTCATAGCAGGCCTGCTCTGAGCTGGCATGAGCATCTGGGTGTCTTTTTGAAGTTCCCAGGTGTGAGCTCACAGGCAGCTGCACTTCCTCCCCTTGTGGTATCTGCAAAAACTGAGGAGGATGATAAGTTGAAAGTCCTTCACACTCTCAAGTTGTTTTGCACAACGTTTCTTTTGCTATAATTCTTTCTCCCCACTCTACTGTGGCATCCCTCACACCGAGCTGCCTTAAAAAAGCAGACAGATGGACTAAACAGCAGGTAGTTAAATGCTGATAGCGCCTTGACGAGCCATCAGACAAAACAAGGGGTCTTGTGAAAGAGAGAGCTTAAATGAGGCAAAGCAGCTGCTTCCTTGGGGCTGCGAGAATTATTTTGTTTCATCCCTTTTGTGGCCTCCACATCCACTTTGTAATTTGCCAGTTTAATAGCATTTAAGAACTGCTAATATGGCAGCGTTTTGCACTTGAGTGATGCTAACAACCCCAAACCTTGTCTGTTGCAAAAAAAGATTGGACCATTGAATAGCAAAGTAGCATTTTAGTCAAATGAAACTCTTTAAGATTCATTAATAAATTCTGCTGTTCTGTGGTGCAGGTAATTAAAGATAGATTAATGATCGAGCTAATGCAGTCATCTACCCAGTTCAGCACCCTGGAGAGCGCCATCAGCTCAGATTAAACGTAGGGTCATGATTTTCAGCACCATGGACAGTGGTCATCAGATCTGGATGGAAAGCCAATATAGTTGGTGTGCTGTGCTAACTGACATACTCAGACGAACTGCTCCTGTGTATCCAGCGCTCACCTCTCAGGGGTAGTTTGTCTGCTCCTCTCACAGTTGTTTGGCAGAGGTCCTTTGCCTCTCAGCTCTCTAGGCTAAGAGCGATTGAAGAAACCTCCCAGTGCCATTTGACCACCATGCTCAATTGCCCCATAAGTCTCCACCCTGACCACTGACTCGGTGTAGCATTAGATTATGTGACACATCCCCCCAAAAAAGAGAAAAGGTCTGACTTTTCCTTTTAGTTTTGCTCAGCGTGCTCTGGAATGTTCTTGAACTTGTCCTTGACAAAGGGTCCTTGTCAGATAGTCTCTTTACAGTACTAACTGTCATCCACTTGGGAAAGAACAAGCTGTAAGCTGTCTTTCTTCTGAAGGAGAGTGCAGCAAGGCTTTTGTTTGGGATTTTGCCGTTGGCCCTCTAGGGGCAACGAGACTCCCGAACAGGCTAAAAACAATGTGTGTTGTGATTCAGGGATGGCACTTGCTGGGGTCAGTTCATGGCCAGGGATTACGCTGGAGGAACGTGCATTGCTTTCCAACCTTCTCAGCAGGCCATGGTAGAACAATGTGCTGGATTAGGAGACTCGCTCACCCTCTCGTCAGGTCAGGATTCTTACATGGACTAGCCAACCTTGCTAATCTCATTCTGTTGTTATGAGAACATTTTCTATGCATGGTGTTAGAGCATTTGTTATCCAACAATGACAGATGCACAGACAGACAGAAAGACAGATTATCTCAGTCTTCAGTGTCACATCATCCTTCTCAAATCATTCTAATATGAATTTGAGCTCAGAATTTTTTTATTGTCAATGTTGAAAACTGTTGTGCTGCTTAATATTTTTGTGGAAACCATAATATCTTTTTTTCAGGTTTTTTCATTAAAAAATATTTATATTTGCTTGTATTATGTGTATTTGGACTTTTCTGGTTGCGCGGTAAACCCCTCTTTAAAAAGTAGTTCTGAAAAGAGTCTTGTTCCCATTCAATTATTTTTATTTTTCATGTATTCACAAAATGAGGCCAGATAATATTAAAAAGCACTACGATTAACGCCATAAACATGCAGACGGATCTTAGGCTTAGGATGTTGCGTTTACATGTCTTGAGATAACTGAGTTTATTTTTTTTATACACACAATGTGTCTTATTTAAAGGCCCTGTAAAAAAACTTGTCTGGTTGGGGATCTATAAACTTAATCTGTCTTAAAGAAGCCCTGTATAATTAGGTTAAGTCACCTAGTGGATTAAAAAATATATGCTTTTACACATCCCTAGTACTGGTCCTAAATCCAGCCTCTGCAGGCAGCTGCCGTAAATTCCTTTATGATGCTTTTACAGGCTTCAAATGTCTCTGTGTCTGATAAAACGGCCCTTCTCTGACAACACATCCACAATTGAGCAAAATCATCATGTACAACACATTATGTGACACTTGGCAGGTGAGTTAAAGAAGCAGGCGTTTGCCAAATTCAAGGATATTCTTCTCATACCTCATTGCTCAGGTAAAGATTTGTTGCAGGCTATTTGCATAGACCCTTCAGATGTAAACACTTTAATTTAGCCAAAAATGGCTAATGGGGCTGGTCATCGGCTGGCACCGATGTTTCAGCATTCATTTTCAGTGGAGCGATACATTGTTTTTGTTTTCGTTTTTTCCAGGTGATCTGACAGCCGCACTGTAATATACTGGGCTAGTTCATGTTATCAGAAATCTGACAGACCGTCAATTTCCCAGCTAATTTATCCCATCTGTTATTCATATGCAGCTGCAGGGGGACTGTGAGGAAGAATGGACGAACAAAATCAATCTGCAGACCCTATCTGCTACACATTTTCACAGATATGATGACAGCAAGTAGTGTCATCGCATTTCACGGTGTGCAAATCCAGGGAGGGTCTGTTTGGCTGACATGTCAGTACAAAAGCGACACATCTGTGCCAGTGTAATGAAATCTTTATGTTTGACTGAAATGTAAACCCCTTGAACGGATCAGATTAACATTTATAGCCATACATTTTGACACAAGGTCTCTAGTATTTCAAATCAGGAGTGTCATTTTAGGTTTTCTGTGCACATTTAGTACATAACCATATTTCAGATCATTTTTTAAATTATGTTCTTGTAATTAAGTTGACGCTTTTCTCTGACCGTCTCCAGTATTGTCCTATTTTTTGCCTCTTGGGCAGGATTCGTCCTAAATTCTGCACACAACATCTGTTCTAAAACCGTATCCATACTTTGACGTGGCCATTTTTATTGGGCACACATGGATCGGCATGGCTTTTTCCTCTGAACAACTCGTTTCAAAGTTACTCGGGCCTTCATTAGTCCCTCAATGTTCATATCATGTGTCTTCATACACTACAGGAAATGCTGCCCTTGAGAACCTTCACAAGATCCACTTCAGGCTATTTTTCTCCTTTTCTCAGTTCAGGCAACAGTAAAAACTCCTTTTTTCTCTGTGCCACCACAGCAAAAGAAGTTACCACCAGGGAATAGCAAGCAGAATTAAAATCTAAAGCAGGAGGAGGGGGTAAGAAGGGTAAAAATCTCCCATAATCCCTTTCCTCTGTCCAGTATTTAAAGGTAATTTTAACAGTCATTTATCAGATCCTAGGAAGGCAGTTGTCAGATGTTACAGTAGTTTTGTTTTGTTTCAGAATGATCCAGAGGATACATGTCGAACAGAAGGTGCCCTTTGCCCCAATATGTTGTTGTTAAAGCATGCAGCCCGCAGCCACATGCTTCCGCTCCCCCGGGGGGTTTGCCGTCTTTGTTCACATAAGAATCCTGAATGGAGCTCATAATAAATACGTTTAAAGGACCACACATACTTTGCTATTTGCTTAGACGTCAAAATGACAGATTAATGTCAAAAATCTGCCAGCAAAAGTTCAGCAAAATAGCCAAATGAGATGAAAGCCAACGTTTTATTCAGAGCCGCCTGCGCTTGAAATGATCGCTGTTGATTCAGTTTTTTTCCCAGCTGTGCATTCATCACTGGACTTTAAGGGAAGCAAAGATGTAAAATTAATCCAAACAGGTGTTGAAAAATCACAGACAATTATTTTGTCAATGGCTTATTTAGTGATCTCCATTCCTTTGTGGGCCCTTTCAAAATGGAGAGAATCTCATTTCAGAGCCATCAAGAAAAACAGTGGCTTTATTCCCAGTTGACACTGTTACTTGTTAATTGCTGCATGATTTCTCGCCTAAGAGTTGTTTTTGTGTTGTTAGGAGTCATTGTGTTTGTTGTTTGTGTGATGGCGCTTTGGGAATGACCCTGTTGTGGAGGGAGAGACAAAGAGGCCGTATAATCGCCGTGTCAGATTGTTTCATAAACCGCTTAGTTGCGAGACGATGCGTTTAAATATAGATGCAACCAAATGAAGAAAGAAAGGAACAAATATTATGCTGTGAATAAGATCTGTATATATTAGTTTGGGTTTATATTGCATTTGAACTTTTTCAACCTCCATACCAGTTTCTCCCGCAAACATTTTTCTTTAGAAAGTTTGGTACTGCATTTTTTTTTTCATGGCAGGGAAGTAAATATGTAAATACTTTAACAGTTTCTCAAGTTTTTGGAGTGTTAAAATTGACTATGCCTACATTTGCAACACATAAACTGCATCAGTTACATACTTAAAGCGATATGAGAAGTAGGTCACTGACTTTTTTCCCCCCCAGAATCAAACGAGCTCTTATTTTTTGACCTTGCAAAGATTGAGTGCATGCCAAATGCATGTCACAAACTACAGTGCAGTGTCAAGTGAACTCACAAAAGTGAAAGTTTTATAGTGTTTTTCCTCCCTTAGAAAGATGAAGATGGAAACAAAATGCATGAATTTGTGCGCAATTTATAACTGTCAGGTTAATAAATAAGAAAAAAAATTATTTTGGTATAATTGATGTAAAGTTCACAAATAAAACATACTCACAGACATCTTTTCACACAAAATATGTTGCTAAAACAAAAGTAATATTTATTTTATGCTGTTGAGCAGCAAAAATATTGGCAACAGCAGTAAAAATCTGCTGCTATTATTCAGACCAGGCCAGCAGGAAAAAAAAAAAAGTCTTTATTGTTGAGCCCTGGGCCCTATTTGATTCGAAGATTCTCTTTTAATCAGTTCAGCCCATCCTCAGAAGGCCTGCTGGTGTATTTGGGCTCTGTATGTGCCTGCCAACATCTCCAAATGTGGTCACAGAGAACTGAATTAAGTGTCTCCGCTCCCTTTTGACATTGCGCACATCATCGCCAGTGTCACTGTGTGTCATTAAGTTTTCTTGTGTGATTTCTGCAATAGCTTCTGTTGGCTCAGATTCCTCATCCTTTTCCCGAGCGCCCTTTAGTTCAATCAGCACTGCAGCAAGCCAGGCAGCGGCATCATTACCGACACTGGACAAGGAATCAAAAACAACCATTGCACTCGCCTGCTCCCTTCCACTGAGAGCCAACACAAAACATATAATTAACCAATTTGTAAGCCACTATCAGAAAATTGAGCCTGTGATATCGGAATGTTTAATTGCGACAATTAAGCAAATTCATTACATTCTGAAGTCAATTTGTTGTTATAGTAACACATTGAGGCATGATATGAAGACTAGTCATTCATTTTATATTAAAGGAAGAAAAGCAGCATAATAATTACATCAATCGTAAAACTAGAGCAGATTAAATATTTCATTTTTGTCTGTTAATTGACAGTCTTTTTGGTCTTTAATGACATATCCTCAGATATCCATATTTCAGGGTTTATTGAAGGCTTCTTAATATAACAGAATAAAACATGGATAAGTAGAGGAATGGAGGCGCTAAAATCACCAGATAGCTAATTAGACGGCTGTGGCTTTAAGAAGAGTTTCTCTATGCCAAGTCAGACATCATCTCCTACACGAGACTGCTGAGGAGTGTGGCGTGCCATCGTGGACCGCTCTGTCCCATCTCATGAATATGCTAATTTGTTCGGAGGCCACCCCTCAGAGTTAGCATACCCCACTTTACATTTAACTTTCACAGCCTGTCAATGTCATCCACTCTGACTATTTTGACCCGTGCTGACGAAATGTCAAAACACACTCCTGACTATGAGCTCAAGGCTGTGGCAAATCTTCATGCGTGTTTTATTAACACAGGGATTCAATATGGTTAAGTGTCACATTGCAGCCTGTTTGTGATGCCATGAAGTTCTGGCTTATCTTTAGTTGTAAAGAAACAAATTCAATTACTGATTATGCCACCTTGCTTTTAAGGTGTAGTGTTTTCCCTCTTGGTAAATGTATTGCAGCTTGGGTGATTTTTTGTTTTCTCTTCTTCTAACGGTACGTTTACATGATATGCTTAAAACGGGAACGTTTTTCCTTCGAGTCTTCTGCGTACAGACATTGTCAAAATGATCCCCATTCACACGGATCCGTGAAAAGGACTAAAAACTTTCAATATTTGTTTTAAGAATATACACAACAATTTAAAAGTTTAGGGTAAAGATTTTGTTTTTAAATACTTAAAGAAAGAAAAAACTTTTCTTACACAACAGTACTGTGCATTCAATTGATCAAAGGTGATGGTAAATGCTTTTTTATTGTACTACATTTTTCTATAGATTCTTTTTCTATTAAAGGTGCATAGCGCACAATTCTGAGTTTTTGCAGAACTATGCCACCTCTGGCGGCAAGTGAAACTGCAGCCAGAGATGTGCACGCACTAGACAAAAGTTTTCTTTTTTTTATCTTACGTGGAGTTTGCGTTGGTGTTTGAAATTAACTACAAGCAGGTCTCTTACAATCCATCTTCTACGGAGAATGCCGGCGAATACACAAACCTGCCAGACATAGCTACGTGAGCGTGCCGTGACGTCACGCCCAGTCTCAAATTCCGGCCCGAATCCCTCTTATTTATTTTACTTTACAGGATTATAGAGACAATCTCAGTGATCAGAGAAGGGCTCATTCAGCCCATCAGGCAATTGTTTAAGCATGTATGGGTTAGAAAAAGGGGTATTTTTAACATGAAAAGTTGCTTAATGCACCTTTAAAGAATCCTATAAGAAAAAGAATTACGGTTTACAAAAAAATTAAGCAGCACAACTGTGATCAACATTGATAATAAAAAAAATTCTTGAGCACCAACGCAGCATATTAACAAAAAAGTAATTAAAGCACTATATTTGCTATTTCCCAATTCTTCTGAAGCCACATGATAGCTTTCAGGAACAGGATGAAATTCATACTTTTCATTCATTCATTATTTATTTGTAAAGCACATTTAAAAACAACCTATGGTTGACAAAAGTGCTGAACAGGACAGAGTAATCAGTACAAGGATAATATGATATAATACAATTGCAAGAGCAATCAAGCAATTACGATTACAAGCAATATAATAAATAATACATTAAATAGAATACAATTAAAGGTTAAGAGAGTGCATTAAGGAACCACATTAAGAAAGTGTTTTTTAAGCTTTAATTTGAAAGTGGCAAATGACGAAACTGTTCTGATTGGTAGTGGTAGGCTATTCCAGGATTTGGGGCCTGCTACTGCAAAAGTTGTTTCAGTCTCGATCTGCGCACAGAGAGCAATCCAAGGTTACTAGACCTAAGTAACCTGGATGGGTTGTGGTAGAGTATTAAGTCAGATAAGTACACTGGTGCTAGGCCGTGTAATGATTTAAAAACAAAAACTAAAATTTTAAACTCAATTCTCTGTTTGACTGGTATCCAGTTTAGAGAAGTTAAAATTGGAGTAATATAATCAAACTTTCGACTACCAGTCAGCAGCAGCATTTTGCACTAGTTGAAGGCGCCCGATGGATAATTGGTTAGCTCCAAGATAAAAGTGAATTACAATAGTCGAGACGTGAGGTAATAAAAGCATGAATGACTATTTCAAAATTCTTTGAGGAGAGAAAAGTTGTTTAGTATAAAGTTATAGAACAAGTCATTATTCAGTAATTATCTTCACCAAATAGTTAATTCAAGAAACACTGTGATATGTATAATTATCATTATACGTGGCATTATTTATTTTCTGATGCACAGAGATTATTCTCATGCCACAATGTCTTTCAATTCCTCTCCACTCTGTCTTTTCCCGTCTCAATCTTTCCAGCTCATTCTGCTCTCACCGTACCGTTTGGAAAGACGACCTTGTTTGCTGAAATGATCCACCTCCAGGGCCTCAATTCTGAATTAAGCTTTTTTTATATAGCTGATGTTTTCATTTCCTGTTTCATTGCTCCACCCTTCCATGTGGTAAAACTCCAGGGTGAACCCGACATTAATCGAAGATGTGTTGTAATGTAATGTGTTTTTGGAATCAACACAATGATGATCACTCCTCCTGTCCAGCTAGGAAGGAAAGTCCCAGTGGCATCTCTACTTCATCGAAAATCAATCACAAGGCCATGTGGGGCCAAGCATACAGATGAAGGTTGTAAACTTTAGCCCAGGTAACATGCAGACATTACGGCAACACAAGGATGTTATGGAAGCCCAGCACGGCTGATCGCTGAAAGTAACACTTTTCTCCTCAGAGAGTTTTTATGTTCATAAAACTCTTAAATCTGCCTTTTATGTTATGCCTTTCTTTATGAGAGTAGAATAATGTAGTGGCACGTACTGATGTAAGGTCAAGAAAAAAGGCTTCAATCTGAATAACTATGCAGGTAACATTGCATTGCATTGGTGTGTTTTTTTCACTTCACATTGCTAAAAGCTTCACAACCTCTTTGTGTTTTTATGAATACTGTTAATTCATGAGCTATCGTGTGCCTTCCAACCTGACTCACAGGGCCGGTTACTTACATTTGGAAATTGGAAAATGAATTATAATGCAGAAAACTGAATGTTTCTCGCCCTCAAACTTTTCCCTGTAAAAATAGTAATGAAAGATTGACATTGGCACCTTAAAATTAATTTTGGCTGGGATGCCATCACACTGAATTAGCATATTGTAGTTTATTTTGTGGAAATTTCCGTAATGCGTTACTGTTTTGTGCAATATCAAAATGCATTTGTAATGCTTAATCTTTAATGTACTCTGAAATGTGCCCATTTTTCTGACCTAACAGAAACAGCCATTTGAAATTATGCTTTATTTTCTCCTTTAAGAAACTTCTGTGGGAAAATAACCATGAAGAAGAAAAACATTGAATTGGTCTTAAGTCTTTCTGTGCCTCATATTTATGGTGCTCATGTACCACAAAGCACCTTTAGACGTCCACATATTTTGTTGCAATTCTATGTTTATTTATGTTGCTGCGGTAGGAAATTATAGGATAGTAGTCTTTTCAAGCATTTCTCTAAGAAATCCTGGCTAGGCTCCTAGTTACCAAGCGTTTCAGACTAGATCTTATGAAACTAAAAATATCCACAGCTCAGAGCACAATGTGGGAGTAAGTTATCAAGCTTTAAAATCACATGCACTTCGAGTGTGGAGTCAGGCTAATTATTGGCAGCAACTCTCATTGCAGTTTTTATGACAGTTCCAAATGTGAAGTCTCGTATGATGCCCCCTGGTCTCATTTTCTACTACTGAACAGAATAACAGTTAATACTTCACTTCCAGTGGTTAGGTCTTAGTGCACTTCAGGGGGGCGGGCAGACTGCTAGCATAAATGCTCATCTATTCACCAAAATTACTGTTGTCATCTTGATGTCGTAATAGTGCTGAAAACTCAATAGTACAATAGAACATGAAAAAGCTTCATGATGATACTGATGGTGCTTTGCTTTGACTGTTTATTTTTTTGTGACGTATCATCTTCACTAGATTACCGGTACATCCAGTTTACAAATCATTGAACTTATATATATATATATATATATGTATGTGTGTGGTGTGTAAAATAAATAATCAATCAAAAATACAGTAAAGTACAAGATTTAATTAAAATTAGATTCAATTAGTTAATGTCTAAATGACCCTTATGCTGCGTTCACACCAAACGCGAATAGAGCGTCAAATTTGCATCTATCGCGTCTAGTTTGACGCTTGAACATTTTGAATGCATTCGCGCGTCCGAGGCGAAATCCACTTCTTCTGGGAGGGGCAAGTGTCTGTTTGCAAGAATGGCCGCGAAATTTAAAAATACTACTGTTATTATGTCACGAAATTTAGTTTTAAGAGTTGTTCAGTCGAGAATATAGTTGTTTAAAGCTCAAATCTGTGGTTTATTTAAATAAAGATAGCGCCTATTTAAAAAATTTGATCTGACGTTTTCAGAGTTGTGAGATTCAGGCGATCACCGGGCTCTCAGCGCTCATGTAATCCGCCTGGAACAGCCTTACCGCGGCTAGTCCTCCTGACGTTTGTCGCTGGTAAACGATAAATGTTTAAATTCACAATCTATAGCTTCGGTTCTATTATGTGAATCATATAAGTTAAAATACATTAATGACACGTTATAACGTAGGTCAAACGAATTCTTTAATTATGTGAGTTTTTCTTCATCTCATTCAGAAATGTATGACTGCAAGTGTTCAGTGTCACATTCATAGTTAACATAGCTGAACAATGTCATTCCTTCTTTCACGCAGGCCTTTAGTCATATTACTAAATAATTGATTGAGGCCAAACATATAAATTACATTATAAACTGAAAAGTTTATCACGTCACTTCACCACATGACGGCAGCAAGCAGGCTCCTGATTGGTTAACGCGGCGCGAATTGACGGCAAAGTAAAAAATTTTCAACTCGGGCGTCAGACGCAAATTCGCGTCAAACACGTGAATGCACAAAGCACCACTCGCGCGTATCGCGCCAGACGCTCAATCCGCCTCATTTGCGTGTCATTCGTGCGAACTGGACGCGTGAATTAAGGCAAATTCGCGTCTACCGCTAAACACCTCATTCGCGCCGCAGGACCTCCAGACTCGCGTAAACGCGTCTTTACAATTAACTTAACATTGAAATCACTCGCGCCATACGCTCTATTCGCGTTTGGTGTGAACGCAGCATTAGACTACAACAATAAAAATATGAATCATTAATAATTAGTAGTAGTAGTAGTAGTAGTATAACTATTGTTACAAATGTTCCAGTTAATAATGTTTACTTTGACGTGTCCAATGAAAACAGCCTCAAAAATGTTACAATTGCTTACTCATGACACATAGCAACATAGTATTCCTAATAAGTTGGACCTTTTATTGAAAGTAACCTACTTTTTACCTGCTGAGGCATGCTTTCACAAGCACCTGTAAGAGCATGTTTGTGATGTATGAAACGAAAGGGGCGTTTGCAAAATATGCTGTATTTTTGTAATTTCGCTAGGTGCCACTAGTGTCGCACAAAATGTCCACTATTTGTCTGTATTTCCAACGCATTCTCATCTCATCTGTCATATACTGACACTTTTGACATTTCGTCTACATCCAACGCACATGGCACCCTTTAGCGTCAATATGACACGCACAGAGCTTTGTTCGGTTATGGTTGGGTTTAGTTCTGGGGTAGGGTTAGGGTTAGACCGCTAGGAGGCGCCTTCTGGCCCATATCTAGCTGCGTCTCATATTGACGCTAAAGGGTGCCATGTGCGTTGGATGTAGACGATATGTCAAAAGCGTCAGTATATGATGCCTTGGGATGAGATCGAGCTGGTATTTCTGATAACAACTGCTTAATGTTTAAGTAAAAAAAGAAAATGTGAATATCAAATGAATCTGCAGAGAGGAAGTGTTGATTTTCTACTTGTGACTATCAGCCTACATCGTTTTCTTTGGAACAAATACTTGTCCTCCGACAGAAGATCTCAGAAGCATTTGGTCTCTATAATGAGGGTTTAACCAGTGTCAGACACAGAGGCCCAGTTTATGCGGTACGTGACAGCTCTGAGTCTCTGGAGACGGCCACGTGAAAGGCACTACAGCTGTGTGCATCTGGGAAAGATGGGGGGCCGACAGGAACAGCTGGCTTGTGCTCTTGAAACCTCCACAACTGGGAGCCAAAGCAGCCTATACATTTAATTTGGCCCTTTGCCAGCTTTCCAAGCTGCCATCAGAGTACCACAGCCACTCAGCTCTTCAGGACACTGTGTTCAGAGACATATGTACAGTTTGATGTTGTAGGCTGATCACACATGCTATTGATTGCCGTCTGCCATCACATAAGGCCTATGCGCAGCTGGGGTGTGTTACTGTAGCTTAAGCCTTCGTTCATTGGCTCCTTTTCCACTGTTGAATGCTATTCCTTGACATTCCCAACCTCTTTTAAATACCCCGCTCTCCCACAGAGCCTGACTCCCTATTGCTATGCTGGGAAGCGAGTTCAGTCAGGCTTTTCAAAGGTTCAGTCTACCCTTGGCATTTGAGATTGAATAAACTATAGCTTATCCATCTAAAACAGCGGGTCACTATCTCCCAGGAGCATGACACAGAGTGCTAGAAGAGAAGCAGATAGTTAATCTTTCACCTTCTCTGGAAAAGAATGGAAGCCCATAACCTGATGTACCTACACGATAGCTTCCCCCTATGCGCTATATGTCGTCTATAAGTGTGCTTTCTTCTGAGGGTGGAAGAAACATTGCCGAGGAGAATCATGTCAACAGAATGGAAGAGAAGATTTCCCAGAAGGCTGATAGGATGACATCTCATGACCCACTTTTTTTTCTTCGAGTAACAATCGTGTAAAGTGTGAGGTATGCAAGTAATTCTCAGGATCCTGGTCTACGCCCTGATCCAGTTTGCAGTTTAATGATTTCTTTCACAATTTTCGGCTGTGGCTGAGCACATCTTGACTTTAGTGCCGTTATGGTCGATGGATATGGCAGCGGATTGGTTTGCGGATGGGGGATTGTGGGTGGATTGATTCTTGACTAATTCACAAGACTGTTTTATCAGTTCAGACACCCTTAACCCCGTGTGCACTCCCACCCAAAGGACTGCATTGATGTTTTATTTCATAAAGAATGAAACTAAGAGTGCAAAGTGCATTCTGTGGGCAGTGCAAGGTATGACCAGAAGATTTATTTCTAAAATAGACAGAGTTAGAACAGTATTATAGTGCTTGCGAGGAAGTTTTGTATTGATATTCCTCTTCTATTACAGCAATGTATTGATATTCCTCAAACCTAATGACTTGAGATTTGTTCTGAAGTATCTTCTGTAGTTAATTTAGCTCCATTTAAGCTTTGTTTTGTAGATAATTTCAGTCTTGGATGTTATGTCTTACTAGAATATCGACATGTTCTTAAAATGAAGGACAGACAGTGACAAAATATTGCACCCGCATGAATTACAGTAACAGTGTCACAAAATAATTCACCAAATGCATACATAACAGCTGTGCTATTATACAGTTGTACATGTGTAAGTTTTATACTTTGAAAATCACCCTTTGTTTGACATTCAAACAGCAATGATATTATCACAGTTTTTATTACAGAAATAATACTATTTACTTAAGTCCAAACTGAATTAAATGTTTTCAGAAGCTTAACTGCATGTTAGTCGAAAATGTATTATAGTTAAAATGTATATTGAATTCAATTACCTGAACTTTAGAGTGCTTTTTTGATCGATTTGTGATTTCATACTTCCATTGTCATTTATAAATGGGGTTAAAATATACTGCCAAATATACTGACACGCATTTATGGTAAACTATATTTAATAAAATTATACTTATAAGACTTCAAGTGCACATTCAATTCAGTTAAGCGCACTTCTTTTTCAAAAAGGTGCTTACTTTCATTTGGTCTTCTTTCCATTAGTATACTGAAATAAGACTAAAAGTAAAACTTAAGTTATTTTAACTGTGGCTCCCAAATTAAATATCACACCTTTGATGTAGATAATGTTTGGTTGTGAAGCACTTTAGAACCAATTATATTTGTTCTTATTGATGTCCAACTGGAAACATTTCATTTTGGTCCGTTCATCAAGTTATTATTTGGCTTCAGAGAAATTAAAATATAGTATGCGATTTTTGGAGCTTTTCTACAACCCATGGCCACTATGAACTATCATTTGTGTAGAAAAAAATATATACATGTAAGGTTCTTTAAAAAAATACTTAAAGTAGCTCAGATCTAGCAATTGGCTAAAACGAAACATGTCACCAAATAAAAGCACTCTTATCAGTTTTCTTTGCGGTTGCTTTATGGCTGTACCAGCACATTGCAGAACATTGATCAGGATGAGATTCATTGTCAGAGTCAGCTATGAAACATTCATCAGTCCAGAGCCAAACTCCAATTCATATGTCACATGAACATATATTGACCCAGATTACCCCTGAGCTCAACACCAACATGATTACACCCATAATTCCGCATTATTGATCATCCATCGATCTCAGGTAATGCTACCATTAGCCCCTTTCAATTAGACATTTAGTGATTAATTTCAATAATGAAAGCAGCAGACTGTGCATTGATGTAAAGCATATTGACTGTTCTTGCTCTCTCAGGACAGTGAATCTCAGTGCCCTCCTATTATATTACATTTATTCATTCCAGCTTCTGCTTTATATTATTCGCATCGCCTAGGTTTGGAACATTACAAGTGCTGCACATTCTACCCATTAAAAGACGCTTTATCTCAGAGAGATAATGTAGAGGCTTGTGAGTCACACACTCGCAACAAAGAGAGAGACCCTGAGTTCATTCTCTTATCTCGCAGGTGCTCCTCATCCAGCCAGCAGCACTGCACTGTGGGTAAAAAACCCGTCTCTAAAGTCCAACTGAGAATCAGATAATGACTCACAAGTAGTTTTGGCATGTGTTGTTTGTTTCATTATTCATGATCTACCGAGGCCTGAACTCGTGAACTTTTCTGAGCTCTTTAAAAGTGGAAGTTATTTAATATTTATATTGTTTCATACAGAAATATATAAAATATGACACGACTAATTGTCTAAGATCTGTGCTTAAAGTCACAGTTTTATGAGTTTAGTCAATTCTTGTTTGAGGCTGTTTTTACGATGGTAAAACTCTTCAAAATGAAATGTTCTTCCAGGAAAATGGACCAAGACACAGATGATTCATCTTGCGCTCCCAAAATTATTGTCCAGTAAAATTCTCAGTAAAGTCCCTCCCCCTAAAACAACTTACTTCTGACTACCAATAACAAGTAACAAATCATGCTCATGGCTGTGATGTACACTAAATTGGCTCAAAAGGGCTTTATATCTCTAACTTCCTGTTTGAATGGGAAATATGTCAACACCGGTATAGGAAATCTGAATTCACTACTGTATACTGGATCGTTTTGTTGAGCTACCTGCCTTGCCTTGAAAATTAATATTTACGTACATTTGAATAACTCTCACCATCAAGCCGTAAGATTTCTCATCTGTCAGATTAAAGATGTATTTTGATTGTTTTTGCTAGCTTGGAAAATACAGGAAATGCTAGTTGCTCAAGAGCAATGGGTTTTGTTATGTTCCTCTGCTGAATTCCCTCCAGATCTTCTACTCTCTCCCACTCAAAACAGCCCCCGATACATATTGCTACCTTAAAAAAAAAAAAAAAAAGACCCTCGGGCCAAGAATGGCAGTTCCTTGAAGAATGAACTCATCTGAACAGCAAAAGGCAAATAAATAAATCAAATGTTTAAAAAAATGCAGACAAAGTCTACAGGCGCTGCAGAAACAGTCTTCGCTGTTTCTAATTTCATAGCGTGTTACAGTGCCAAATGTGTTTTATGCAGAATACAAATCTTGTGATTTCCAGACTTTTTTTGGAAACTTGACAGCTGTTGGTATTTTTTTATATATACATTGAATCTCTTCCAAACATCTGTTCTTTGGTATTCAGAATGCAGTAAGAGTTTTGACAGAGACTTGTCTGAGAGAGAAACATGGCTGTGAAAAACACACTTTAAATCTAACCACACCTGTCCACACCTCACACTGTGTGTATATTTGGGAAATGACATCTGTTAAATCTTTATATGAAAGCAGTCAGCGACTGTGCCACTTAGCATTGGTTATTTACCCGTTGACGTCCCCTGAAGTGTTACCTGTACGTTGTTTATTCATGCGATGACAGTGAATTCACGAGGGGAAGTCTGAGTGCTGGTTTACCAGAACAGCAAAAGCTTTAGGCTACATCCTTATCCCATCCCTCGATCCCCTCGCAGCCGCACGCAATAACTTATAACTGTAAACGTCCCGGTGAAAATGTGTTCCTGCCGTCCCGGCTCACCATGATATGTGGCAAGACATCGGTTTTACAGCTCACCTCTGCTCCTGCATCTTAATGAGTTGGCTTCACTGTCAACGGCCAGGCCAAGATTCTTGTCGACTCGTCCGAGTCCTTCGAAGTGCCTCTCTGCTCTTTAATTGAATCTTCCACCCACTCTCCTCCCCCTCTGGCTCTCTTCAGTTGCGAGCGAGCCAAGGGTGTGTTTAAGTGTTAATTTGTCAACGGCGCTGGGGTGGCGTCCGGTTGGCTGTGTTGGCATTGGTGCGACGGGCACACAGCAGGAACAGATGGAGTTCAGATGTGGCTTCTTAATCGTGCACATAAATGCTGCCATTGTCGCTGTCTGAGGACAACTCTTCAAGTTGCATTTGCCTAATTCTGATCACACATTTACAGTAGTGTTTTGCATTGATATTTTTCAATAAGTTTACCTAATTTCTTTCTTTTGGAAATTAATTAAAGTATTTAGTTTTTTAATGAAATAAAAATTATAATAATTAGACCAATAATAAAAAAAAAGTAACAACTTTTTATTTTTAAGTTACATTTCGGGCTAGTTTATTTAACATATATAAACAGGTGAAACTCGAAAAATTAGAATATCGTGCAAAAGTTAATTTATTTCAGTAATTCAACTCAAAAGGTGAAACTAATATATTATATTATAAACTAATATATTATACTCATTACATGCAATGTGAGATATTTCAAGCCTTTATTTGTTATAATTTTGATGATTATAGCTTACAGCTATGAAAACCTTTTCACAATATTCTAATTTCGAATTTGGGGTTTTCATATGCTGTAAGCCATAAGACTCTTAAATCAAAGAAATTAATGCATCAAATGTTGTTTTTGAATGGAAAAAAGGGTATATTGTATTAAATTGTTGCATTTGAGAATTATTTTGTGTCTAAGGTTAGGCTTAAAAGGCAATTCACCTTTGGCTAAGCCCCGCGCCCCTTAGTTACTGTTGCTACCTCCGACAACTTCAACTGGGCTCTGGTTTGGTATCAACATGGCTTATGCTGTGACAGCTCTTCCTGCTGAAATTTTATCAAACTTTTATAAAGCTGCAAATAAAGTGTCCGATAGAAGTAGGCAAAAGTGTCTGCAGTATGCGTTTGAAGGCTATATTCAAGACAAACGGTGAAACGCAAGCAACAACAAGCCAAATAGAGGCAAAAGCATACCGGTCAGTCAAACAATGAACCACCGCATATCCTAATCGAGACGGAGGCTGTGACTAACAATATCAGGAGAAACACTGTCATGCAAAGCTGGGTAGGTCTCTATTCACTTCTATATTCATTATTATTTACAAAGCAAACGGACTACGCGAGTATAAAGTTGTATTTATTAGCAGCGTGTGCTAGCGTATCAACAATTAGGGCAGAGAACCGAAATCATAACCTAAACCAGCATAAAACTGTCTAACTAGTATAACTTCACAGTAAGGTTAAAAGCTAAATGTATCTTAGAGCACAAAAGTGTGCTTGTTGATCCTTGAGGGGTTTCGCTGACTGAGAGGACGTCCACACAGTTTAATCCAAAAGACGACACTTGTCAGTATTTAACTTCGGATTTGGGAAGGGGAAAAAACGGACACCCCCCTCCAACCTCTCTGGGAAACGCGTATCTGTGTTACAAATGCCCCAGGCACAACGTTTAACCATATTTTTTATAAAACGACGACGTAATAGCCTGCCGAGACCAAAAATATGAGCCTCCTGCGTTGAAGTCAATGGAGCGCCGTGAAAAAGTGTCGGACCCTCTGTGGGAGCTCGTTCTTGGCTGCGCTGTGATTGGTCAATCTACATTCTAGGGCGTGGCTTAGCCAAAGGCGAATTGACTCTTGTTAACCGGTTTAATTATTTGGTAACACATTTTAACAAATATTCAAAGGACCTATTCGTTTCTATATAAAAATGTGTATTGTTTAGGGAAAACCGGCATAATGACAGTTACAAAATAATTGTTTATTCCAATTGTTATGAATGCATTTTAATAATATGAATAGTACATATTTATACAAATATATTTATTCAATATCAAATCAAATTTTATCAAATTTATATTAAGAGGGATTTAGGGATAGGAACACCCCTTGCCGTAATAAAACAATTGTAATGTAGGCTTTATTGGAGCACTACCATATGTGATCCTGGATGACAAAACAATGTCGCACGGGTATTTGTGGCAATAGCCAATAAACCCATTGTATGGGTCAAAATTATTTTCTTTAATGCCAAAAATCAGCAGCACATAAATGGAGAACTTTAAAGGTGATTTTCTCAATGTTTCGATTTTTTTGCACCCTCAGATTCCAGATATTCAAATACCGGTAGTTGTATCTCGGCCAAATATTGTCCCATCCTAACAAACCATACATCAATGGAAAGATGATGTATAAGTGATGTTTAAATCTCAATTTAAAAAAAAATACCCATGTGACTGGTTTTGTGGTCCAGGGTCACATATTCCCTCTCATCTCCAGTCTGCTCTGGCTCTGATTGTCAAAACTCCAGAAAATACTCAGTTTGAAGTGAGAGAAGCTTCTCTTTGTCATATAGGGTTCCATATCCTCACTAAAAAGGACCAGACCTTGGTCAGTTCACACAACGCCTCCATCTACCTCCCTTGGTATACAAGCCTGCAGTGATTTTCCTGCATAGTTTCTTGTACACTTGATTGTTTTCATTGTAACTGCCCTTTTGGGGTTGTAACACCAACTTTGAAGGCTTTTACTTCTCTATTTGAGCCTAATATAGATGTCTAGATCTAGGTTGATATTATAATCAAAATAAATTTGACATCAAAGAGCTTAAGATGTCATCTTCAGGGAAATGCCACAATATATAGATGCCTAATTGCAACTCCCGCCTCTGCACCACATCCTCCCCATGAACACATTAATGCATGATAAATTTACTCCGGCTGCAGATATATACACAGTGCACAGATGTACTGTTTGTGCATGTGCCTTTTCTTCCCGGTGTATTTCTATAGCAACTCGTATTGGCATGATAATAGTCAGCAAACCGAACCTTGAATCTGGAACACCTGGCTTTGAGTTATTTATTGAATCAGCATCTTCTGATCAGCCACTAGACCTTCATGTCCCTTATTTGTCGGTTTCCCTCCCTCCTGTTCCTCCTCTGAAGGGTCTCATTATTCAACTCTTTGAACCGGCTCTGGAACAAAAGAAGTCATTGCAGAGGCAAAAGCAGAAGGGATATTTTTGCGTGTGCTTTTACCCACTTTGATAAATGTAAAATAGTGAACAAAAGCAGCCTTACTGAGAGACAATCCTACAGCCAATATGGACTTGTAACTATGTTCAAAAAGACAGCATGACTGCCATTTAACTACTCCATGAGTCATTTAGTAGCCTAGCAAGCTGCACCGTCAAAGTTGAATTTTAATGATTTACATACATTTTTAAGGTTTTGTTTGTACTAATATCTTACTCAACACATAGGTAAATGTAGATATTTGATTCATTGCAATTCATTTTAAATTCTTTATCTGCTAATGCTGTACATTATACATCCTGTTTGAGACTAATAATGCACCAAAAAGTCAGCAACTGAAAATATTCAGACAACAACGAAACAGTTAGCGCTTCTTTTGACTGCAATATGGGAAATTTGTTTGGCTGAAGGTGGCTTGTTGCTGAATAACTTTACTTTGACTGGTTTATAACCTGTGAACACAACACCTTGAACAGCATATCAAGTTTGTTCACCCTATTACTGAAACTTTAGTTTAGAACTTTAGAAAACGTTCATTTTGCTTTTAGTGTTTCGGTAAAAAAAAATCATTTCGATGTATTTCAGGAATTGAGCTACATTAGCTGTGTCCGAATTAATAACCCCTAATTATTTGAGGGCACAGCCATTTGTAGTGTTGTCAGAAACCATAGTATATGTTATTGAGTGCACTCACTGCACTGTGAGGGTCGCGCCAAATGGATTTCCGCATTTAGCCAGAAGATGGCGCACACAGCTGAATCATCCATCCATCCATCCATCCATTTTCCAAACCACTAGTCCCAATGTGGCTACAACATAATATTATACTGGTATGAATACAAGAGTTCAAGAAAAATATTTTCATTAGCCTACTACTGGGGCTGACAATTTGCAAAGTTTTAAGTGATTATTAAACTGCAAGCTCAAATTATGCAAAAGCGGCAGCCCTTTCGGCACACTCAGTGTCCATTCACTCCTTCAAAGTGGACTATGTAAGTGGAGTAATGTAGGGAATAGTGAATTGGATATAGGGGGCGATTTCGCCACAGCCATTGCTTGCACTGTACGTTTTGATTCACTAAAAAAGTTAATACAAGCCATTTATTTGCGAATCGGACTACACTGTTTAAGTTGTTTGTTCTGTGTGAAGTAGTGTATGTTCTGTTACACACACTTTTTTTACTGGTCTGAAAATGTAGTTTGATTTGGTGGTGTTCAGAAGAATTCAGACACCCACCCCCTCTGGACTTCAAATTTTATTTAAAAAATTGCTTTCTAGTGGGACCGAAACAAGTTGCAGGAAACAGTGACTATTTCTGGTAGTCAGCATACAAGCAAACTGATGGTGAATTAATACAAACAGCATAAAAGAGAACAATCGAGTGAGTAAATGGGCGAGCAGATACGCTTGACTTGAAATGCTAGGGACAAGTAAGGAAACTTGTTTAAAAGGGGGATAGATGTGTATGGTGAATCAGTGCAGATCCTTTTAAGGCACATTTAATTGTGCTAGCTGGATTATTTCAGATTTTTTTAAAACATGCGATGGGGTTGCATGCTGGGTCTTCTGTGTAATCCATCGTTTAGCAACGTGTTGGCAATTAAAACTAGGAGCAGTGGCATTACTGACCATTTTGAGAAACTGGATCAATTCTAAATTTAACCGAGTCTCAGAGGTCAATTTGCATTAATGTGTAGGGATGCATGGGTGAAAACTGTAAACTCCTTTTAGCTCGCTCAGATTTGAATGCAGAGATCTCTGAGGTGGAAATAATTGAGGCAGGACATCGGAAAGACCCGGTATTACTGTCTGGATGTGTGTGGAAGTGTGTATTATACTGAGGGAGGGCACATTCAGCAGACAGCAATGCAGATATCTTTGACTGTCTCATTCCGCTCTCTAGTTCCCTATATGACGTCAATCAGTATACAGTGAACATAAATTTGGAGACTATCAAGGGTCTTGATCCATTAAACACTGGGACAATAATAATTGCAATTTGGCTGTTATACATTAAAACATAGCTAGTATTTGTTTTCATTTTAACAAAAAAGTACAGCACCGTTATGCAATATGTGCTTGTCCTAATTTTTTCTTTCTTACATGCATAGCTTTCTTTTTCTATATATATATAAGCTGTAAGACATGTATAAATAAACAAATAAAAATGACGACGAGGGTCTTTTTAATCTTGTTATAACAACTGATGTAACCATGCACACTAGTGACAACAAAATAAAATCAGACCGAAAAAATGACTTTACAGTTACACTTGCACTCTTATTATTTGAAAGTCTTCAGAAATCATGATGACATCTCTGGCAAGTTATTTATTATTTTTAATTATGACATTCTGGGAACATTGCATGGAGTGAACATTTCAGTGCACTGGAATGATTTTGCCAATGGGACAGTTCACTATACCTAAAAATGGACAAGTTCACTATTAAACTAAAGAGTAGACTGAGAAAGGCCCCTTATTTTGTAAATATTTATGATCGTTGATTTTTGGCTGGCGCAGTGTAACTTTTATTGCCTCAATCTTTGCTCTTTTTTCTCTCTCTTTTTTCAAAAGTGAGGTGTCACTAAACAGCATCTTGTCACTGATTTGACTAAAAGGTTCTGTTGAGATGAAGTTGGCAATGAACTTATTTTTCATTTTCAAGTATGTACAAATGTTTTCCTCTTTTTATCAGCATAGCGTCTTTCACCTTAATGAAGGGAAAAAAATCTTGTCATTAAATAAACGCATTATGCTCTTAGCCTGATTTTCTTCACAGGGTGCCAGAAACAGCATTAAAATGTGCTCATTACTACTGAAACCACAAGAGCTGCTGGGAGTTTACAACAATCCAGAGCAGGGAGTGACCTTGTGAGGAAGGACCCGAGTGCAGAACTAAATTTAGATCCAACACAAGATAATACTAAGATACACAATCAGACAAGAGTTCAAAGCAAGACTAATGGCACCAAAACTCTCAGAACACATTGTGAAGCAATGCTAGACGAGAGAAACCGGAGAGGGTATAAATACACAAGAGCGGATTAAACAAATGATCAGTGAACGTTACACATGACATTGGCGTATCTTGCGGTAGGAAGGCAACAAGACTTGTCTGAATTCAGTGCTTGTCGTCTGGTCTGTTTTGAATGTAATGTCTGCTGCCTGTGATATCCCACAATCCTGTGCATGCTTGATTGGTGGAATGGATTAAAACAGTGTCTGAAGAAAGGAGAAAATGTATTTAGAAATGTCAACAGAGAAAAAAATCCACTTATGACTCCACTTCTGGAGTGGAGCATTGTAGCCACTAAATATCCACTTGGTAATTAACACTCACTTGAAATTGTTCTAGATCATTAGACATGATGTTATCGTGCCTCGGAAAGCTTGTCTGGAAGCTGTCTGGTTAGGCATTGACTGACTGGGCAGAAAAGTAGCTGGCTTAGGTTTTGGACACAGCCCTGGGCTAAAAACAACAAGTTCAAAATAAAGGGCCGACATAAAGAGAAAAAAAACCTGGAATGTTTCTCTCTCACTTATTGACAGTATGTGTGTTGTTTTAACCTTTCTAGAATTTAGAAATCCAATTCATTTTATTGAATGTGTGTTTATTTCATCATTCAGAAACGTTAGTGTAAAATAGTTAGCTATTTTATAATTATTAACTTGTGTAGCTAACTTTCAGTGCAACTTTGTTACTGTAGTGACTATTTGAAACGGAGTAGGTTGTGGTTAGCTTGTTGTTTGGTTCATACTGTGATTAATGGCCTTCAAGAGGTTGGTTGGATTTTGAGTTCATCTAATAATTGGATAAAGGATTTCATTTGTGACTATGGAAGTTTATGACTGGCATAACACTGGCATCAGAACAAATGAAAATAAATAAATCATTGATTAATGAATTTTTATTCCAAACATATATACGTATAGTATACCTCTATTACCTTTGTATAAAACTATTAAATTAAAACGGATAAAAATGTTGTTAAAATTCACTGTTTATTAAAAATAAGATGCTTTAATAACTACAGTATTTTAACCAGACTTATAGTCATTGAAATATAGCTAAAACATCTTCCCTTTAATGCTGTAATTTCTACAGTGTTGCTGAAAGCCAGTTTTCTCCTGAGTGAACTGAGTGATGTATAATGTTCAATGAGGATCACTTATACTGACCGAAAAGTACAGTACATTGGAGACTGTGAAATAAATTGGTTTACATCCTTTTCATCCTGATATCAGCCTTTCAAATCCTTGCAGAATCTCATAATGCCAATCCCCTTAACAGAGCATGTGCTTCTCTAATTTCTTTATTTCATTGCCGTCTCACTGGCGCATTATAATAGTGTTCATGATATTAATTTCAAAGCATGCAATCATGATTACCTGACCAGAGAGTATTAACACCATCTAAAAACTGGCCTTTTGGCTTTAAGCTATTGGAAACGATGTTTCATAGATTCAACCCATGCTTATGTGATCTTTACATAAGCATCCTGGAATAGTATTGCTGAGCAGAGCAGTCCAGAAGGAAAGCTTTAGAGCCGTTATTGTGTAATTTGATATTTACATACATGTGCACATAGACTGGTAAGATTTTAAAAGAAGTCTCTTGTGCTCGGCAATACTGGATTTATTTGATCAAAAACACCAATAAACGTAAAATGAAAATATTACACAGGTACTGTTTTCTATTTTGATATGTCATTAATTCCTGTGTTGGTACTTCTACAGATGTCAGGTATAATGCCACATCAACTGAAGTTTAATTCAAAATGCTGTGGTGTTTTGCAGTTGTTGTCAGAGCAATGCGATGTCATTCCTAGAATTGTCGGATCAACAAATTAAAGTGCAGCAGAGCATTTACTAGCATGATTTTGAATACATTAATACAAATGATGAGGTGAAACAGCTCAATGCATTTGGGAAAATTAAAATGCCGTGATGAAACAATACACAGACTAATGTTTATGAGAATCGCAGTGCATGAAGTCGAGAAAGTCGAGTACGTGCTCCATGTGAGGATCTTTATACCCTCCGGTAACATCTGTACTGGACTTGCTATGGGAGCTGTGTAGTGTTTTTCCACTTGATATTTGAAATCATTTGGATACATTGCAAGAAGTAAATAAACCCCCACATACATCTCTTAAATAAAACATCCATACACTGTTACAAAGATGGTCAGCATAGACTGGCCATCAATAATGGACAAATGGCCAATTTTTAATCTAACTGAGGTCCATTCGGCGCTGTTGTCGGATAGTAGCAGAAACATCTCAGGTCGCCATGTACGACAGGCAGGGATTTTCTTCAGTGAAGCTGCACAATTTTTTTTTCTCTCTTTGCCATCTCTTGCTCATGAATAATCATTGAGAAATGACCTCTTCAGGGTTTTTCAAATGTCTTGCCCTTTTCTCAGACGAGTACAGCACCCAGAGGTAACTGTGCAGATCCTTTGAGTGCGGCTATACTGTCTTTACTCACCTTTTTCTCAAGGATGGTCTTTGCTCCTCCCATTCCCCCTCCCCTCCCCTCCCCTCATTTCTCTCTTCCTCCACTCTTCTTTCTACCCTACACAAATCATTGATTTTTCAGAGGTTCTATAAAATATTTACGATGTGTGGGCAGGCCTCATTCTTTGGGAATTTGGCGAGGGAAAATAATTTTGAAGGCAAAGTTGTGAAAGAAAGAAAGAAAGAAAGAAAGAAAGAAAGAAAGAAAGAAAGAAAGAAAGAAAGAAAGAAAGAAAGAAAGAAAGAAAGAAAGAAAGAAAGAAAGAAAGAAAGAAAGAAAGAAAAGGGAAGATAAGAGCCATGGAAGCCTTTCTTGCATTGTGTTTGGAATTTCAATGGCTCACTTTGGAACAACTCCTGAATATAAATAAATAAGCAGATACGCTGATAAGGATTGCGGTTCGTGGTTGTTGTATCTCCATGCTCTCTTCTTAAAGCCTCAGATCTAATCGATTCCAAGAAGATTCTCACTCTCTTCGGCTCTAAGGACACACTTCTTTTGTTTTCATTCTTCCATCCGTCACACCAGCTTCTTTCCTTCCACTTGAGTTTTTACATGTTACAGTATCATCGAGAATGAGAATATAATTTAATTACAGACCATTATCTGTTTTTCAGTAAAAACGATTCGATGTAGAGGCGTTTCTTCAGCTATTGGCCCTGTAGACTTTTCTCTTAAAACACTTATCATGCTTTCATTAGCATTCTGGAGTGGAAATGAAGTAATGGAAATTACATTTTAAATATCTTTGCAGAATTAAATAGAAGACTCCTTTGTCTTGCACACTACAATTTGTATTGTTTTTATAAATGTTTCATTTTAACATTTGATGCATCTTAAATACACAACTAAATATTTTCACATTGTTACTACAGCTTGATTGTAAGTGACACAAAATATTAGTATGATTTAGCTTCATAAAAGGGTAAACACACTTTGCGGGAAAGATTTATGGGCAAAATTGTTGGTTGTGGTGGAAATTGAGGGATTTTTTTATTTTGATATTTTATTGTTCATAAATATTGAAACTATTTCATGATAGTTTAAAATGCGTAATAATTTGTGTTTTTATTATGTATTTTCATATTTTAAGATTGAATGTCTGGGTCTAGGACAAGGGCAATACAATCTGTATAAAAAGTTTAAAACGTTGTAATAAAAATCAACACCCGGGGTATGTATCAGAAATATCTTAGTAACGTGTCCACATGGGTGTTCTGGTATGGCTCTAGCCACCCCTAAAATTTGATTAGCAAACTCAGGTTCTCCCCAAATTATCCCATCTCCCAAATCAGAGGCTGTGTCTTCAGGCCTAAACCAGATACAGTCTTTTTGGTTTAATTAGAGTGGAAAGCATGTTGTTATTTTTTCTAAAGCCAACAAATAGCAGTTAATGTGCAGCTGGTTGCCATCTGGCTTTAACTTGGCACCCTTTCTAGCTCATTTAGCACATAACCTTTTCTAAGACCAGCGCATTATAAATCAGAGAAGCCACCCTTGAATGAGTCTGTGCCCCACGTGTAGCCTCAGTAAAAAATCTGGACATGCCATTTGTCTTTTCTTTTCATTTATTTGATAAGTAGGTCTTGGTTTAATTCTTTGGCGATATTTTTTTAAACCATATCTGGGTTTTTTTCTCTAAAGGTGGGAGGGACGATGTACAACACTGGTCGCCATGTATCTCTCAGATTGGACAAAGAGCACCTGGTGAACATCTCGGGTGGACCAATGACGTACAGCCATCGTCTGGAGGAGATCAGGTTGCACTTTGGCAGTGAGGACGGACAGGGCTCTGAGCATCTCCTCAACGGCCAGGCTTTCTCTGGGGAGGTAAGCTTCTGAATCCTGTGTCTTACGTCATGAGTGGGATACAGATCATCTGTAAAACGCCAGTAGCTGCTAGTATTTGGCAGTCGATTGATCTTTTAAGGTCACAATCTAAGAGCAACGTGTAAAGACAGCAGGCCTCTTAGGTCAACAGCGGGTGTACGCTGAAAGCAAAACTCTATGGCGTAGGTTTTTATGCATCGACAAATAGTTACAGAGTGCCTCAGAGCACGCATTTCATGAAATGTTTAACATGGTTTGCATCACATTATGATACAGTAATGTTTGCACCCTGCTGAACAATATATCTTAACATACTGAAAAACACATCAATACTTTTGACAGAATTAGTCCTAACTGTATTGCTGGTGACGCACTGTTCTCATTCTCCAATACTAGTAGTCTCCCACTAACAGAGCCATAACAACGGAAAAAAGCATCTCAATTACGCTCGCTGTGTATATTTAACATGCACTGCACTGCGGCCTCCATCATTTGATAAAGTCACCAGTCAGTGAAGTCCTGACATTTCCCTTTGAGGGTAATAAGACCAACGATTTGTGTGGCAACAAACTAAGAGTGAGCTTGACAGGCAAATCCTCAGTAATTAATGATTATAATTTCTTTCCCTCCCCTCCGCGGTAGCTAGCTGATAATCCAACAATAATAAAACAAAGTGTCAACAGTCAATCAGAGCAAAGTGAAGCGTGACCCGAGCACCAAGGCCAGCTCTGTCTTTCACTTGTGTGTCCAAACCATTACTTCTAATGATAGACAACAGTAGCCAAATCTACATTAATTTCTGCTGTAATTATTTCAGAAATACGAATTTACCTCGCATCTGATCCCACATTCTCATTAGTCTACTTCTTTGACACACCGCCCGTTTTATTTAGCAGAACAACTCAAAATCTGTGTGGCAAAGCCGCAGGACGAACTAGACAGTGCGTAGTTGTGTAGTGAATGCACAACGGTTCTGTAGCTTTGGAAGTTTAGTTGGCAGAGAAAATAAAAACGTTTTGTGTGTAAGTTTGTGCCATGCACAAGCACATTCTTTTTTTAAATATCCATTATAATAAAACAAGGCCTACAGTACTCAGAAGAGTATTTTAATATCTCTGTTGTGCTCCGGTTGTCAGACAGTCATTACTTGCATTAGTTAAAGTGTGATTTTTACATAAACCTATACACATTTTACTAGATGGCCTTTTCCCAAACTATATCCTACGTGGACGACTGAATCAATGCAGAACTTTAAATGATCTGGAATAGCGATAGTAAAGGCATTATTATGATCTCGCTTCAGTTCATAATTCCAAAACACTGCCCAATTCACCTTTGGCTAAGCCCCGCCCCCCTTAGTTACTGTTGCTACGTCCGTCAACTTCATCTGGGCTCTGGTTTGGTATCAACATGGCTTATGCTGTGACAGCTCTTCCTGCTGAAATTTTATCAAACTTTTATAAAGCTGCAAATAAAGTGTCCGATAGAAGCAAAAGCTGCAGTGTGCGTTCGAAGGCTATATTCAAGACATACGGGTGAAACGCAAGCAACAACAAGACATCCAAATAGAGGCAAAAGCATAACGGTCACAGTCAAAAAATTAATCACCGCATATCCTACTAATCGAGACGGAGGCTGGGACTAACAATATCAAGGAGGAACACGGTTCATGCAAAGCTGGGTAACGTTGGGTCTTTATTCACTTCTATAATCGTTATTACAAAGTAAACGGACTACGCGAGTATAAAGTTGTATAAAAAATGTTTTCCCATTAATCAAAAGTCTATTTTTTCTGTTTCTTAAACAAAACGAGGAAAAAAACTCTCATTTCTCTTATTTCTTTTTAAGTAGAAAATCAAATGCACCAGAAGGTACACTGACCCTGTTTTTTGCCACAATTCAAATTGAAATGAAATTTAACAAGCATTCTCAATGTGCAGCTAGGTTTGTTGTTGTTGTGTACAAAAATACCAGGTGACTAAAAATTCTCAAGAAAATGACATGTTTATGAAAGAAGCCTTTGGGAACACTCTTCTTCGTGCTCAGGAATAGCGGTTTAAAAAAAACCTGTCTGAGATTGTAAATTAAACCAAATGAGCCCGTGCCTGTTCTTGAAGAGAGAATGGAGAGGAAGAATCTTACAACTTAAAATGACAAACACATTCCCAAGCAGTGACTGTTTTGCATTCAAATGCAGCCAAGATTTTAAGCTTTATTTGGATGTCTGTCTCTGTAACATTCAACACGTCTGCCTTCCTCTTCTCTCATTTGTTCTATAGTAATAAAAGATTATGTTTGACTGATGCTCTCAGCACCCACAAGGAAGTTGCTTCTCTGCAGATGCATTGTAACACCTTTGAGTTAATACATGGCTCATTCTCCCAGATCCGATGTGGCCAGTCTTACTCACAAGCTGAAAATGAAACACCAGTGATGAAATGAGTGTTAAAATATTCAAGGTGTTTCTCAGAAACTTCACCTAAAAAAACCCTGCATAGGTCGTTTCCTTCCATTATTTCCCTTTGGAAAAAAAAAAACAACAACTTGTTTTGTACTGCATTTTAGATACTCTTAGTAGCATGCAAACAACTGGAAAGCTTTCCACAAAGATTTAATATTTGTCTGTGTCCGCTTCAGTGACTCTCAATAAACCATGTAATCATTCTGGGGGAATACATGTGTTCAGCATTTTAGCCGTCATTTCTAGATGAAAGACAAAAGTGGGTATTTTGAAAAATGCCTTCGTGTTTTTGTGTCGATACAATGGAAGCCAATGAAGTCCAGTATGGTTTTTGGACCCCACTTACTTTCAGGTTAGTAAATGATGAGAACATTTACATTTTTGGGTGAATTTCCCAAATACATCACAATTGCATAAAATAAGATTATGCAGTAATACATTTTATTATCACATAGTATGATATTCTAGGCTGAATCCTGGCATAATCTACATGTAATAAGACATGCATGTAAAGCTATGCAGATATACTGCTCTTTCTCGATTAAAGTCTCGGATGTTTTTAAAGTATGCAGATATACAAGCAGAACAATGTAATGCATAAACATTAAATAGACTGTTTCTTTGAGCTAATAAATAAACACCATATTTGGTGGTTTGCAGAACTGTCTAATAGCCCACACTTCTGTTTTAGATCCCATTCTCACCCTTCCATTAATTTCTAATTATCAATGGTAGCAAAATAACAAATTACTATCACTGTTCAGTGCTTAGATGCCACCGTATATTTGCTCATTAAAATCCCATTTTCATATGTCCTAAATATAGCAAAGTGCCGCATAAAAATTGGAAACCATCAAACTTCCACCAAAACTAATTTCTCTTTATTGCATAACAGCCCTCTCGGTCCCATCCTACTAAAAGCCATGCTAAAACACTGCAGTGATACCCGTAAAGTTAGCTGAGCTCCAGTCGGTCGGGTTTCAGCGGCTACATGCTCCTTCACAGGACATCTTAATGTAGTTAAATAAGGATTGTTCTCCCTACTCCCAGGCTTTCCGTTTATTTGCTTTGAGCGCATCCACTATTGGATGGCGGTTCCAGACGACTGCTTTTCATTTGCCCTGTTAGCGCTGTCCACCCCTCTTTTTGCTATCGACTTGCTGTCTTCATATTTCGCCCATGGTAGGCCTAAGCCAGCTATCAGACAATAAAGAGCTTGTCAGGGGGCCCACCAGAGGCATAAGCTGTCTCCCATCGAAGCAGAGACACCTCTCCTCTCTCGCTCCGACAGATCCGTCTGTGTGCAAAGACGCAATGAACATTTCCTGCTAATGTTCAACACCTCTCCGCCATCTGCAGATTTCACAGAACCAAGGGATGCAGTGAGATGAGCACCTCAGCTTTTCACACGTATAATGTGACTTCTTAGAAAGGCTATAATGTCAGCTGACTGTGTTTAAAAGTTTGGCGTTCAACCGCTTCAGACTAGCCTTTAAACTCTCTCTGGTTAAAGAGTTTAGGGAGAAACTGGCTTCCCTCCCCCCCCCCTAAAAAATCTAATCAAATTAACATTCATTCTGTAATCGCGTTCCTCCACACTTGATTAAGTTTATAGACGATCTGTCACTCCCTGGCTCCCCCTTTTGCATATTTCATAATTACTATCAGCCACAGTTTTTAATTTATTTCTTTAAAAAACACACAGCAGGCTAAACAGGGCTTGGTAAAGAATTGATCACTTCTGACTAAAAAAGGATGTACGAAGCTGTTCCCAGAAACGGTCCTCAAACTGTTTACAGTGTTCTGTGGTTAAATAAGAACTTGGAGACCCTTTTTTTTCCCATTAGAAAACGTTATTTTACAATAATTGTTCTCTGCTCAAGGTAATCTCTACATTTGTTGGCTCTGCTACCTTTCTGTGGTGTTCACGGAGAAGAAAATGTGTCCTCTTCACCAATCTAAACTCCCTAAGTTTTAAAGCTCTTTCACAGGGACAGTGTGCGTTCAAGCGATTCACCGGTGGAAGATTAGCCGTGCTTCACAATGAATTAGAATTTAAATTTGACAGACATGTTCAAACAAAGACCGAAGCAGCTGTTTACCTGTGATTGTGATTCAGAGCCATCTGTAGTCAAAAACTTTTGGACTCTCAGCTCAAACAAACTGTCACATATTTATTGGAGGTGTAAATCGGTTGTACGATTAAATCCGCACTATGAAAACTGGATTTTCAGTAATTACCATACAAAGTATTATCAATCAGTAATTATTTCTAATTATGCTTTCATATTTCATAAAATCCATGAGAAAGTTGGACTAAACACCTGATGACACTAAGTTGGCATGGACACAATTGTTTATTTATTTTTTGGGGAGAAAAATAGCAAAGACTTGCTATGTATTGATGCTGGGACACATTTGTCCTTCATAGTGAGCAAGCAGAGAAGTAGGGAGGCATTTCTTTCAATGAAAGTCAAAACCTTATAATTTCCCATTTTGTCTTGTTTTATTATACAGGTGCAGCTTATACATTACAACCATGAACTGTACACAAACTACACAGAAGCTGCTAAGAGTCCGAATGGCTTGGTGATAGTGTCTATATTTATGAAGGTGAGTAATGACCATACATTTAACACTCAAAGTGAAAGCACAGAATTCCAGTATTTTAAACTTGAATATTTTCATTGCATAATCTCCATACTACTTGGAACACACAGACTGACATGTTTGTTCATCAGTACCTTTTTCCAGCAAAAAAAAGATAAATCCAAATCACTATTTGCTATTAAACACAATTTATTCTGTTTTAAGGATGCTTATAATAATAATAATATATACAATTGTTTTAACTTTATTTCGTTTTTTTTTACACATTTTTGAAAGAGGTCTCCCACAGGCTGCATTTATTTGATCAAAGATATGGTAAAAACATTAATATTATGAAATATTACTACAATTTATAATAACTGCTTTTTATTTTATTTGAAAATGTAATTTATTCCTATGATCAAAGCTGAATTTTCAGCATCATTCTCCAGTCTTCAGTGTCACATGATCCTTCAGAAATCATTCTAATTTTCTTTATCTTAAAAATGTGTCAGAACATTTGTGCTGCTTAATATTTTTGTGGAAACCGTGATGCTTTTTTTTAAAGATTTTTTGAGGTAGAAAGTTCAAAATAACAGCATGTATTTCTCAATTTGTTGCTCAATTTGAGTCAGCACATTCATTTAATTGATGGATGGATGGGTGGTTGGAGAAATGGATAGGGGAAGAGAGTCAATTAGCCATGCAATTAGAAGACAACAGGCAAACTAAGTGTGCATCTCCCAGTCATTCTGGAAGGACAAGGTTATGAAATAACTTTCCCCTGCTCTATTAGAGGACTGTGGGGAGACCATTATCTAATGTTTTCCCTCAGGAAAAGAATTCAAGCCAAGATAATTAACCCATCCAGTGTCACTCTCAGGCTTAGTCTGCTCTGCCCTGGACGTGATCCGGGTCCACTCACCTCTATGCTCACTGACTCACTCTATAGGAATAGCCTACTACACAGTCTCCGCATCAAATACCAATGTGGGCATTCTCCATATACTAATCAGAATCAGAAGATATCTGTGCATTAATTATATTTTAGTGATATTTTATATGAGTATATACAATTAGTGTTGGCATCACTCATATGCCAAAACTGAACATACAAAAAAATATAGATCAAATATAGATATGACACATTTGACTAGGATTAAGAATGAATTGAGAACACATTCATCTCTATCTATTGAAGAACACAGCTGACATTGTTGTCAAAATAACCATATTTTTGCATATCAAACATGTTTGTTTTGCTGGTGTTAGTAGCTAATAACACATAGCTATGTTAAATGAGGGAAATTTTTTGAAATCCTCAAATACGTTGTTCACAATTTGGATGACGATTGCTGATGGTGTAAAAGATACAGCAGTGAAACTATTAAAGAAGAACATTTTTCTCATTCTGTCAGGACGTAATATACTTTTAACGAGATTTCATTCAAAGATGTATTACTTGCCTTAATTTTTATGAATATTTTTTGGAAATGAAATGTTTGTTTTACGAATTTGTATTATCCGTCATATTAAATTGTTAGAGTTTAAATGTTTGTGGTAATATACTATAGCATTTCTAAATGTATTGTTACTGATACATTTTTTTTGGTATATGAATCATATCTTCATAGCAAACACTTTAGTTTTGTTTAAGTGATTATTAGCAATTGTTAAAAATAATACTAAATTGTATACATTACCAACTATGGTATTTTGGCAGAAAATATGGTTACTATAGTATTTTTGGTAAGGATATATCTCTAGATTTGACTCCTAATACAAGAGCTGTTGAATGCAGTTCAGATACACTATACTGGGGTCATTGTCCTCCGCTTTCAGTGATATGACTGAGAACATTGAGACTTCACTCCTATTTTCTCTGTGACACAAGTCATTCCCAAAGCCATTTTCTGAGGTACCCCATGCTGTGTTCCCTGTTATGTCGTCACACCTCAGGAGGGACTCACATATGAGTCTTAATAGTTTGAAGCAAAGAATCCCAAGAAAATACACCATCATTTGGAGGGACAGACACAAAATGGAGGAGGCTGAGGAGAGGCCAGCCATGTTGCTTGTGGTATAAACAGCTATTTGTATGGATTGTGAAGTTGGTAGCAAATGCAGTATTCTTAGCATTGCAAAAACATTAATCGTGAGGGATAGCAAAAGCTTTTTTTTTTCTTCCTCCAGACGCTGTGTAGGCAACCCTAATTATTTCTCGGAAGAGATAATGGCTAGCAGCAGCCCCAGGTTATATCACAGAAGTCTAAAAATGATGCGACAAAGACTTTTAAACCTCAATCTTCGCTGTTCACTCAATGAGGAGGTCAAAAGAGAAGCAATTTGTGTTGTAGTCACGAGGCACATTTCTTGTAATCATTCAGATTGAAAGCATTTCAAATTAGCAACTGAAGTGGAGTCAAAGAAAAGCATGTTTCTCATTGGCTCAGTTAATGCTCTTAGTTTTTCATTTTTTTTGAAGAACTCTTCCGTAGTTTGTTGTGGAAATTATCAATATTCAATAACCTGGATGAAGGAGACGAAGTCGTTTCTCAAATGATTAAACAAAGTATTTTATTTCTTGCAAGAAATAGGCGTTCAACATACAGACAGTGTCTAAGTATGAGAAGGCCCATGGCATTCTCACGCAGAGAGCATCTGACATGAGAAGGCGAAGGCTAGTCCCTTTCGCCAAGGTTATATACCCTAACACACCCTGTGTAAAAATCCTTTGTTACCTTAAATGGAGATGTCTTAGCTCATTATCTCATGTCCAACCCAAATTCTAACTGGTCTGAGCAACGTCATGTCTGCCCAAAAACCCCCTCTCTCAGCCCCTGCTTTTTCACACCTATTGCCTATCTTTAGTTCGATCAAAGCTGCGCACATATTTTCACACTTGGAGTACAAAAAGTCACTTGCTACTTAGTTCTTCTTAGAACATATTGTTCCTGCAAGCCTATTCCAACTCATGCATGTCTGGTTACATTTTTATTATTGTGCTTTAGCTTATATGATTATATTCCTTTAAATGCTTATGAGTAAATGAAAGTTCAACGTTAATACAAGTTGTACCCATACAAAAGCAAAAGAAACACATCTAAATGTAAAATTTCCATAACAAGTTTTATTGCAAACACGTCAGTTTGTCATAAGTGATTCTATCAGGTGTCATTTAATTACAGAACACCGTTGGGTTCATCCTGATGCATTTGAATGTAGTAAAAACTGTTTCAGCACCCTAATGGATCGAGTAAATTTCAAGAGACGTGATGCACTTCAGACACTTCAGTCTTCTACATTATAAACTGAACGACTGGAAGATTGACTTCCCCTGAGATCTTTGTTTAGAAATAATAGTCATGTTGTCTGCACTTTGGAAATAAAGTTGTCACTAACAATGTTTCTCTTCACTTTCCCCCTCTCCTGTCTATCACTCTGTCCTTCTCCTCTGTTTTCACTGTTCTGCCCTTCCTCTTGACATTTGTTCCATTTCAGATATCAGAGACTTCAAATTCATTTCTGAATCGGATGTTGAACAGAGACACCATTACAAGAATAACATATAAGAGTAAGTGGGAAAACGTATTTTGTTGACCATTCGACACTAAATCTGATTTGTTTTTCAAATGCGATCGATGGTACTGACATTTTGCAAGTGATGAAATCAGATTTGTTTGTTCAGGCAGTGTAGTCAATATCAGGTGTATCTTTATCAGTTGCTGGAGTTATGATGTACTGTAAGCATCACCATGAGATCTGAGAGTAGATGTCAGTGGGGAAAACCTGGAGATTTTGCTGAATCATGAGACGCATGAGACAATGAACGACAAAGGCATGTTACGCATTCATGCATAGATGCTGACTCATTTGCTATTCACTAGTGAATATTACATAGGAAAGAACAAGTTCGTTTTAATGTATTCAGCCACAATTTTGTGCACAGATGCTACATTTATGTCACATCCATACTTGAAAATTAGATCTGACCATTCAGACTAATACCAATTATAATCTAGAAAAGATTTTAAACCACTCACACACTACCAATCAAAAGTTGAGTCGATGTTTTTGAAAGAAGCCTCTTATGCTCACCAGACTGTATTTGATCAGAAATACAGAAAACAGTAATATTATGAAATATTAATGCTATTTAAAATAACTTTCTATTTTAGTGTTTTTTTTAAAGTTGTATTTATTTATTCCTTTGATGGCAAAGCTGAATTTTCAGTATCATTACTCCAGTCTTTAGTGTCACATGATCCTTTAGATTTACTGCTCAAGAAACATTTATTATTGGTATGAAAAAAGCTTAATATTTTTTTTGGAAACCAAAACAAAGTTGAAAAAAAAACATTGTTTTAAAGATTTCTCTTTCAAATAAATGCCAAGTCTTTACTCTGTTACTTTCGATCAATTTAATGCATCCTTGCTGAATAAAAGTATTAATTTAAAAAACATTTGCCACAAAAAAAAAGTACCTTTTGCTGTCCGTCTGAACAAATTTTGTTTATTATAAACATCCAATTATATAAACTTGTGAAGTTTACTTAAATATGTTTTTTCTAATAAATTAAAAGTACATATACGTCATATGTAATGCACGCAAACACAGCAGTTGAGCTCCTGTAATCTAGAAAACACTCACCTCTGTAAACGGAGAGAAACTCCTTTGATAGGCTGTTTTGTGATTTGATTGTGTTGTGGACAAACAAATAGCTTGTACCTGGAAATTTAGTCATGAGATTCTTTGCCTATTGTTCTAGAAATTGTGATGCATGCTAAAACCTCATGCAAATTATTGATTGACAGCAGCAGTTTAAAGCCACAAGACAAATGTATTCAGCCTCGAAAACTCAGACCACTTTCTAGTTTGGGAATAATTTCATGGCCGACGCTGACATGCAGTGTAGTGGAAATGTTCCGTGGCATTATCCTTTAACTCACTAGAGGGACTTTTGAAAAAAGGCCTTCATAATTGAATTAATAGAGGTGGGGAAAGAGCGGATGAATAGATAAAATGTTCTGACCCCTGGTGGCCGGTGCGTGTCTCCCAGGCCGCAGCGGCGCATGAACTCAGGGAGGACTCGACAGCACTGCCGGGGGGAGGGCAGAGGAGCGTGGGCTTTGACAGCTGTCAGAGCTCCCCACTCTGCCTCCCGCTCCGTTCCCCGTTGAAGCTTTGGAAACGCACTACTACCAGCCCTCGCTGTGGAGCTAGCACATGTATTTTTCAAACGTATCCCCCTCCTCCACAGCCAAAAGGAATTATTTATGCCACCAAAGCTATCAAAGTTCTGTGCAATGACGCTAGCGGAATTGCAAACATGTAGGGAGATAAGAGATAGAGTGCTAATCAATGGGATGGAGGGAGAATAACGAATGATTTCCTCTGGCTGACGTGAGTCGGAACCTATTACTTGTCTGTTGTCAGTGGAAGGTGGGTTCAATATTGCTGTTCCTCATAAATTCAGTGCCGCATTATCTCATGTCGGCCCACTATTGTGAAGTCAAAATAACATGCGCTGTCACCATTCATCCAACAATTCAAAGGCAAAGCATAAATACTAAAACGAATTGTTGACAAGCAAAGATAAAGACTTTTTGGTTTCCATTGGTGCTTTATGCTTTGCTTTTATTGTTTGGACAATTTCAAGACAATCTTTTGTTAAAGGATTAGTTCACCCAAAAATGTTAACCCTCATGTTGTTCCAACCCCGTAAGACACAAATAAGATTTTTTTTATTAAATCTGAGAGCTGTCTCACTCCTCCATAGGCTTCTATTGTAATTGAAACCAGTGTTGGGCAAGCTACTTGGAAAATGTAGTGAGCTAAGCTAGCAGTTACTCTACATTAAATTCAGCTTCACTACACTGAAGCTCCTCCCTGGGAAAAGTAGCAAGCTAAGCTACAGTAATATGGCAAAAGTAGCTTACTACTTTTAAGCTATTTTTTTTTTTAATTCATTTTTATCATTTTTAAACATAATGTCAGTCAAACAGATAGGCAGGCATACTTTATCAGTTTAATTGTTTATTCACAAACTGTTCCAAACCAATTAAAAATAATAATAATAATAACTATATAAAACTATAACAAAACCAGGTGTTGAGAGTGTGTGGATCTTTCCATTAAGCAAATTTCTCACGGGTCAGCCCAAGGATTGAGATTGGTACGTGATGTCCACGTCCGGAGCAGAATGTGGTGGTAATGCACCTAAAAGCTGGTTGTAGGCCCCTATGATTTTTTTTATAATTTTTTTTCACATTCTACATTATTTTATTTTTATTCCTGTATTCTGTTTTTTTCCGTTTGAATATTTTTGGACTCCCATTTTAATGGTTAAATAAAATTTTACTAATCAAAATGCATGTCTAATTAATTGAAACCATGAAACTTATACAATTTAACAATCATCTATTAAAATATTAAAATAAATAAGATTTAGGGCACTATGAATTTTTTAAAAATAATTTTCCAAATTTTCTTTTCTTTTTGTTTTTCTTTTCTTGATTCCATTTTAATGGTTTAATTTAATTGTAATAACCAATGATTTAAGCAAAACTTTCTTCAAAGGTTAAACCATGCTTTTATTTTGACGGGTTGCCGTGTAGACCTTTGAGTCTCTTCTCTGTGTTTGTTTATGATTTGTCGAGTTTTCTCAAATAAAGCTAAAATGCTGCTGAGGTGACTCTCAGAGCGGATAAAGTTCATGCATGAATGTCCTCATATAGGCTGAAAACATCGCGAGCGTCATGCATGCCTCAGTGAGTGTTTGAGTGTGTGATAAATGAAACCGCACGTTCAATCTGGATTCCGTGATTCTGTCCGTGTTTTCCGCATCGCGGGAATGAAATATGGTCCTTGCCAACCGCCGTAAAAAACATGAAGAAGTCATCGTCACTTACTGATTCAGGATCAGTGATACTTAGCAGTTGTATTTCCGATATGAGCTTGAACTTTAGAAATGCTTGGGGAAATGTAGCTTGTGTGTAGTGCTGGACGCTACCGCACTACTTGATCAAAAAAAGAGCTTCGCTACTGAAAAGCTATTTGATCCAGAAAACAGCGACGCTACCACCACGCTGCGACGCTACTGCCCAACACTGATTGAAACTCGCCGGCCCACAAAATTAAAAACATCGTTAAAATCGTCCAAGTGACTAGTGATAAACTTAACCTTAAGTTTATCAAGCGACGAGAATACTTTTTGTGCACAAAAGAAAACAAAAGTAACGACTTATTCCACTATTAATTTTCTTCTGTGTGGGCCTCTGAGTGAGTTCCCCTAGTGTAACAGCGCAGCGCTTCTGGGTTGTATGTCAGAACGTAGGCTCACTATTATACAACAGAAGCCTATGGAGGAGTGAGACAGCTCTCAGATTTAATCAATATCTTAATTTGTGTTCTAAAGATGAATGAAAGTGTTACGGGGTTGGAACAACATGAAGGTGAGAAATTACTGATAGAATTTTCATGTTTGGGTGAACTAACCCTTTAATATATTGCATTTTAGGTTTGGATGAAGACTTGGCTGGAAAGTGCACCATTTATATTATTAAAATTACAAATTCATGTTTATGAATTGGCTCTCTAGATTAATTTTAATCGATAAGAAACAATACTGATTGGCTTCATCTCATCACTGTCTCCTCTCCACCAGTAAGCTGGTGTGTGGTGGGCGTTCTGGCGCAATATGGCTGCCGTCGCATCATCCAGGTGGATGCTGCACATTGGTGGTGGTTGAGGAGATCCCCCCCCCCCCTTCTATGTAAAGCGCTTTGAGGTCTCTGAAAAAGCGCTATATAAATGTAACAAATTATTATTATTATAATACTTTACCATGCGTTCCTTCTTTGTGTGTGAGTAGATGATGCATACCTTCTCTCGGGGCTAAACATCGAGGAGGTCTATCCAGAGACGGCAAGTTTTATCACTTACGAAGGGTCTATGACAATCCCACCGTGCTATGAGACTGCAACATGGATACTGATGAACAAGCCGATTTACGTCACAAAGATGCAGGTAAATCAACATACACTGTTAAAAACAAAACAAAAAAGAGACATTAAAATAGTGTTTGATAAACTTGAAGTAAACTGAATTTATTTTGCTGCCATACTGTAACCATTACCTATTTAGATCAAGGCATTCTAAGAAGTCATATGAAGTATTTCAGTTTTAATCCGTTCCGTTCTATGCAAATAGTTCCCAGTATTTTTGTGGTTGTTCAATGTCTAATCTAACTAATATCTAATGTTTTCCATGAGAAATCAGTGTTTTCAAACTTAGCTTAAAACGCCACACAGACCTTAAGACTTGGAACACAACAAAAGTAACTACCTGATCATTTTAAGTAAAGGAACAAACTCATCTTGACATCACAAAACAACAACAGTGTAAATAAAACTGGCAAACAGTCACACAATGCAACATTAATTATTCATGTACAAATGGATGCTGGGAAGAGGGCGAATGAGACCTAACAAGAAAACCATTTTTCACTGTAAAGCTTATTTAAATAAAAAAAGCATTAATTCATGTCATTCATGGCTCTGCTTTATAGTCTTCTTGACTTAAAAAAAAAAGAAGCAGATTATTATAATAGAAAAGCTGCAACAAGATGCATTAGCGGAGTTACTAAAAGTCTTCAGAACTTCAGAATAGCAAGTAAACAAAAATAAAATTCAGCTAATGCCATGCTTCCTTAAAGGCAGAATGTGTCACTTTTGACACTGCAGATACACTGTTTTGATGATATGTAATATAATCTGTTCTGGAATGACACTCTCACGTAGCTCCCTAGTTGCTTTTTGATGCGGGTCTGTTGGGATTGGATTGACTGTGTGATAATTGCGTGACATGTCATCAGTGAGTCGAAATAAAACGTCTGCTCCGTCTGTGTCATCCTTACAGATGCACTCCATGCGACTGCTAAGTCAGAACCAGCCCTCGCAGATATTCCTCAGCATGAGTGACAACGTGCGCCCAGTACAGCCTCTGAATAACCGCTGTATCCGCACCAACATCAACTTCAGCATGCAGGGCAAGGACTGCCCCAACAACAGGGCACAGAAGCTGCAGTACCGAGGTCAGTGTCTCTGTGATCTCTCAAACCACTTTGAATTAGAGACTAAACTAAAAGCGTTTCTACAAGTTTCATCACTTCTCCAAAACAAAGCAGACTCCAAAGCAGAGTAACATTGTTGGTCATAATGAACAAGTTCACTAAAGTTATAAGGTAAAAGTTACAGTTTAGGTTCCAGGTCACTAAATGAAGTCACTTATTTTTGATGCACCTTTTCAATATTCTCCTCAGTTTTTACCTCACTTTAAACACACTTTAAACATTTGTGACATTTTGAAGTGTTCAGTAAAGGCAGTAGCTATGCTTGTTTATTCAAAAGATATAATTGCAACACCATTACAGTGTTCATTTTGTTGACGAATAATTTGTGTCATTTTCCCTGATGAAAATGAGACTATAATTAACTAAATATATTTTTTTTTTGAATGACAAGGTCCATTGACTTTTCGTTTAAAAAAAATGTTACAATTTGGGAAGAGATCCAGTCAGAACTGAAGTACCCTGCATAGTAGATGAGCACATTTGAATGGTAACAGCCTTATCAACCCACCAGGACATAAGTTGGCATACAGTTGTCTTGCTCCATGTCTCATAAAACATTAAAAAATGTAAACGTCTGGGAGAAAGAGAAGAGCAGACATTTGGATAAAACTGAAAAAGTGTGACGAGGCGAAAGCCCAATTCAATCCGGTTTTCTGAAAGCCGCCTCTCAGATGTCAACATTCAAGTAATTGTTCTCTCTTTCACGTCTTTCTGTGCTTGAATGGACAAATACACTAAATTAAGTCAAAATGTCCATTTTGTCAAGTATTCATGTAAACACAGTCGATTATGTCTTAAGTGAACGTAAACAGTTGGGAGAATATCGGATGTGTATCAGTGTATTAGGTCTGTGCATTCAGCCTTACAGTTACAGCAGTCTAACAAACCTGCTGCTGTCCGTAATGTTAATCAAATAGAAAAAGAAAGAGAACATTCCTCAATGCTCTTGACTGAATAACTTTAATAACTTCAATAAGGATTAATCTCGATTCAATTTATACAAATAAACATGTCTGCTTGAAAGAATGAATAATGTTGCAAGTTGTTATAAAGAATGCATATCATTAATTAAAAAGACCATGTTCTTGTTTCTTTATGAGAAGTGGTTTTATTTCATTTTAAGATTAAAAAAGACATGTTATATGTCACAGCAGTTAAATCTGTCTATTGCATGTTTAAACCTTAATACCATTAATATTAACAGTCGAATAGATGTTTCTCCAGGAGTATATAATGAGATTGGAACATTTTAGAGAAATGCTTAATTGATGCATATTACAATTGAACTAAAACAATTTAGATGACTAAAGCTAAAAGGCATTAAAAAAAAAAAAAAAAAAAAAAGACTGACAAACAAAATAAAAATTAGCTGTCAAAATGAACACTATAAAGCCGTTAGTAGGCGGTAGGCACCCAGATAGCTCAAACAGGTTTAATAATAAGCTAGTGTGTGATTCAGGTATGTTTTGCTGTTATACAACACTCAAAAACATGAGCACATGCACATAAATGAGCATTCTGAAGATATTAGATGAGTGAAATTAATTATTCAGTAGCTTGCAAGCAAATATTTACCCTCAAAACAACCGTATAAATTACCCATTTCCTTAAATGTGTCATGTATACAGAAAATGTGTGTTATATATAAAATAAACTCGCCGGTTGCTCCGTCCTCCTGTTGAAAGTGTTCAGATAATTACAAGCAATCTCCTCTTGACCATGCATCATTTATTGACTGAGCTTGTTTACGAGGTTTAGAAGTCTCAGTAAAGCATAAGTCTGCTCGGAGAGGCATCTTAAGATGTCTTTGTGCTTCTACCAGAATGCCTTAGCTATTTTTGCATATTGTTTCAGCACTAAAGCATCATGAACAAGGAAAAGAAAAAGTCTCTTTATTGAGCCTGCTCTTATCTCAAAATTTCACTATGGAGAATTCTCTTGTACTCTTGATACAGCGGTGAACTGATAAATCGGAGTCGTGCGGCACTTGTTTGAGAGGTTGAATTTACCACCCCGGCGGGTAAATGAGCAATACAAAAAAAGGTTCCTTCCATTTATTACATTTGAGTTGTTAAAAGATGTACATATCTTGGAGGAGCATTTAATTAGTGTTGGTTAGGCATCTGAGGTCATGCATCTTAACCAGGGAGACATATTATTTTGTAGCTCGCACAGTGAACGTGTCTGCAGGCTAATTGAATGTTAAATTTTAGCTTAAGGTGGTGATATTCAGAGTGCAAGAGAAAATTGTCATTCTGGGAAACCGCACAATGTTACAGAACAGGAGCTAGAACTAGAAAAAATAGCAAGACATTTTATATGTTTAGTACTGCACAACATATTTACCTATATTCCACAAGACAAAATAACTGAATTTAAACTAATGATTGTTCAAAATTTCACATACCTTTAGTTATTAATATTAATCAGTGACTATTTGCAGGACTGTGACAGTTTTGCCTGGATTTTATTTTGGCTTCATAAGATATACAGTATCGAAAATATTTTCAAACACGATGTAGGACGAGACGACACTGTTTTACACTGTTGCATGGGAAAAGGGAAAAGGGAGATATGCTTTGTATGAAGCGCTTCAAACTAACTCATAAAAGATGCACACATCTTGCCCTGTCAGTGCAATTGAGATGTTTTCCTGGCACATAACTTACATCTTACGCTTATATCCTTATTTGTGAATGCCAGAAATAATTGATATTCTGCATTAAGGCTTGTGCTGACAGCAAGCGAGTCTCTGGTAAACTAACCAGACTTCAGTGAACGAACGCATAATAATTATCACTAAAATATACATTTAGCTAAAACATGAATTGTTGGTTATTAAATATAGTCCAGCAGTACGGTGTAAATATATTGGTTTAAAATTCTACATGTAATTTTATGAGAGCAGTAACTGTAAAGGGACTATGTAATGGACAATGTTCAGGTTAGTGAGTGTGTTCTTACCAGTTAACATTATTTAGTGGTTTTAATTTCTGTTTAATTTCTTGAAAAGCAATTGTTACGCCTTTTTTGTTGGGCTGCATGATATTGGAAAAAACAGCGATATTTAGTTTTTCTGTGATATACATGAAAAGATTTCACCAGATGAGTTGAATAACTATTTGGAAATAATGAACCATTCTAGAATGATTAAAGTACATAGTTAAATACAATTGAACAAAAACAGTGCTTTGATTTTCAGGTCTAACTGAAATGTAATTATGTAAAATAACACTGCAAAGTCTGCACTGTATAAATTAAATATAATTAATCGTTGATAAAGCTACAAAGGTGATTTGTCTTTTTCTTTTGTTTGATTAAAATGAATGACACACGGCGGCAGGTTTATGGGCTGCTGTCACTTTAAGATCTAATGCACGGATTATGCGCATCTGTTTTTTTTTTACATTCACAGAGTGTTTACACAACAATACCGGCCGAGAAGGGCATTGTGACGTAATTTTGAATGTACGTCTGTTCAAGCACTAAAGGATGAGAAAGAGAACTGAATTCAGTGTTTGCATTCTGTCTGTGCAGAAAGCACAAGTTCAGAATTGAGTTCTCTTTCAATTCTTCTTGCTCTTGAATGCTTCAAACTCACTTGTGCAAATAAACATTCACTTTATATTGGTTAAACTTTACAAATAATCACCTACGTTTGGAACCGTTGCGTCTGGTCCGTATGGATCACTGATTAACTACGATCCCGGATGCGCTCATCGTGATGTTGATGCTGAAACGATACATTGTGCAGCCCTACTTTTTTCAATGAATTTATAGCAGTCTAAATACATATATTTACAATGTACTTGTTTTGATAGCCCTTAAGGTTTCTTCGCATGCTCAAAAAATATTGACTTGTTCCTCAGAGTGGCCACTCATGACATATATAGTTAAATATTAATTGTTTCCCTGCCAGTGTTTTTTTTTTAAGTTGCCAGCCAGTGGCACAAAATATTTTTTTGTATGAATATCTAAATATATGCAATATATAAAAAGAAAGAACAGACCCTCTTGCTCTGTTTAACAACACTTGAATGTGGGCAAGTTCTATAAAATAAGCAACATGTATAGCAAAAAGCTGAGAACACGTTTTTGTCAAAGACTAGATCTAGATCGGATTCAGAATGATGATCAAAACATAGATGGAGTAGATCGAGTCCATCAACATCCCTTAAGCTTGCACAGTCCTATAGCTCGTCCTGGGCCAACATTTCATTCAGTAACATTAAGCAGTTTTTATTTATATGCGGTTTAATTTTGATGATCGCGTTATTTTACATATACATCTACTTGCATATCGCTCGTTTCTCCTGCTGCTTTTAAGATCGGGAGATTCTTCACTCTTTGAGAAGATGCGTAATAGCGCCGCCTACCGTATAACAGTGAAAACAGAAAGCCAGAAATTTGTGCCAATGGCAGAGAAGGGTGGTCTCGCAAATGACAGGAATTTCCATTCACCGGTGGAGAAAGAGTTAATAATAAGGTTGTATTTGTAAAATGTCTTTCGCAAACCAAGAGTGTCTTGGATTAGGTTCAGAAAAGGCAATTTCACACAATACACGGCACTTTATATGGGCTATTTGAAAAATATGTGATCTCATGATGACTTAAAAATGAAGGGTGATCATCAAGAGTAAAGAATATAATAATAATTATGATTATTATTTTTCCCCATACAGTGAATGAATGGCTACTGAAATAGAGCCAGCATGCGGACCAGCCCAAGAAGACGAACTACGTGGAGGAGAATGAAGAGAAATGCTCATGGATAAGTACAGAATGAAGACTGACATATATCCTGCCAGATAAAGTCATGGCATTGTAAAGAAAAAAAACAAAACCCCAGCAAGAAGAGACTTTGCACTGTTGGCAAAGCGATCCAATTTCATACATCCAATCAAAGCTAGTGACATACAGTTATAACTACACAAATGTTTTGATACCTTTTTTTGGGAAAAACACACAAAAAAATTACATTTATTTCATAGGCTCTTCACAAATGGAACTGAATGTTTTTAGCCTTTGTACATATGGACAACTTGCTACCAATCTTGGAAAAAGGGACAGGACATTGAACCACCCTACCAATACAAAGACATCCTTGAAACATAACTGCATTCTCAATCTTTATTCTCGTTCACGCTGTGGAGAGGAGGGAGAGGCAGCCTTGCAAGTTTATTGTCAAGACAAAAACCATCATAAAGAAGACTATGGGGTATGTTGTCTGTGAAAAAAAAAAAAAAGTGTCTTGGCCTTGTAAATATAATTATTCATGCTGAAAATGAATATGTAAAGATACAAATAAACATTTAAAAAAGTAATATCAGAGGGAAAATAAATGGGGGAAAAAAGTCGAATATTTTACGCTTGGCGCACTTTCTGGAGCAGAGCTGATGCCTTTTTTCTGTTTCATTGTTTACAATGGTCATACACTGTGTTTGAGTAATGTTATTGGCCCAATAAATGTGTTTGGAAAGTTAATTTTGTAAATATTTTTCAATGTCTTCACTTTGGCTATTTCTTTTACATAAGCATTAGATAACTTTCTCACATTTGATCAGTGTTTGGTCTGGAGCTGTTTAGAGAGGATTCGTTTTATTTTTGACTGGAATCAGCCGATTTAAAATGCATTTCGTTTTTTGTTGGCGAGATGATTTCTAATGCGTGTTTAATGAGGCTGACGCCGGTTCGAGGAACACTGCAGTGTTGATTTGCGGTGGACTGCGTTGCCGTCAGCGAGTGAAAGCCACATTGATCCTCCCCACACCACCTTTTGGTTTAATTATATCTCAATCAATGAAGCATACCTCTTGTTTTAACCCTGGTGTGAAGAAAAACACAGCCCGTGATTCTAGTATTTTATCTTGGTACCTCACAGATGGCTAATAAAAAGATAACGAGAGGCAGAAAGTTCCAACAGCAAGCGCTCATGGTTATTGTGGCCATTTTTCTATCAGGCCTGCAGAGGAAGAAACAGAATTTAACCTTTTGATAGATAAATACTCCCTGTGTTTTACTCCTGACAAATAATCACCCCCGGCCTCAAACGCCTCCCATACAGTATATCTCAGTGGAGCACGCTCACTTTTCCTCTCCGTGATACCTGCTCCTGCTAAGGACTATAAATATCCCAAAACTGAAAAGGAGGCACTCAGATGTTCAGAGGATATTAATGATATTACATTAATAAAGCAATGAAAAGGTCTCTGGCTCTCAGGGAATTTAAGTGCAGCAGCTGCAGCATGAAATGATGTAAGACTTTTATTAAAAGTCCTCGGAGACAAAGATGTCCAGATGCTCGAATGCGTAATGAACAGTGAATGTGCTCGGTGCTATGGTCAGACGGCATTTCCTCAACAAACATCTATTCCGAGTCTCGACCCATAACAATCATTTTGAATGTCAATAACGGTCATCTTAAGAAACTTTAGACCTTTCGTAAGTTGACAGCCTACAAGAAACCAGTTTGAACTGTTTGTTTGTTTTTTTGTCCCGTTTTAGCCGTGGTAGGTTGAATAACACAAAACCTGTCAATAGCACATCTAAGTCACAAAAATCATGAACAAATAAAACATTTTTAATAAACAAAATTAAGTATAAATTTTGGACCATCAAAGAGATGTTGACTTTGCCACCCAATTCTTATTACTTGAATTCTTTTTATTGTAATGCAAAACATTTATTATAAAATACATTAGCATTTTGTACTGCCTTTTTATGTATATAATATGAAAATCCTTCCATTATTTGTTGCAATACAGTAAAATTATAGATACTATATAATACTATAGATTCTCATTGCTGTAATTTTATAATGTAAATTCAATAATTACCAATGGGATTTACAATAATAATAATAATGGCGTAATGAGAATGTGTGGGAAGTCACATTTCAAAACAGGCTTAATTGACTTCATGCAAATGTAATTTACTTTATCTTTTTTTGAGTTAAATGTGACCTGAACGTGTTTATGAGATTTTCACCCAGCAGTAAGTATGTTTTTCTTCTGTAATTTAGTCATGGTTTTCTTCCTCTATGCGACTCTTGCTGTTTTGTGTGCTCCCTTTCCTTACCTTTCTTTTAGTTTTTATCTCATCCTAAAAGACATCCAGATTCTCATTGTGATTCCCACAGCCTGCAGGTGACTGGTAAACTCTTTGAAACCTGTCAGTCTTTGAGAGAATGTGCTCTCTCATGGTTGCCATTCAACTTCACCTGAAGACAAACGTTGCTAGTCATTCCTGCTTTGTAATCCAATGAAAACAAGCATTAGGGTCAAGAAAGTCACAGCCATTCCCCCTCATAAATATGTAAAAGTGTTGCCTGACAATTTCATTTTGGTACTATAGCATTAGAGTCACTTGAAAAGTTTGGCTCTAAAGAGCTTCATGGGTATTTCTTTGCCTCTCTTGCTAATGGTCAAGAAAGTTCAACATATTGTTTTCCTGACCCCTGCCCTTTATTCAGTTGTTAAATCTCTTTTTATCTAACAGTGGCGATCTGTGAGGGCATTTTCCCAGGCAGGCAGATATCTCTTCCTGATATCTTTAAAAAAGTTTTGATTATTAACATTGTGGTGTGACCTTTCCAGTCACCAACCCAACATATCAAAAATGTGTCTACAGCAGGGTCTGCAACCTATTGCACATTGACACGCAGAGGGATAATCAACTGCCATGTGACAACAGCTAAAGATGTGCACATCATTTAAATAAAGTCCCTCAAACTTGCATACGGACGTACATTTTAAGTCTGTTTTATTGAGATAAGTGCTATAAATACTATTAAAGTGTGAGAATTTAGCCTGCGCTAGCGTGCAGATTCAAAAACTAGAGCTGCGCGATTCTGTGATTATCCCTCCACATCCCGTATGGTTGCCGACCGCTGGTTTACAGCCTATGATCAACATAAACAAGAAAACACCTTTTGTCATAACTTTAGTAACTATATCCTCTGCTTGTTCTTCATCTTTATAACTAATGTATGCATATAACATTGGTTGTCATTTTTATTATTATTTTTACACCTTCTGCATTAAAGGGTTAGTTTACCCAAAAATAAAAATTCTGTTATTAATTACTACAATCTGAGAGATTTCAGTCTCTCCATAGACAGTTACGCAACTAGCAGTTTGACAAGTTCATAAAAAGATTGTAAAACTAACCCATATGAATTAAATTTTCTGAAGAAAAAATTGCTTTACAAGATGACCAGATTGAATTTAGGCTTTTATTCATCAGTTGTGTTAAACGGAAGCTCAAGCATGTTCACTTGATGTCAGAGAACCAATAAGGTTCATTCTTGTGTTATGCAGCACGTTTGAGCTTCCGCAAGAACCAATAAGGTTTGTTCTCGTGTTACGCAGCACGTTTGAGCTTCCGCAAGAACCAATAAGGTTTGTTCTCGTGTTATGCAGCACGTTTGAGCTTCCGCAAGAACCAATAAGGTTTGTTCTCGTGTTACGCAGCACGTTTGAGCTTCCGCAAGAACCAATAAGGTTTGTTCTCGTGTTACACAGCACGTTTAAGCTTCCGCAAGAACCAATAAGGTTTGTTCTCGTGTTACGCAGCACGTTTGAGCTTCCGCAAGAACCAATAAGGTTTGTTCTCATGTTACGCAGCACGTTTGCGCTTCCGCAAGAACCAATAAGGTTTGTTCTCGTGTTACACAGCACGTTTAAGCTTCCGCAAGAACCAATAAGGTTTGTTCTCGTGTTACGCAGCACGTTTGAGCTTCCGCAAGAACCAATAAGGTTTGTTCTCGTGTTACGCAGCACGTTTGAGCTTCCGCAAGAACCAATAAGGTTTGTTCTCGTGTTACGCAGCACGTTTGAGCTTCTGCAAGAACCAATAAGGTTTGTTCGTGTTACGCAGCACGTTTGCGCTTCCGCAAGAACCAATAAGGTTTGTTCTCATGTTACGCAGCACGTTTGCGCTTCCGCAAGAACCAATAAGGTTTGTTCGTGTTACGCAGCACGTTTGCGCTTCCGCAAGAACCAATAAGGTTTGTTCTCATGTTACGCAGCACGTTTGCGCTTCCGCAAGAACCAATAAGGTTTGTTCTCGTGTTACACAGCACGTTTAAGCTTCCGCAAGAACCAATAAGGTTTGTTCTCGTGTTACGCAGCACGTTTAAGCTTCCGCAAGAACCAATAAGGTTTGTTCGTGTTACGCAGCACGTTTGAGCTTCCGCAAGAACCAATAAGGTTTGTTCTCGTGTTACGCAGCACGTTTGAGCTTCCGCAAGAACCAATAAGGTTTGTTCTCGTGTTACGCAGCACGTTTGAGCTTCCGCAAGAACCAATAAGGTTTGTTCTCGTGTTACACAGCACGTTTGAGCTTCCGCAAGAACCAATAAGGTTTGTTCTCGTGTTACGCAGCACGTTTGCGCTTCCGCAAGAACCAATAATGTTTGTTCTCGTGTTACGGAGCACGTTTGAGCTTTAGCAAGAACCAATAAGGTTTGTTCTCGTGTTACGCAGCACGTTTGAGCTTCCGCAAGAACCAATAAGGTTTGTTCTCGTGTTACGCAGCACGTTTGAGCTTCCGCAAGAACCAATAAGGTTTGTTCTCGTGTTACGCAGCACGTTTGAGCTTCCGCAAGAACCAATAATGTTTATTTTCGTGTTACGCAGCACGTTTGAGCTTCCGCAAGAACCAATAAGGTTTGTTCTCGTGTTACGCAGCACGTTTGAGCTTCCGCAAGAACCAATAAGGTTTGTTCTTGTGTTACGCAGCACGTTTGCGCTTCCGCAAGAACCAATAAGGTTTGTTCTCGTGTTACGCAGCACGTTTGAGCTTCCGCAAGAACCAATAAGGTTTGTTCTTGTGTTACGCAGCACGTTTGCGCTTCCGCAAGAACCGATAAGGTTTGTTCTCGTGTTACGCAGCACGTTTGAGCTTCCGCAAGAACCAATAAGGTTTGTTCTCGTGTTACGCAGCACGTTTGCGCTTCCGCAAGAACCAATAAGGTTTGTTCTTGTGTTACGCAGCACGTTTGCGCTTCCGCAAGAACCGATAAGGTTTGTTCTCGTGTTATGCAGCACGTTTGAGCTTCCGCAAGAACCAATAAGGTTTGTTCTTGTGTTACGCAGCACGTTTGCGCTTCCGCAAGAACCGATAAGGTTTGTTCTCGTGTTATGCAGCACGTTTGAGCTTCCGCAAGAACCAATAAGGTTTGTTCTCGTGTTACGCAGCACGTTTGCGCTTCCGCAAGAACCAATAATGTTTGTTCTCGTGTTACGGAGCACGTTTGAGCTTTAGCAAGAACCAATAAGGTTTGTTCTCGTGTTACGCAGCACGTTTGAGCTTCCGCAAGAACCAATAAGGTTTGTTCTCGTGTTACGCAGCACGTTTGAGCTTCCGCAAGAACCAATAATGTTTATTCTCGTGTTACGCAGCACGTTTGAGCTTCCGCAAGAACCAATAAGGTTTGTTCTCGTGTTACGCAGCACGTTTGAGCTTCCGCAAGAACCAATAAGGTTTGTTCTCGTGTTACGCAGCACGTTTGAGCTTCCGCAAGAGCCGATAAGGTTTGTTCTTGTGTTACGCAGCACGTTTGCGCTTCCGCAAGAACCGATAAGGTTTGTTCTCGTGTTACGCAGCATGTTTGAGCTTCCGCAAGAACCAATAAGGTTTGTTCTCGTGTTATGCAGCACGTTTGAGCTTCCGCAAGAACCAATAAGGTTTGTTCTCGTGTTACGCAGCATGTTTGAGCTTTAGCAAGAACCAATAAGGTTTGTTCTCGTGTTACGCAGCACGTTTGAGCTTCCGCAAGAACCAATAAGGTTTGTTCTTGTGTTACGCAGCACGTTTGCGCTTCCGCAAGGACCAATAAGGTTTGTTCTCGTGTTACGCAGCACGTTTGCACTTCCGCAAGAACCGATAAGGTTTGTTCTCGTGTTACGCAGCACGTTTGAGCTTCCGCAAGGACCAATAAGGTTTGTTCTCGTGTTACGCAGCACGTTTGAGCTTCCGCAAGAACCAATAAGGTTTGTTCTCGTGTTACGCAGCATGTTTGAGCTTTAGCAAGAACCAATAAGGTTTGTTCTCGTGTTACGCAGCACGTTTGAGCTTCCGCAAGAACCAATAAGGTTTGTTCTTGTGTTACGCAGCACGTTTGCGCTTCCGCAAGAACCAATAAGGTTTGTTCTCGTGTTACGCAGCACGTTTGCACTTCCGCAAGAACCGATAAGGTTTGTTCTCGTGTTACGCAGCACGTTTGAGCTTCCGCAAGGACCAATAAGGTTTGTTCTCGTGTTACGCAGCACGTTTGAGCTTCCGCAAGAACCAATAAGGTTTGTTCTCGTGTTACGCAGCACGTTTGAGCTTCCGCAAGAACCAATAAGGTTTGTTCTCGTGTTACGCAGCACGTTTGAGCTTCCGCAAGGACCAATAAGGTTTGTTCTCATGTTACGCAGCACGTTTGAGCTTCTGCAAGAGGTTTGTTCTCGTGTTACGCAGCGGCAGCACGTTTGCGCTTCCGCAAGAACCGATAAGGTTTGTTCTCGTGTTACGCAGCACGTTTGAGCTTCCGCAAGGACCAATAAGGTTTGTTCTCATGTTACGCAGCACGTTTGAGCTTCTGCAAGAGGTTTGTTCTCGACCACCAAGCAGGTTCAGTTGAGCTTCTGTTTATGTTTGCTGATTAATGTTTATATTTGAATAAAAGCCTACATTTAATTGTTCATCATGTAAAGTCTCTTTTAAAAAATCTGGACTAAACCACTCAATTCATATTGAAGTGTCAAAGTACGTGGCCGTCTATGGCGGGACAGAAAGCTCTCAGATTTCATCAGAAAGATCTTCCTTTGTGCTCTGAAGTTGAACGCAAGTTTTACGGCTTTGGAACGGGTTTCATTTCATATATTTTTTTGGTCATTGCATCTAGGACTGGAGCGACGCATTGACGTAATCGACTGTTTTTTGAGCGTGACAACCCCATTCTATAACCAAACTGACACCTGAACATTTTCAGGACTTCCAACCGCATGCTCGACAAACCCGCACTGGACTAGTTGTCTGCCACAGTACCACATCATATGAACTGAATAACCATGACAGGCTTAGTTTACTCACAGAGACGGAGAAATGATTTGCGTTCATCCGCAGACCCAATCATTTCAATTCCTTGTTGTTAAAATATCTGATGGATGAACTAACACCTCGATTGGACTTGTTTATTTAATAACACGCTGTCAATTGTGATAAAACTTCCCGATGTTATGGGCATGGCCATTTTAGATACTGTCGCTGAAAAGTCCTGAATATGTGCAGGCTTGTATTAAGTGGCACTGCCATACTAGCCATTATCATGACATCTGCTCTAGAGTTAAAAGGGGATCCCGTAAAAGGGGATTTGGGAGGAACAAAACATGCGTAATCGACGTAATTAATTCGCATCATTCTAATATCCATTCTGATTGGTCAATTTACTAATCAGAGAAGCCTTCATGCAGTGATTAATTCCTCGGCTACTGTGCATGAAAGAAAGAAAAAATACATCTTTATGCATGAACCGCCACTGCATTAAAACCAATCTACAGGGGTTTCACAGTTGAACTAAAATATGCATGGGGATGTTATACTGTGTTATTAGTGTGGTCTGTCTCTGTTGTCCTATTCTTATTCTCCCTTTTTTATTAGCCAACAGATGGAATGCTCCTGCCTGCCAGTATATGTTGAAGAAACCTTTCACAAGAGCATGGCTGCAAATTGTTCTCTCCTGTCCGCTGGGATTTTATTTTCACAGCCCAGCAGAGCTCACAATGTATGCTCTCCTGTTTATCTCCTCAACGTATAGAAAAAAACAAGATGCCCGTCGGGCTGCATTTCAGTTTCTCCTCTCATTTTGGCTTCCTCTGACACTCTCCCATCTCCCCCCTCTCTCCACCCACTTACATCCCTCGGTTTTGTGCGTCTCGTTATTTTACCCAGACTGCACCACTCTAGCCAAATCAGTCCGCACAAAATGTGATTATTTGGAGATGTACTCCTCTTTAGGCTGATTATAGTTACAAACTTAATTCCCAAGCATTACATATGAGTGCTTTGTCCATGTTCTGAAGATCATTGCTCATCTGAGTCCTTGTTGAAGCAGCAACGTCTCTCTGAGAGTGACACAAATCACTGGGAAAGATGCAGCATTAGTCATGAGTTTGAGAAAATGAGATGCAGCTAAATGTAAAGGAGGTCAGTGGTGAGAGAATCATCAGAGTTTCGCATCTGTGCCAGAATGTACTGTGCCAGTGCCCCTTAAAACATCAAATACTCAGCCTCTAACAAGTTGGCAACCTGGATTAATGAGCAAGGTGCAGATGCTATTATTCTCTACCTCTCCGACCATTTCAGCGCACACAGGCTGAATGATAATATTTTATCCCTCTCTCTTTAAATCCAATTAGCTGAAAGAAAGTGCTTTGTGGCACCATGGCGCATCAATTATTCATTCCAGTTTTTACACCAGATCCATGCGGGTTCCTGCACATATTAAACAGGGGGAAAGGCGCAGCCCTGCCAGATGTGCTGATCCTGGTCATATTCATCTGGAGCCTCTCTAAAGAAACGCAGCCCGAACACGTCAGCTCACCACACGCAGACAATAACATCTACTGCCCAGGAAACGTTGGATCTATAATGCTTACTGGCAGCATAGAGCACACATCAGAACCATACTACAGTGTTTGACAAGAGAGTGTGATCTGAATCAAGAGAGGTTGTGCAGTCTATTTCACCTCTAGTTCAAATTTGCTACTTCAAAAGTGTGCTGTGCTGGTCAGTGCTGGGTCATTCCTGACATGCAGCACTTTCTGAACTCTGTAACGGTTACAAAATGAATATGCTTAAGTGTTACAGTAATTTAAAGGGTAAGTTTGGAGATTTTCAACCAGCTTTATATTTTTACAATGTTGATAGTATAATTGTACTTTTCTCCATGTTACCTGTACCTTAGAGGTGTCCCATATCATACAGTCCACGATTACACCGGTATACATTTTTACATGATAAAAGTGTTGTAGGAACGCAAATGTTTTTTTCTGACGCGTGCTTAGCCTTGCATTAAATAAAGCGATATCAATGATATAGTGACGCAATGACGTATGGCGCATTTACGTTCCCTAGCGCGCACAACAACACCTGTCAGAGTAAGAGCAGGATGCCAGCCTCCAATGATGATTTTGTACCTAAAAAGGAGCTACTTCAATAGTATGAAAGTGGTTTGGTTACAAGAGGTCAGACCTCCCACAAAGCGCAATATTTAGCAAAATATGCAAGAAAACCGCTAAAGGTGGAAACAACAAGCTTGTTTCACCACTTGAAGCAAAAACAAACCGTGCTGCAGGCGGCGATACTAGACTTGCGTTTCGGGAGTCGGGACATGACGGAATTGTCCCACAATCAGGCCAGCAGAGCATTGTAACTAAAATCGCTTGAATGTTTAAACTGATAAAACTTAAAAAGACATGAAAATTATAAACTTTAAACTATCCAGTACTCGCGCGCTCTCTGAGAGATGGTTTTCTCTGCGTGCACACATACAGTAAAGCCACCTCAAAAACAACAAACATGTAAAATTCCATTACAAAGTTAGTATAATCGTAAACAGTCAGTTAGGCTATGTCTTAAGCATAAAACGCATGTGACAGACAGTATAATGAAAACAGTAATGGATCCGTGCACCAGCTCTAAAAGTGACAGCCGCCATATGTGTCTGTCATTATTGTTGTCGTTAAAACACCAAAAGATAGCTTTAATTGTAAGGAATTAGAATGAATAGCCTATGTATTTAATTTAGTCGGGACTAAAAGACACTCAGGACCAAAAGACTATCAGTGTAATTTTATATTTGATTACTTTAGTATTCAGAAACACTACAGAAACTGAATAGTGTTAGACCTATCCAAAAACTTGTTTTTTATTTGTATCTTTATTATTTTGTATACATTTTTGCAACTTTTTAAAATTTAATTCAAAGATGGAAAATCAAGCTTCCTTGTGTTGTGTAAACTCCTAACAACAAAATTACCCCATTGTAAAAACGAAATGAGTGAGCAAACATTTAGGTGACATATGTAATTAAAAAAATTGACACGTATTGTAAGAAATCTGTAAATGACATGTATTGTAAGAAATATAAAATGTATGTTTGCAGTAGTACAGTATAAAAGCCACAGGAATATCACAGACCACAGATGGACTGGCAGCATGACAGTTATAAAGTGAATTCCACAGCTCTCAAAAAGAAAGTGTCTTCAGAATCCACCAGCATCGCTTTTAAGATGAATGTGCCCCCAGGAAATGGGCAACCTTTGCCCAGACAGACAAATGAAAAAGTTCCAATGCAGAGGGAGGGTGGTGGAAACATGTCACTTTTGCCTAATTAGGTTCTCACTCCTGCCAACTGCCCCACTTCTAGTCTCACTGGGAAGTTCATAGTAGACTGACTATAGGGTAAGAGCTCAGATCCCTCACCTGGATTTCACACTACAGGAAAATTTGTATTTACAATGTAGGTGGTCACCAAATTGATGTCTCGAATCTTAGCAGCACTAGCCTACATGCACGTGACTTAATTAATCTGGGATGAAAGTGAAGTCTCCGAGAAATCAATATATTTCATTCCACATACAGAAAGACATTTGTTTTTCTGAGCATGATACTGCTTTTATACAAGTTCAATATGGTTGAGTAAATATTTTCTTACATTAATTGGCTGAAAAAAAAAAGCACCGAAAGAACTTATAATGCGTTATATACTATATAATGCGTCATGTTGCATGCAAAAAAGGAAATATTTAGCCAGAGTATATGGTTAATGTCGAAAGGCCATGCAGTGCTTTTTGCATACATGTTGTAACTACACCCTCTACCAGCAGGGGCTAAGTCTGTTAGCCTTGTGTAGTCAGACCTGAATGACGGCATAAGGTCAGGGCTCTATCTGCTTAAAGGACAATTCATGTATACGCGCCTGTATACGCGAAGTATAAATCCCAAGCACTAACTCGCAGTTATAATTAAATGCACTGGGCGGTGGATTAACAAGTGGATTGTATTTGATCACAATGTCATCGTCTGCATCGCAAAGTTTGGAATTACTTAGATGAAAATGATCTTACTAAATGATATTACAAAATGGAATTACTTATAATCAAATTAATTAATGAAACCGAGTTATCATATCACCACCACAATTAGAAATCTAAACACCAGGACAATGAGACAAGACAGCTGCCATCACTGCATTCACAACTGCAGGTAAGCGGTACCTGAACCTTATCAGATAGCAAATATGATTTTGAGACATATGCTTTCTTAAAAAAATGTTTTTTTCTCGACAGGTTTAAGAACAGTAAACGCAAAGTGCTGTTAGAAACTTAACTTAAAACACCCTTATCTGTGTCTCTGCAACGTCTGTCAGCGCAGCATGTTCTCACTCAAGCATGTGGATTATTGTTTTCTCAACATGTACGTGAAACAATATAAACACGATAACATTATGCTGACTCGGGTGTATATGTACGTTCTATACGATAATTGGCGCAGTGTGCTTTATTAGCGTTTTTTTTTCCGTTCGCGCTGCCTGAGCTTAAATGCTTCTGTTCTTTATATTTTTTTATTTACACATATTGTTTAATGTTTTCAACTAAAAGAAAACCTTAAGATACAAGGTAAGCTTGTTGTGTATATTGCCTAATCGTAAGCTTGTTCAGAAATGGTGACAAAAATGATACGAATATAAAATTATGAGCCCAAATATTCTAATACAATATTTTCGAAAATTCCCATCCCTATAGTATACACCACAAGTTTTTAAAAGCTTGGTTTAATGATATAAATAAAAAGTGCTCACAAATGGCTGTTGAGATAGTATTATCCAGCGATACAAGTAGCGTCCTGGACCTAGAAACAGTATTCCTTGCGCCACGACTTGACTAAAGCAGATAGCAGCTTCAATTGGCCAAAAGCCAATTGGATTTACATAGGAAGAGGACGTCTGACTGACATGCAAAGTGATCAATGACCACACGTCATTCATTCAAGATTGGCATACGTTAAAACAAAGAGCAGTTAAAGGGGGGGTAAAATACTTAGTTTCAGTCAATCTCATGTTAATCTTGAGTACCTATAGAGTAATAGTGCGTCCTTCATATCTCCAAAAAGTCTTTAGTTTCATCATATTTATAAAATAAAAATACAGCTTTCCGATTCTATCCGGAAAAAGCCGAGGTCCTTGATTCTGGGCGTGGGCGGAGCTATAGAGTCAAGCGGGAGCGCGTGATACCGTTGTACTTACATGAATGGGGTGTTTTATCACTGGGACCGCGCCAGGTTTTAATTGCAACCGGTTTGCAAATCCAGCGACGACCTTGTTAATAAAACATTCGTCACTGAAATGACCAGAACACAAAACCGCACTTGCCACACTCCTTTGCTGTCCCGGAAATACAAAGTGCATCCACTGTTCCAGTAACACTGGGTTCTTTGGGAAGCTGAACAAGGTAAACTTTCCCTCACATCCCAAAACACACTTTTTTGGAGACATTCTTGACATCAACCATTCCTATTTAGCGCTGATGATGATGATCTCCGGTAGTAGCGCGTCGATATGCGCTTGGGTCTTTCCATAGACAGTATATAAGAGGGTCTTTCTCTCCTCTGGTCGACGTGTGCGTGAACGCGCTTTTCCGAGAGCAATGCTCATATAAGGAGTTCCACTCTGGTCTACGTCATTAGATCTACGATAGAAAAAAACCAGCCGAAACGTGTTGCAACTCGGAAGTATGATTTTCAGCACAGAAATTCTGTTATTCGTTCAAAATAACTTTTCAAACTTTGGCCATTATTAGCATGAGAATCCATCTCTTTAACACTGTAAACAACTCTGAATACATGAAACACCATTGTACCCCCCCTTTAAACAATCTACATTAAAACACTTAAGAAATGAACTGTAGATGTCTGTAAAATTTGTTTAATCTTAAACAAATAAACATTTGTGCACTTCCATTTCAATCAGACGCTCCCAGTGTACAGTACATCTCTTTGGAGCATGTCTCAATTCTGGCTATCAGAATATAATAATTATTTGGCCAGCTGCAATGTCAGAGTGGCTTTATTTTCCCGCATATGCTGCAGATATTTCATTTTCAGTGAGGTACTTCACCTGTATCTACAGTACAATCTTCCAGTATAGATTTGAAAGAACATACAGCAAATTCTTTACTCAGAAATCTCGTAGGTAAACATGTGAAAACATCTCTTATGTTCAGTGTGTGGGTGTTCCGTGGTCGTGGCCGTGACCTCTGATGCTCAGACTAGCTAAACGGTGACCACCTGGTCACTATGGTCAGCCTCTTCTAGTCACAATGACTAATTTACTTATTATTTACTTAACTATACACAAGCCTACAGTAAGTAATGTAAGTACATTTGGAAGTTACAATTAGAATATTACAGGCAACAGTTTACACTAATATTCCATTTGATAACATTATTAAACTAGTTAACATGTCCTAAAGCATTTATTAATCTTGGTTAAATGTTTAATTTACCCAAAAATGAAGATTGTCATCGTTTACTCAACCCATTGACAGTCTACAAAACTACCACTTTGACGCTTCAGTAAGTTCATAAAGAGATTGTTTAGTCCAATTTTTCTGAAGAGACATACTTGCTTTATATGATAAACAGATTGAATTAAGGCTTTTATTCACATATCAACATTGATCAGTGAACATAAACAGAAGCTCAACCGAACCTGCTTGACGCATGAGGTCAAACCTCATTGGTTCTTGCTGAAGCTCAAACGTGCTGCAAAACACATGAGAATGAACCTCATTGGTTCTTGCAGAAGCTAAAAAGTGGTGCGCAACACGAAAATTAAGCTCATTGATCTTGCACATTAAGCAAGCATGACTGAGCGTCTGTTTACCGCAACTGATGCGTGTTGCATTCATGCCATGTCGTAATTACAGTGAAAAAAGATCCATATGCTTTTGAATCGCTCTGGCTATGCCGTTGATGTCTTACACCGATCGGTCAGCACAACTGCGCTTCAAATCGAACACCTTAAATCTGCAGTGGTCAGGTGATACAGCAGCCACGGTGATACAGCTCTCAGAAAATTAAGAGTTTACATGTTGGAATTACAAGTTCTACAAGCATGTAAATACTTTTTACAGTACAGTTTTTTTACAGAATCGTTACCGTAATTGACCGTTCGCAAAGACCCGCCCCCCTTAGTTACTGTCGCTATGCCCGACAAGCTACGCTGCTCTCACGCCACACCATGTTCTCACACAGTGAGAAATACATTGCGGAGCAGAGAGGACACTGACAACACACTGACAGACAGGACAGACCAGGTGACTTTTCGGTTACTTTTGATATTAAACGTATTAAACAAAGTCTCAACTTTTCAAATTTGGTCATTTTTTAAAAGAAATGTAAACCATAAAATACCGTTTTGTGGCTCTTTAATGTGTCTGACAGACCGCTGTAGAGCCTCAGTTAAAGCTGCTCATGAACCGATCATCTCTTCCTTCTAGTTCATTTATAACATCAAATAAACATGAATGAACATAAGAAGTAATGTTGTTTTAACCGCGGAAAGAGTCAGTACACTCCGTTTTTCAAGTTCGAATTCTCCCATGTTAATCTACTAACTCTCCTGACTGCTTTGTCCGACAAAATGGCGGATGGTGAAGTATGATTGGTCAGATAACCTGTCAATCAAGCTCCCTGCGAAGGGTCAATTATGACATGTGAATGCACCTTAAGTGAATAAAAGCCTAAATTAAATCTGTAAAAAAATATAAAGTGATAATTTCTCTTCAGAAGATTTGGACTAAACTGCTCGATTAATTTGGATTAGTTTTATCATCTCTATTTGAAGTCGTGTCACAGTGGTAGTTGCATAGACTGTCTCAATGTAGGGAAAGAAATCTCTCAGATTTCATTAAAAGATCTTCATTTGTGTTCAGAAGATGAATGAAAGTCTTACGGGTGATATGATAATGATATGAAGGCGAGTAAATGATGGCAATTTTCATTTTTGGATGAACCCTTTAAAATGTTAATTTCAACATTGACTAATACATCATTAATCAAAAGTTGTATGTGTTCATTTAAAGGATCTCAGCTAGCAATGAACAATTGTATTTTTATTAACCAATGTTAACCATGATTAATAAATAATTAACAAACAATTGTACTGCTACATTGATAAACTAATGAGATATTTTTGTAAAGCTACCATAGTACCAAATCAAAATAACTTTGAAATCGGCCGAGCTTATTTTAAACAAGCTATAAATGTGAGCCTTGTAATAACACATGGGCTGCCTAACATTGCGGCGTACTGAGCTGTGTATTTATGCTGCTTACAGTTCTTCTTTACGCACTTCCTCTCTTAGTTCTGGCCCCCCTGCCAAGAACTTTTGTTCACACTTTAAAAATGCAGAAATGTAAATGCTCGTTTATGACCTTGATCTTAATAAAAAGTACTATAATAAACACAAATAAGATTCACATCTAGCGACAGTAGCTCTCTTGCAAATGGTTGCTTAGTAACAGCAGAGTAACAAGAGCAAAAGCGAGAGGTACACATAGCTGACTAGCACAAGCCTTGAAACAAGAAATGTTCATTTACTTATCTATCTGTTTTTTTTAAACAGGCAAATAAATGCACTGCCTTCTGTACACCAGATCTTTCCATTACCATCTGTGTCCAGATACATTATTAGAATTTGTGTGAACATGTTAAATGCATGTCAATTTGTAGGTCAGGTCGACTCATATTGGGTTGTAACTCAGAGACTTTGAAAACATATGCAGTGTACATTTCTTTGCTTCATTTAATTAATAGTGTGCTCACAATTCATTCAAACAGTGAGCGTCGCTCATTATGCATCCATTATAAATTGAATGATCTTTTCTTAATTATTGTGAGTGAGAGCAACACTTCACAGAATAAGGCTTCACCCAGAAGTGAGGTGTTATTCAAAGCAAAGGGCAAGCTTTGACACCCTACCTGATCTACTAATGAGGCCACAAGCACTGGTTGGAGAATAATACCTTAATCCAAGTGTTTGGAACAGACGCTTTAAGCCAGAGCCCTCTGCTTTTTGAACAAATCTCAGATTGACCTGATGCAGGAATTAAACAATTATAATTTCAGAAAATTCCCTCTGACCCTGCCCCATCATTACAGTAATTTTACTTACAGTAGATTAATCATCTAATCAACTGTGTATTTCAACTTTAAACGATGTATCGTCACTTGTTTAATCACAGTCAGTGAGGTTTGATTTGTACCTGAACACACACAGCCACACACCGTGAGAGAGGTCAGAACGCCAGTCATACTACAGTGCACCGTGACGAAATAAGGTTAAGCCTGGTGTTCAAGGGCACAATGACATTAAAGCTATCGAAGAAGGCAGCAGGACGGGCTGTAAATCTGGACACTGAAGAAATCTTTTAGATTAGTGATGCGTTTCTCTTATTGCACTCCAAAAAAAGCACAAATCCATGTAATAATAACAGTGCAATCATATACATTATTTTAACAGGAATAATTCATCCATTAAAAAATTATTTTACTATTGACTTACCCTCATGATGTTTTAAACATCTTCACATATGTATTTTCTATAAAATAATTCATATATAGGCTCAAAATAAAAAAGGCTTAAAAAATGCACAATAAAAGTCCATCACTCATACTGTATTCCAAGTCTTCTGAAGTCGTACGATAGCAGAAGTTATTTACTGATAATCTTTACTTTTAAGATGCTATTAGTGAATTTTTGGAGTCTCAAAGTCTGTGGACACTTTATGGAAAATATCTGTGGGGAGCACTTTATTTTACAGTCTTGTTTCGCATGTACTAACATACTATAGTACTTAAGGTTAATTACAACTAATGGGAAATAACTAGGTACTTAACCTGAACCAGGGCCCCAGACTGCTACCAAATGGTTGCATTTTGCGACCTTTTTTTCCTGCAAGTGTGTGTAAATTGTTAGAGGTCGCACTTGTGCCACTACCGCCAGCTGATAAGAGCTGCCATTTCTGTTGCATATGAGAAACATCAAACGGCAAATGAAACTAAAGTGGAATGAAACCGCACTACTTGTTTGAGCTGTGCGGACCGTTTTTCATCCAACATTCACCATGGATTTAATGTAGCAACGCTAACTGTAACCATGGTATTGTGGTTACATGCAGTCGACTGGAGTTTTACATTATACGTCTCAGGGTTTGTACAACCTTTCGTACAGCACTTTTAGGGGGCTTTCAATTGCTTCACACTTTTCCCAGCACTTCAAAGCTCCAAATACTATCCAATTTTAATGTTATTTTTAATGATGCACTTTTATTTAAAAAGACATGAAATTACCACAAAAACTAGTAGATGAAAGCAGGAGCACTTATTGACTTACCAGGGGATTAGTTTTGCATTTTTAAATAGTTTATTTTAATATCGTTTTCAAATTTCCTATGCATTCCTATAATTTTGTTTGAGTTAGTTTCATTAATGGTTTTGTTAGTTTAAGTTTAGTTTCTATTTAGGTTTTATATATTTAGTTTTAGTAATAATAGTTTAGCAGACTTAACAGAACACTTCCAGTGTAGACCAAAACAAGACATTTCATTTCAGAAAAGTTTAATGTTTGCTAAATTTACAGTTAACTCTTGTAAAAACATCTTAATGAAAAACAAAATAACGGTTTGTGATTAAAAAAGAACCAAACAAATGCAACTTAAAAGTATAAAATAAAAAAATTATTAATTTATACTCAGACAAAATCTTGTTAAACACGCCTAGTTTACTTTTTTTTTTTTTACTCCCTAATATATGGAAAAAAGTAGCGAGTCACAAAGTCTCATGAAAAACAAAAACTTTACACAGAAAACAAGTAAAGATAGCTCTTTTTATAATAACAGAAGCTGTCAGTCAGTTCAGTATGGTACTACAGAACAACAATGGTACATTTAACTTAAAAAAAGAGGTTTAATGCTTAACAATAGAAATGTATGATTAAATTAACTTTGGCAAATTTTCCCCCATGCAGCTCTACCAAATCAGGTGCTGGCGCCACAGAACTCTCAAATGTTAGTCTAAAGCCCTGCCCTTAACCATGTAGTTAACTCAAATATTGATCATTACTTTCTTGGGTAGGTACACTGCAAGTGCATGTAGTGTAAAATTAAGTGCAACCAACCTGTGTGAAGATTAGGAATGGAAATTGGGAAAAATTTAAAGGATCCAGTTTGAATTTCTTAACGACTCGTTTCATAGTGGTTCGATTTATGGTTTTTAGAATTTAAATAGTAGGCTACTTAAATAAATATATGCACAACAAAGAAAATAAATTGTATAGCCAAATATTGAGTTAACAATAAATATGTTTAAAAGATGAAAAAGTTGTGCTTTCACAAACATTTCAGTGTTTTTAAAAGCAGCATACATAAAATCCAATAACTGGCCCTCAATACATATTAAACAACAATACTAAAACAGATATGTGCTAATGTAATTAATTTATTTTCATTAAAATACTACTGACCAAATCTTTAAAAAAATTACACAGATTCATGAACTAGTCAGTACAGTGTTCCTGAGACTGCAAGAACTACAAGAACTGGGAAATCGGAAGGACACGTTTGATAACCCATTCTCAAAATTTGTCCTCTGCATTTAACCGATCCAAGTTAGTGCACACACATGGAGCAGTGAGTAGTAGTGAACACGTACACACTGCAACCCATGGACACACACAACTGGAGCCGAGGGCAGCCATTTGGGGGAGCGATCGGAGTTATGTGACTTGCCATTTCGTTGTTTGGATCATTCAACACAGGAAACAACATGAGGGTGAATAAATAAAATAACAGCACAAAACATGAGGGTGAATAAATTAAATAACAGCACGAAACAACAATTCTAGGGTTTGAACTATTCGTGTGTGTGTGTGTGTGTGTGTGTGTGTGTGTGTGTGTGTGTGTGTGTGTGTGTGTGTGTGTGTGTGTGTGTGTGTGTGTGTGTGTGTGTGTGTGTGTGTGTGTGTGTGTGTGTGTGTGTGTGTGTTCAGGTTCTTCAGTCCATTTCTATTCTGCAATGCAATTGGACCTGTGAAAACTCATAATTTCAAGGTGAGTGTACCCCAACTGCAGCACAGAAAATAAAACCTTATTCTTCTTTGTCTAAATAAAAGTTTTTATTTTTCTGCCAAGTAAACAGAGAATAAGCCTGTCTCTGAGTAGGGTTAGTTTGACTCCTCCATTAAGGGTCAATTCTGATCCAAGAGCTGTCCACATTAACAGCTTTCATTTCATCACAAATCCAGTCAAGCTAACCACGCAGAACATTGTGCTTGAGCTTACAGAGACTGCTCTTATTGTAACTAATGTGCCACAAAAAAGAAACAAATAAAGATGCATTTGCATAAATGCTTGCCATTTTGGCCTGTAGTGGGATGCTCTTTGTCCTGTTATTCTAATTGTCTAAAGTGATACAGGTTTGCAAAGACATAACTCACCTGGATAATCTGGCCCAGGTTTAATCCACATGCATAATCCCCTTCCAGCCCATTAGAATATTGATGCTGGCCAAAATCCAGATAAAGTACCTCTTCACGAGATTGAGCCAGAGGAATCAAGCTGAAACTAATAAATGGGGACATGATTGAGGAGAGAGGAATGGTCAATTTGAGGAAGGAGTTTGAGGTTTGCCATCAATGTCACAGTTGCTTAGGTCCCACTTCAGCCTACAACTGCACTTTCCCTGTCTTCATCTCAGGTGAGAAATGCCGTGAAATGGCGCAGGGGAAACGATGTACACATAACAACTGCACTGAGAGTGCCACTGTACCAACTACCTATATTCATTTGTTAAAAAAAAACTATTACAAAAAATACATAAATTATAAAAAAAAGAAAAAAAAAAGAAAAATTTGATTGTGTGTCTGTGTGTAGAGACATATCTGGTGGGGTGAAAGGTGGTGACTGCCCTGGGGGGCCCACTAAATCCAGTAGTTGTGATAGGCCTATATATCCCCCTGCTCTTGTGAATCATAGTCAATTACAGCATGAGTTTGTGAGAGTTTAATGAAAACCACAAAAACATGCAGTTTAGTTAAGTTAATATATTTGTAAAATATTATAAAAATGGTTTAGTCTGATGGTAATTTATTATTTAAGTCCAATTAACCACAAACATCCAACGCAAGTCCCCACCCCACCCCCAGCTAGTGAACAGAACCAATCAGAGTTGAGGCTGCTCCAAGAACAGTTGAAGTTAGAAGTAAAGTTACTGTGGAAGTGAGTCTGACCGAAAATGTCAAGGGAAAAAACCTGGGTACCAGTAACATCATGAAAAGAAGGAAAGGGAGGCCAGGAGAACTACTTAATCAGATTATCAAAACATTCTTTAACAAGACACTTTTAGTACACAGTGTCGAGATGTCAATGTGATGAGTTGGCGTGCCCTGATTATTTTGCTGTCCGATTTACTTTCACAGGAATAGGACACCTAAGCTGCCGCCTGCGCCTTCCTGCTGCCGGTACATCTCATTACTGTGTACCGGCGCGGCGCGCACCGCCCAAGCGATTACGCACTCAAAGCCCCCTTCTTTTTGTGTTATGTACAGTAGTTTGTTGGTTTCTATAACATACAGAAAAATTTGGGTGTCACAAGGATTGTTGCTGATGCGATATGTGAAAAGATAACAATTCTGTTAAGAAAACTTGAATACTTTTCACTGCTCTAGATAGATATATTTATTAGCTTTATTTAATAAAATATTATGCCGTAGCATATTAATCTTCACCAATAATTAAGACAATGAGAAATGTAAGTGTTTTATTTTACATTTGACTGCATTCTTTTTCATTTCTGAATGTTTACCTCAGCTGTTAAACACCAGACGGACTGGAAAGACATTTTTCCTGGTTTTACAGACAAGGCTTAAGCTAGTCCCAGACTAAACTACATGTTTCACATTTCTGTTATGTTTGGACTTTTTGGCCCGGTTTCACAGACAGGGCTTAGATTCAGCCAAGATTAGACCTTAGTTCACTTCAATTAGAGCTATTAAGTAGCTTTTATAAACGGGTCTTAGAAAAAATCATTTACTGGTGTGCATCTTGAGACAAAACAAAACTGCATTTTAGTCTGGAACTATGCCTAAGCCTTGTCTGTGAAAACAGGAGTTAGATTGTATATTTTTAGTCACATGTCTCCTTTGTTCTAGTTTCCCGTCACACTTTAGTCACAATGATTACTGATGATTATTCATTCTATTTAGCAGTGTGGTATTAGTTATTCTTGTTTGCATGTGTATTTAAGTTGAAGTATTTTCAAGTGTTCATTTGTCCGGTCACGTTTACGCATGGCGGTTGTGTTGGTTTTCTTGCCTTGTTTTCAATTAGCCTACCTTCTGAATGGATTATTAAAGACTTTAAACCTGATTTTAATCGTCATCGTCTATTTCCTGCAGCCATTTGTGACAGCATGTTTGAGGTGGTTTAACTGAAAGCAACATATCTTAAAATATGTCAGTGCCATTGTTTTGTCTCAAGATGCACACCAGTAATGTTTATAAAAGCTACTTAAATGTCCTAATTGAACTAATGGCTCATCCTGGCTTAATCTAAGTCCTGTCTGTGAAACCAGGCATTTATATAATATTGATGGTATATTGAATATTTATATAATCGACTTTGAATATAAAACAGGCAAAAGCAATGTTGTCCAATAAAAACCTTTATTTACATCGATTTGTTTATCAGTGTGTTTTGTTATTTTGTAAGAAATCCCTATTACCGTAGTTTACATGGCACCAGATGTGGGCCTATATGCCCATATCTTATACTGTATATGATAAGAGTGGAGGGCGGTGGGAGCCCACATCAATGTTTTTTTCAGGGGGCCCAGAATTCCCTGTGTGTGCGTGCGTGTGCGTGTGTGTGTGTAAACATTATATCTAATTATATCTAATATTTCACACCATAAATTGAAGCTTTTCTTATAAAAACTCAAAACCATATGAAACCAATATGAATTCAAAGAGTACATTTCTAACATCGCACATGATTTAAACTAGACTTTTAAAGATTTTTCTTTATCATAGACATACATCATTGACCCATATGCCATTTTCTGAAAAGTATAACTAACTGCTGCTGACAAAGTAAAAAATGCAAACTTCATAAAAATGAGGAGAACATGACAACCTACTATCTGCAACATCTCACTTTTCCCTAATATTATTTGGCCTTTAAAGTTTATAGTCAGCAAAAAAAGAAGTTCCTTAGGACACAAACATCTTTCTTTCAACTATGCTGTGAAATGATAAATATTAATTAACTGTTGAGTAAAGGCCCGTTGCTAGCCCATTTTTCAAAGGCCAGACATTTTCCTCAGGTATCTGATAAATATTCAGGCCTTTGTTATACAGCAGAGTGTAGGTCATTCATATTAGGTTGGTCAGAGCTTCAAGTATGGCCACTGGGGCTGGTTGCCAAAACCGCCAAGAATAGTCTTACAAGTTAGTCAACTTTTTTCTCTCTTTAAGACTGTTCATAACTTTTGTTAAGTCAGTAACAAAAAAAAAAACATAGATTGGTCTAATTTGATACAGAAAAATGAGACTAACTGCTAGTGGGTCATACGAGATATTAAAGACACTGTCTTAACATAATGTCTATGTTTATACAACTTTGTATAACAAGTTGTGATATTATAATAGGCTCTCAAATGCTGAAAACCAATTTACGTGGCAAAACTGAAACCCTGCAAACGTTCCCCTTGAAAACCTTACCGTTTCTGTCAGCCTGTCAAATACTACCAGAAAAACGCCAACCTGTCTACTGCCACATTTACCTGTGTCTAACTTCACGGGCAAGGCTTACTAATTGTTGTTAACAAAAATGTCTTGATCTCCTTTAGACATATTAGCACAAACTCCTTGAGTCTCTGTGGACCGCCCTTATAAACGAGAGTCCCAACTAATTGATGCACTAACAAAGCAACTCACTCCCTCTTTATTTTCCCCTATCTGTTGTTCATTGTTGCATACTCAATGTGATGTTTACATGTCTAGGGAGATCCAATTAAAAAGAAGCCAGGGGCAGTAAGGGCAATGCACAAAACATACCAGAGCCACAAATACTTCACATGCAGTGCTGCGCGCACATCTTGCCTTCATAAGTTTCAGATCAAATGTGCTTCAAATTTTATTTCAAAGGGCCTCAACAGTATCAGTAAATATAGACCGTATGGATTTCTCCCCTTGGACAAGGCAGCCAGTGCAACCCATGGAATGGAGCATTCGTCAATCAACTCTAATGTGACATGCTAAGCCTCTAACTACTCTAAATTAAGCTAAAAGCTACCCTACCTTCTGGGCTTAGACAGCTCTTGGGTCCATTTACTCAACAAATCTGCTGCTTAACCACGTAGTGATGGATCATTATAAAAAAATTAACTAATAATCATGACTGGTTTCAAAAAACATAGTAATATGGTAACACCTCCATTGTTTGAACCACATTTTTTCAACAATATAGGACTGTCGTTAATGATGTCACACTTACTCTTTGCTAATTAATAGTAATGTTTAGAGATGCACTGATTGATCGGCTAGTGACCGGAATTGGCAGATTTTCACGTGATCGGCCGGTCAGTCTGACATATAGCGATTTTATGCCGGTCAAATGCACTCGGGCGCCGTATGATTAACATCGCGCAACATCAGCATCACACGTGCACACGGAACGCACATGTAGGAAACCTTGTGAATTACGGCTGTTTCACACCGCAAGCGTGAGCAGCGCGTATTTTTTTCGGTGTGAATGCACTCATCGATTAACATTCACGCCGAAAAAAATATGCGGAGCAGAGTGAGCGTCGCGTGAGCAGCAGTGAAGCGCAGGTTTCGGCGGCGCAGAGTCTATTTTTGGTGCGCTGCTCACGCTCAATTAAAGTGAAAGCACACTTTTGATGGACAAAATAAATCTGATTTCACACAAAAATTGCCCAAGATGCACAGAATTTGCATGTCTAGTGACATAACTGGAGTAGACTATGTCAGAAAAGAAAACGAAGACTCAAAAATATTTGTAGAAAATGTACCCATTTAAACTTGTTTTAATTATTCATTTTGGGTAAAAGTATATGGTGTTTTATAAAAAAAAATGAAAATAAATATTTGTGTGTGCTGTAAAGTGGTTAGGGTAAAAAAAAATCGGCAGGTCAAACTCCATGAAAAAACGGACATCGGAATCGGCCTAGAAAATTGTAATCGGTGCATCTCTTGTAATGTTTGATTCTTAAATCGTTCTTTTAAGCCGCTAACGGCTTATTATTATTATTCTGTTCACAGAATCAAACTTTAGTTCTGGGTTGATGGCGCAAGACTTATCCAAGGTCATATTCAAATCAAAAAGAACTGAACAAGAAAAAGTTTGAACTGGTTCAAACAATCAAGTTATTTGAGTAAACGAACACTTTCACTCATCTACATGATTTTAGCCCAGATTTTCACAGACAGTTTTGTGGAAATCACAGACAAATGCCCGAAATCAGAGTCAAATCAGTGTTCCTTCAAGTGAGTGAAGACGCGATCTGACAGAAGTGCCCATGTGTTGCCGATGCCTATGAGATATTTAGCATGCGACTCATCAGAAAGCATGGCTTTCGCAAGCAATCATTCTCTCACAGACAACTTGGGTCGCAAGCTTCTTGCAGACTATAATTTTTAACAGGAATAAATCTAGTCTCGCACGAGAACTCGTCTCACGTGTGATCTTATGTTATTTTATGTATCACTTGTGTGTTTGGTTGTGAAACGTTTGTCAGCGATTCTTACTATTAAAATTACTTGTAACGTGTGACCCCATGTCACCAATCCGTAGTGTAATGTGCACACAGCAACTAAGGCTATGTTCACACTGTCAGTAGGGCGATCATCCCAGAATTTCATATCACTATCTTCTTATAACAAACAAGCACAATCTGAATCGCGATTTTCTCCATTTTGAGATGTACTATAGAGAATATCCAGACTGGAACAATGATTGTTTAATGCAATTCTTTGTGTTAAACAATCCGTTGTCAAAATAGTAATTAATCCCCAAGTTAAACTTTAAAACACTGCATAGTCTTCACTGCATGAATTAAATATACATTGATTCTTATTTAAGCTACAAAAGTTATTCAGTCAACAGCAGTGAGTGATTTTGTCTTTCTTTTGTTTAACATTGACAAAGACAGCACCAGATATTTGCATTAGGCTTTAAGACTGAATGCATGGGTCTAATATAATGAAACGCATTCAATTTCTTTTCCAACTATTTACTTAAAGGTGCTGTATGGAGTTTTCAGCGGCATCTAGCGGTGATGTTTCAGATTGCAACCAATACGTTTACAAGCGAGTGCTAAATATGAATTAGAAAATTAGAAGTTCTACAGAACAAACTCTACAGAAAATTATTTAAACATTAAAATAGTACAGGTCAAATATGTGTTTCTTTAGCTATAACCTAGAAACATTTGTAAGTTTCACTTTGCAAGTCCCATTTGTTAACAAGGATGTATTAGCTAGCTTTCATGAACTATATGCACTATGCAATAGCCTATACAATATAGCCTACGTTTTTACAGCATGTATTAGTATTTGAGCAATACAATTGTACCTTGACCATTCATGTTAGTTCATAGTACATTAAGGTAACAGATCAAATTAAAATTAAAACTCAATTTAAAATGTACTACTAAATGTTGAAATTAACAAACTAACAATGAATAATACTTCTACATAGGGCTTTGACTTTTGCCCAAAAATCATATTCTAAGTTTGTTTGTTTATTAATATTTGAATATTTATTATAATATTTTGACCATTAAATGCCTTCAGTAAGACAAGACATTTTAAGACTGATGATTATGGCTCATCAAAATTATTTATAATCATTAAAAATTATGACAAATAAAGGCTTGAAATATCTCACTTTGCTTGTAATGAGTCTATACAATATTAGTTTCACCTTTTAAGTTGAATTACTGAAATTATATTACAATATTCTAATTTTTCAAGTTGCACCTGGTATCAAACTTAAGTATATGTTCTTAAGTCTTATAGTAATGAATTTTGGTTGTAGTTCAACCAGAGTTCCACTGGGGGCAATCGCCCGAGTGCAAAATGAATGGGAGTCTATGGAGCTAGACGGCTAAATTTGTCTCTTTCACCTGATTGCCGTTGAGAAATCTCAGATTTGATTGTAGGTTTTACAAGTTCAACATGGATTATAGGTCGAAAGTTGAATGAACGAGTACTTGTCCTTTCGATTTCTTACAGGTTGAGTTGTTGTTGCCCATAACACGCTAGCATTTTGCTAATGAACGCTGATTGGTCAGTAAAGGACCGATTACGACCAGAGATACCACTTGATGGCATCGTGGCATCCGAAGCCAATAATATCTGTCTGCAGAGCCGCAGAGCCGCAGTTTCACCCCAGCAGTTTCACCCCAGCAGTTTTAACAGCGCATGCGCAGTGTCACCACAACAGTTTTACCCGCGCATGCGCATTTCAATACAACAAATTGTATGTTTGTATTGAAAATGTAATGCGATTTGCAACTGCAATCGCTCGTTACTTGGACATGGGCAAATGTCCATTGTCCGTTTATGTGTAAACTGCTTGCCATTTACTGTTATTGTGAAGCGTCCTTGAGCTTGGGAAAGTTTAAATTAAACTTATACCCGCGCATGCGCTGTCACATTGTTCTGTCCTAAAACAATCTAATGGTTATTGTTACCAATTTTGTTTATTAGTTATCTTTTGCTCCTACTGTTGCTCGCAGGCCTTCAGGATCCTTTACCGAAATAAAACAATGCTTGTGTCATGAACACTTTAATCTTTTACGTTTTTTCCTCCAAAAACGAACAGCCTGGTTGTACTACACACTTAATTGTTCAATGCCTGGTAGGCTATAACATACAAACTTCCAAATAGACATTCAAAGGCAAACTATTAGTCTTAAGTCAATATAAATATAAGTCTTATAATTCTTAAAAGTTAATTAAATATGCCTGGGGTTAATGTGCAAACTTGAACACAGATGAAACAAATGACTTGAACAAACTAGTTACAATACTTTCAAATATTTTATTAATTTGGGAGACATTACCAAGAATACAATTTAATAATTAAATAATATAATTAAAATAAAAAAATAATTAAAACCAAAACGCGCGGGTAAAACTGATGTAGTGAAACTGCGCATGCGCGGGGTGAAACTGCTGGGGTGAAACTGCTGGGGTGAAACTGCGGCTCTGCAGTCAGACCCTTCTCTCCGAAGCGGGACCAGAATGTCTTCTAGCAAAAACTCTTCTAGCACGTGTATTTACAGTGTCCGCTGTGTTGTCAATGCCTCGAGAGAAAAAAATAATTGCAGAGTGCGAAAGCACCAAAGTGACTGAAGGATTGCCGTAAAGCAGTATCTCTGGTCGTACGATGTGTATGACGTCATTGACGTTTTAAAATACTTTTTAAAGCAAATAAGTGACTCTAAAAAATCTAACTACCAGCAATGTGTAATTTCTTTGCATCTTCTTTCGAATACAACTTTCAAATTACAGTACTAGACAAAAAAATTATATCCTGAGAAAAGTGGATTTTGAGGGGTATATCTCCATAGACCTCCATTCATTCTGCACTCGCCTGCGAGTGCCCCCGCATGGACAGAGACGTGTTACTGCAGCCAGTCCAGAAACCGGAAGTAACCAGAGAGTGCCAATTCTCTTCCTATTAGACATTCTCTGCTAATAATAACCTTGCTAATGAGCTCGCGATTCACTTCTTCATCAGGCGTGAAAAATCCTCGAAATCTGGATTGAAAAGCAGCGTTTACAAGCAAACACATTTACAAAAAATAATGCCCATGACAAGTTCGAATATTAAAGGCTGCCTAATATCATTTTTTTTTTTTAATCGAATAACGAAGTTTGGAGTCAAAGCCCTACATCTACAACATGTATTATTAACCTTAGTTAATGCTAAAAATGGAATCTTATTGTAAAGTGTTACCATTTGAGTCATGCTTAAAGATGGCCATATTTAAATATCTGCAAAGCTGCTATTTATAGATTATATAATATTTAATTTAAGTAAGCTACATCTGAAAAGTCATAAAAAAATACAAATAAAATAAAAATCCCCCCAGGGAATCTTAGCCATTTCCAGCCATGTTATACTATATAAAGAGTTTATGTGAGCACTTGTCATCTCCATCAGCTTACAAGTCAACTCTGTCAGCAGCACATAAATCTTGACGGAGTTGACGACTGGCAGATGGAGATAACAACATTGAATATTGTGCTTGGCAGTTTTACATTGTGACCTCATGCTGAAGACGGGGTAAATTGCACGTATTTTATTTTTCTATCTATAAAGAATGTAGCCTATTTAAAATAATAGACTATAAAGAAATTATTTAAATAACGTTAGGCCTAGCAATGAATGCCCAGAATATAGATTTCCTTCATTTTAATTTATGCATTTCTTAATTTTAATTCCTAATTTTTAACATAAAGGGGGCTTCTGTGTGTAGCGGGACCTGTTTCATCCCTTCTCTCAAGAATCGTGGTTTTAGATGATAATCTAAATAAAAAGTATTTTAATATAACTGTTAAAGGGATCATCATCAATTTCATGTAGCCTACTATGGCTCTTCAAAAGAATGCCACAGTAGCTAAGTATAGCATGTCCTAAACATGGTAATGCCATATAGGCTACACTGATGAACTTGTGTATTTTTTTTTTTTTTTTTGGTGAAAAAAAAAGAACTTACCTGCTGTAGGCAACTGGTGTTCGCATGCTGCACGTGTAGGCCATCTTCGTCGCAAACGACGGAATACAACGATTGCAGGTTTGGTTTCCATTATAAAGATTCCGTTTCATTTAGTGCTCGTTTTGTTACACGAATCCTGATCTTGTTGGCGTTTTAAATCGCTCCAAACAATGAGAGCTCTCTGAATTATTGAAAATGAATGGCAAATGCCAAACGTGTCAAGTCAGACCGTTTTGATATGACGTTATGAACTGATTCAAAAGAGTGATTCAATCACCAGAAGCCGTTCGGTTCGACGTTATCCACCGATAAATTAATAATTATAATTCATTTCAAATAATTTACAATGATGAACGAACAATAAGAATGTATTTCAACTTAACTTCTCTTTCTAAAGATCTGATTCTGTACATTAGCCTACTGATAATATGAAGATAAGAAAATTAATTAGCATGTCACGTGGGCGCACATGCAATCACGTGCTCACGAGGATTTTACGTGTTTCGGTTAGATAATCTTTGCCTCACAGACATTAAATTGTGAGACAAAAAAAAAAGTTGAACATCAGTGAGTAAGTGACTTATCTGTCTGTCCAGTGCTCTATGGCTTTCCGGCTCATTCTCAATGCACACTAGCATTCAACTGCTTTAAGCCATGATGTGCTTTGATGTAGAAGTCCACTTTAATAATATAACAGACCTGACTGGGTATTGAACATGTTTTATTCATTGTCTTTTTTATTATTATTATAAGGGCATTTCATGCCAGTTATGCAAGTGATATCACAGATACATTTTCCTGGACTGCTGTTAAGTGGCATTTGCTTGTTACTAGAAGAGCAGTGCAGTGTACAATGATGTACTGTAGTGATGAACCCCCATGAACCTCAATGAGAGGAAGGTGCTAGTAAGATCTCATACTGTACTTACACCATCTACAAGTTACAACTCATAAGTCAACAATGCCCTCGCTGAATGATTGCATGCTAAATAAATAGATTACTACTACACGGACTACTTCATACATGTTCAAACTAAAATGAAGAATATTTGAGATGTTGCAAAGTAGCCTAATTATGGAAAGAAACAAATACATACAATTATGGTTTGGTGTGAGATGAAATAGGCCTAATGTTTATTCTGCAACTTAGTGAGTAAGAAGTCCAAAACAAACATTTTATGGAGCTCTGGATCTTTTTTAATGCTTCAAACAAAGCAAAAAATTAGGTAAATTCCAAAAAATAAAATGTGGATGACCATTTCAACCATTTATAATTGTCTTTTTTTTTATGAATTACCTCATTTACTGCATTGATTTGTTCTCCAACAGCTGCCATATAGTCCTCTGGGACAAAAGTATGACCACTGTAGAAAAAATATTCCTTTATTGAATGTTTTAGTGCTCCTGGGAAATGTTTTGGAAGGAATTTTCTTTAACCTTTGTAGAAGAAAAAACTTTGGATTTTACAAAGGGAATAATTCAATCCATTATGAGTCCTATAAAGTGTGTTTGTACACATGTGAGAGAAGAGGAGAGGAGAGGAATAGAGGAGAGGAGAGGAGAGGAGAGGAGAGGAGAGGAGAGGAGAGGAGAGGAGAGGAGAGGAGAGGAGAGGGAGAGAAGGATGGGCCGACAACCAAAATAAATGGTATAAAATATACAGGAGAAAAGGAAGCACCCTCTTTCATTTCCTTCCTGTTGTCTTTGGGGAGAAGGGGAAATAGGCTGCCTCAGTTTCATCTCAGGGTGGCCGGGTTGGCCTGTCAGGTCATCATCATCATGACAAATGCAGGGGAGAAACCAAACAGACAGAGTTAGATCAGTCCACTTTAAGGAAGGCAGGGACACAAGTTGGAACAGACTGTCCACCCATCAGGTTCATGATAGCTTTCCCTGCTGCCATTACTCTCTGTAAGCAGCCTTTCAATTCCACAATCCCTCATCTCATCCATGTTATCTAATGCTGCTGTCCTCGTGGGCTGATTTCTTTGTGATTTCAACTACATACATTCTCTTACAGTAAACATGCCATGTATTACCAGTGATGTACAGCAGCAGCAGGGTCAATTTCATGACACTCATTTTTTTATCTATTAAAGTGTTTTTTGTTTTTTTGTTTTATGTATCGGATGTCCGGAAATGTATTAGCCGGGTCAATTTCGTGAAACAAATTGTTATAATTTTTTTTTTATTAATTTATTTAACCATTCATAAAACAATGACTTTAATAGACCTCCTCTATGTATGGTTAACATTTCAATTCTGTATTTAAATTCATTTAGAGATTTTTTCTTATTCGTTTAGACTTGGCTTTGTTCCCCTTTTGATGATGTACAGCAGTGTCGATTTCATAACACTTATTTTTAAAATGTAATAGTTTATAAAGCAATAGCCTCTTCTATTGTAAACATTTATGTATTTAAATTCATTTCTATATTTTGTATTATTTGTAAACTTAAAATTTCCAGCTTTTGATGATCATGATGTACAGTAGCAGAGTCAATTTCATGACTTACAAAAAACAAAAAAAACAATGATTTATTAATTTAATCATTCACAAAAACAGTGATTTGAATAGACCTCTGCGGTAAACATTTAATTTATGCATTTAAATTAATTTTGATATACGTTTTTATCAAATGTCACCTTTTTAAACATAGACACTTATGTCTTTACGGAAGGAGTTTGTGATATTTATTTTAATAGCTGGCTGTTGTTTTTGTATTTCATCTTGTATATGCGAACATATCATCAAGAACATTATTCCAACAAACGCCTCTCCAACCCAGGCAATTAATCACTTTCGGATTACAGTCTGACATTATCCCAGGTCAAAACAAAGCTGTTAAATTATACATATTAAGTGCCCTTTGCACGCTACAATCCGAGATGCCTATTCTAGGAGGAAAACAACTGCGCAATCATGTAACAAAGTCAGTCAGCAACCAAGGATCCTTTTTTTCTTGCGGTATTTGTGCGTGTGTTTGAGTGTGGTCTGGCTGGGTGAAGGGGCGCTCTGCAGGACAGTCTGGGTCTCTGCTGCCGCAGCTGCTGCGGTGTGTGTGGACAGATGCAGAGAATGACCTCAGCTAACACACTTCCTCCAGCGCTCCTCAGCATCGCGCGCGTGTGTGTGTGTGTGTGTGTGTGTGTGTGTGTGTATGTCAGACCAGTGTCTCACTATTGAACCTGGCAGTTAACACAGAAGGAAAACAGGAAAAGGTTTTGAGCAGTGCAGCAGGAGTTTATGAACACAAACAAACACACAAAGATGCTTTACAACTGGAGAAACAATTACTTTCAAGCACAGTGTGTGGCTCGTCCCCAGTGTGAGATGTCTTGTTTCGTGTTCTAAAGATTTCTGTTGGTCAGATACAAAGCTGAACATAATGACATGGTCTTATATACTGCATGAGTCTCTCTCATCTCTCTCTCTCTCTCTCTCTCTCTCTCTCTCTCTCTCCTCTCTCTCTCTCTCTCTCTCTCTCTCTCTCTTACACACACGCACACACACACGCTCACGCACACACACACACGCTCATGCACACACACGCTCACACTCCCTGCACAGTCAGTTATTTGTAAAAGGCAGCAGGATGTTAGCAAAAGTGGCGAGGATCAATTGCAGAATGATTATTTTCTGCTAAGGGGGCTCTCAGCAAAAACATATAACACACTCAAAGTGTCATGATTCTCCCAATTCTTCCCTGAATTACTTTTTTCTGTTAAGCTCTTCACATTTTGCATAAGATCTGCTGACTTCTGAAATACCCATTTAAAAAAAAAATGATATTCTATAAATCACAACCTGTCTAAATTCTGGCTCATCTATATTTCAGCAATTAGTTCCTGTTTACTGCCATTTAAAAGAAACTGTGGCACCTTCGGGATTCTCCACTGCTTTATGGCAGAGACTATAGTGACGTTCCAATTCACAGTGTCCTACTGTACTGAGCAGTGAATATCTGTAGAATGGCATCAACGACTGCATGGTTTTAAAATAAGTTTGAAAGAGGGTCTAAATATAAATACACACACACGTATTACAGTATATCTCATACTCGACTGTTACTAGTAACACTTCATGTAGTACTTTTTAATTTTTGTTTTTCTAATTTATAATGAGTTATTATTTGTTGTCTTTTTGTTGTTTTCACAATCAAGTATTCAAATAAAAAATCTGAAAGCAACACAGCATTGAGAAAATTAGAGAGAAAATGTTTGGCATGTTGCCATGGCTTCATTCAAATTTCTCACCTTGAATAATTGCAATCTCCACTGCGAAAAAAACCCATAAACCTGTAATTATCATAACACTACCTCCTATACAGTGTCATTTTGCCCATGTCTGTTTGTGTTCTGACCAATAACCAATGATTAGACATAATAATTGGGTGGAGCTGTATGAGTCACCAATGCATTCTTGATTATGAAAAATATGCATTTATTTATTCCCCTTATGAATAAATAATTGCATTTCTTAGATTATTAATGGTTACCATTGCAATATTTCAGGGAGAAATATATTTATATAAAATAAATAGACAAATAAATAAATAAAGAAACCTGCATGAATTTCTTATATGCTGCTTTTTTAGTGTTGAAAGGTCTTGATTGCAATTTTCTTTCTTTCTTTCTTTCTTTTCTTTCTTTCTTTCTTTCTTTCTTTCTTTCTAATATGCAAAAGTGCAGCATGAACATTGTGCTACACTCCGTATTCCGACTGCGTTCACACGTTTTTGAACGATATTCAGGTGAGCAAAATATCCAGCCTTTTCATTTTAAGAGGGAACTATTCCTTTAAAGGGGTCATTCACCGCTGGCAAAATGGACTTTCAATTAAACTTGGCTGCCTATAGAAAGCCTAATTAGGTAGAAAGGTGGGGGGAAAAAAACTGAAATTGGTGCCTGACTAGAGAAAACAGAGAATAAGGGCTGTTGTCTTCCCTATTGCCAAATAGGTAAGAAAACTTCAACACCCATTATGCACTGGGCATGTTGCCATCCAAGGCCAATCTCAAGGGCTGTTTACATGTTTTCAACAAACTTTTTATGCACTTTAGCCATTCATTTACACGACAACGGCGTTTTGGGTGCCTGAAAACGCAAACTTTTAAAAAAGGATTTCAATATAAACAACAAAAACGCCAATCTCTGAAAATGATGACATCATGCATGCGTATTATGCATTCAATCTATAGTGATTCATAGACATGCCTGGCAGCAAAATACAACGTTTTTAGTCGTTTTCGCGGATCCGTGTGAATAGGGATCGTTTTGACAATGCTGTCGTTTGTACGCGGAAAACTCAAAGGAAAAACCTTTTTAAGCTTATCGTTGTTGTGTAAACGTACCATAAGGCTGAATAGGCTTGAATAGAGTCAAATACTACCTTGCTTGAGTGGGAATTGTAGGAATAGAATTGGTATTTAATTGTTCCCAGGTGCAAGAATTTGAAAAGTAAACGTTTAGCGGGAGTGGTTTCCAATAAAGAATCCAGCGCGTTGTAGGGACCCAGACATCAAACATAGTGTCGGGCCAGACCCGGCCTACATCTGGGCCGTATGGAAACCACGCGTACCAGATGTGGCCGACACTATGTTGCGGTCTGGGGAGCAGCTAAAGGCTGCAAAGAACCGCAAATACGGAGAGAACAGCTACGGAAAAGCTGAAGAAACATCGCGTTTGACACTTTTGTGTCATCCGGAGTTTTGCTGACAAATAAATGGGAATCCGGTAACACGGAGAAAGGGTAAACATTGCTTATTTACATATACTACCAAAATTTTAACAATACAAAGCGGGTTGAAAATTGGCCAAGTTGCAGTTAAACAAATATTTAGTTGGATGTTATGCTAACGAATTAAGGATAAAGTATTTCCCAAGTCTACCCAGTTGCTGGAAGGCAAAATAAATAAATAACGTGACCATGATTGCCATAGCCATCTGTTTATTGTGAAGGGCCTGGCTGGCATAATCAGCCTCACAGTGGGAAGTGTGCCCACTTCCCACAAGACACTTCCAAGTGTCTGGTGCAGTGCAGTTACCACGACCAGCCCCCTTAACATCTTATCAGCAGTCATATCTGTTACCGCAATCAGCTCTAAGTTAACAGACCTTTGCTGTTCTATATGCTCTCCGAACATTAAAAGAGAAAAGGTGGAAAAGGGAAGATTGTATCACATTCACAGCTTCATGGTCCTGGACTGAGCGAAAAGATCACAGCTGCTATGATTAGCATCAACCTCAACTCAGAGCACCGCCAACGTAATGGGCTACCCTCCACTCCAATCATTTGAAGAGCAGATAAAGAAGTTGTGCCGTGTTGAACATGCCAGCTCTACGCTCTCACCTCTCCAACGAGTCTGCTCTTAAAACATGATTTGATATATTTACAGCTGCCCTTGCCATCATCTGTTAGGATTAAAATTAAAGTGATGTGCATATTACATGCATCCTCAGGCCTCCCATGACCTTGGCATGAACTCCCATAAAGCCAGCGAGTTAGACCTGCTGTTGAAGATTAGGGGAGGCTCAAGCATTGAAAGCATGCAGCTGCAGCTTTATAGTTTTACTTTTATGCCATGAAAATGATAAATGCTGTACACTTAGGCTACTATTTACAGGTGTTAAAGAGCTACTCACCCTCATGTTGTTCCAAACCCATAAGACTTTGGTTTCCTTCAAGACACAAATAAAGATATTTTGAATTAAAACTGAGAGGTTTCTGTCCCTCCATTGTAAGTCCAGGTAACCCAAATTTAGAAGATCCAAAAAGGTCATAAATGCATTGTAAAATGAATCTATATTCAAAGTTTTGTCAAGAGATATGATTGCTTTATATGATAAACAGATTTTTGAACAGGGCTTTTACTCGCATATAAACACGCATACATTTCTAGCCAATGGATGGAATAAAGTCATATTTTATCTATATTGTATGTTAGCATAAAATTTAACTAGATATTTGTTAAAGGAAAAGTTCCAGTCAAGAAATTAAAAGTATGTCATAATTTAATCATCCTCATGTTGATCCAAAACTGTATTACTTTTTTTCGTTTGCCGAACACAAAAGATGTTTTAAAGAACTGGTTTTGCACAAAGAAACATACAATGAAAGTCTCTCTCTCTCTCTGACTTTTCCTGGAGAGCAGAGCCTGTGATTGCAGAGTATCAGTTCTAATAGAGTCACACATAATAAGGACGAGAAATGTGACCCAGCTGCAGCCAAATTGAAGTGGCAATGCACATTTCAAAAGACAATGGTCTAGTATTGTTTGCTTTTGCTTTGTTTTGCATCCAGGGCATTGTGAGTTTGTCGAAGAGAGCCTTGACACTCTCATCTTTCTCAGATATTGTTGGTAAATCCAAAGTCTACCACATGGACACGACTATTTGTCTTCGTCTAATTTCAATTCTTTTTCTTTCTTCCTCTCGTCGCCTAGGTCTCGAAACAATATGTTAAAAGCATTTTGTTCCTGAAAGGCTTTTCCTGGAAAAGCAAAGCTATCCTACAGAGTCTGATTGTTGTAACCTTTAAGGATATGAAGTCTGAAGGGTTATGCAATAGTATACACAACTAATTTGTTGCCATCATATAAATTATGATAGCTTTGTGACTTCTAATGAACAATCAATGTGCAGAAAGGGCAGTCGATACATTATTGAATTTGTTTGTGGTGCTTTTAATACCCTTTAGATGTTTGGGTTGTAGAAGTTTTTTTAGAATCTGCTTCAGTTTTATTCCCCTGACAATTACAACATTATTTTTCATGACTGCATTTTTGTATCTCACAATTACAACTTCATATCTCACAACTGCAAATAGGCCTATACTGTATATGATGAGACTATTTCTCACAAATTATATGTCAAATTATTTTATTCAATAATAATTTTAAATTTGTGATGCTCCTTCTTAAGCTTATACCACACTATATAAATAATTCCTAAGAATTATGAACCATTGACAAAATAGAATGATTTCTGAAGGATCATGTAACACTGAAGATTGGACTGATGGAAATTCAGCTTTGCATCACAGAAATAAATTATATTTTAAAGTTTAAATTATAAATGAATGTTTTTTTCTGTATTTTTGATCAAATAAATTAAGCATAAGACACTTCTTTCAAAATTATATCAAAATAGTAATTTCCAAACATATGAGCGGTACTGTAGTTGCAAAGTTGTAGAATGTCAAAAGTGTAACATCAAAAAGTGTAATCCTCATAATTGTATCCCAAAGTTATGTTTTTCTCATGACTTATACTTAATATCTCACAATTGCTATCATTTTTGACAATTGTTAAAATATTTTTCATAATTGTGACATAATTGTATCTCACACAACTTTTTTCCTCATAATCGCGATTTTATATCTCACAATTGTTACTATTTTTGACAATTGCAACTCCAATATCACAATATTTTATTTTTCACAGCTGTTATGTAAAATTATTTTATTCAATAATACCACTTTTTGTTGTGTTCCTTCTTGAGCATTTAACTTAGATCACAATTCAGATTGGCGTCCAATTCTCACTATTAACTAGGCCTAACTATTAACTACAACTTCCTCAAACTCCTAATTACTGCTTATTAATAGTTAGTAAGGTAATTGTTAAATTTAGGTTTTGGTTAGGATTAAGGTATGTAGAATATGGTCATGGAGAATAAGGCACTAATATGTGCTTTATAAGTACTAATTAAACAGCCAATATCCTAGTAATATGCATGCTAATAAGCAAGTATATTTAATAGTTAGAATTGGATCCTAAAAGTGTTACCGAAAAAATTAAATCGTTCAGCATCGCATTAAACGTACGCTGTTTTTTTTTTTCAGATTCAATACCAAGCTTGTCAGCGCATCAACTTGCATTTTCTTCTAACACATCAGTCTCATCATACATTTTGCCTTTACACAAAGGTGCTCACTCACTGTGATTGAACCGAAGTCATCACATTACCCTGAAGCATTTGGAAAACGCAGACCCCTGCATGGAGCCCAAGAGCCCGTCAATTCAGTTGTATATGCTTATTTTTCCATCTCAGTCAGCAGTTTACTGAATAAAGCAGCACCCATCTGTCAGAGTAAAGGACAGTTAAGAGAACCTCTCAACACAAACTACAATGATAGATATGTTCTTTTTTCATTTGCTGTTTTCCCCCCCTGGATCAGTCAGGAGGTTTAACCAGTTGAGTTCTATGTCACACTAAAAGCTGTGTTTATCCTTTTCTGTACTGGTCAACGACCAGCTTGAATGTTTCTCTAAAAGGAAACCAACTCTGTGGCAATGTGAAAGGGTGGCATTTACCTCCATGTGGTGTGTATAGTTAGATCTGGGGTAGACTGACAGATCCACACTTCTCATCACCACTCCTTTTCATCTCCCTTGTCATGGCGCCATTTCTCAAAAGGGACTAGTATTTTGAAACCGCTCCCTGTCAACTTAGATGCGAAAAGGGGAAAAGAAATGAAAACACTCATCTGTCTTGCTTTCTGTCAGCCTGCCCAGACAACACTGGCCAAACAATGTGACAAAGCCGCCAAATTCCTGGTTTCTGTGCAATGTGCAGCAGCCGCGGGTACTTGCCTGGATGTGTTTTGAATAAGTCTGAGGAGAGTGAGAGATCCCAACAGGAGCCTTGAGCACCACGGCCGCCTTCCCAATTAATGCATGAGCAGCCAGCACATTTGTCCCCTGGATAGATATTTCCTATCAGCACGTCAATACATTCTTAGCTGTCTTCAAAAAGGACATTTGTGGCTTCCTCAAAGTCTCCAATAACACTGTATGGACAAGTGAAAGCATAGAGTCATTGATATGTTTGATTGTTAAACAATATGTTCCTCTTGTATGTCTTCATTCATCATTTTTCTAAAGCACAGAACATTTCGTCAATGAGCAGACCACCATAAAACAGTGCTTAATCTTTACATACTCGGCAGACTGAGATGAAAAGATGGACTATAAGCAAAATGATGAAGCAAAACAGATGTTATTCCATAAAAAAAGGACAGACTGGCCCTCAAAAAAGCCAATTTAGGTGGAATTTGATGTCTTTTTAAGGCTTAAACTATATATCTTAAAGACCTGTTCGTTCTTTTGCAATGAAGACACAATTGGTTCAGGTAAAATGTCTCTTCTCCAAAATGTATGGCATCAAATTATGATCTGAAAGACACAAACAAACAGTAAATCTGATGCACAATCTTTATCTGGGTAACTCACATTCTGCAGGCACTGACTTTAACAGACCCAGAAGTATTCTCGGTGTACATAAGGTTTGGTACACAGTGGAGAAAAAAAAATAAGAGATTGCTTCTGAGTCTATAAGATATTACACCAGCACAAAATATAACTGGCAAGACACTGCCATTGTGGTGACCATGGTAACAACTGATCTGTAGTACATCACTGATACTGCTAACAGGTACACATCATCAAGGGCTGAATGACACGGGTAATGACAGGTCACAGTGTCTCTTATGACAGAAAGGTGAGATGATCCAACAGATCTTCTTGTTGATGGTGTTGTGAAAACCAGCTATTTGTGTTCCAGAAGTCTCGGTTTAGACGGTGATGTAGTTAATGGAATTTCATCTTTTTTTATCTATATCTCCTAAATTTATGTTTCAGTCATCAAATAATTTACTGCTCTGATTATCTTGAGGCACACATGGCCACTGTTTAACCCGAGGAGGTCTATAACACCTGGAGAGAGCTGTCCATTAAGCATTCTCATTCATCTCAATGGCAGGTGATTATGTATGGAGGTATATTTGTGCCACAGTTATGAGATTCTAAGATCACATTTTGAGAATGCAAAAGGGCTTTTTTATGGAGAAATGTTAATCTCACAAAGAATATTTTGTAAAGTATGAAGTAAATACATTGTCATGAGATGAAAATTAAAGCTTTGCCAGAGAATGTGAATAATATTACAGCTGCCGCAATTAACGTTACCTAATCATGAATAGTGCATATGGCAGTTTTATTTATATTTTTCCCTTTGCATTAAAGGTACTTGCAACATGCCTTTGCAGCGTTGAGCATTGTAGCCAATCACAGATTTGTCTGTTGAACGCATCGGCCAATCAGAGGCGTTTAAATGAGTCGCTGTGCTGAAGATGTGTTTTGTGCGAGCTCACCGAGTTCTACACTTTTCGCAAACCTGTCATTATTATTGGCAATAAACTTAAGATGCAAATAAGAGATTCACTGCAATGTATTTGATATTCTTGAGGCTGCTTTGATGCACTCCATTACGCACCGCTCTGTTTGTTGTTAGGATGACTAAAAGTTCACCGGTCTAGCTCATCAATGTTTAAATTATTAAAGAAGGCAGGGCTTACCGTTCACAGAAGGATGTTAACAGTGAACGAATGCCTGGTAAAATGTAAGTAGATAAACATTTAATATTTGACAACTGTTTTACAATAGAAATGTTCAACTACCGACAGTATCCGGTGACGCAAATTACTCAACTTTTTTTTTTAAATAAAATTTTGCCTTTTTGAATTGAAAATATACTATAATTTCCTTGATTCATGTAGAGAGAATGTATGCATACTTAAAAATAAAATATTATTTGCAAATACTTTTAATATTTATACTCTTAATTATTTCACTAATACAATAAGCCTTTCTTTTTCTTGAATCCCTTAAATCGCTTTTATAATTAATTATTTTAAATAAAAATACCTAATTTTAGTACACACACACACACACACACACACACACACACACACTTCTATTGTTATATACTGAGCTCTGCCCTAAACTTAAACGTAACCATAAACTGTTAATTAAAACATCATTAGCATGTTTATATTTGATTTTATATTTAGAAGAACAAAGTCCAAGATCAACCCAGACCTAGTTATTTATATACAAAATATTGTTGAGGCTATTCATGTAATTATTCATGAATATTATTCATCAATAATATTCAACTATTCATGTCATGGAATTTAAGACAATATAAACTTTATTGAACAATACCAAATTTAAAATATTCAATTGTCCAAAATAATATTCATATACCTAATGTAACGCTTTAAGTTGTTTTTGGACTTTTATTCTTTATGTGAAAAGTATATACTCTCAGTATTTATATATATAAGCCTTGGCTTTGAATATAAACTACAGTTACACTATGGATACTGTACAAGAACTAAACAGTCATGAGGGCAAATGCATACCTCAATGAATTATGGATCAAGCTATCAGTCTTGGGACCCCTGGGGCTCCAAGAAGGTCCTGCAGTGGGTCTGTGGACAGATATATAAAACATGATTTCAAAAATATAAACATATTCTATTTTATATTTTAAAAGTATCTCTCAGTGTGATACATTGTGTACTGTTAAGCATTGTAGAAGTTGTTTGGGGTCTGTAAAGTTTAAGAACTCTATGGGCTTGTTTACCTTCTAAAATTCCATGAGATGACCACGTTTCAATCATCAAGAGTCTTATGAAAGGGAAACATCTGTTAAAGGGTTAGTTCACCCAAAAATGAAATTTCGACATGAATTCGACAATGAATGGAACAACATGAGGTTGAGTAATTACTGACAGAATTGTCATTTTTAGGTTAACTAACCCTTCAAGTTGTCCCACAAAGTGTCTGCTCTGCTCCATACAGCATGAACGGCAGAGTAGCACAGTGCACCATGTAGTCAGATTTCAGATTTTTACAATGTGATGAGCGTCATTGACATATATATAATCTTGTAAAATGTGTGGTCAATACCACCACTCCCTATACACAGAATATGCGTGATCGCAAATTCAAAAGCGAAAGTGAAGAGCGACTTCAATACATTGCATTTTGATAGAGCCTGCCTGCTAATTAAAGGGCCTAAGGGTTGCTAAGTGACTGTATTGCTGGTCATAAAGTGTGTTCCTATAGATGGAGAGTTGTATATTTTTCTTCTTTATAATAAGATGCCATTTTAATTTGACGAAGATACGTTTTTTTGCTGCTAATATTAAAATTCTGAGAGGCAGAGTTTGAATATAAATTGCAGCAGTGTATAATAAGTCATATCATATACAAGAATGATTATTAATGCATGAATCAAACTTTAAACAGACAATTGAGACGGTTTATTTGTGGCAAGATACAGTGGCATTAACTACTTTCCCACACTTGACTACAGCATCTCACGGGAGATGGATCATGTGTGCTTCTGTGTCTTTACTTCTGTTGGTAGTCACTGCATTTTATCACTACTCATTTGCATAAAGTGTTCTCAACTGCGTTGCATCAATGAACATGCCCACAATGCAATGCCAAAAGTTTATATTTCTCATGTCGCTGGAAATGACTAACTCTCATTGAAAATGAATGACTTCTATTCCAATTGTCACTGCAAATACCTGAACGCCCCTTAAGGTCCCAATTTACTTCAGGCAAAATCGAAGAACTGCTGTGACATAATTTCAAACAAAATCAGGGCAAAACTAAGTCCGAGTTAGATTTGGGAGTTCGAAGCAGCTTGCCAAAGCGAACTTTCCAGAAAAAAAATATTTTCCATTCAGCCCGTCAAGGTCTGACGTCCGCGAGTGAAACCATGAACACACTGGAGAGCTGGTTTATAGTAGAAAATTAAGTTGTGGCTTGTCGACTTAAGCCAGGTTCACACTGTAAGATTGTGGCCATGATTTGGCCGTCTGAGACAAATTTTGTGAATCCTTAAAGATTCCTCTGATCCTAAGCCAAAATCTACATATTCACTGACAGACGATTAATAACCATTGCGAACAAATTTAACCTCAGACAACATTCTGTCAGTGTCAGAAGTTTTGAGGCGCAGTTTGAGGCTTCTCCTACGACAACCGTCAAATCAAAAACCAATAGGAGTGCAGAACCTGATGACGCAATTAGTGAGACAACAATAACCCACCACTTGCTGCACACACACACACGTCTTTTTTCCCAGTTTTCTTTTTTAAGAAAAAACCCATGATTTTCTTTTTTAAGAAAATGTAAAACTCCGGACGAGTCTTCTTGCACACGTCGGTTTTTTAACGCGTCTTGACTGCCGTATGTTAATGACAACTGAGATCCTACAGTGTGACATGGCTTACAGCGGGGATCCTGTTCGTACTGTTTGACAAGCAACAGTCGTAAAAGACTCCTATTAATCAAACAGTGTGCACCCGGCTTTACATTGTGTGCACAATTATTAGGCAAGTGAGTATTTTGACCATATCATCATTTTTATGCATTTGTTCTAACTCCAAGCTGTAAAAACTTGAATGCTAATTGGATTTAAGCATTTCAGGTGATGTGTTTTTGTGTAATGAGGGAGGGTGTGGCCTAAGGAGATCAATACCCTATATCAAGGTGTGCATAATTATTAGGCAGCTTCTTTTCCTCAGGCAAAATGGGACGAAAAAGAGATTTAACTGACTCTGAAAAGTCAAAAATTGTAGAGGGATGCAGCACTCTTGAAATTGCTAAGATATTGGGGCGTGATCACAGAACCACCAAACGTTTTGTAGCAAATACTCAACAGAGTCGCAAGAAACTTGTTGAGAAAAAAACCCCGAAAAAATTAACTGCCAAAGATTTGAGAAGAATCAAACGTGAAGCTACCAGGAACCCATTATCCTCAAGTGCTGTCATATTCCAGAACTGCAACCTACCTGGAGTGCCCAGAAGTACAAGGTGTTCAGTGCTCAGAGACATGGCCAAGGTAAGGAAGGCTGAAATCCGACCACCACTGAACAAGAAACATAAGTTGAAACGTCAAGACTGGGCCAGGAAATATCTGAAGACAGATTTTTCAAAGGTTTTATGGACTGATGAGACGAGAGTGACTCTTGACGGACCAGATGGATGGGCCCGTGTCTGGATAAGTAATGGGCACAGAGCTCCACTTCAACTCGGACGACAGCAAGGTGGAGGTGGGGTGATGGTATGGGCTGGTATTATTAAAGACGAGCTAGTTGGACCTTTTCGGGTTGAAGATGGACTCAAAATGAACTCCCAAACCTACTGCCAGTTTTTAGAAGATACTTTCTTCAAGCAGTGGTACAGGAAAAAGTCTGCATCTTTCAAGAAGACCATGATTTTTATGCAGGACAATGCTCCATCGCATGCATCGAAGTACTCCAGTAAAGGCCTTAAAGATGAAAGAATAATGACATGGCCCCCTTCCTCACCTGATCTAAACCCTATTGAGAACTTGTGGGCCCTTCTTAAACGGGAGATTTACAGTGAAGGAAAACAGTACACCTCTCTGAACAGTGTATGGGAGGCTGTGGTGGCTTCTGCACAAAAAGTTGATCATCAACAGATCAAGAAACTGACAGACTCCATGAATGGAAGGCTTATAACTGTTATTGAAAAGAAGGGTGGCTATATTGGTCACTGAATTTATTTTTTTTATGTCAGAAATGTTTATTTGTAAATTTAGTTGTTTGTTTTTTATTCTCACTTTTAACAGATGAAAATAAACAAGTGAGATGGGAAAATGTTAATTTTTCATTTTGCTGCATAATAGTTCTGCACACCAAAAGTTGCCTAATAATTGTGCACACATAGATATTGTCATAAAAAGCCAAAACATAATTTTTATTTCCTAAAATATTCAGGTTTGAGGTTTATTAACAATTTGGATTGACTGAGAGAACTGTGGTTGTTCAATAATAAAAGTAATCCTCAAAAATACAACTTGCCTAATAATTTTGCACACAGTGTAGTAACTATTACAGAAAAAACTCGGCATTATATACATTAAATGACTACGGATCACACGTTACCAGACTTTCAACATGCAGAAACATGTGCCTCGCTGCTAGCAGATGCATGACAAATGAAAACAATATGTTCTAAAGTCATTTCAAAATATCAGACATGTTATCTGATATCCTCCGACTAGATAGAATCATAATCTGAATCAAGCCTGTGCCCAAAAATTGGTGCAAAAGTCGTATAGGCTATTCCAGCTATCAGATGTTTATGAAACTCTGTCCACATTGATCTGAACCAGACTGTAAAACATAGACTACATCCATAACCTTGATAGCAACAAATACAAATAAAGAAAAGAGAGATGCCATACAGATTCTTGTCCATCAACTAGAATGAATGTTTCTAATAGCCCATAAATTAGAAATGATAAATAATAAATGCTGCGAAGAAATCTGATTCATCAATGCAAGGACTCAGCTGATCAACATTCTCATTATCAAGTGGAGCTGAAGTAATTGGTTTCTCTATTAAGCCATGTGACCTTTTAGTCCTTTCATAAAACAAAGTGTGGATGTAATCCTTCAAAAGCTCTGAGCAAGAATCTACATTCAACTTTTACAAACTGGCTCAGAAAAGAAGAGTTTAACCTTTGTATCATGCCATCAGACTGTGCGCCTTAAACGATCCCTTCATTCCAGGATGTCGGCTGTCATTTTGTAATAGTTTTAAAGGGTAAAATTAGCAACTGAATTCCAGAAGGACAACAGCAACATTATCCTCTTTAATAGGAGAGCACCAAGTCTCACTAAGATAATTACATCATTATCTGTCTATCAATCACCATTTGGTGTTGGGAAAATTACATAAATCCCAAAGCTCAGGAAATATGAAGTACATCACCTTCCCTGAATTATTTACCAGCTTGAGCATTTAAATAACACTTGAAGCTTGATGCATGATGAAAAAGCCAGCCTCACTTTATCATGTTTACGGTTCCTATAGCTATGAACTTCTCTGAAGAAATAGATGCACTGTATGAGGCTCTTGATAAAAAGGATCCATTTATTTTCTTTCTTTTTTTTTTCAATGCTCACCTTTCTCACCTTCACAGTGAAAAAAAAAAAAAAGGATTTACAGAGTGCAGTAAGCTTTTTTATGTGTGTGTGTGGTTTTAATGGGATTGGAGGTGGAGTATACAGGCTTTTCCTCATATTTGGAGTGTTTTACTGTAGCATATTTATCTCAAAGTTAATTTAGTTTAAATATTCAAACATAAAAAAAAAGAAATATGAAAGAGAAAAGGCCCCATTGCAATAAGCAGATTTACTGACCTCAGTGTCTAAGTTCTGTTCATACGATTAATGCAAAAAGTTGTTATTGCGCACACAGAAAAAGTGGGGTTTTTTTTTGTACTATGAACTTTATTAGGACATGCTATTAATATTCAAACATATTTAAAAATATATATTAAAATTGAATTTAAAATAGTTTATTAGTTTAGTGAAAAGCACAGATTTATGGGATGTAAAATGTACTGGTTTTCAACTGATATGAGATATTCCTGGTTTTTTAATCAAATAAATGCAGCTTTGGTGATATATACTGAGTTTATATATATATATATATATATTTTTTTTTTTTTTTTTACATTTATTTGTATAGCGCTTTTCACATTACATACCAGAGCTTTCAAAGCAGCTTTCCAGAACATGCATGTGTCCACATTTCAATTTAGTGTATATATACTGTATATACTCTGTATAATTGCCTATTTAATCATTTTTAGATGGTTCACTGAAAGTTGAGCTTTAAAAAACTATAAATTCAATAACATTGTTGAATACATCTTCAGCAAATCTCAAAATAAATATAAATTTTTCATGTTGTGATGCTTAAATTGACTTGTCTACAAGTTCTTATAAAAATTATTTCAATAATATATATAGATTTTTTTTTTTACAATTACAAAATAGTATATAATTTTAAAATCAACAATTTTGCAGCCATAACAGGAAAATATAATTATTGGTTTATGGGTATTGGTCATCATTTTAATATCAGTGCATCCAAACAGATTCTCAGGCAATATATGTATTTGTCCTTCAACTAGTTCTCTTCAGTTTGAGACAAATTAAAGATGAAAACAGAAGTATGTAACCTTGGCCAGCAAGCTCAGTAAAAGGAGAAATAGTGTGTAAAATCACCAGATTCATTTCTTGTCATAACTTTTCATTCCCAAAGATGCATCATCATCATCATTCTAGGTCATATCCTGTGCAGCTCAGACACAACTAACGTCATTCAGACAGGAACTGAGCAGCAGGTTAAGGACAGCAGCTGGGAGTAGATATTACTGACATGAATTCGGATTGATCCCGAGACCTGTCAGGGACGAGCGATACTCATACTCATGACACACGCTTGTGGGAAAGTGCACCAACACGCACAAACTTTTTTGGCCGCAAAAGGTCAAGTACAGCTATTGACCAAAGAATCTCAAGCACTAAGCCTTGCGAAGCCTTCAGCGGATTGAGGGGAGTGTGACAGACCTGTGAATTGAGAGACACGATGAATGACACCCTTTGTCTTACCTTCATCTTTCCATCTCACCGCTGCCATCCTGTGAGAATAAAGTGTGTCTTTTGCAGTCGACGGTGGCTGTCAAGCACCTCAATTCTGAGAATCAGTCAGCTGCAGGGAAAAAGGAAATAAAGACAACAATGGATCACGAGAGAAAAACGGAAAAGTGCCTATCACTTCGGGAAGAACCGGCAGCTTCCCGCTGGTCGTTTTTGTGGAACAAGATCTCCTAGCACGTGAAAGAGATACTCCAGGTGCCGGTGTTGTGCAAAGCCATTTAAATAACAAACCGAGGAGTAATGGCCCTGACTTGGCTCATTGACCAAATCTCAATATGTGCCGTGCACATGAATTCATATTTGTGTGCCTCCTCTTGTCAGAGTGTTTTCAACCTTATATCAAAGACTATTCCCAATTTGTTTCTGCAGATCGAGCAATCTGGCACGGCACTGATTGGAATGTTAATAAAAACGCCCCAGAGGGTGACGGTGTGTAATGAATACTGAGCGGCAGCAAGGCAGGACGCCGGCTTGGTGTCTAGCACACATTGACACGCGCGCGTACACACACGGACAGCCTCAGGAGACTCCTCCGGGACGCAGTCCATCAAACCACCTTACAGACTCCAGAAGGTGCATGCTTCAAATAAATAAGTAAACATCCCGGATACATCATAAAACACACACACTGACAAGCAGGAAGAGCGTCAGACTCGCTCAGCTCCACACAAATAGCCCAATTAGCGATCGCATCAGGTCGCTACGGGAGAGGGATCATGAGGAGGGCGAGAGGTGGGCATTGATTAGGGGTCCCTGCAGGGATGAGGCCTGGGATCTGGAGTAAATTGAGCCCTGGCCTGATTCCACGCAGCAGCCTCAAACTCTCAAGCACCCCAGGGAGAGCAGAGCCTCCCACAGCGAAACTTGGATTGTGAGGAGAAAGTGAGCGGAAAACAGAGATAATGATCCAATTTCTTAAGGACCATCAAAGGGATTCTCTATCTGGTTTTTCATGGCCTTTGGAATGTGGACGCTCTTTGAGGATACTGAATGTGCTAAAGCTGTAGAGATGAATAGAACATTCTATCCAAATATGTCTGTTACATACTTTACGTTTCACATTAAGTGGCCGTTCACATAGAACTCATTCTTGCATATATATATACACAAGATACAGCTTGACTCATAAAAATAGAAATAAGAGTCATCTGAATGGTGTTACACACATGGGATGAAGGCTAAATTCATAACAGTTGTATATAAAAAGATTTTTTAATTATATAGTATGGTGTGGGTCATCCATGTTGAAATGACGTGACCTGCAGTGTATCACTAAACGATAGAGAAAATCTACACACTCATTGGCTGCCATCTCTGTAGATACACTATGCGGTGTTGATTAGTGATGCGATGTGCGAAATTTAGACAATGGAACACACTTATCATCATGCTTTACAAGCAGAGACATTTACATGGTACAAAACCAGAAGAGGTGTGCTATTTGGGTGAAGAACGTGTTCCACCATCATAGGAGTGTAGAGGTTTTGTGAAGGAGCTTCCATACCGTGCTGTGATGTTGCCACCAGGCATCACACTTTTTGTTTAGGTAAGAGCGTGCAGAACGGTAGGTTCCATATGCAACCTCCTGAGCCTTAAATATAACGCTGACAACCAAGAGGGCTGTGACATGGCTTCTCTTAGGCTGATTAAAGACCAAACGTGCTGCAGCATTCTGGATCATCTGTAAAGTGCTTGAACGCAAGCTAGTTCCAGTAGTACATAAATCATGCATGTGACTGGATAACAACATTTTTAAAGATTTGCGACAAATCAAAATTTGTGGAGCAAATTCATCACTATAGCAATATCATCTAGCCCAGTGGTTCCCAACCTTTTATTGTCTGAGACCCCCTTTTTTCCAAGAAAATATTATAATTTAATGAAATTATCGATCTTGTAAGCTTGCAGCAAGGGTGACAAAATAAGTTGTTTTCAAACAAACGGTATGTTTACTATAACCAGATATGTTTATGCACAAATAATAGCCTATAATATTGAAAATACAATAACAAAAACATCAGAAGGCCCTTTGTCATTTCAAAAACATAAGTCTAGGAGTTGCCTATAAATTGGCCCTGCCAATTTTGAAATGCAATAACAAAAATATTCACACTGTGGTGTGTAGGTAAAAAAAAAAGAAGAAAGAATAGGCTATTACTAAATGACTGCTGTCTGGGACCTCAATACTTGCATGTTATTTGTGAGGCTTTATCAATGTGAGGCTTAATTTTTTACACTTTTGGCGTTATAGTGAGCGATAATAAACTTGCGTTTATTAACAGAATAATGCGTCTTTCAGAAAAACATTGTAGCCGGAACTACTTCTCTCTGTGTAAGTCTATGAAGAGTCACGCAGGTAATGGGCTACTCCGCAGCGATCAAAAACCAGTGTAAAATAGTCCCAATGTAAACACTTATTATAGGTGTACCATAGTGGTTCAGGATAAGACAAAAACACGGATTGGAAAATGGATTCATGATGAACATATACATTTTGTAAATTTTGAACAGAAAAAAATTAAGGAATTCTATTTAATGCTCATTGCTCAAAACTTTTCAAAATATGATGCGACCCCCCACAGAGCTCGCTGAGGCCCCCCCTGTTGGGAACCGATGATCTAGCTATCTAGATCTAGTTTCCCAAAACGGGATTTGCAAACCCCTAGAGGTTAATTAGCTTATGAAAAGCTGATAATGAATTAAATCATAAAAATGTAAATGAAATCATTTTAAAATAAAAGCTAATTAAATTTAAATAAAACACTTACTAAAAAATATGAAATATTTTTATTTTTAAATATTTTCCCTGCATGACATGTAACCATTAACTAACATCAGAGCTGTGAACATGAAAATGTATTAAATTATTGAAATATTAAATAAAAATCTCAGAGTACTTAAAGTAAATATTTTAAATCAAAGGCGTTTGGCTGACAAAAAGTTTGGGAATCTCTGATCTATCCAAATAAGGCAGATGGCAACATGAACAGGTTGTGTGACAAACAAAACAATGCAAAGTAAATAAACAACAACAACCCAGACTACATTAAATATGGGCTCACTTACACAGAGGGTAAACTTGAGCAGTGAATTACTGGCTGCCGAAAACAAGAAACCATCAAAATTCAAGAAGCATCAAACACTCAAACAACACAGACAAGTCTATATCATGATAATACCTTGAGGTTACTATTGAGTTGGATCGCTATGTGATGTTTAATATAACAGAGTTGAGAAACACCAGTGTGGAATCACCGGTCTATTTAGTGTACAGTCAGTGTGAAGCAATTCTGCCCTCATGTGGCAATCAAAAACTCAACCAACCAGCTTAAAAAAAAAAAAGAAATCCACACACTGAGAGAAGATAACTCTGTACATATGTGCAATCTAAAAAAAAGCTGGTAGGAGAGGGAAAGGTAGAAAACAAAATCCTGCAATAACAATGCAATGTTTTCCCTCAGAAGTTAAAAAGCTTCTAGCTCTGTTTTATTCGAGGGTTTTGCATCTCTTTTCACAGAAGAGCTGGATCTGAACACTTGAATCACTTGCGTCTGATTTGCAAATGAACAAAAGAAAGGCAGAAGCAGAGCCATATAATGATTTATTTTAGAAGCAGGAAACATTGATTGAACGCTGGTGGCAAAGAAACCAATACCACAGTGGCCGGCCTACTCATGCTCTGAAATAGATTGTTAGAGTCTTTGACATTCTATCTTGTTGTTTTAGTGAGTGGCTCTGAGTGGATCGTGATTCACCAAGCACCAAGGCGAAACGCATTCAAAATGCAATGGAAGGATAATATCAGACGCTTTGCCTTGTTGGCATATCACTTGCCTGAGGAAATGTGTTATTATTATGCCACTGTCGTCAGTGGGCCAGCACACTACAGGTGGCATTATTGTGGCACAACTCACGAAATTGGAAGTGCCCCCACTCTGCCAAGAATATGAAACTGTAATTGGAACAAAACAGACTCACAAAACCATAAACAGCCCTGCCTGTGGCACTCCATCTTCTGTGGCGGCCGATAAGAAGGTGCATTTTTCCAAGAGATGAGCCGAGTTGAGAATATCCAGGGAAAGACAGTGACTAACAGCCCTGCTTTGCTTTCCACTCTATTGACTGTGAGTGAAGGTGGTCGACGTTGACCTACCGCCACTCCCAATCCTTATTAATCTCCAACAAGAAGCAGGAAGAATCCTGTGTGCACCAGAAACGAGAAACTGCTACTCTGCTGAGCAGAAAAGCTATACGGGGTCTAATCTATCATGTGGAGTAGTCATGACTCGTATATGCACATTGCACATCCAGTAGCTGAAGATAAACAGACCCTTTGCACTTACAGATATTCGTGTTTTGATGCAAATGGAACATATGCCGAGAGAAACGATTCCACCAAAACATTTAGGTTAGATGAGTTACATTGTACTTTGTAAGTTGTAATATCCTATAACTGCCTTTTGGAAATTAAAGTCCCATTTAACTGTTCACAAGCCAGTGAAGATGTTAGCACTGCAGACTCTAGGTCATAAAAGCTATTATAGTCTGCATTCAGAGTACACGAAAATTGGATTTCATACTATTCAGCTAAACAATCACTCCAAGGTGATCCCTTTTCAAGCTGCCATAATTCTGCTCATATAATTCCCTTCGGCACAAGCACACACCTACTAGCCATAGTTTGTTATGCCATCCCTTAAACTGTAGAGGAAATACTGCCTTCAGGGACAGGGATGAAGCATGCAGCTCATCTCTTAAGCACATTTAACGGCTCGTTACCCCACCGCTCGTTTCAGGCAACACGACACTCCTTGGTCAGGTGCCATTCTCTAATGTGCTGGAAATGAGCCATGAGCCTCAACAGTCCTTAGACAGTGAGTATGGCGTGCTCAAGGGGCCATTTTGGTTCCGAAAGGCATGCAGTAGTGCCTTAAGCAGGAAAAAGAGCCAAAACTTATACTGTTGCATTTGCAATGAACAATGCCCTGTTTAGTACTGCTAAAACATGTAAAGATAACATAAAGGGAATTAACTGGACATTAAACATGGGTCTTCAAATGTGTCAACTGAAATACTAAATTAATAAATTCATTTTTGAGAATTTACTGCATTTCCAATTTATATTGAAAAGACTTCTGCCAGCCAAGGTTATTTGCCACTAGGATGAAAAGAACAAAAAACTCAGTGTTCCAGGAAAAGTGAAACTTTCATGGTTCACCTCTAGAGAGGTACAGAAAGGTTTGGACCACAGGTATTTGAGGAAAACTAACTCTGATGGATGTGAAGAAAAATGGTTTGGGTACATTAAGAAACATTTATACCAACGATTTACAGAAAAAAGAAGACAAATATAACTTTTGAAAATCTGGAAAATTCAGGCTTGAAATGTATCAAATATCTCTGAACTGTAATAAATACCTCAATGAAGCCGACATTGCACTAAGTCAATATAACCCAATTCATATGACAGTTGTCCTCATGTGTACAAGGCAGAAGAACCTATACAGCAGAATCAAGGGGCTGCTGGTCATCATGTGACGTCATCATAAGAAACAACCGTTTAGAAAGCTCAGGACCAACTCTGCGGGTTGTAGATGTCACACCCTCTCCGCGACGAATGAGTACATCTGACAGCAGACCAACCTTTTCATGCTCCGATTTGCACCGTGCATATGCCTAAAGTAACACATATACATACACACTAAATCTCAAACATAAAATGATTAACAAAAAATGATAATGGGCTCTATGTTGTTAAGACACTTCAGAATTAAAAACAGATTTAACCTGAACAAGGAGCCGAGGAGATGGGTAGACACTGAGTATAGCACTGGCCATATCAGGGCTGACACGGTTCAGCTGCTGTATTTGTCTCTTCCAAACTTGCAGAAGCCCGTTCCCTGTGCGGTCCACCTTCTGACCCCCTGCCCACTCGCTCTCCAAACAAAATGTGAACCCCGTCTTCTCTCGCTCCCGCCTGGGAAGAATAAACATACACAAAAGTAAGAATTAAACAGCAGTAGCTAAAGATACAGCTGGTTGGAAAGCGATAAATTTGGAAACTGTGTCTTCCCACTCACTTGAACGGAGCCTCGGCTACTGCTTTGGTTGACATGGTAATATAATCAGTGAAGTCCTTCCAGGTAGAGAGGAAGCGAACCTGCACACCAGTTTGCAGCTGCAAGTCTACCAAAGTCTGATAGACAGGTGAGAGAAGAAAGACTGATTTGAAGCAGAGGACCTCAAATACAGCCATGAATTTATATTGACTGCCAAAGAGGTGGTTCAGCTTACCTCCTCAACCTGCACTCGCGAGACCTCTGGAAGCTGATTGATATCGTCTTTCTTTCTTCGCTTTTTCTGCCCTCCCTGAAGTCCCACATTCTTTTCCTCGCCTAGCACTGCCTCGCGGAATTTCTTCTGACATTTTGAATTCTGGGATCTGCAAAAGAGCATTTTTAATGCTAAATTAAGCAATTATAAACGTCATTAGTTTGTCAAAATATATCATAACATGCATGCACTAATGCAAATTTTTGTTTTATGATTTGTTTGTCTTTAAAGTCATTACTTGTTAATTATTGGGTAAAAAGCGCCATAAACATCTTAACATTGAATATAAAAAAAAATGTCCCAGGTTAAATACAACTGACACTCTCAGTACGTCACTTACCTGAAGTACTTCTCTATGTCGATCACGACCAGACTGAGGGTTCTGCCTGGGTTCCTGCTCTTAAGTCCTTGGATCCAGGTGGTCAGAGATATGCCACAATCGGTCAATACACTGTTGCTTTGCCTCTACGTTAAAAACAGAAAAGCACCACAAAGGAGGGAAAGTGTTTACCATTAATTTCCTAGACTCTGGGGGCCTGCCATAGTCTAATCTGTGCTGCCAGTTTCACAATGAACTAAAAATATTAAAAAACTTCTCTTAATAACATAAAAGGTAAAATGCAATACCTTACGCAATATGGCTTTGTGCCCTAATCAAATCGCAAAACACTGTGATTTAAAGGAACACTCCGACTTTTTGGGACTTTAGCCTATTCACCTTATCCCCCAGAGTTAGATAGGTGCTGCGGTTATCACTCCGCCCAAGTAGCAGTGCTTCGCCTTCAGAGAATATAGTTCCCAGTATTTATACGGTTAAAATATGTCTGTGTCTCATGTGACTTTGTTTTTTGTACACTCTGTGACTATACAAATCACAACATGTAAATAGGAAAATGTTTGCGTTATTTTGTCACTTATTTGGATTAGTATGCTAGCTGCAACCATTTACATCCAGTCTTTGTGCTAAGCTAGGCTAGCGGTGGGTGCGTCAAACAGACTTATAGCACGCACGGAGATGAAAAAGGTATGTATGGACTTATCTAACTCTGGGGGATAAGGTGAATAGGCTAAAGTCCCAAAAAGTCGGAGTGTTCCTTTAATTAAAAAAGTATATAGTCTGTTTGTGCTGTGTTTCAAAGCAAAGTGTACACTTGATCCAGTGTTTTCTGCTTCTCAGTACGGTTCAGTTCACAAGGAATGGCCCTGTCCCAAATGGCACGCTAAACACTCACTGTCTTCCTACAAGTCCGCACTTTGTTGACGTAACACCGATTTGACTGTCGGGTAGAAGTCTGCTGCAGAGCTTGCTTCAGTGCGGGCTTGGCTAAAGTGAGCATTGAGGGTGGATATCGACCACAAAGCTCAACAATGCTCAAAAGCATGTTTCAAAGTTGCAATGCCGTTGCTGCCTACGCCTGGTTCAAAAACCTCTCGGATTTTATCAAATATTTGTGTTCCGAAGATCAACAAAGGTCTTACGAGTTTGGAATGACATGAGGGTGAGTAATTAATTACAGAAATTTCATTTTTTGGTGAACTAAGTAGAATTTTTTGCCATCCAGTGGTTTAATCGAGAATAAAAGTAAAATGCGCCTTTTACCCCGGTTCGCCTTTAGCCCCGTTGTACCCTACTATTTTAGTACTATTTAATAGTGCATTCATTTTACAATATATGGCTATTACTGTCATAGGAATAATAATATAACATTATTAGTATTATTATATTCGAATTGTTTGGCTTCCTAAAACACAGGTGTGAATGTAATGTAGACTGAAACACTATATCACAACTAAAAAGAGGGTTAAAGGATAATTCCGGTATTTAACACCTTGAGTCTATATTGTAGTTTGTTTTGGATGAACAAGAGTGGTGGACAACATTTTTTTGACAATGGTTCCTCTATCGAGTTTTGGACTATAATAGAATTGGCAATGGACCCATTTAACATTGGAGTCAATGGGCATGTCCGAAAATGTCATTAAAACAGCCAATAATGTTCGTTTACAAAACTGTTAAACTCACCGAGTGGTTAGTGGTGTTCGTTGATGATTATAAACAATATATCGTCGCAATATATGATTCCAATCCATTTATTTTGCTATAGTGGAACTATTTTTTCAGACACTTCACAACTGTGTAACTTCCGCTCAATATTTGAATCTGAAGCGTTAGCACACTCCCGACCACTTGATGGCGATAACCGATGTTTATGTCTCGCGGGACACTCACGGTCACAGTCGAGTTCAACTTCATATTGCACTGGTCAGTGGTCACGTCTTTCAATATGGTTAGTTGCACAGTTGCTCTGCTCGCTAGCCTTATGAGAAACGGAAGCGAGCAAAAAGACTACATCGACCAAATGTAAACAGCCCCCTTTCCGTTTCCGGTAGCGCATTTATATTAACGAGCACTCAGTCCTTCAACAGAATTCAATGGGATTTTACAAAATGACGAATAAAACACGACAGAAACTGTATTTCGCAACACTTTTTGTTTCTGGAACATCAACTAACATCACTAATCACTCGGTGAGTTGCACAGTTTTGAAAACTACTGTTAAAGGCTGTTTTAATGACATTTTCGGACATGCCCATTGACTCCAATGTTAAATGGGTCCATGGCCAATTCTTTTATAGTCAAAAACTTGAGAGAGGAACCATTGTCAAAAAAATGTTGTCCACCACTCTTGTTAATATAGACTCAATGTGTTAAATACCGGAATTATCCTTTAAGTCTCCTTTAAAGTTCAGGTACAAGTCAATTCACAGACTTTTTCTTTGTTCAGTTTGCACACGTTAGTCAGAGCTCAGATTGATGCAATTAACTTTAAAATGTACAAAATTTTCTTCTGGGGGGACATGTCCCCGGTCTCACAAAATCCTGTGGGATAAACTATGCTGTCAAATTTCTGGGACATGTATTTCTCAAAGATTAAGAAACTGGACACTTTAAAGACCTTATGGATCATTTTTACATAATTGAGAGATGATCCCATAATTGTATTCATTACTCTTAATTGCTCTGACTCTTCTCGAAAAGGTCATAACTGCTGGTTTTTCTGCTGCCCTTTCGGCCACAAAGCTCTTTTAATTTCATCTTTAGTTGCCACATCATACAAAAACGGCAACTCCAGCACATCAAATAATTATTCTATTAATGGTTAATTAAGTAATCATAAAGGTCCAATAGGAAATCACACCATGCCATTACCGTGCTGCCGAGCTTAATGTGCCTACCTTGCAGTAGTTGTTAATCATGGTCACAAAGTCATCCACTGGAACTTGGATTACAGTATGCGAGTCTGGAATGGACATAATCTCACCAGTCTGCAAACAAAACAAATGAACTTTAAAACCAAGTGTAAAATGATTTAGATCAGTGGTCCTCAAACTTTTTGACTCCAATGCCCCCCCATTGTTTGAGACACTCAAAATCCTTCCTGTCTAAGCTAATATATAACTCTGGCACATCTAATGTAATAAAACATATTCTCAGAAATATGACGTCAGTTTAATGCGGTGCATTTTTTTTTTTTAATTAAGATTACAATATGTTAATACAACTTTTTATATACATTTAAATAAATGTAGAACTTATTGTGGCTCCCATAGAAGTTTGCCACGGTCCCCTAGTGGGAACCAGCCCCCAACTTGAGAACCAATGGTTTAGCTGTTCCTATTTTCTGCCCAGATTTGAGATGTCACATAGATGTTTAAGCATCTTCTTTATCTACAAACGTTAGATCAACATCTCATAATGCTATATTCAGGTATTTGAAATGTTAAATGTCAGACATTCAGTATCTGTATTCATGACATTCACCAGGAAATCCTTGGGTGACATATTGCAGATAAGTGATTCTTCGGCAATTACATCATCCAAACAAAAATGAATGCATTTAATTGTTCATACTCATTTCCTCTATTTTTACATTTCAGTCCTGTTTACATCTGGTGTAAAGATGAGTTTTGGTCGATCGGATCACATGTAGACGAGGGAGACAGATTCCCGTTTACACCTGGTGTTTTCACCCGTCTCTTTTGTCCACTTTGTTTCAACCACTTCTGTCCTGATTTTTTTTTAGGGTAGGGTCTATGGGCAGATAAATGTATGGACTTTTTCTTTCGATCTAATGGACAAAATAAGCTCACACAATTTACAACATCACGGAGATCATCAGCTTTCGTTTCTGCTCTAAAAGCCACAAGACCCCGGCGAAAGCTGTGAATGCATGTTAGAAATAAGGAATGGTGAGAGAACATTGTGCTTAGTAAGTTTATTTTCAGCCTACAAAGTTTAAATCTCATCTGGCTAGCGCGCTTCCCATAATGTTCACGCATTAAGTCAGTAGGTGGAGAGTAGGTGGTCTTTTGGGGCTGTTCGAACACATTCGACCACATTACCACACACTACAAAAGCAATCCGGTCGAATGCGTTTTTAACTACCTGGATGTGGTCAAAAGTGGACTGTTGTCCACTTGTGATCTGCTGATCGACCAAAACACATCTTAATACCAGGATGTAAACAGCGCCTTAGATTACCATTTTATGACACTAACTTACAGTTATACTTTAAAAACACTAAAAGAAAACACTGTTAATGTAATCTTTATAAGTGTAATGCCTGATGAAGTTCATGAGAACGAAGCGTTGCTAAAAAATATATTTTTTATACTTTTTGCAAGTATTGATATTGTGCGGGATTTCCTTTAGTTTTTTAGATATTTTACTTTTTTTGGTCTTCTCTCCTACGCACCTATCTATTATCTGCAGGTATAGATGGTAACTGTTAATTTATTAATTTTAATATTCAGCCATGACAGGAAAATAATTGATTTATTATCATTTTTATCACTGTCTGCACCTCAAAGCCAATGACAAGGAACATGGGTTGAGAAAAGTTGCATTTGTATGTACAGAGGGCTGTCGTGCCTGAGGGCAGGGTGAGTGTCTAGCCCAGGTGACACTACGAGGAAGGGACTGCTTCTCTATGGCACAGTTGCAGCCCATTGCGTGCAGGGAAGTCAGGAGAGCACCGCCACCTTCCAGCTGCAGCAGGCCTATGGGGGAGAGACAGCTAATCAATACTAATCCATTCAGCAAATGCAGCTTAATACCTCATGCCAGTGCTTTTTAACAACTCGGGTAAAGTACCAAAGCGCACCCGAACACTGAAAGAAACTGTGACAGCAGAGATGAGCACTGCCACCTACCTGGGTCGACCGTCACCACCATGTGTTTGATGCACTCCTCTGGCCTCAGGGCTTTCACAGCATCAGCCAGAGCTTTCTTCTCCATTCTCAATCTCTCCTTCTCTTCCTGCTGATGCTCTCGCGTTGCTCGTTTCCTCAGGGCTTCCTGTCTGGCAGCCTCCACTTCTGCTGGGGTTTTCTTGCGTTTGGCCAGGTAAGTGCCATTCTCTGCTTCAGGTGAAAGTTCTTTTGTGAGGTATGGTGCAGCGTTGTTTGAGCTACACTGGCTTGTTATATTTCTACAGATCTTGTTATGTTCCACTGGCTGGGCCTCGGGGTTGATATGATGTGCTGGAACATCTAAGAGGTGTGAATATCCATTAGGAGCCACATTGAAAGCCAGAGTCTCCTCTGTAGCGGTGGCGACTGTACCCAGACCACGTTGTTTCTGTTTCAGTCTCACAGCTAAGGGAATGATGGCCTCTTCCACCTCGCTGTCACTACTGACCATCAACACATCCCTTCTAGCAGGTCCAGTGTAGGCGTGGACCTCTAGAGCTGAAATTGGACCAGCAACAGAAGCCATTTCTGAGTCTGAATGGTCTAAAACCACCAAGTTGGCCTGTCTGGATTTTGACTGTGAGAAATCGAACACAGGCAGCTCTTCTGAATCACTGGAGTCGCTGTCACTTAGGAGGAATCCAGGTCTACTGATGCGGGTCATGCTGAGCAGTTAGGCTATACGAAGATCTGCAGTCTGAAGGAAAGCTCAAATTAAAACACATGCAAGTCTCAAAAATACAGATTTTCAGATAAAGTTTAGATCTGTACTTGCCCTGCTGAAATTTCTTCTTTTTCACATACAAAAAATAAGTAAATAATAAATAAGTGTGTCTGTATTTTAATATTTATTTTATTTGAATTAATACAACATGTAACACTATATAAAACACTATTTTCTTTTAGCAACATATTTAATTTGTAACATTTATTTTTATTTCACAAACTGTTCATATTACTCAGTCAATATCCTTCAAGTTTTCTTTCAAAAATAATAATACATAGGCCTACATAGGCTATGAGGTAGCATCATATATATATATATATAGCTATAATTTATCTCCACCTCACAAATTATGTGAAATGTTCAACAATTTTAACCCATTCTCACTGATGTTTTCAACTCTACCACTAATCATTCTGAATGTTTTTTCAACCATAACGTTATCTAATCTGTCAGTAAGCACTAAATTAGTGATATTTACATCGGAAGAATATACAACCATGTTTATTATATCACAGACAATCGAAAAGATCAGTTGCTATAGTTGCTACAGAAGTTAATAGCCTTGTACTACTGTAAAATCATACTATATTAATTTGGGATTTTCTTCAAACGGTGTCAGAATATGGCGTTTTGTTCTCGTTAACGTTACATAACGTTAGATGGATTGGATAATATCAAGCTAACGTTACCACCGTTTAAACATTGTACAAACACTGTTGTAACTACGGCGTTTTAATAAGAAAATATGGTTACTTTACCGAAAAAAAATACATACAATTTTTTTGAAACAGGACCAGCCAAAGGATTTTGCTAAATTCCGTCACAACCACGAACAGAACAAACGCGTGGACTCCAGACAACTATTATTTACATTCGCACACACTAAAGCCGCGTTTCCACCGAAATTACCCGGAACAATTTGTCCCAGGAACTTTTTTCCCAGGAACTTTTTTTTGCCCCAGACCGGTTACTTTCTGCGTTTACACCGCGGTCTAAAGTACCGGGAAGATTATAAACTGCGCGCGGCTGCTCCTCCCAGTCTGCGGCGGACAGTAATCAGTTTTGAGCGCCACATTTATAACAAGTATGGAGGAGATTCAAACTGTGCTGCAGTTGTTTGTGATGTATTGCGGACATTGAATGTGAGATGGCTGGGACGAACGAGCAGAAAATGTCCTGTTACACAAATACGCGTAATAAAGCCTGAACCTCGTCGTCGGTCCAGTGTTTTTTTATAATTAAATTCCATATTTGCAGACAGACAACTCTTAATGCATGAAGCCACGAACCGCAATAGATTTTTTTAAATGCCGGTTAAAATAGAATGCTGCGTGGAGTCCTCCAGTCAATATGCGGCGTGAATACAACCAATCAGCACGTTCAGCTCACAAGTCCCACCCCCGAAAGTTCCTGAACTTTGAAAAAGTACTACCTCGCCAGCAGGGACTTTCGGAGGGGGAAATATTTACCTGGAACTTAATTTAGACCCTGGTTCCTGCGGTGCAGAGCCATAGAGAGAAAGAGTTGCGACACTCCCATAGACTTCCATTGTAAAAAATGGCGGCGCTTTTAACCGCCTACTTCCGGGATGTGGAGATCGGATTAGTTCCAAACACTGTCATTTGAGCGTTGAACCCCATTCACTTACATTGCAGCGCGTCGAGTTGTTTCAGAGGTAACTTGCTGAAATATCGACCTCTTTTGAATTGTCAACTGTCTATATTGTTTCAGAGGCCCTTTGCGATGCTTATACTGGTCTTCATTTGTATATGCACAGCGTAATTATTTATATTTTATCTTGGTTATTTCAACCAATTTTCTAGCATTGCCAGCGTGACTTCGCCAGCTGTGAAGGTAGCATATCTGATTAGTTCGGTAATTCATCGCTACCACCTTTATAGCAACTTTTATTTAATTGATTTTTTGGGATATACTAACTTTTCATTTATTGTCTTGAGTGAAGCGGCGTGAGAACAATGCTGGACCTCTAGGATTGTTATGGCCATCACTAGTCCTGTCTGTTTCATGGATCACCTGCCCCTGCTTTTTGTTTTTCTTGTTCACACATTTTTGTTGTCTGTCATTGTTTAATAAAAAATATTTTATTTGAAAACCTTCATTTGTATCAGCCATGCGAATTCTGAACGGACCGCCACGGCAGACCTCTGCGTGATCACATTATAAGCAAAATCACGGGAATCAATAGTCTAATACAGCCCAGTTGTGCTAAAATAAATATCATGAGACGTCCATCATCAGATGAATGATATGGAAAAGTTAAGTTAGAGCCGCTAAAGCAAGTGCTACTACCCATGCGACCATGAACACTAAGCTTTTCCCTCCAAAAATATAGCCTAAAACTTATCTAAGTAATATACAGTACCTCGTTGCCCCTCCAAATGCAAAACTGATATTAACAAAATGCAATAACAGCTGAAAAAGTACTTGGGTATGTGTTTTATTTTATATTTACCGTTCAATAATGCAATCGCTGCTGTCTGTCCCATAGAATAACATGACAGCCAGCGTATGTTTTGGAACTATTGGGGCTTACATGAACCACGTGACAGCCATAGCGGCGACATCAAAGAGTGTCGCAACTCTCTCTCTCTATGGCTCTGCTGCGGTGTAAACTAGTGGTGTCAACAATAATCGATTCAGCGATGCATCGCAATGCGGGGCATGCACGATTCAGCATCGATGCGGCAAAGTGCCATAATCGATTATGTCACTGTTTATTTTCTGGCCTTGAGTTGGACAATAAAGTTGTGAAGTTTCGATTACTTCCGTGGGCATAACAACAACAACAACCAAGACGGCTGAGGCGGAGGGAGATGACCGCGATAGACGGGTAATTAAAAACGCACCCAAAGCTTGGAAAAGCGGACATCTGGGCACATTTCGGATTCTACGAAGTTAATGGGGAAACTAGACAAGACGAGGCTGAAAACAGGAGCGCAGCTTCGCGGCTGAGACACGAATAGACTATTAACATAAAGCTTTTACTCTTAAACACAAAAGGCACGTCCATTTTAATTTTAAATTTTTTTTTATTAAACAAACCAGATCAAGAGCAAAAACGAAATAAAGTGCATAACTGAAAAATAAAGCATAGGCTCAAAACTAATACAAACAGTAAGCACTGCGCATTAGGCTCCAATAATTATTTCCCGTCTTCTAAAAAAAAAAAATGCTGCTACACTGCCGATGTCTTTGTTGACATGGTAGAGGAGGACTGACTATGAATTAAACGCTCTCAATTAAATAAATAATATTCAGCAAACCTTCTAGTAGCCTACTTTGCTCAATCTGTCTCTCTTCTCCAGTGGGTTGGGCTAATCCAAAAGAAGTGAAAACAAGGGGGGTGCTCTGAAAACACCCCCATTAGCAATTAGTGCTTTCCACCTAATGAAATGAACGCGGCAAAACTGATGAAATGAACACGGCAAAAAAATCAGAATTTTGGTCAAGCCAGAACGTATCGACCAATAATCGACTAATAGACTGGGAGATTACAGCCCTTGAAAGCAGTGATTTATGTTTTCTTTTTCAGGTTTGAAAATGCCATATACAATACCCTGTACCATTCAATTTTATTTTGTTTAATGACATTTATGTCGAAGATACAGGAGAGTGATAATACACACATAGCAGCCAATAAAATCTGTTGTTCAATATATGACTGCTTGTATTGCCTCATGACTGATGAAAAATGTGCCTTGTTGTGTGCAGTAAAATTTTGATGCATCGCAATGCATCGTAAAATCGAATTGAATCGAATCGTTACCTGGTGAATCGTAATCGAATCGAATTGTGAGGGCAGTGCCAATGCACACCCCTAGTGTAAACACATCGAGTACCAGCCCAAAGTTCCTAGTTCCTGGGGAAAGTTCCCGCGGTGGAAACGCGGCTTAACAGAAAGACTGCAGCAAGTTTCCAATTTAATATAGCAGACCACAAAAATATCAAGATACAAATGCTCATGTAACTCAGCATTCCCTCATACTCTTCTATTGTAGCTGCAAATATGCAATATTCACAAACTTTATATTTTTCTCTCTACTCACGTCAGCCAAACTCTCCAGTTCGCAGCTTCGCGGGTTCTTCTGAAGGATCACGGGAGCGCGCCCGCTGCGTCACACTCACGTCATTCAACATGGCGGCGCTCGCGTCCTTGATGCTACAATCCAGAGCCTGTAAGTAGAATGACAGTTTTTCGTGGTTTATTTTCTTTTCGAATTGTTTCACGTATAATGTAAGTCCTGTGTGAATAATAGTTGCTGCTGTGGAATAATGGAGCACTTAATCTTTTAGCGTTTTGTAATGACTGTTGTTGGTAGTAGCATGATAAGCCACCATTTCCTAACAGCACAGTTGTTTCTGTTTCAGTCTCACAGCTAAGGGAATGATTCAACATGTCTGAAATGTTGACAGCTGCAGCTTCAACAGAGCATAAACTGACTGATTCGTCTTCTGTTTTGTACATAGCAATGCAGAGCGTTAAGGATTAGGTTTATTTAATGCCGAGAATACAACAAACTAATGGTTATGACGTGAAGAAAAGTTTCAACATCCATGTTACAGGTAATGATGATTTCTGTTTTGTTTTGTTTTTTTTATCCGTTTTTGCAGGCATTCTGTTCAGTCAAACACCCACAGTTGTACTGGCGAGATTTGCTTCAAAGAAGTCAGGAGGGAGAAGCAAAAACCTTGGAGGGAATAGTGCTGGCCGCAGATATGGTTTCAAGAAACAAGATGGTACTTTTTTGACTATTGAACTTGATTTTATATGAGGAACACATCGATTTTGTGTACGGTTTTTACTGTTCTTTTTCTGTCCTCCATTATCTTGTATAATAGCACATGTTTTGTCTTTCCTTTTTTTAAGGGAACTTTGTACATGCAGGCAACATCCTCGCAACACAACGCAAGGGTCTAATGCGCTGGCAACCTGGAGCTCATGTAAAATATCTTCCTATGAATAACTGTTATATAGCTGTGTCTGATCATGCAAAAGTTATCATGTGTTTTATTTGTTGTAATTTTATACAATTTATTAATTTCAGACCAATTTCTGTTGACCAAAACAAATGTTAGATATTTTTGTACATTATCTTTTTTGATATTTTTTGACACAACTGTTTTACTTTTAAAAAGAAAATTCTTAAAGGGTTAGTTCACCCAAAAAATGAAAATTCTGTCATTAATTACTTGCCCTCATGTCGTTCCAAACCCGTAAGACTTTCGTTCATCTTCGGAACACAAATGAAGATATTTTTTATGAAATCTAAGAGCTTTCTGTCCCTCATTGACAGCATACTGTCCTATGATGGCCAACGCTGGTCATGTTTGCTGGCCATTATAGTGAGCCTACGTTAATGACGTAGAACCCAGGAGTGCTGCACTGTTTACACTACGTCAACAGCGTATGAGAATGACATAAGCCGCTATTTTAGGGGTTTTTTTGCGCATAAAAAGTATTCTCATCGCTTCACAACATTAAGGTTGAACTACTGTTGTCACATGGACTATTTTAACAATGTTTTTACCACCTTTCTTGGCCTTGAAAGTTGCAATGATGTTGCTGTCAATGAAGGGACAGAAAGCTCTCAGATTTCATCAAAAATATCTTCATTCGTGTTCCGAAGATGAACGAAGGTCTTACGGGCGAGTAATTACGACATGAGGGCGAGTAATTAATGACATAATTTTTATTTTTGGGTGAACTAACCCTTTAAGTACATAAATGTACCTTTTTTATTATTATTCAAAAGCAGCATATAGCATATTTTCTCATGGAAGTCGCTTAGATTATTATTATTTTTTTAATTATTTGATTATAGGTTTTATTATAATGTGTTTTAACATTTCTTGATGCAGTAGGGTCTGAGATCACTAGTAAAACTATTTTGCTTTTTTCTAAATAAAAATCACAATTTGTTCATTACAAATTATATGATCAGTATGACAGATTTGATAACTATGTAATTTTACATCATAATTCTGCTTTGTTTTAAAATTTCTTAAAATTCTAAAACTTTATTACCATACAATTATGTAAAACTGGAAATAGCCTGCATTTCCCTTATCTGAAATTAATCTCTCATTGTCTGTCCTCACAGGTTGGTATTGGAACCAACAAAACAATATATGCCCTAGAGGACGGTATCGTCAGATTCACCAAGGAGGTGTACATTCCTCTACCACGAAGTGCCGAAGCCAGGGATGTGATCCCCAAACTTCCCAAGGGTGCCGTACTGTACAAGACCTTTATTAATGTCATTCCTACAAAACAGGAGAATAAATTTACTCTAGTGGACATGGTATAAAAAAAAACTTTCCTCGACTGGTAACCCACCCTGAAATATTTTGATACTCTTCACTCAAATGTGTCTGAAAATTAAGCTGGAGGATATTTAATTGTTTTTTTTATTTGTACAGTCACTATGTTCTACTCTAATAAACATGTTTACTTACTGTAACACCATGTGACTTTATTATGTTCAACACCCTGTACTTTATATCATAAAATACAAATTAATTTATATATTACAATCTAGAAATATTTGTTCTCTTTAATAAAATCAGCATTTGTGGAACGCTACTGGAAACAATGTTAAATGTTATTGTGAACATAGATGTTATGTTCATAATCTGACATTTCTGAGTGGAGAAAGATTGTACAATTAAATGAGAAGAAAATATGACTTGGCTTTACTTTATCCAACGGGAATTGATTGAATCACATGGTAAGAAAAGAGGGTTTGAAATTCAAGAATGAAAAACAAGGAATAAGTTATATTTTGATAAAAGATTAAGATTTTTACTTGGAATAATGTGTAGATAATTGTTCACAATAAGACCAGGATGAGACTGAAAGTCAATACTGTCTGTTTCACATTCAAGTAGATTTTAAAGACACAGAGGACTGTATTAAACTAGATGGGATGGCTCAGTCTTTCAGCAGATCAATATAAAGTTACAAGCACTTGCGGTCTTTAAGATCTGCATTTCATGGAGCATTAAACTGCAAACACTGTCCTGTTGCTGGGGTGTTTTAATCTGCTTTATTGACTCTATCCATTCATGTTTCCTAAAATTCTGCACAGCTTTAGCCTTTAAGGATTTAGACTGTCTCTCTCCTCTATAAAACAGACAAGGATATCTTTGTAGCATTTCCCTTTGGGCTCAGGGTGTTGTTCATGTGTATTAGCAGGATTAGGGGAAGTGAAGCCTGAGAGTATCCTCAGGTTGGTGGAAGCCAAGGAGAAATAAGAAGGATTTTGGTGCTGGGTAGGAATAGGTGCCAAATGAGTTGTTGTTACACCATGTAGCTTCACTCTCTCACATCAAGTAGCATGAGAGGATTAAACATGGAGTGTGCTGACACTTTCCAAGGACAACCACTCGAGCAGGTGCCACTTCATAAGCTTCAAGTTCAAAATCCTTTTTATGATGCAGATGTACAAAATGTTCAAGGAACCTTCATTGTTTTGGAACTCATTTCTGTACACTGAAGAATAATAAAGAGGCTCAATGCTAATGAAAAACGATGGGGAATTGATTCAGAAAGCAATCAGAGATTGTGAGCTATGCTCAGCATAATAATCTATCTGGCAGATAATTGTTATTCAGCCCTGAACAACAGCCTGCCACAAATATTTCAGCAGGGTCGAGACGCAAATTTTGTGTCAGAGCAAAGTTTAGGATAAACAGTATAATCACATACATCATGAATCATTTTAAAATTCAACTCACAACTAAGCATTTAACATCACTTAATCGTTGTCGATACAGAATTTGTAGGAGATGGAATAAGTGGTTCATTCTGACTGCATCTGAAAGGTATGAAGGTGTTAATGTAATATTTACATAACAATATTCCCTCTTTTCATTCGCATGCTTATCAGGATAAAGCTGTTTAATTGGGATTCATCACCATTTTGATTCCTGACATAGAGCCCTCTGGTAAATTTGATTAAAAAAAAAAAAAAAACCTTCCCTGACACCATTTCAATGCACAGGTCAACCCAATGAGTCCACAGTTTACATTTTACATTTATGCATTTGGCAGGCGCTTTTATCCAAAGCAACTTACATTGCATTCCAAGGTACACATTTACATTCTTATCAGTTCTTGCTTTCCCTGGGAATTGACCCCATGACCTTGGCGTTACACGCGCCAACGCTCTACAGTTTGAGCTACAGGAAAGCCACAGTGATGGCTACAGAAAAATGTCTACTGTGCTTTTTCTAAAGTTTTTCCTAAAGATCTGAAGTTGTTTGGCCCCTAGCATTCTTTAAAACATCTTCTTTTGTGTTCCCCAAATGAAAGAAAGTCATACAGGCTTGGAACGTCACGAGTTTGGCAATTCTCAATGTAACATAACATCTAGATCCGGTAAGGTTTGGAGAAAGGTCATTGGAATCCAATCTGATTCTCAATGGCCTTTTTGCTGAAAACTATTAGATGCTGTTCCATTGTTCACCCCTGAAAGCTACGACCCGGTATTCAGCCGAGGGAGCCTTGCTACTACGTCTGTCTGCTTCGCTTTGAAAAGAATGACTGTCAACCCCTGCTCTATCTACTCAGTTGCTTAGCAACGGCTGGTGCGTCTCTGAGAACAGCCCACTTTTTCCTGTTTTCTGCATTTCCTCACTCTTGTTTTCTGTACATATAAACTGGAGTGGAGAATGACGTATGTCCTGGCTGGAGGAGAAAAATAAACAGTTGGCTGAAGGTTAGACTGTATTGTCAAGAGTTTTGGGAAGAACTTAAGCAAAATTGCACACAAAGATGTTCTATTCCAATGGCAAACTGGTGCCTTGAAAAATTCAGTTTCAAAATTCAATGAATTTTCATCCTTTAATTTTATGTATATATATATTATTATATATTATATATACACACATATGTATAGATATATTAGTGTAAGGTGGTGACGCATTTAACCTGGATGAGCGGTTTTAACTGCCTATTCATCAGGCGGGATTTTACAGCATGTTAATGAGAACACTGTCCAGCCTTTCTTTTCTGTTTTGTTGCTGTGAGACAAACCAAAAGTCATGCGAATGTTAAATGGTGGTGGGGTAGGGGTGGTGGTGAAACTATGTGTTGAAATGCACAATGCTAATAAGTCACCAAGCAGTAAAAGGACAAGTACAAGAGAAATACAAAAGGAGGCCAGAGAGAGAGAGAGAGAGAGAGAGAGAGAGAGAGAGAGAGAGACAGGGGGGGGGGGGGGTAACTAAAAGGCAGAAGGAAAGTTAAAGCAGGGTCTTTGTGTATGGACAGAGTCAGAGCATGAAATGGACCTTCTTGCCGTCTCTCTCATGTATGATTCATTATTACTCGCATTTATTATGCTCTACATGGGGAAGAGATAAAATGGCAAATATTGTGCACCTGCCCCTCATTTGGATTCTCTGTGTTTTTACAAGCTGCTTCAGTGGTGAGATGTTTTATCTGCCTTGCTTAGTAATGGATATTATTCTTGCTAATTGTTTGCAATCATAGAGCATTACATTACGTGACTTATGTTCGCTAGTTGTGGATGCATCTAAAATGAACACAATTTGTTTTTGGAATATTTCATGCTTTCCACTAGAATATTATTGCCCAAAGGGGGCAAAAATTGACCGTGATGGTTTGCGCTGTTACTGGATGCCCATATTTACGTCAGCGTGGCTAGAAGCAAGAGGCATCTGTCAAAGAGACGAGAGAGGAGACCTTGCTACAGTGGACAGTGTGAATGTTCAGACCTTCATACAAAATTCATTTCAACTGTAAGAGATCACAAGATTTTATATTGTTTTGCAGGCCTGATTTTTCCAACAGAAATATTTAAAAGGGAATCTATACAGTACAGTATAGATCTATTATTTAGAGATTATAGTCTCAAACACTGCAACTTTTTTTAATGGCTTATCCTGTATTTGCTTTTACTCTGTGTAAATTCAAGAGAAGCTCCAGTCGGGGTCTGGTTGAGAAATGGAATGGAACAAGGTCGGATTGATGATTTAAATACTGAAGATAGTGAGATGAAGGAATGTACCACAATGGCTCTGGCCTCTGGACAATGGATGACTGAACAATGTGATAAGGGAAATTACATTATCTGTGAGAAAAAGATATCAGGTAAGCAAGCTAATAAACTGTTTTAACCCATGATACACATCACATTATCTAAATAATCGGCATAAAGACTGAGCCAATAATCATCTACACCTTCCAACAACAGATTTGCACAATCAAAGCAACAGTAACATTTTCGGTAAAAAAAAAAATAGTTTTTTTCAACACTTTTAAGGTCCAGTTCCTGCTATTAAGTAGTTGCTTAATAGAATGCATGTTATTAGGATATTGGCTGTTTATTGGTACTTATAAAGCACATAATGCCTTACTCTGCATGACCATTCTACATCCTTAATCCTACCTAAGACCTAAACCTACCTTATTAACTATTAATAAGTAGTAATTAGGAGTTTATTAAGGCAAAAGTTGTAGTTAATAGTTAGTTAATAGTGAGAATTGGACCCTAATCTAAAGTGTGACCAAAAAAAGTGTTTTTCTCTCATCACTAAAAAACTGTGGTTTAGCCCATTTATAATTACTGAAAACAGCATGATATGGCTGAAGTTAACAGATTATTTTTGGAAATAAAATACTTTTAGTATTACAGGATAGTTTGTTCTAGTTTTAGTTTAAAGTCAGTGTGAAACAGAAGTAGCAATATTTTTTGCTTGTGACGTAGGCTAATTTATACTGCACAGACAAACGGCAAGTGTTACCCCTGTCGGTATCTGTTGTTGTTGGTTGGGGTTTGTTTTCTCCCGACTAAACATGTTCAATCAACGTTTGTCAGTGTCTGTTGGGGCAATGTGAATGTGACAGTTATTTTTCATACATTTTTCCAACTTGTTTGTTGGTGTTTGTCTGTGTGGTGTGATTTGGCCTTATATCAGAGTGAAATATTTTCTCAAACAAGAAGAAATGTAGGCTAGGACTTGATTTTTTCCATTGGGAATTGATTGGATCGTTGGATCATTGTGTTTGCTATTGATGTGATCTCATGTGAGTGAAAGGTTGTCCCGTACTTGCACCAGTAAACCATCATCATCATCATCATCAGAAAAGAGATGAGAAGAGATGTCATTGCAACAGGGAGGGGAAGTTATTTTGATTAAAGATTACGAGGACAAAAAAAATGAATAATGATGTGCATGGATAAATCATTTATAATAACACTACAATATTCCATACAAAAACAAAAATGGTCCATTTGGATTTCATGTGGGTGACAAAGCACATGACAATATCAGCAACATTTGTTTACAGAGTTATTTACAGCTCACATTCAGTTAATCTAAGCCATGCTGCAAAACCTTTGTCAGAACTCGTAACTGACAGCATTGTCATCCATTTTCTCTTTAAAGTGTCTTTGCCATCGCTGGGGAGCTACGTGACAGGTGTGCCACTAATGTCAGGAATATACACAGTGTCCCAGATACAACTGCTACCCTCTCCACCAAACCCAGGACCACACATGGTTGAGGTAAAAAACAAAAAACAATCAGCTTGTTAAATTGTTAATCAAGGGATTTACAGTTAAGCCAATACATTATGTAGTCAACATTTTTATGACAATAGGAATTCGGGAAAGGCCTTGTTTAATTTGTAAAAGTTTCATTACAAGCTGTTCACACATTGGCAATAAAAATCGCTTAATACATGAAAATTCATATTTATAGTCCCTTTAATGTCACGTAAAATTAATTTCTAAAACAACAACAACAACCCAAATGATCACTTTAACCACACAAGTTCATTTTAACATTTGGAAGTTAATACACACCTATTTTGAAATGAAAGGTCTGTGTGCACAGATTATGTTGTTCCCAGGTCTTTGGTTCACCCATGAGGGTCGAGTGCTATCTTTGGATTTGGTGATTCAGCCAAGTGATCAGCTGACCTTTGCTAGAGTGCAAATCTTACGGCCGTACTGCAGCCCGAATCATCACCTAGTACCCCCAGGTGAGCAAATTAACCACTAATGAGCAACACATACTTTGTTACCAGTTTGTAAAATTATCAGTTCAAGAGGTACATTTTATGAAACATCTTCTCTCTCAGGCTGTAGTTCTCTCCTGAACCCTTTCAGCTGCTGTTCACTGATGCCCATGTGTAACACCACTGGTGGCTGTGTCAGTGGGCAGTACTGGTGTCACCTGCTGGAGATCTGTCTGCCCGTCACCAGCCCGTGCAGTCCTTACCACTCCTTTACCGGGGGACATGTGGAATACACTCTGCCTCCCCGATACCCTGCGACGCCACCGTTCTTCCACTTGATGGCAGACATGTCACTGGCACTGCCAGCAAGCACTGACCTCACACACATCAGTGTAGGTGGCAATTCTTGACTTGTTCATCATTTTAAAAATTATATATATATATATTTTAATTATTTTTAATAATAATAATGGTTCCGCAAAGAAACATTTTCCATTACACTGTACTGAACAGCTGGCCTAGCAACAAGATGAACACTGCAACAATATTATAGTAATATTAAGCTAAAGTCCTTTGAGGTCATATTCACAATCGAACATGCTAGATATGAAATTCTTGTTACCAGATACGCCATGAAGGGTTTCCCAAACGGTGGCTCATAAGTTGATAAAAAGCTAATAAAACATTAAATCAAATGTAAAATATAAAACAAATAAAAGGGGGTGCACAATTAATTGAAATACAACTGAAATTGCAATATATTTAGTACAATTATCAAATCAAAGGCTTCTATTCAATTAAATTTGTTTCTAGTCTCACTAAATAAGTATATAGTCTGTTGCGTATTACAGAGTGAAGAGCAACACTGTGTTATTTACACACGAGTATCTCATGATCCGGTGATTTCAGCATCGTAATGCAGCGGACTTCACTTCTGCATATGCTGTGAGTTTCTAAATCACAAGTGTTAATCTACATCAGAGAACCGTGTGACTTTAAATTATTGAAATAATTTTAATCTCAGGGGTAAATATTTTACTTTTAAGGGGTTCGGCTCAAGTTTCAATATTTTAGGAAATATCTGTCTGCTAAATGCCTCAGTTAACCAATCATGCAAATATTGTGCAAAACAATTCATTGTAATTAATCAAATATACCTATTTTGTTGTATTTGTGCAGGTTATAGTACAAGACAAACATATCACTGTCTATCCTGATGACATTCTGGCATTGCAACACACTAGAAAAGCAGGTGAATTTCTACATTGTGTTGCCGGTACCAGCTCGGCCTGGCGCCAGAGTTACCTCTCCATGCATGGGCCTGAGTGGGGGGGCTGGTTAGAGGGGACTCTATCTGCCCAATCGGGACAGGGCCAATGGCTAGATGGACTGGTCTGTGACCTACGGGTGATTTATGAGGACACAATGCCGCACTATGGAGTTTCACCAATACCCAACACCTCACAGAGCAACAATCCAATCAAAGCAGAGAGTCCTGTCACAGGGTTGCAAGTTTTGCATCCAAAGCTTGACAAGGACAACCAAATGTATGTTGCAGTCCATATCCCAACTCTCATTGTCATCCAGATAATTTCAGGTGGAAATGCAACCAGTTCCTGGTCGGACCCTGTGTCTAAGAATAAAGTTCCTTTTGAATCCTCTTGCCCGGCTGAGATGCCTGAGATTGAAGGAGGATGTGTTAGGGCTACTCCTGACACGTGGTTCTCTCATGTGTATGTGGAGCTTTCTAGTCAAGGGGAACATGCACTAAACATCATGGTTTCAAACAGCTTGAACTCCCAGACTCTGAGCGTGAGAGTTGTGTCTCATATTCCTGTCACTGGGCTGAGCATCCAGCCTCAGGGCTTCAGCAGAGTTCTAGTGGACATACCACAGGTAGCCATTTCGTATGCATGTCATTGTGAAAAGGCCAGTAACCTTTTTAGAATTTGATGTGCTAATGGTATTTACATGGTGTTTGAAGAAAAGGTTTTTAGAATGTCATAACTAGACTTTAAATGATTTAGGAGGCTTATCTTTTCCTTTTCTTTTTCCCCCCTACAGTTGTTTACAGCTTCAGTAGTCACTGGCACATCAGTGAAGTATACTTGGGTTATTGATAACCTGCTTCAGTTTACACACATAGGAGAGTCTTACAGTGTGTTCTTAAAAAACCCGGCAGAATACACACTAAAGGTAAACAATATTACAGAAATATTTCTAAATACAAGTTTAAACCCTTTTGTGAAACTAACTACAGCAACAATCATTTAGGTTTTAGATCCTTTAAGTAAGTGGTTCTTGACTGGTTTTGCTAGTTTTCAAAAAAGAAACAAAGGATTCTTCAAAACAAAATGTTTTACAAAATGTGTTAATATTACAATTAACTGCATGCAGAACTGAAAAAAATTGTAACAAAAGCAAAATTATTTGTCAAATTATTAACATTGACATTGGCTTGGCTTTTTTTGCTCTTGAATTACAAGGGGGTCATGCTTACTGCACTACATTTTAGGTATTGTAGTTGTACAATTTATCTTTGTTTCAAGTGGAAATAGTTATAATAGGATGCACAGCCTTTGATGTCAACAACACAAGTTGTGTAAAACATTCTCCTCTCCTTTAAAAGTATATACATCTATTTTTTTGTTATCCAATTTATGCATGAATATGTGGTTGGTTGCATTTTATTATTTGTATCCAGCATTGTTGGTTTCCTGCTGTCAATGACTGGAACTGTGACCCATTTTGAAGTCACGACCTACCGATTGATAGTCATTGCTTTAGGTTTTGTTATGAATGAATTCATTTTTCTAATTTCTTCAAATCTTTACTGCTTTCTCTGCTCTAGGTAATGGCAAATAACCCTGTGAGCTCTCAGTTAATTGAGGTGAAGCTCACAGCCGATGTAATGACCCCATTAGCTGACCTAGCAGTAATTTCCCTGCCAGAGGCCATTGCTGTAAACACCTCAACTGTCTACACAATTCAAGTTAAAGCTGACATCTCTATAGGCGTTACAATCAGGTTAATGCCTCTGAATTATAATTGAGTTAGAATTATGAAATTAAGTTTGACCTCTTCTGAATGTATAATGCTATTATGAAATGATTTATCTCTCCAGATGGGATTTTGGTGATAATACAGCATCTGTCAGTCACACAGTTTCTGCTCCTTTAGAGATGGATGACAGCTATCTTCACCAAAGTGCCAAACATGTCTATGTGCAAGACTCTATCAATCATACATTTTCTTTTCCAGGTACTGTAAATAATTTAATTGAGCATTGCTACAGTGGCATCAGTTTTTACTTGATATTGTTATAACCCAATACTGAGTGCACTTTTTAAGTGGTTATGCCTTGGGGGTAAATTGTACATTCTAGATTTCAGGATATACAATTTTTCGTTTTAGGTGACTACACAATGAAAATAAAGGCTTACAACAAATATGACCGAATTGAAAAGGCTGTGACCGTTAAAATAAGGACTCCAATATCAAGACTGCTGGTGTCATCATCTCCTACTGTCTGTCAAGTCAACCACACCACCCTCTTTGAGGTCTCACTATGGCCCTCTTCATACGGAATACTTTACTTATGGAATTTTGCCGATGACTCTGATAAAGTGAAGCAATATTCCAATAAAGTCAGGCATGTTTTTAAAAGGCCCGGCACATACAACGTCACCATCAGTGCCAACAACTCCTTGACAGTCTTGACTAACTATACAGCAGTGGAGGTAGTTGAGGCTGTCTCGGATCTCCAGTTAAATTACAATGGCTCCGTTGAACTGAACTGCACCTTTGAAATCAGTGGCAGAGTGTCTGCAGGCACTCATCTAAAATGGACCTTTGAATTTGGAGATGGTTCGATACTAAAAGATCTCACTGGAAGCTCAGCCTCTCACATTTACAAGTCTCCTGGAAATTACACCGTTGAGGTTACTGCTTATAATCCTGCAAGTAAAGAACATCGGTTAGTCAATGTGGAAGTCTATCGTTTGCTAATTAGTCAAATTATCCCAACAGGCTGCATTTTGAGTAAAGCAGAGACTGGTTTTGAGGCCTTAGTCAAAGGCTTCGTTCCTTTTTTGACTTTTCACTGGGATTTTGGAGATGACACACCATTGTGTGTTGTTAAAGGAGCTACAACTATCACTCACACTTTTCTGACTTCAGGGACATACACAGTTGGTGTAAATGCTCATAGCCTTGTGGATTCGGTCCACTATGAAACCAGCATATGTGTTGAGGCACAACTAACAGATGTTACTCTGCATTCAGCCAAGAGTGCTGTAGCGGTGAGTGAGGAAATATGCTTTGATGTTTCTGTGCTTCCCACAGTAACAGGTTATCTGTTTTGGTGGTATAATAACCTTTCTAGTGATATGGTTCCAGTCAAAGGCCAATCGCACCATTGCTTTGTTTTTCAAGAGGAGGGTTTGTATGAAATTTCAGTGCAGATACAAAACAAAGTCAGCAACGGAACAGCAAAAGCGACCATTTTAGTTCAAAGGCCTGTATCTAATCTATTCATAAAATATGAAGGCAACCATGATGCAATGACTGTGAATCAGTCCTATTACTTTTGGGCTGAGCTTCCTGGTAAAACAGCTTCTTTTCAGTGGAATTTTGGAGATGGCTACAAAAAGGAGGGCCAAAATCAGTCACACATTTTCGGTTTTCCTGGGCGGTTTCGTGTGACGGCCACCGCATCTAATGCGATAAGTTCATGTTTGGTGTCCATAGAGATTGAGGTGCAGGCACCTCTGTCATCCTTAATGGTTAAAACCAATCAGCCAATTGTGGAGGCTGGAAAAGAGACACTGATAATAGCTCAGACTGATGTTAATGAAAATGTTGTGTTTTACTGGACTGTAGATCCTTCATTACCTCCAAAGCCTGGAACATCCACGTTTATGCATGTGTTTCCTAAAGCAGGGATGTTTCGGATTAAAGTCGCTGCACAAAATCTTGTCAGTCGATTAGAAACCATAACACACGTTGAGGTTGTAGAGAGAATACATGGAGTTCAAATTCAATTTCAGGAACTGAGGTCTACAAGATATGTCCTGACAAATCAGACCGTACTATTGACGGCGTCAGTGACACATGGTTCTAACTTGACATATGAGTGGACTGCAAACCAAAGTTGGATTAAAAGAACTGCAAGTAATAGCAAACAGTTTCCACTTGTTGCAAACAGCCCTGGTGATATACACATCACCCTGGTGGTATCCAATGCTCTTGGATCAATAGATAGCAAACTTTCACTGAGAGCTGTAGAGCGAGTGTCTGGGTTGAGTTTTTCATTGCCAATGAATGCTGTAGCTAAAGGAAAGCCAGTGAAGATATCTGTGAGTGTAGCATCTGGAACGGACCTTCACTACTCATGGTTCTTGGACTCTGAGCGCAGTCCTGTTACATCAGATGTGCCTTTTGTTTTGCATGTTTTTAAAGTTATCGGTTTGGTCAAGATCAGAGTATCAGTCTCGAATGTGTTCGGGTCTGATAATGCAACCAAGCAACTAATAATTCAGGAAGACATCTCTAAAGTGGATATTCGGATAAATGGACAATTCAGACCATTTTTTGTAACTTCAAATAGCCATCTGTTATTCCATGGATCTGCAGGAACAGGAAATGTCCTGCACTGGGAATGGGCTTTAACGTTTCAAAACAACACTGTTACTGTTCTTGCTAACAATCAAACCGTTAGCTATTCTTTCGGGGAAGTTGCAGATCACTGGATCTCACTAAACGCTTCAAACGACATTAGCTGGCAAAATGTTTCATACCCTCTTGTGGTTCAGGACGCAATCCAGGGACTTTTACTTACGGCAAGCAGTGATGTTGTTTGTGAGGACGATGTGGTTATTTTCTCACCCTCTATCTCCCAAGGAACTGAAGTTTCATTTTCTTTGGAGTTTGTTAATGCAAGTTATTCCGTGGATATTCGGCAGAATTTTACAACCTCTTCTCTTTCAGTCGGAAACCATCTGGTGAGAACAAAAGCAAAAAATAATGTCAGTTACCAAACTGCAACAGTGATAGTGAGAGTCGTGGAAAGAATTAAAGGTCTGCATTTGATCGGATGTTGCTCTGCTGTCCTGGAGGCATCCAAAAACATCAGTTTTCAAGCATCCAGTGACTCACGAGCCAATTACCACTGGACTTTCCTATTAAATGGAGTCCAGTCCTCTCGGGAATTCGGGCAAAATGTTCACTTCACACCTTTTACTAATGGATCCCTGTCTGTTACAGTGAAAGCTGATAATGGCTTCTGCTCACAGTCCCTGACCAGTACAGCAACAATACAGAAGTATGTGAAGGAAGTGAAGATTTTTACCTCCCATAATGGAGCTTTTATTGATTATCCGATCACTTTTGTTGCCATGACAGATGGAGGCAGCAACCTTAAATTCATATGGGATTTCGTTGATGCCAGTGATGGAGTCCTGGTTACAGAATCCAATAGACAAGTCCACAAATTTAATGCTACTGGTGAGTTTGTGGTGAAATTAACAGCTTTCAACAACATAAGTGACATCTCCACTCAAAAGTCAATTAAAGTACAAGAGCTGGAGTGTACCCAGCCACTAATCTACATTGTAAAAGAACAATATAAAATATTAAAATCCAGACAGAGTTTCTTTGAAGCACGAGTGGACTTTAACGGTTGCTTCACATACAAAGCATCATATTTCTGGGAGATCTTCAGGGGAAAAGATTGCTCAGGAATAGACAAGGTGCCCTTAAATGATTCAGTGGATGTTACAACACCACTTCTTTCTCTGCCAAAGCACACTCTAAAAGTGGGAAACTACTGTCTGGCATTTACCGCTAGACTTCAGGGAACTCCTCTAAAGCAGAACAGGTCCATAAAGCTTACGGTGGTCCACAGTCAGCTGGTGCCCGTGATTGAAGGTGGTTCTCACAGGCTCTGGTCAACTCAGTATGATCTGATACTGGATGCAATTGAGTCTTTTGATCCAGATTCAGATGAGAATAATATTGAGTTGTTTCACTTCCAGTGGAGTTACAATATAGAGGTACAGTAAATTACAAATACAGTAAATTCTTCATGTACTGCTGAACACTCAGTTGATAATGTACTCTCTGCTTCCAGAACACAACAGCACTGTCTTCAGCCGATTCCACCCTTCATTATCATATTCCAGGAAATGGTAGTATGCTGCTTCTTCCCAGAAGTGCACTTCTGCCAGACAGAGTGTACCACTTTACTCTCAACCTTTACAAAAGAGGAAGACAACCTGTCTCTATATCACAGTCGGTGAATGTTAACTTATTTTACTTCACATTGCTTTTAGCATTTCACTAGAAATATATTTGTCATTAATATGCTGTCATCATTTACTCACCCACATGTCGTGCTAAACCAGCCACCGCCACCGCTTTTGATAAATTTCACAAAAATTCCACAGAGCTTCTGCTTTTAGACAAAAAAAAAGCATTTTATTCTAGGAATAATTTTTTTATCAACACTTGAATGCGGGTAAGTTTCATAAAAAAGCAACATTTTGGACAAAAAAAGCTAAGAAAATTGCTGATCACTCAGCCATCACTCTAATCACTAATCCAACAAAACCCGATGAAGTATGTTGGCGTCGGTCGTTGCGGTGTGAATTGGCCTAAAAAGTACAAAAAAGAGCGGTTTAATCCTTGTCTTCTGAAGAGACAAGATTGCTTTATATGACAGAACGATTTAATTTGGGCTTTTTTCATGTAGCCTATAAAAATGTATCAACACACTCACATAGAGCACATCAAATATGGTAAGCACCAGATCTTTAAAGAAAGCCCGCTCGATTAATATGGATTAATTTTACAATGTCTTTTGAACTTTTTTGATGCATCAACGTTTTAGTTGTGTGAACTTTTAGTGAATGGACAAAAATGATGAGAAAAACTCTTTATTTGCACTTTGAAGATTAATGAAAGTCTTAATGGTGGAATGACATGAGGGTGAGTAAATGTAATAGAATTTTCATTTTTGAGTGAACTATCTCTTTAAGCTATTCAAGGAGCTTTTTGCCCATTTAATAAACAATATGTCACCCATTCATTAAAAATATGTCAACACAGAATAGAAAACTATGTTTGTCGAATGTAACATTTTTATTTTTATTCTTTTAAGGTTAAAGTGTACAATGCCGCGTTGCTGCCAGTGACTGTAAAGTGTGTCTCCTGTAATTCACTCTTGTCATTCCACATGAGTCACAGGCGCCATGTTGCCTTGACTGGCCATTGTTCTTCATGTCAAGACACTGTACAGGTATCTAATTCTCAACGTACCATAGAATAACTTCATATGACTCTTAAACACACCTTAGTAATATTTTAAAACACTTTAACTACAGTACAGGTGGACTGCAGAGAATCAGAGAGGTGAAGCTTTAACACTGAATGAGGTCACTACCTCGAAAGGAAGTCTCTGGAGAGAAATAGTCATTAAACCAGGGGTGCTAATGGAGGGCCAAGAATACACCTTTTCTGTCAACGTGTCTGAGCCAGCCTCTGGGCTTTGGGGGTCGGCAAGCATCACCTTAGTCCCCAACCATCCTCCCTACGGGGGTATTTGCACTCTGTCACCAGACGACTCGCTTCATTTTCTGGAAACTATGGTCTCTTACAGTTGCTCAGGTAGTGTCATTTCTCTTTTGCTCTTATTTCTCACCCAAGTAATGGCTCTACAGATTGACGCATTCTTTGCTATTTTATTCTCACTGGCAGGGTGGATGGATGATGACGGTGACTCAGCTCAGCTGATATTTTCACTGCAGGTGGCACAGTGTGAAGATTTTGGACCATTATGTCCCTTGATTACCCTTTACAGAGGCACTCAGAGCACGTCCGGCTCCCTGGTGCCACTGGGTAGTCCGAATACAGTGGAAAACATATCTGTTGTTCACATGCTGGTGCTGGTAGAGGACAGTATGGGGGCTTCAGTCATTGCAGCGAGGAAGTTAGTCAGACATTGGCAATTATATATTCAGATAAAATATGACAACACATCACAGCACCAAAATAATACTGGATATCTTCTGCAGGAACCTGACGGTGCTGCTTTGTGACCACTGCACAACGGAGTGGTTGAGGAATAAGAGTCAATCAGAGTTTTGGGCCTTGCTTCAACAAGGAAACCCACAGGACATTATCCAATATTCTATTGCCATGACCAGCCAACTCAACCAGGTAACTGAGATGGCCCTGCCAAATCAGCTGTCTGCATGTTTATTAAAAGGGGCACTCAGTATTTTCATAGTTGAAAACCAGATGGATAAAATGAATAAATCATGCACACTTAGCCTACATGAAATGAAGATCAGTAGCATAATAGTTTACACAGAGTGGGTCACCAACATGTTACGAGTACCGTAGTCAGTTTATCTTGTTTATCCACCTATTATTGGACACTTTTGCTCTTGTGGGAAATTTTTTTATGACTGACTGCAGATGGCACATTTGTTGTGTGCCATTCATCACATAACTATCACTTTTTAAATTACAAATTAGTTATTAAAGTATGCTGTTATTTTTGGTAGCAAAGCTGATGCATAAATTGAACTTAGAATTAATGTAAAATTCAAATAAAATTCAGATAAACTAATATAACTATAACTGTTTTATAAAAGTTAAGGTTTTACTGACTTTACAGAAAGACAAACAGATACATCTGTTTGTTTGAAATGTAGCGTGTCTCTACAATGTCTCAGTTAATGATAATATTAGCTTTGTGTGTTGTTGCATCCACACCACTAGATGTCAGTCCAACACAACTGCCATAAAAATGACTGAGTGCACCTTCAGTTTATGTGATGGTGTGTTAGGCTATTAGACATGTGTTTTTTAAATCAAAATCATTCACTTCCACAGCTAGCATCCGTAAGTGCTCAAGAGTTGAAGGACACGATTCAGATCCGTGGAAATGTGATTCAGGCTCTGGCGTCTCTGCCGGTGTCCTCATTACAACATGCGGCTCTGATCAGCTCAGCTTTGGCCCAGTCTACAGTAAGACTTTCAACCATTAAAGCTTATGGAAAGTATAGCATTAATCATAGCTTGACACAAAGCATGTCAGCAACTTTGTCTAGGTCCAGCACCGTGACACATGTGGCGAAGGCTCATCACTGAATTGCCTGCTGTGTGTAATGAGGAGTGCTGGGAATACAGAAAGTATTCATGCAGCCTAAGAACAAAGCATTGTCACATGTGATGTTACAAATGCAAATGATGTACTAGAAAATGTACTTTCCTGTCTGCAGGTGTTTCCCTCTGAATGGCAGTGCAACGGCTGTCATGCAAAGGTTCTGAAGGTCACGGAAAAGATGATCAAAGTGATAAGAGAACAAACAGGACAGGGTGACATCAACCCCACAGACACCGGCAGGAACATTCTGGCTGTTTTAAGTAAAGCAGAATTCAAATTCAGCGTGATAATAGAGGTTCACTCTGAAGTTGTAAATGAACCGTGGCTTAACCATTCTTCCGTTTTCCCTGCAGGCAGCACACTGACTGCTGATCAGAGGAAGAGGAGCAATTCAGGCCTTGAGCATGTGGATACATCAGAGACAGCCGTATCAGCACTGGAGCAGATTTTAGAGCTCATGCGCTCATTAATGTTGTCGCGGATGAGTGGGGAAGAAGCTCTTTCCCTCGCCGTTCCAAAGATCAGTGTGGTGGGCGTACGGGGTGATCCTACTAAAGACCTTCTGTGCACAGATCCTCTAAGCCACTGCCAGTTTCACATCCCAACAGCACTGAGCTCACAACTGAAGGAGGAAAAGCAAGAGGTCCTGCAAATCCTTCTGCAAATGGAGGGTGAAGAAAACCCTTTCCTTCCAGCTGCAGAACCTCCTATTACGACCACGCTTGCAGCCATGGAGTTCGCTACACCACAGGGGAAGCCCATTTCGATCGCCAACCTGACACTAGACACTGCGATACAATTTACTTTACACAAAAAAGTGCAAGAGACAGAAGATGAGAAGCTACTATGGAAAAATGTTACCCTGCCGTCCAAGGGAAGTGTACATTTCAAAGTCAAAGCAATGGACACAGATCCTCAGACTGGACTCTATGTTGCCCTAAACTTCAGTTTCATCCCAGGTAGTGTATGCCAGCCAATGCATTATATGAGACTTCAATATAATATAATGTAACCGGGTGGAATGGAAGAACACCGGAAGGAAACTATGCTTTTTGAAATTGGGGGTTTATTCTGACTGCTGTTTTAAATAAGTGACAGCAGTCGATGGGAGCACAATTAGACAGATTAAAGTCTAATTAAGAAAAAAGTTTGACTTGTTTGAAGAGATTTCACCCCCCAAAAAAATTATTTCAATAGTTAAACAGAAAAAAACTAATTGTGGAAACAGTTTAGGCTCAAGTAAATTTGAAGATGACAATCAAATGTCACAAAAACTCAGGTTTAACCAGTGGATCAATGCCAAATCCACAAAATGCTTAACTCAATTCACACTGAAATACAGTGGAATGCACTGCAATAGATCAGATTTAAATCGATTACTCAATACCGAACCAAAATAGGGTACAACTAATTGGAATACGTCAACACAGACTGGAATACGGCAGTGGCTGAGGTACAAGAGAAATAAAGCACATTAACAAAACCACTTTTATATGTTTCATAATTAACCAACCAGAAATATACATTAAACTATACAGTTATACTGTATAATCACAGAACATAACTAAAAAAAAAAAAATTAACAGAGATTTATCTAATAAACATGGCACATTGAAGCATATTGCACCATAAACCATGAAACTTACATACCCAATCCTTTACAAATCACCACGAGGTTCACTCGTCACACATGCAATCCAAAATGTAATCTTAAACTCTGCTTCACAACCTATTTGTGCATATTAAAGATATTGGAGTAATATTTACCAACAAAGACGATAGTATAACCAATAAATCAGATCGATGCACACACAACAACATGGAGCTCTTCTGTACCTTGAAAATGGCTTTTATTTATACTACTTGGCCACAATAATATAATATAATATAATATAAGGATGCATTAAAGTCATTAAAAGCCTGAGACTTAAAAAAAAAAGGAAATAATACTTTTATTCAGCAAGGATGCATTGAATTGATCAAAACTGTATAAGTATAAGAGACTTCTTTCAAAAACAAAAGTTGTTGAACGGTAGTGTATATTATATTGTATTGTCTTTAATTTAATTTATGTTATGAAATTAATGTAATGGCCCGTGGGTCTCAGTGTTAGCAAATGAGGAAGAAAAATAACCTCAAGTAAAACGCAAAAGAGGTAAATAATATGTTAGCAATATAAAAATGTTTTAGGAGTATAGAATACAGAAAGCCTGTGCTTTGTATTGTCGAGCAGGAGCTGGTGAGAAAGTCTCTGGACTAGTATGGATATATGTATACGACCAACCAGGTCATCCACTGTCTGAACAAACTCATTCCCAAGAGCTCACCCTCTCTCTCTCAACTGAAACCCCATCACTGGAGCACACCATCTTCCTTACACCACTGTAAGTTCTTCCTGGTTTTTTTTTCATTGAAAATAGGGAAAAGGATTATTGTGTTAGTGAACGAAAGTAAATGTGTGTTTTTTTTTACAGCTTGAATGGCTCTGCCAAAGACCTGTTTGTGAGGCTGAACAGTAGCACCAGCGGTGTGGACGTGTCCGTCTCAGTGTGTGTGTTCAGCATGCTGTGCCGGTTCTTCAGTGTTGATGAGAAGCGCTGGAGCAGTGATGGCTTGAGTCCTCTGAACGGCAGCAGCCCCCACACTGCCCACTGCCTCACACATCACCTCACGATGTTTGGAGCCAGCCTCTTCATCCATCCCGAGGCACTTCTACTGCTGCCACCTGTATGCCATTTCAATTTAAAGATATAACGTCATTTCACCATTAAGCGTGGGGTCAGTAAGATAAAAAAAAAGATGGTCCCTTTTGAACATTCTGTTGACTATAAGTACTTTTGCAACTACATGTCAACTAACTCATTAGAGTATTAATAGACTGTATGCTTAATATCTGATCTGAATAACACTTTATTGTGATGATCTTCCAACAGACATTCTACTGACTATAAGTAACTTTGCAACTACATGTCAACTTATTCTAACCCTAACCCCACCAGTCTACTTATACTCTACTAATACTCTAATGAGAGTTAGTAGACATGTAGGTGCAATGTTACTTATAGTCAACAGAATGTGTTAAAGGTACTACCAAAATAGAGTGAAACCGATTGTTGCAAAAAGTTTTATATTTCAAATAAATTCTGTTCTTTTTTAACTTTCTATTTTATCAAAGATTCTGGAAAACATTAAAGGTAGGGTAGGTCAGAATTGTCTAAAAAAAACTTTTATTCAAATTTGTTTAAACTGTCTTTATATACCAATGCATAATTAAAATGCAAGTACTCTGAAATAGAGAGTATAAAAACCGAGTGGCTCTAGTGTATTTAATCTTCAATAAACACAGCTCATTAATTCCATTCACTCCCACCTAAAAACGGGTGCGCGAGTGCGCGCACGTGGGCAGAGCCAGTAATAGCGGCGGTAGTCATGGCGACGGAGAGTGACAGTCGCGCAAGCCAATCCTGTGATTCGTCCCGAATGGAAATAATGAGCTGTGTTTAATGAAGATTAAACAGTCTAGAGTCACTCGATTTTTATACTCTTTTTATCAGAGTACTTACATTTTAATTATGCATTGATATATATAGAAAGTTTAATCAAATTTGGTAAAAAGTTTTTATATAAATCCTACCTACCCTACCTTTAATGTATCACGGTTTCCACAGATTCAAATTAATGCAGACTGCTTTCAAAAACATAAGAAAAGCTTACAGACTCTATAGAAATTATTGTAATTGTCAGTGTGTGCAGAAAAATAGCCTCAAGCAAAACACTAACTAAAGTTAATTTTACAGTATATTAAAATAGAAAAAAAAGTTATTTCAAATTATAACAATGTTGGACAATTTAGTTTTTACTGTATTTTTTATCAAATAAATACAGCCTTTCAAAACCATTAAATAGTCTTACCGACCCCAAACTTTTAAACAGTTATTAATTTATGTAAAAACTGTAATATAACACATCAGTGATGGACATTATTGGTGTCACCAGTCAGAGGAGCCGGTGAAAAACGTTGTGGCGGGAATAGTTTGTGGAGTCTTGCTGTTAATTCATCTGCTGGTTGGTCTTATCGCTCACAAACTGGATCACCTGGAAAGCCTGCGTCTGTGCTGGGTTCCTCTGTGTGGTCAGAAAGGTCGCTACCAGTACCGGGTTCTTGTCAAAACAGGCTGGAAAAGAGGGTCTGGTCAGTAGAACTTTTAATTTACTTGTCTTATTGACCTCATAAAAGTCATCAAACAAGATCTTACCAAGTTATAAAATATCTGAATTCATCAGGTACCACTGCACATGTTGGCATTAACCTGTATGGTCTGAATAAAAGTGGCTCACGTCACCTTCAAAGTGAAGGAGGTTTCCAGAGGAACAGCCTGGATGACTTCCAAATTGAAACGGATGCCAATCTCGGAGAGATCTGGAAAATACGCATCTGGCATGACAACACAGGTCAGTGGTTGTGAACAGATTCTTTCTTTCTTTCTTAAAATACTCACAAACAACTGCTGTGTTTTCCAGGTCTAGATCCATCCTGGTACTTACAACATGTGATAGTCTGGGACATACAGACAGACAACATGTTCTTCTTCCTGGTAGAAGACTGGCTATCTGTGGAGAATGAGAAGAACTCTGGAAGGGTGGAGAAAGTTGTTTTAGCATCTTGTAAGTATACACGTGCAGCACAGCATGTTTCATATATTTGCATTTCATAACCTTTGATCTTTTTAGGTCCTCAGGAGCTGCAGAAGTTTAAGAGGATCCTACATTCCCAGTTACTTTTTGGCCTTCGAGAGCACCATCTGTGGATTTCATTATGGGAACGGCCGGCCCACAGCCGCTTTAGCCGAGCCCAGAGGGTCACCTGCTGCGCCCTCTTATTACATCTCTATCTGGCAGCTGGGGCAGTGTGGTATGGAGCAGTGGGCAGAAAGGGCAGCAGGTAATAGACTTGACCTTCAAAGGGCATGGGTAACCGATTGAGCTCGTATAGCTTACACTGTAGGTGTAGGTATTACATCTTGTAAAACAAAGCAATTTCTGTTTTTCTCTAAGCTACAGGCTTTGTTATTGATTAATGTCAAAGGAGAATAATATTAATCACTAAACTCAGACAAATGAATACATTTTCTCTCATTCCTCTCAAAACAAATGGGTTATTCGCATGTGTTACTGTTGCAACTGCAGCGTTCCAGTATCTACCCAGATGGTGATGAATGGAGAGACCATTCTAGTTGGAATGACAGTTGCAGCTTTGACCTTCCCCCTCCAAACCATTCTCCGATTTCTGTTCCAAAAAACCCAGAGCAAGGTATATATGCCAGTCCACATAATCCCTTGTGAATTCATACTGTTCTGACTTTTAATCTACACTACCATGCAAAAGATTTTTTAAATATTTTTTTAAACAAATGCTCACCAAGGACTTGAGTCCAAGCACAAGTGTTCAAATATAGTAATATTGTGAAATAATATTACAGTTTATTAACAGTTTAAAAACTGTTGTCTATTGAATATATTTAAAAATGTAATTTATTCCTGTGATGGAAAGCTGAATTTTCATTAGTCTTCAGTGTCACATGATCCTTCAGAAATCATTCTAAATATGCTGATTTGGTGCTCAAGAAACAATTATGATCATTATCGCAATTAAAAGCTGTTGTGCTGCTGGAAACCATGGTACATATTATTTTCCATATATGAATAGAAATCTTTTTTAGCATTATAACTGTTCATTATAACAATTCAATGCATCCTTGCAGAATTAAAATATTAATTTATTTGAAAAAGAAAGTTCTTTTGAACTATACATTTGTGATAATTCTCACTCACTGTGAAATTGGTGATGGATTGTGTTGTAGGTGACATTGGATGTATCTCTCCCTCCCTCTCCTGTGTGTCATACCGTGGAGATGGATGTTTTCCTCAGTCACCCAGATCTCTCCTGCTCATCTTTTCTGTCATTGCCAACAGGCCCTGGCTCTTCCATATATGATGGACCGTCTCCTTTCACTGTGAGAGAAAGTCAATCCCCATGATTAAAAGATATAAGAGTCATCAAGTGTGAATTCATTTGCAGCATATTCTCTTTGTATCTCCTTGTTTTTCCCCTTTAAGAACTCACTGCAGAACAAGAAACTAGATTCAGAGTTTTGGAATACTCCCGATCCTGGGAATGACCGGTACCAAGTCAATTCTACATGTATTCTACATGCAGTATTACATGCCTTTAAAAAGTTAACAAACATACAGTGTTATTTTAAACATTTCACAGAGTGGATCAATGGACATCATGTGACAGTATCTTTGGCCTGCCTGAACTGACAGGAACTCACGTTTTTAAGAGGAAAAAAGCCTTTCTACATCTACATTTGTCGACTCCAACATCTGACCACGACATCGTAGAACCAACCAAGTCTTCAGGTTTGAAAAAACAGCATCACTCTCTTGAAAATGTCACACAAAAAATATGTTATCATTTATTCAGACCTTATGTTGTTCTAAAAACCCGTATGACTGACTTTCTTTTGTGGAACAAAAAAAGCCGCCTTT